>NW_026526810.1:59797403-60397403 GCF_024362965.1 Panthera pardus | reverse complement strand
GCAATTTGCAAATAGGCTGAAATTTAAGTATTATCTCAACCATCATCTTTAAATCTTTAAATGCTCTCCAGCAATTTCATAAAAACAGTGTTTGTTTAGTCTATTTACCCCTAATTTGCTCCAGCTTGTAATGCCAATATCAGAAAACCTCTGCTATAGCCAGTGCCCTTGTTCATGCTCTGTTTGTTTATTCCTTTGTTCACCTCTCTCCATTCTCCATCAAATCCTACCTGCCCTCCAAGGCCAGTTTATATTTTACACTGTTCATGAAGCATGTACTAGCCATCCCAGCTCACTATTCCCTGTGTTTCTTTGGACTTCATAGCTTTTATTACTTTCCATATGGCTTTCTTGGCAGTTTATTACATACTACCTGATCCTTCTTGTATTGAGGCAGTAACTCAGAACAGCTGAAGCATAGACATTGAAGTCATATATCCCTAGGTTCAAATCGGACACTACCACTTACTGGCTAAATGATTCTGGGCAGGTATTAACTTCTCTGACTTTCAGGCTGTGCATTAATAAAAGAAGAATGGCCTACCTTGCAGAGTAGTAGTAAAAGTGAAATTAATGAAAATAACGATAGTATAACTTTATCTGTGACTTTCATCGTCCTGTCTCCGAGTGTGACGGTTGAAGAATACAGTCCAGTTAAAAAATATCTACCTCAAAATAACTCCGCTTTTTTTTCCTCACATTTTTTTAATATCTGGAAGGAATGTATATTTGTGGCCAAAAAACCCCCTTGACAATCCCCTTTCTTTTCCTATATACTTCCCTTACACCCCATAACTGTTCAGAACCTTTCTTTTCATGATATTCAATTCCTCTCCCAGTTTGAGACCACAGAACCTTGCTGTGGTCTCAACCTTTCCTGTCCCCACTCTAGTCCTGTGTCTATTTCCCCATTCTTGTAAACCTGCATAACAATACAGCCAGGTCTTCAAGGGCCTACTGTCCCACACACACTTGGAAGATGAGAACGAGGGAAAGGCCAACGAGCACAGAGAAAAGACATATTATTTCTGTTCTGCCACATGTGTGAAGGATTTAGCAGGGCCTGGCACCTAGTACATGCCCCCAAAAGGGCAGCTCCTTTTATTTTATTGCTATGACATATTGCAAAATGAAACAAGAATCATACTCCTTTTCCTTACAAATATGCAACTAGATTGCAAACTCTTTTAAGGAAAAACCTTATATTTTACTTTTTTATACCCTGCACCAGGGCTGCCCGTTAGAACTTTCTGCGTTAATGGAAATGGTCTACCATCTGTGGTGTCCAATATAATAGCCATTATCTCCATGTAAGTGTTGAGTACTTGAGATGTGGCTAGAGAAACAAAGGAAGTGATTTTTTTACTTTATGAATTTATATTACAAAGGCCAACATGTCTATTGGCTACCATATTGGGCAGAGCAGGCAATGTCTACCACAATATCTTGCACAAAGTAGACACTCAATAACATTTATTGGCTGGCTGGATGAAAAGTGATTAAATAAAGCAAACTATAAATTACATATGTTACAGTGCTGATATTTTTACAAATAGATAATTTTACAATCTACTTACCTAGGTGGAAAGTAGCTATTTTCTTGTTGCGTTATATTCTGGAGCAGTTTTCTTGCCACGGGAAAAATAGCAAATGCTAAAACAAATAAGATTCTATATTTAGGTCTCGTTTCTTTGTTCAGTATAAATTCCTTCTGACTCTGAGGTCAGCCTCTTTTGTTTTTCAGAAATTAAAAAAAAAGCTGTGATGTACACGTTTTATTTAATGGTGGGCTCTTGTTATGACATTTCCCTTCAGGAATGAAAGAGGAAGAGATAAGTTATTGTCAATGCAGCCACAAGCAAATTCAACCATCTTCCTCGGCACTGAAGAGAAACGTCAAAAGGGATTAATCATGCATTAAAGATGCACAGACATGTTATCTCTTCCATATATTGAAGGACTAGGATATGTTTAAATATGTGTAGACCATTATTAGATAGTCAGGGGCTTAAGAACCTTGAAATAATATTTATATCAGTAGCTCTTCAACTTTCAACACAAAGATAGAAAAAATATTTTATTGATATTTCATCTGTGTAATAATTGTGTTTAAGATTATTTAGCCTTACAAAAGAATATCTTTATGTTGAATTTATTTCTTCATCTCTTCATGTTTTTAAAACATCACATTTGAACAAGGCCCAATATATCTAGGTCTCTTTTCCCCTCCTAGAATGACAGTTAGGAAACCAAGATAAAGTGAAGTCATAAAAGGATTCCCAAAACAAGAGGGGAGGGGAACCTTATATTCAATCTGAACAGAAGAAGTCTGGGATCTTAAGATTAACATTATACTAAGTGAAATAAACCAGACACAAAATACACCAGGCATGTAGTGTATTATTTTACTTACATGAAATACCTAGAAGAGGCAAATTCATAGAGATACAAAGTGGATTCAAGGTTACCAGGGCCTGGGGAGAGAGAGGAATGGGAAGTATTGCTTGGTTGGAGAGCTTCTGTTTTGGGGGATGAAAAAGTTTTGGAACTAGATAGTCGTGATGGTTGTACAACATTGTGAGCGTCATCAATGCCATTAAATCATACCATTAAAAATTGTTAAAATGGTCACTTTGATGTTACACATATTCTACCACTATAAGAAAAAGAAGAGTTTGGTATCCCCAAAATAGGTGTCACATAGAAGAAAAATAGCACCGTTTAGAAGAGGTCAACAGGCAAGTTTAACCAGGTATTTAGGTCAACAAAATTATATAGAAAACATCTGACTTCAGGACTTTAATTTTGACAGGAAACATTCTGTAGGGAAAACAAAGTGTCCTTCAAACAACAGCAAAGAAATAACTAATGGCATTCAGTAGGAGGCAAAGGAAGGGATGTTAAAAGGGTTTGGGAAAGCCTGCTGGAAGGCATCCTTCACATTTAGGTGATATACTGGAGTACAGCCATATCCTCACACAACCATCTCTTGGGGCCACTGGGAGAAAAAGAATGATGGGCTGGAACCAGGGAACTGACTTAATGTGGCATTTCTTGAGTCTTATGTGGCTCTGGTATGACATTAGGACTAGAAAGGACTCTTAGAGCCATTTATTCATCCCTTTGAAGGACTGCAAGTAAACCATCTGAAACTGAGAACTTATACTTTTTCTGAAGACTTCCAAAATCATGCCTTGGATGTTTAACTCACATCTCCTAAAGAAAGCTTAAACTGCTCTTTTTTTTTTTTTTTTTTTGCTGTCTAATTAGAAGTAGAGAAAGAACCATCATCTTGCTGTTACCTTCAAGTTTCTCATCTGCATTTCGTAACACAGAGCCTGGAAATGGATAAAGTATTTCAGGAAGGATATAACCAAGTGAGCCTTTCCTGTATGTAGCAGTCAGAGTCCAGGCAGAAAAGCAGAGCCAAAATCATTACGGTAAGAATATGAATACTCTACATAATACAAAGGTCTACAAGAAAGAGTCAGAGGATCAAAGTGGATAAAGTATTTCAGGAAGGATATAATCAAGTGAGCCTTTCCTGTATGTAGCAGTCAGGGTCCAGGCAGAAAAGCAGAGCCAAAATCATTACAGTAAGAATATGAATACTCTAGGATGGGAAAGGTCTACAAGAAAGAGTCAGAGGATCAAAGAAAGAATCATCAGCCGGTCCAGTTGAAGTACTGACATGGATGGACATGTCAGACCTTCCAGGGAAATCTGAAAAGCCAAGCATGTCTGACTGCTAGAGTAGAGCCATGAAGGAGGAACTCCTGGAAAGATCCAAGTATGGCTGTGGTTCTGTTCAGCTATAGGCAGCCAAGCCCCTGGAAGACTCGATGCCTCTGTTGGTCTAGAGAGCCAGAGGTTGCAATGATGACCCAGTAACAGAGCAGAGGACAGCAAGGACCAGCTGGAACCCACCCGATACCTCTGTTTCTGTCCCTCACCATATATGACCACATAATTTTCATGATTGTCTGCCACTTTGCTTCCATCTTGCAAATCTCACACAAATTTCTTCCTTGACCAGCTCTCACCCTGAAACAGGTTACCACCATAACCAGGTTGATATAGCATAATCTAGCCTATTATATCACCTTTCTGTGTCTTGTAATTAATGTCTAGACTTAAGCTTAAATAAATGTATCAAAAACGTTTAAGTTGGAATAGCGAAAGTGCTGTCCATCCTGTTCTTGCCCTGTACAGGTGAATAAAAGATTGAAAGTTGATTTAAAAATAATCAAGATTATTTCCCTTCTTCCTTCCTGATTCTGTTTATTTACTTCATGGTAATCGATGGTAGAAAAACATAGTGCTTTATTACTCCCCATCACATCAACCTGAGACACGAGACTGTCATTCCACATTTTCAGTTTCAACTGTAAAGCATGCTCTATCAACAAATTGAGCAACGTCTACATTGGCTGTCTTTACTAATGCCTAACATCCAGAAGTAGAGTATCGTTTGCAGTGACAAACCCTTGGAAACAACCAAAATGTTCATCATGAGGAGAGTGGTTAAATAGAAGATGCAATGGAACAACAGGCAAGGGAATACTATGCAGCCTTTGAAAAAAAAAGACATGGTAGTGATATGGAGCCATCTCACTGTTACTTTTACTTTGTGAAATAAAAAGGCATCGTAGAAATAATGCATATGGTACTGTTAAACAAGGATGCATAAAGTCAGGCAGAGAAAGACAGATACCATATGTTTTCACTCATATGTGGATCCTGAGAAACTTTACAGAAGACCAAGGGGGGAGGAAAAAAATAAAGTTAGAGAGGGAAGGAGCCAAATCATAAGAGACTCTTAAATACTGAGAACAAACTGAGGATTGATGGGGGCTGAGGGAGAGGGGAAAGTGAGTGATGGGCATTGAGGAGGGCACCTGTTGGGATGAGCACTGGGTGTTGTACGGAAACCAATTTGACAATAAATTATATTTAACATAAAAAAACAAAGGATGCATATAATGTCTCTTTTCTCTGGGGAAAGTGACTGGGGATGGAGTGGGGAAAAGAATATATAATCTTTGAATTTTGTGCCATTTATCTGTATTGTTTATTAGATAGATAATGATAGATGATTAAATAGATGATTGATAGATGACAGATAGATAGATAATTGATAGATAAATAGATGATTGATAGTTGATAGATAGATGATAGATAAATTTAGACATGAAAAGGTAGGTAGATAGACCCACATTTTAATAATTATGTGCTCTGGGATATAGTGTGATTTAGCATATTTTACCCCCAAATTCTCTCCTCTTGGAATCAAAGATGACCAGGAGAAAGAGATGATAGTTATCATAATTCATTTCATGATAACAAAACCAAACTCACAGGTTGGGTCAATGTACCAAAGTGTACACATGTGAGAAAAAGGTGGAAAAATGTCTTACTTCCTTTGCCTTGCCTCATTTCATTCCTCCATGAAACCAGTATTTTTGCATATTTTTACACATTTTGCCACAAGTTTAAAAGATAGGTGCAAAGTACTTGTTAGAAAAGGTTCTTCTTGGAGACACCACCCATTCCAAACTACAGAAAGAAGTTCCCTGATCTGATCATCAGAATCAGTTATTAAAGGGGGAGAATATTGTTACTAATCTAGGTCAGTTAAGAGGCTTATTCTGCCCACCCTCCCTTTTCCTGGACCACCTGCTACAGGAGGATTGGATTTGCTGTGCTCCTCCTTTGTAATTCATTTCCTCTGTCCAAATTACATTTCCCTCTTTCATTCTGCCCAGATGTTCGACAGGTGCTTAACTTCTGGAATCCCTCACCCAATAACCACACGTTCTTTCTTACATGTAGTTGTCCAAGGCTCAGAACAAGCCGCGTTTTGCATGAGAGTACAGACTGTTCTGGTACTAAACGAATCATGGCTTCTGGAGAAGAGCGGGATATTAGTGTGGACTTTGGATTGGTGCTGACTTTCTGGGACCATGAAATTCTTCTCTCTGGCTCTTCCTTTCCATTTCCTCCTGGTCCTTGATTAGCTAATATCCTTGCTCAAAATACTTAGCTCTGACCATTGCAAAAAGGGCTGAGGGACACGGTTACATAACATGCTTTTTAATTTCTGGTACTACATGCATCATCTCTTGATTAATATGCAGAATTAGGGGTGCCTGGGTGGCTCAGTCGGTTGAGCAACCAACTTGGCTCAGGTCATGATCTCATGGTTTGTGAGTTCGAGCCCCGCGTCGGGCTCTGTGCTGACAGCTAGGAGCCTGGAGCCTGCTTTGGATTCTGTGCCTCCCTCTCTCTCTTCCCCTTCCCCACTCATGCTCTGTTTCTCTCTGTCTCAGAAATAAATGAACATTAAAAAAATTTTTTTTTAAATATGTGGAATTAAGGACACTGGAAAAAAAACTATTTTTTTTTTTTTAAAAGAAGTGGTTATTAGTTTTCTTTATTACAAGAAATCCTGGACTTTCAATTTCTTTCTTCAGTGGGCCATCTGTATGCAAAAAACCATGCAGCTTTCATGGAACCCTTGGTTGTCCCACCAGCACTGTGCACTTATTTTTAGTTGCTTTAGTTGTTTGTGGAGGTGAGGGTTTTCCTGACGTGTCCATGCAGGTAGGCCTTCGGTTTGCAAGCCGTGTATAATTTCTTGTTATTCTTACAGTGTGAGAAGTTGACTTATAACAGGCTGATTCCATTAGAAGTTGTTTATACAAATCAAAGTCACAATGAGATACCACCTCACACCTGTCAGAATGGCTAACATTAACAACTCAGGCAACAATAGATGTTGGCGAGGATGCAGAGAAAGAGGATCTCTTTTGTATTGCTGGTGGGAATGCAGACTGGTGCAGCCACTCTGGAAAACAGTATGGAGGTTCCTCAAAAAATTAAAAATAGAACTAGCCTACGACCTAGCAATTGCACTATTAGGTATTTATCCAAGGGATACAGGTGTGCTGTTTCGAAGGGGCACATGCACCCCAGTGTTTATAGCAGCACTATCAACAATAGCCAAAGTATGGAAAGAGCCCAAATGTCTACTGACAGATGAATGGATAAAGAAGATGTGGTATATATATATATATATATACCACATATATATATATATATATACATACATATATATATGTATATATATATATATATATATGTATGTATATATATATATATATATACAATGGAGTACTACTCGACAATCAAAAAGAATGAAATCTTGCCATTTGCAACTACATGGATGGAACTGGAGGGTATTATGCTAAGCAAAATTAGTCAGAGAAAGACAAAAATCATATGACTTCACTCATATGAGGACTTTAAGAGACAAAACAGATGAACATAAGGGAAGGGAAACAAAAATAATATAAAACAGGGAGGGGGACAAAACAGAAGAGACTCATAAGTATGGAGAACAAACTGAGGGTTACTGGAGGGGTTGTGGGAGGAGAGGTGGGTTAAATGGGTAAGGGGCACTAAGGAATCTACTCTTGAAATCATTGTTGCACCATATGCTAACTAACTTGGATGTAAATTTAAAAAGAAAAAGGGGGGTTATTTAGAGATCACTAAAGAATGGATGAGACTGGTGCTCTGGCCACCAGCGTTCATATTTACCACACCTCTTCTCTTCCTCGGGTAGAAAACTCCTAAAGATCCGGGTAAAGGTCATTGGTTTTCTCTGTCTCATGCACTTCCTTTCTCTCACTTCACTCCAGTTGTGGGCCCCTCGGGCTCAGGGCTTTGGTGTCTGCTGTTCCTTCTACTTGGAATACTCTTCTCCCAGATCCTCTGGACTCACTCCTCCACTTTCTTCGAGTGGAGTCTATGCTCAAATGCGCTTTCTTGTCAGCCACCCTGTTTGGAATTATAATGCCCCGCACTTCCTGTTCCATTTGCTTAATTTTTCTCCAGGGTGCTCCACCTTATATATTTCGGCTTTTGTTATTGTATCGCTGCATCCTCAGGTCCACGAGGGCAGGGATTTTTGACTGTTGCTGTTTCCCTTTTGCCTGGCATAGAGCAGGCACACTGGAACGAAGGAATGAAGGAATCATTGTAATTGTTTTCCTCCTCATCTTACTGGATAGGCTAAACTAAGACTTTGCCCAGAGGGCATGAAGATGAGTCAATTCAAATGAGTAGAAGCCAATACTGAACTCTAAACTACTATGTTCTAAGTATTTTGTGTTTTGACTCATCATTCTCTCTGCCCAGCACCACCACCACCTCACCCTGATCGTGTTTTGGAGACTGCTCTCCCTGCCTTTGGGAACTTCTCACCAACTCCATTCATATGGCCACCACGGGAGCCTCCATGTTAACACAGTATGACCTCAGCTCGTGGCCTTCATTGTTGGGCACAGGGGTAGACCTCTGTCTTATTCAAGCTAGACAAGAGACGTGCTCCTGAAAACTTGGAATCCAGACCAAGAGATCCAAACTCAGCCGGTTATGTGATTGAAATGAGAAAAGGTAAACCTGGGAGCTGCTGTTGACCGCCAAATTTTCATTTGTGCAGGCTGGCAAATAAAGAAAATGGGTCTGAGGCCAAGGGAATGATAGAACGATCATGCAGAGAGACCCAGAGACATGAAACAAAGTATGGTCCCTGGAATCCCTGATTTCAATTCACTTTACGTATGTATGTATGTACATATTTATTTATTTATTTAAATCCAAGTTAGTTAACATCTAGTGTATTAATGGTTCCAGGAGTAGAATTTAGTGATTCGTCACTTACACACAACACCCAGGGCTCATCCTAACAAACGCCCTGACCATCACTCATCTAGCCCATCTCCCAACTGCCTCCCCTCCAGCAACCCTCAGTTTGTTTTCTGTATTTAAGAGTCTGTTACGGTTTACTTCCCTCTTGGTTTTTACCGTATTTTACCTTCCCTTCCCCTATGTTCATCCCCTTCCCCACTCATGCTCTGTGTCTCTCTCTCAAGAATAAATAAACATTAAAAAAAATTTTTAAACACTTTATTATGGACACTTTACACATATAAAGTAAAATAGCATAATGATTTCCTATGTACTGATGATCAACCAACTTCCACCATTATCACATTCACCAGTCTTATTTCTTCTTTTGTTTATTTTTGAGAGACCGAGAAAGAGCACCAGCAGGGGAGGGGCAGATAGAGAGAGGAAGACACAGAATCCAAAACAGACCTCAGGCTCTGAGCTGTCAGCATACAGCCCGACGCAAGGCTCAAACTCACGAATTGTGAGATCATGACCTGAGTTGAAGTCGGACCCTTAACCAACTGAGCCACACAGATGCCCCAAACCAGTCTTATTTCTTGATGCCCTTTTAACCAGCAAACCCTGAGAGAAAAGAGAACACTCAATAAGTCTTGTTGAGTCCTTGGAGTGGGATCTACAGTGTGGCTGTGCAGTGGTCCTCTGTGGAAAACTGCAGAAAAGGAAGAGACAGGCGCTCAGGAAGAGTGGCTGCTGGGATCCCAGGCATCTACTGTGCCATTGGAGGGAGGAGGATTGATTAGATCACCCAAGAGACAGAGAGGGCTTTTCCAGCACCAGAGGAAAGTACTAAATGTTGGAGGACCCAACAGAGTTAAACAAAATTCAAAACGCAGCCCAGCCCCCTGCAAACATATTGCATGTTTGTGATAACCAGGTAAGATTAATGCTCACATGTTGCCACCTGAGATGCGATGTTGGGAGGCCTCAGCATCAGGGTTCATTTATTTTCATCTCTTTCTGGTTCCTCTCTCTGCTCCTGGCTAATGATTTACAAGTGACACCTTGGTAACAGCTAAGGGATCCTCTTTCCCTGTTCCCTTTAAGGGCAGGAAGTAATCCTGAACCTGGGGACAGTCCCATCAGCCATGATTAGAGCTGCACCAGGGACACTGTTGGAGCTGGCCGGAGCTTTGTTCAATGAGATGGCAGGTCCCCAGCCTGACACTCTGCTGACAGCTGCTGTTTCCCTTTTCTCTCTCTCTGTCTTTCTCTCTCCCTCCCTCCCTCATGCCAGAAGGACATTTATGCAAGCGCCACTGGCTGGGGACTGAGTAAACCAAGATAAAAAATGAAATGTCTGGACTCAGCATGGTATAGTACAGTGTGCTTTCCCACAGTGAAGAAACACAGCCCCAGAACTGCCAGAATGAGCTAGAGTCATTCTCAGGAGATTCTCGTCCCCAGGGTTTCTCCTCTCATTATGGCTTTTAGGTGCCCATGACGTTACTCCTGGGACAGAGGCAGCTGCCAGCCCTAATATCTATCTCATAGGAGAGTTGTGAGGATCAAATGAAATTGTGAATGGGGAGGTATTTTGTTAACTGCATAATGCCAGGCAATCGTAAAGGACTGTCATTTTCACTACAGTTTTTTTACCTCATACCTGGGGACCTGTTGTCATGCCCCGTCAGGCCTTCTTTCAGCCTGAAACCCGGGTCTTTTTTCCCTAAAGAAGAAAGCTTTGTTCAATACCTATTTCTGAGTGACAGCCACTCCTGAAAAGAATCCACTAATATTTATGATTCACATGCGAAAATGTGTCAAACATATTTAGCAAGCTTCCTGTGAATTCCTTGTGCCTAGCAACGAAAACAGAAAAGGCAACATATGGATTTGTGGTTATTTGAGACCAGTTTGATCTGAATGAACAAATTTGCCTGTTTTTCCAAATGTGAACCTGTACAATGATCATTGTGTGTGTGTAGGACAAATAATGCTCTTCCTACTAGAGTTTTATTTCTATTTTTTCAGAATGAAATTTATATCCCTGGCAAGGAGTCATTGAGTCTAGTGTGTACAGCCTCTGACATTCTAACTCACTTCTCCATGCCCTGTCTTTTCCAATCCAAAACCCTTGAATTTCAAAGTTATTTCCTTCCTACCGGAAACATTGTATCAGGCATCACAGCAGTAACGATTTCTCTAGAAGAAAGCCAGTGGCCATAACTCCATCCCAGGCAGCAAACCCTGTGGGGGAATTTCAATGGGAAGAATCCAGAAGACAAAAACACCTTGTCTGTTGGGGTCTTGTCTGAAAGGTGCCTCAGTTTCTGGGAGGAGGTGTCGAGGTCAACATGAGAGAGAACTTTCGAGCAGTCAGAGGTGCCAGAGATAGAGTGGATCCTCTTGAAGGGAACCAGCTTCTCATCAGCTGGATGTAGGCACCATGGGGAAAAGAAGCTTTAGGGAATTCAAACACCCAGTAAGAGGCTGGACTAACTGTACACAATGCCTCCAACAACCCCAGGAGCCTGTGAGTCTAAAACAGCTGCATGGTTCATAATAAGTACCAGGCCCCTCTCTGTATAGTTTGAACAAGAAGAACCTGCTTTAAAAAATCCCTTGCATTGACACCGGAAAGTCCACCATTCGTCATTTCTTCTTTTGTGCCAAACATTTTAATTTTCTTAAAATTTTTTTAAAGGGGTAGTAATGTTAAAAGTTCATCCTTGCGGGGGGAAATAAGTGATAAACTACTTGTTTATCCCCTCAAGAGAAAAAATGGAAACCCAATAAAAGCATGAACAGGAAGAAGAAGGAAGGAAGGAACGAAGGAAGGAAGGAAGGAAGGAAGGAAGGAAGGAAGGAAGGAAGGAAGAAAGGAAGGAAAGGAAGACCTATGAGAAATTTGGGCCACACCACAGTTATTTGGGACCAAGTTTGACAAGGGCCCCCTTGGAATTTCTCAATTACTTGTGGGGTACATCTTAAAAATCTATCCTATCCCAAATCCCAATCACCTCCCATTGTTACCAATCTCAGTGGACAGTCTACCTTCACAGCTACCCACTGCCTCCCAATTCTACCCTCACTGTATCCAACTCCCACCACACAAAGTGTTAGGATTCTAGAATCATCAGTACAGAGGGTATATTCAACCAAGATTCTTTCTCTCTTTAATCCTCAGTGACTTGAGCTCTTACCTCTGCCCTTTCACCTCCTGCTGCTTTCTTATCTTGTGTCAATCAGAGCCCAGTCTGGAAACTAATGGTGTATCTAATCTGAGTGTTTAGGAAAACTTTCATGAATAAACAACTGACAAACGTTAAGTTCACAGAAGACCATTGTTAAACTCCAAAAGTTTCTCTACATGCAGTAAGTAAAAATTCTTATAAGATTACAAAATTAAATATATCACAATGATATCATATCTAAGTATTATAATATTGTATTTGTGGGAAATCCATAAGTTAAATTTAAAATCATCCAATTTCTTTACCATTTAGAGAGGGGTATATTCCTTGCAGCCTTTCCCACATGCAAATACATATAGTTAAAAATGAATTTATACCACACTTAGCACTCTGTAACCTCTTTGGGTCTCAGCTTCCTCCTCTCTAATATGTGCCTTTAGTGCTGTTGTGTTTATCAAATGCATTATTACACACAAAACCCTTAATAAGCACTCAATAAGTAAAATTATTTGTTTTTCATTCAACAATACACAAGTTCATGGAGGACATAACTATGTGCGAGACACTGTCCTTGAGAGCTTCACATCTATTAATTCAATAAATGAGTCCATTAGTAATGCCCAGGGAGTCCACAAATAAAATAAGATGGTGGTCAGTTCCTCTTGATCTTCATCAAGAGCCAAGATCAGGGTGATAGATAATAAATAACAGTAATATTTTCCAAATGTCTCTTTGATTTAGAATTTGTTATACCAGCTTTGCAATGTCTCCAAGAATTTTGTTTGTTTAAGCACGATCTTATCTAAGGTGAAAATAAGTTTCTCTCTGCCCAGAAAAGCCCTTTGAAGAGCAGATATTCACATAAACTGTAAAGGGGTCAGTATTAGGAGCGGCAGAACATTCTAGTAACTAGAAGTTTGGGTTTAGATCAGGCTTTGGTTTCAACTCTGACTCTGAAACTGGTTGTTTGAAAAATAGGTATCTCTAAACCTCATTTTCTCATCTGTAAGATGGGGTTATTTTCTATTTGTCTTACAAAGGTTCTGAGAGAGGATCATTTGAAAATGTGGATGACACTTCTTAGACAATATGAAGGTCTACACAAGTGGAAGTAATTTATTTAGATCTCAACAGAGCCAAAGTCTAGGTAAATAAAAAAAGGATTTCTTTCCTAACCATTGTTCCTTCAGCAAGGAATCTGATGTCCTGGTGGTCCCATCCACCTTCTTTGGTGTCAAAGCTGGATTAGATCATGTGTTCCCTATATATACTGCTCCTTCCATTACTTCCATTACTGACTTCCCTGGGAGTCATTGTGATGGCCTGAGACAAACCAGGGAATGGGGAAAAGCTGATGTCCCTACCCAGATCTGCCTTCCTATGTTCTTTTCTCCTTTTTCAGTTTTCTTGCAGAAAACATTGTGATGAACTCAATGTACCAATGGCCATATCCAATACTCGGAGTCTCATTAACAGTAATAATTATTATTATAATAAATGAATAATATTTGTTAAGCACTTAGTAGGTATCAGGCAATTGTGAAGAGTTCTTTTTACAGACATAACCAAATTTAAAACTTCCAACACAGTAAGATAGATGGTTTTATTATTCCCATTTCACAGATCTGGAAACTGAGGTTTAGTGATGTTACATAACTGCCCAGATCCCACAGCTACAAAATCAAAGAGTCAAGAAGCTAATGCAGAGTCTGACCCACATGGAGGCTTGGTAAACGCTTGCACAATGAATGCATCAAATGCATTAATCAGAGGTGATCATGGGACACTATATTATGGGTCACTCTTACTTTCCTAGGGCAATTTGACTGTAAAGCCTGTGATTGTAACTACTCACCAGCTATCTGTCATCCTCCTATTTTCCTCATTTAATTCTTTGACCCCAGAAAGCCCCCAAGCACATGTTAGATGTGAAATCTATCCCCACAAAGTATTCAGACAAGTGACATTAGAGTTTGCCTTCCGGTTTTCTTAAAACATTACTTTTTCGGCCAACCACTTGCCTCCATTCTCCCTTCGTTCCTTAAAAAAGGAAATCATTATGTCATTGTACTTCCTCACCTAGGAAAGTCTTTTCAAGTACTAGCCACCCTCATTTCAACACCCGAGGACCCTGAGAGCGCCAGAGAAAGGTGTGGTAAGGAGAACAAATATATCAAAGTGAGGAATAAATGCCTGTCGAGCTCATTAGCACCCAGGCACAGAGAAGGAAACTGCTATTTTTATCAAATGTACCTTCATTTAAATAAATTTCAGAGTGACTTGGTAGAAACAAGGTTCCTTTGGAAATTTTTGATCCTTCTAATAAGGACTGGCTATCTTATGTGCCCTTTTAAGCCTGGTCTTCAACCCACAGGTGTGTAATGTGTACGTTTTTACATTTGTTCCCTTATAAAATTTCCATCTCTGCCACTTGTCTTTGGTTTCTAACTGGGCATAGGCCCGATACCAGCATATAAAAGCTTTATCACTGAGGTGAAGCACCACCTCTGTGACCATCTCTTCCTTGTGAAGCACCAGCTGGGTTTGGATCACTCAGTGTGCTTCCAGCCATCTCATTTCTATAGCTAAGGCTGGTTCAGGACCCAGTGCATGAGCAGGACTTCAGAATTTAATTATATCCACTAGTTTTCTCGCTCAAAACTTTGCCATCATTTTATGGATACCCCAGGATGCTTCCTTGACCTGGCTGTGATCATGCTCATCCTTAGCCCTTGAACCAAGATTTGTTTTCTCAAACACACAGCCATGCAGTCTCTATGCTGAGAGCTTATATTTAGAAAGTTAGCTCCCATTACACACACACACACACACACACACACACACACACACACACAGTAAAATACAAAAATGAACCTCCAAATACTTTCCCCTCCACCCTTTCCCCCAAAAGCAAAGTTGAGAAGATTTACTGTGTGTTATTATCTTAGTAAGCTAGTTTTTCTAGAATCCCAGAAATTATCTTCTTCTTGAACATTCTTGTTAACTGCCAACAACAGCTAACCTTCTCAAATTGACTCTAGAAAATTTGGCAATGTAGCAATAAATCTTAGGGGTCTGCTCTGTAATCCAGCGGTCCTGTAGAAACAGTGTGGTAATGTACATTGATGCTTACTTCACTTTCATATATAACAGTGACAACTGGAAACAACCTAAATACCCCAAGCCAGGGAATCGTTCAAGTAAATTGTGGCACCATTGTATCATAGAATATTTATCCACTAATCAAAAACATGTCGTCAACTTATTTGTTGGTGTGGAAAATATTAACCATCTATATCTAAATGGAGAAAGGCTACAAAATAATACGGACACTGGGATGTTACCTCTAGAAAACCCACATCTGTGGTCCTATGTATTACCATCTATGGAGTAGGAGTCCCACACAGGTATACATCAAAGGACAAACATGGTTAATGGTGATTCTCTGAGCGGCAGAATTTTTTTCACTGTGCTTTTCTCTGAGTAGGTGTTACCTCTGTATTTGGGGGAAATAAACGCTAGCTTTTTAAAAAAAGGAAAAGTGCTTCTTTGTATTTCCTCATCTCTGAAAGCATGGAAAACAGCTAAGAGGAGGATCACATGGAAGTCTGGCTGCCCTTCCAGAATGTTCACTTAGCTTCTACTTGGTTTGTGGTCCAAGTGAAAGCACTCTGTTAACTGCACTGAACAAACCTCAGTTCCCGAGAGACCAGACCAACATCCTCCCCTAAAGATTGGCCTGCCACATTTCTTTGCGATCTCGTTAGAAGTATTGGAAACCACTTTTTGAGAATACATTCATTTCTCTCCTAATATTTGTAGGTTTCTTTCCTGACAATCTAGAGCATAACATGTGTTGAGTCAAGAAGCCACAGAGGCTGGAAAGTGCACCAGACTTTAAGTCAGAGAACTGGGTTCTGTCCCATCTGTGTTAAAACTAACCATGGTATTAGGGGCATCTGGATGGCTCAGCTGGTTAAGCGCCTGACTTCAGCTCACGTCATGATCTCATGGTTTGTAGCTTTGACTGCAGCATCAGGCTCTGTGCTGACAGCTCGGAGCCCAGAGCCTGCTTCAGATTCTGTGTCTCCCTGTCTCTCTCTCTCTCTCTGCCCCTCCCCCACTTGTGCTTTGTCTCTTTCTCTCAAAAATAAATAAAAACTTTTAAAAAATTAAAAAAAAAACTAACCATGGTTTTAGATGAATCACCAAACTGAGGCTCTGAGGCTCTGCTGTCCTAAGGAAAAAGAGGTGCCACTAATTTTGTACTGTACCCACCACAGACAGAGGTTACAAAGATTAAATAAGATAATACATAGGGAAGAGGTCAGAAAAAGCATCTATTCAAATGTTTACTATCACTGTCACGATTTTTGTTATGATCATGATTATTACTATTACCTGCTCTTGTAACTAAAGAAACTAGTGAATATTGTAATTTGACTTTAGTTTCTAAGGGAGAAAGAATATCCCTGATGTCCGGGTGACCAAGTTATGCTTGGCTGATAGCACCAATTGAGATTATGTTCTTATACATTTTCATAAAATAGAAGACTTGCTTTTATGATGTCAGGTGCATATAGCTTCTGCTTGCTTCTCTGGAGGAAGGCCCTAGGACTCTATTGCTTATGCTCTTTTCCATCTGTGATTGGCTGTCCCTCACCTCTGCCTCTTTTCTCTATAAAAATGATAAGCCCCAAGCTGCTTCCTTTGTTTTTCTCCTACATATCTTTTGTACCCTTAGTGCTTGGCTTAAATTCAGGATGTACAAATACTATGTTCAGTGTATATGTATTAACATAATAAATGATTTTTCTGAGTAGTGTTAGTCAGTGATGGGGAAAATGGAGGTGGGAGGGAATCTTGTAAACAGCAGTGGGAAACACTGACCAATGAGTATGCACAGGGCAACCATAGGCTCCTGGGGGAGAGAGAGAAAAGCCTGCAGAGAAGCTGCAGTCAAGATGGGTGAGAGTCAGAGGTCTTCTTCATGGTTTAGGAGAGCCTGAGCTCCATTTGGGACCCACCATACTCGCCAGGGATTCTGGAAGAAGAGTCAAAAACATGGTTTCTCAGGGTGGGGTTGTGTG
The DNA here is from genome assembly GCF_024362965.1 of Panthera pardus. Taxonomy (NCBI): domain Eukaryota; kingdom Metazoa; phylum Chordata; class Mammalia; order Carnivora; family Felidae; genus Panthera; species Panthera pardus. Next base: position 60,380,419 of record NW_026526810.1, on the reverse strand, counting down.
GAGATGTCCAAGTTATTCCCAAAGATAGATACCCACACCCACATGTACACACACAACTTGAGGCCAAGGCCGTAGGTTTGTGCTCTTGAGTTAATCCTCTAACCCAGACTAAGTCCAGGAATACGATGGCTTGGAACTGGATGGGCCACGTGCTTAACCAGTTCAAGATCTCCTTCTCTCCAACACTGTGCCAGCTCATGACTCTCATGACCCATGATTAGAAAGATCTGGACCAGGAGTGAGAGGACCTCTGACTTTGCCAACCACCACTAAGTAAACTTTGTTCAGCCTAGGCCATCCTTTCCTGACAATTTGAGAAGCTACTGTCTTAATTCCACCCTTCCTCAACTTTCATCTAATCTAGAGCTCTTCATTCAAGCTTACCTTCTGGATCTAAGTGGTATCTGCCGAATGACGGAGTGAATGGGTTCAGCTCTCCCATACACCTTAAGGTCCTGTGATTCAATATTGTCATTTACTCATTCCATCAATAACGTTTGTGAAGCCTTGTTCTGTGCCAGGAACTGCAGATACAAAGATAACTCTGGCACGGCAATGCCTTAGAAAGCCTGACAGTCTCGTGCTGTACTGAGACACACGTGAAAAGAAATTTTGGTGGGGAGGAGGGGGAGGAAGAAATGTTCCAGTGAAGAATGTACTGAGAGGGAACTAGCAGACCAATATGCCAGGTTTCTTGAAACCTCATTTAGCAGAGCTTTCTTGGAAGTAGTGTCATGAAGTATTAAAACTTGGCTTCAACATCGCACTGCCTGGGATGGAAGCTAGACATATCATAGACTGCCTATACAACCTAGGCACGCTGATTTGCCATTGCCATTTGGTTCCCTTGTCTGAAAAATGGGTATAATCATACTTAGCACTCTCCTTCCAGGGCTGTTGTAAGGCTTAAGGGGGGATATGTTTAACACATATTTGCTACTATGAGATCATGCATAGAAATCTTTAGACCATTCGGATTTCATTAAAAAAAAATTTAGTGGTTTTTTTCCCTTATTATCTTTGGGAAAATAAAAATATGGAGGGTAGGTAAAAGAAAATTAGGAAAAAGGAAAAAAAATTAAAGCCATCCATCATTTGCAAAAAAAAAAACTTGACTGCTACCCGGAGACAGGTATAACAGATAAAAATGCCCCAGATCAAATGTCTCAGAGGTATGAAAATTTACCAAATCTATATTTAGGTGCCCATATGTTCCTTCTGGCCAGAGTTGCCCCAAAATGCAGACATTTCAGTGCGTACAGCAGCAATTTTCACAAAGGTTTCCCTTTTAGGAGAGGGAGATGCTATAAAGCCTAATCGGTTCTAAGTGATTCTGAAATATTGTATCACTTTACAGCAGAAAGGTCACCACTGGTGAATAAACATAAGGATTCTGTTCTGTGTCTGGGATTTAGCAGACTAACTCCCACTAATGTTAATGGGGCCATGCTGCCAAATCCCCAACCATCACCCTGGATATTTGTTCCAATCCCTTACTGTTGAGATTGAAATGTGTTTTCCAAATCAAAGCTGATCCTGAGATGGAATCACTGCATTGTCGGACAGGAATAGTGTGGCTGATACCCAGGGACCCACAGCACTTGAAATGAGTTTGTTGAAAGGTGTGTCTTCACATTGTCTACCCAATTCACTGTGGCTTCCTTTGCCGGATGCACAATATAGTTTGCTCATTTTCCAAACCCACTTCCCACTACTCTGTGATGTCTGAGCAAATCAAAATCCCCCAGTCTTCCACATATGCCCCAGACTTCTCTGCCAGAGGAGAACATTTATATTGGCCCCTTCCTACTTCTCTTTTCTTCAAGGAGACCCATTTCAATGCCACCTTGTTGGTGAAATTTTTCTATACCTGCTCCACACCCTCCTACCCAAACACACACACACACACACACACGCACACGCGCACGCACACGCACACATGCACACATGCACACATACAGCCCAGATGTGATGGCTGCCTCTTTGGAACCCCAAATATTTTGAGCCTTGAGTGTGGCACAGTTCACATCCTGCCTTATGAAGTTGTCTCATTTTTCTCAGGTAGTCTGTAGGCACTGTGAGGGTAGAAAGTGCATCACACCTGTCTATATTTCCTTTAACATCCAGTCCAGGCCCTTGCACCCCATCAATGTTCAAGGAAGCACTGACTTGAATTGAATGACTTCCTTTTGCTTGTTGATTTTGGAGATTGGGACTTTCAAGGAAGAGGTTGGGAACTGGGGACTTGGGGTGTAATTATAGATGACAGATACTTTATTTATTAAGTTAAATAAACATGTTTGAGAAGGCATCCCTGGTCTTTGGAGCCGGGGAAAAGAACTGGTCCATTCCTCACAACTCCATTTGCCATAGCTGTCAGAGACTTAGAACACTGGCCTGGGTGAATAATGGATCTGATTCACAACAGAAACTCATGCATTGATACTTGGCACCAGTGTCCCTCAGAGATCCCTAGATTTATGCACTGATCTTGCCTACAGCCCTCAAGGCCCAAAGCTGAGTACATTGTAGCTGCAGCTACTCATCTGAGCTTGGTTCAATCAGGTTGGTTTCAGCTAAGGTACAATTCTATCTGGTGTATAATAATCTTCTAAATGAACGTAGGCTTTGGGTAGTCACAAAGCCAACTAGCCATGCCTGTCTGAATATCAGAGCCCTGGCTGAGACCAGACTAATGATTTACCCTTTGCCTGCTCTAATTTTAATTGCTTCCATGGAACCTGCAGGAGGTCTGGAGGTATCTCAGGCAAAGGATAGTTTGTGCTGTTTCTGCTTTCTCACATCCCACCCACCAAATCTAGTAGATGTTCTTGAGGCTTTTATCTAGCTGTTATTTAGCTTTTTTATAAATTGAACTATTAGCAGATCTTCTTCCTTCAGATTCTGCCTCCCTTAACTTTACGATATCACTTTTCAACTATCCTTTGCTAGCCAGCTCTTTTCAGCCTCCATCGTAGGCTCCTCCTCCTCTGTTGACTCCAGCTTTTAACCTTGGTCAGTCCCCCTCACTGCCATGGCCACTGCTTCCGCTCTAGAAGCCTTGAGAGTTGTTGTTAGTCTTCCATCCGTAACTCTTCATCACTAACTTTACCTACGATATAAACAAGGGGAGCTCTGTTGTGAGAACCTCATACTTCCCTTCTCCTCCCTTCCTAGTTTCTCCTCCAAATATCTGATTCTCATTATTTTATGCTAATGTCTCTGACTCCATTGATTTCAATCCTGACTACAGATTAGAATCCCCTAGGAATGGAAAATTAAAAAATACTGATGGCTAGGCTACCGCATCCGAGATTCTAATCTAGGTGGTCTGGAGTGAGTCAAGGGCACTGGAATTTTTTAAATACTATTTTCCCCTGATCGCTGACAAATTTCCATCTTTGTGTTGGAGATGTAGCTTTGACAGCATGCTTGCCAAAGGCCGAGACTTGGTATTATCATTATCTCCAGGGTTCCAGGCCTTGGAGCAGGAGCCCAGGTTCATTGTCTTACATAAGGTCTCCATGCATCTTGGTTTGCTCAGGACAGATCCAATTTACACCCATTGTTCTTGTGGCACAGTCAATTAGCAACCCTGCCCCTTTCATTCTATAAGGTATCTCTTTTTGTACAATAAATTTATACAGCCCCTCTAAGCATAAGAGTACCTGAAGGTTTGAAAACACTTAGTGTTATGAGCTGGATTGTGTTCCCGTAGGTTAGGATGTGACTATATTTAGAGACAGGGCCTTTAAAGAGGTGATTAAGTTAAAATGAGGCCATTGGGGGTGGGCCCTAATCTAATCTGACTAGTGTTCTCATAAGAAGAGAAAATTTAGACACATAGGGAGTCATCAGGGATACACACGTGTGCATCGAGGAAAGATTGTGTTGTGTGACACAACGAGACACAAGAAGGTGGCCAACTGCAAGCCAAGGAGAGAGGCCTCAGCAGAAACCAAACCTGTTCACACCCTGATCTTGGACTCCAGAAGTGTGAGGAAATAAGTTTTTGTTATTCAAGCCATCTAGTCTATGATATTTTGTTATGGTAGCAGTCGCAAAAAATGAACAAACAAAAAGTCTCACCAAAAGAACAAGCCAGCAAACACACTTGGTAGAATATAAAGAAAGTAAAACCAGTGTAAATACTGTTTCCTAAATATTCCAATCCTCCAAGACGAATGCTTATAGCATTTTCCCAGAAACCCACTGTCTTGAGTTTAGATTTTTGGGGTTCTTCAACCATATAATAAAAGCCTTGACTTGATGTCTTCATAGGATGCCATTAGTTTTCATACACCCTGGGTCTATAAGACTGTTTCCATGTGGAAGACTGAGGTACCCATCTCTGGGGTAGTAACTGAGATGGTGACAACACATGTTATATAATGTTACCGTGAGTAAGGCATAGTTCCTACTCTCAAGGAGCTGATCTAGAAACAACTCATCTCCATGCAACAAGTAGCAGACAGAGTGACTTTCGTGAAGGCTCAGTGCAAGGTCACTGAGCCAACCAGGAGAAGAGTTTAGTACAGGTTCTTGTGTGAGTGGACACCCAAACTGATTTTTTTTAAATGTTTACTTATTTATTTTGAGAGAGAGAGCACTCATGCAGGGCCGGGGGGGGGGGGGGGGTGGGCGGGGAGGGAGGGTGGTGACAGAGAGAAGAGACAGAGAATCCCAAGCAGGCCCCGTGCTGTCAGTGTAGAGCCCAACACAGGACTCCATCCCATGAACTGTGAGATCATGACCTGAGCTAAAATCAAGTCAGAAGCTTAACTGACTGAGCCACCCGGGCACCCCTGCACCCTCAATTTTAAATGCATTCCTTTGCCTCTTTCCTCAGAGGTTAGAGAGCACAGCTGTTATCCTTCATTTTTTTTTAACCCTTTAAATATTTGAGGACTTAAAAAGTACAAATTTTCTTTCCACAGACTACGTAACTTCAGCCTGTCCAGGGTTCATACATTGGTGCCCACTTTTTAAACTTTTATTTTTTATTATTTTTTTTAACGTTTATTTATTTTTGAGACAGGGAGAGACACAGCATGAACGGGGGAGGGTCAGAGAGAGAGGGAGACACAGAATCTGAAACAGGCTCCAGACTCTGAGCTGTCAGCACAGAGCCTGACGCGGGGCTTAAACTCACGGACCGCGAGATCATGACCTAAGCCGAAGCCGGATGCCTAACTGACTGAGCCACCCAGGCGCCCCACTTTTTAAACTTTTAAACCCAATTTGTACATTGGCGCCCACTACCCCTCCCAATGCACATGTGTGCACACACATGTACACAAACACTCACACGTAGGCCAAAAGGGTCTTCAGTCACCAAGACTCTTAAATCTAAAAGAATATATTGGTGTTGTCCTCTCACAAAGTACAGATTAAGGTCACATCCGTCACATAGCTACGTGAAACATCAAATCATTGGTATATTTTTTTCATTAAGTAGAAAGCAACAGAATCAGACTGACACACATCAGTCATTCCGAGGGATGACTCTACATGCCCAGAGGAAGGTATGTTCCCGCCTCCATTTCTGACAAGTGAATTAATCATTTTTCCATTTGCGGGTATTTGGAAACATCAAGGACCTGAAATAGATCAGCCCCACTGGTAGGGGATGCACTTCCGCCAGGAAACACTACCGTTCTTCTAATCTTACATCATGGCATAAATACAACAGCCCTTGTTTTCCACACAGATTCCTACTTCTTTCACACCCAAGCATATGCTAAGAGCTCTCAAACAACACTCTTCCTCCATCTCTGGGAGGTGTTTTAAAACATTTTTAGCTCACCAAACAGAAAATAGAGGAGGATCTGTTTCTTTACTCAAGGATAATAATTTTCAATTGCCTATTTATACTACAGATGGAAACCTATAGACGGAAATAAACATATTTTCATTCTAAAATTGGCATCTGCTCTGCTATAGTTAAAGGGTGGCACAATTGTATTTGAAAAACAATCATCCAGGAAATGCCACATTGCCTCACAATGCTCAGACCAAGTCTTCTGGAATCAGGTGAATAGCAATAAAGAACTGAAGGAAGAATATTAGCCTACTGAGCGAATAGGACCACATGTAGACAGAAAATGCCAAAAATAATAGTGAAATGTGTGATGAAAAAGTAAGACCTTATGAACTATAAGCAAAGGATCAGTCTCCTTTGAAAGACCCCAATAGGCAACGACTGATTGACAGTGTACAACTGTGCTGTATAATACAGTAGCAACTAAGCATACATGGCTATTTAAATTAATTAAGATTAAACAAAGCTATAAATTCAGTTCATCAGTTGCACTACCCACATTTTAAGAGCTCAATGGCCACATGTAGCCAGTTGTTCCCATACCGAGCAACATAGATAGTAGAAATTTCCATCATTACACAAAGTTGTATTGGATAGTGGTGCTCTGGAGGGTTCTGTTTGACTATTGGGTTAGCATCATTTTATTTTTATTTCTCTTATTTTTTCATTGTATTATTTCTTAAGTGGGCTCCATACCTAGCATGGAGCCCAGTGTGGGGCTTTAACTTACAACTCTGAGATCAAGACCTGAGCTAAGATCAAGAGTCTGACACTTAACCGACTGAGCGACCCAGGTAACTTGGGTTAGCATCATTTTATACATCAGGCCTTAAAGAGATGATGGGGAGCACAGCACACCTGCTAGATGTGACGGTCCATGGCAGAAAAGTATGGTGGAAAGGAAAAATATTTAACTCGTGGAATTGACCCAATATGATATAGTGTTGGCATTTTATTACAAGAAATATCCTTAGACAAGCAGAGAAATCTTGGGCTAAAATGGAAAGTAGTTAGTAAATCCTACTATTTGAATACTTCATCACAGTCTTCTCAGCATTCCAAAATGTACCAGCCTCTTCTCATCCGTTAGTGGCTGATTGGACTTTATTGGTCATCCATTTTTCAGTTCCTGCCCCTAATGTTGTGCTCTTTCGAACATGAAACAAAACACTTTCGAACATACATATAAATAAATAGAACCCCAATCAAAATAGAAAAATAAAGATTCTTCCCCAATTTACGAAAAAAAAAGGCAAGAACTTTATTTTAAACAAATCCTCAGTTGTGTGTTACACCATGTCCATACCTAAATCAAAAATCATAAATGATAATGCAAAGGAAATCGGGGGCTTCATAAAAGCAATTATTCAAATATTATTCTCAGCCAGTGCTTTAACTAAATACACAGTGGATGTAAAAGGTATAATATGGCACTTAAATAAGAGCAAAGAGAAGGAAACATATTCACAGTCCAAAGAAACAGGTTTTTGAACCTTTGGTATATGTCTCAAATACACATCCGTAAACACATGTTAGCCAATAGTGTTTCCAGGTTTCTTAAGCTAGTGATTAAGTGTGTGTTTCAAAAATAACTGATAAAATAATAAATTGGGATTGACATGGGCTGATTAAGGTCTCTGGTGTGAGCACACAGGTAAATTCAAACCATGGCAAAATGAAGTATAAGAAAATGAATGGAATACACCAGTTAGAAATTCTGTGGCTCAAGTAGACACCCTTGATATCAACAACAACAAAATATTTTTAATGCTAGCCAAAGTCCACAAGCCGGAAGGCAGAAATATCCCAAAGCTCATAGCCACATGCCTAACAGTGCAACGACCATCTCACAGAAGTGTTATACTTGCATATTGCAACTCCCTCCCTCCCACCCAAACCCTGCCCCTAATAAACAGCACCAGTGCAGTTTGAGTTAGAAAATTGGAAATACTGAGACATTCCTAAGGTTTTCATAATGACTAAGGGCTTGTCAGATGGGGCTTGAATGCGAACCTCTGCCATGGCCAATCTCCAAAAAGCACCCCATGTAATTCCCTCTAGCTTGCAGATAAACCATATTAGGTCTACTGTAAGGCTAGATTCAGAAAAAAGCTGGCATGCTATCCTGGGTTGAAGGAGAGGAACATGCTGATGGGGGAGGTACACGAAAGATGCCTCAAGGATGTTTGTCCTGCAGCCCAGGATGAAGGGACGTGTTGAGATAGGTCACAAATTTTGGACCGATGAAGTATTTGTTAATGCCATTCACCAGGATATTGAGCTCAGTGGAGCTAAGTCCTACTTGGTAGCTGTGCAAGCACACTGTTGGCAGGATCAGACTGGGACATCAACGAAAAGGCCCAAAGAAGTCCGACTCATCCATCTCATCACTCTGCGCAGTGGTCTCTGTAGGAACCAATGGTGTGACCTGTGGTAATGGCTCTACTTTCTCTCCTCTCCCATTGATGCAGGGTCTTCTCTTAACTAGTCTTGTCCTATAGCTCAATGGCAAGTGAGGGCAGATACAGCCACTCTCTCTGAGTAGTCATCTGCCTTGGGGCAGATTTCATTCCCCAGGCCCTATGTGTGAAGCTGCCCCTTCACACATAGGCAGAATCACTGGACTGAGTCCTGCCAAAATTGGGAACACTGACCCGGGGCAGGTCCTTGTTGCGGATCTCATAGACTGACTTCCTCTTGGCCTGGGCCCCTCGCACGGCCAACTTGATCTTGCGCCATCCCAGGTGGTTGAGTTCAGCCAGGTTGAGCACAACACAGATGCCACTCACGGCAAACATGAACACTAAAAAGACAGTCTTCTCAGTAGGCCGGGACACATAACATTCCACCTCCTTGATGCAGGGGTAGCGGTCACACTCATACAACCCTGGGACACTGAAGCCATAGAGAAAGTATTGGCCTACCAGAAACCCAATCTCCAGGGCATTTCTGAACACCACTTGGATAATGTAGAAGCGGGAGATGCCTTCCTGCCTTCGGAGCTTGGATCGTGCAGCAGTGCGCAGCCCTGATGGGTGTGGGGTCAGCTCCTTAACCTCTAAACAATCTGGCTCTGTCTCCTTGCTGGTGTTCTCTGTGTTCTGCAGCACCCCATTGACAATGGCATTTTGCAACTTCTTATCATCTCGTTTGCCACCACCACTGCCTCCACCCCCAGTTCCTCCAGGACCCCCCATGGACTCAGGGGGCTCCCTGTCCAGGGTTAGGAAGACAGTAGAGTAGCGGCGTTCTCGCTGTTTGGCAGACTGGTGCACAGAGTAGGTGATGAAGCAGAGACTCGGGGTACACACCATTATGATCTGGAAGACCCAGTAACGAATGTGGGAGATGGGGAAGGCGCGGTCATAGCAGGCCTGGTTACAGCCGGGCTGCAGGGTGTTGCACACAAACATGGTCTGCTCATCATCGTACACCGTCTCCCCCACAATGGCCACAATGAGGATCCGGAAGATCACCACCACAGTCAACAGGATCCTGAGCAGGGGAAGAGGGAGGGAGAGAGGTTCTCAAGGGTTGAGTCACTGACTTAGGAAACCCCTGCTCCTCCTTTCCCTGCTCTGGTTGGTGTTTGCCAGTCCTTTGACTTAAGAGCTGTCCATCCCTGGTGGTTCTGACCTGGGAAACTAGGAAATCTTTTTTGGCTCTTCCCTTTCTGCTGGTTGCTGGTAGACTGGAAACACTTCATATTACAAGGATCTCATATATATATATATATATATATATATATATATATATATATATATATATATCTCCATCCATGTATTGGGCATGGTGTATTTGCAACAAATAGATTTCATCTGCTACATGGAATGCACAGAGGCAAAAAACACACCTTCACTCTGGATATGGCAACTGCACATGGAATATCTGAACAGAGAGTACCTGTTTCAAAGTCTACACACAGAGTGTGCATGTAATTATTTCAAGTGGATATTTAATTTACCCTCAGTATAAATACTGAACTTAATGTCTTATATAAACAGACAGCTATGAATGTATATCCACATATATACACGGCTTTTTATAGTGTATATACATATGAGTATATATATACATATGATGACACAAAATATCAATTGGGAGTGTGGGTGTCTGATACTGTAAGTTTTAACAGCCAAATCAGTTTAGGTTGATAAGTATTTCTTGGGAAAAGATACATCTGTTCCAAAGAGCAGATCCATCTCCCCATTTGCCCTTCTCTGTCCAAACACAATCCTGCCTTCCTTGTAGATTCTATTTAGGGAACCGGATGGAGATTGGCTCTGACTCCAGAGAGTGGTGGGGGTACCACGACTGAGCCAACAACTCTTTTTCTAATGGGAGAAGAGTCAACCCCCCAGTGGTGCTTCAGGGGGAAGGGATGGAGAGCTGATCAGGAGCGGCTGGGGGAAGGGGACATCACCGGGCATCAGCATCGGGTGCACAATTACCAGGGGCACAGGCACACGGGCCGAGGACGATGGGAAGGGGCAGTGGATGGGCTGGGGGCTGTTGGGGCTCGGTCTGGACGTGAGAAGGGACTCCCGGGGGTCGCCCGACGGGGCCCGCTGACAGTCGGCTCGGCGCCCTTACCTCCCGATCATAGTGGAGTGCTGCTGCACCGCGGCTTCCAGCAGCCTCTCCAAGATGGTCCATTCCCCCATCGCTGTGCATCCGGAGGCAGCAGACAAAGACTGGGCAGCACCGGGCACGTTCCCGCTCCTGGCCCCTCCCTGGGCCGCACCTCCCGACTGGGAGCGCTTGCCCCCCAATTAAGGAAGCAAACAAATTAAAAAAAAAAAAATCCAGGAATCCCCTCTCCCTTTTATTGCACTTAAAAGAGGGAAATGAGGAAAGAAATCGTAGCGCACCCCGACTGATGGGGCAGCTGGCGCGGTTGGGAGAGCGGGCACTAACCTCCCGCGCCGTCCGGGGATCAGGTCTGGAGCCCACGGATGCCCGGGAGAGGGGCGGGGCGGGGGTGGCAGCGTGCAGGTCCGTGAGCTCTTGGCGGCCCGAGAGAGGTCTCACCCCCTGGGTTGGGGGCCAGGGAAAGGTCCGGGCAGCACCCCCCGCGCCAGGCACTTCTGCAGGCACCGGGCGCCCCTGTGCTGCCTCCTGCGAGGCCTGGGCGCAGCGCGCGGAGCTGGCTGACGGGCTCGGGAATCCGCGGCCGCCGCCTCTAATCCGCCCTTAAGTAGTCTCTGCCTGCGTCACGCCAGGTCGGCGGAGGGGAGCCGAGCGCGGCGTGTGGCTGTCGCTGCGCGCCGGAGCCCGAGGGGCAGGGGACGCGCGCACCGGGAGAGGGGGGCAAGAGTCCTGGGGCCCCCGTGGGGAGTGGGGTGACTTCGGGAGGAAGGATCGCAGTGCCCCTCGGGGCTTCTCTAGGCGCACAGGTATCCTCACCTGACCGCCAGTCCCCGGCGAGAGGAGGGGGAGCCGGGAGCAGACGCGTGGGTGAGTGGGAACGGACGCGAGTCGGTCCTGTGGCTTCTCTACGTGCGTCCCTCACCTTTTTGCTCTTTGTCTTTGGGGCGATAACGGAAATTCCCTCCCTAAATGGAGATGCTAGTTGGGGGGAGGGGAGTGAGAACGACAGTAGGACACTTTTAAATCTCCCTTGGAGAGGATTGAGTGGCTGAGAGGGAGCCTGCCATTCGGTGCCTCCGTGGGTCAGATGCTGGGGTGAGGAAGGCTTGATGAGAGGCCGTTTAGGCTGAAGCTTAAAGGCAGATGTGAAGCTGCTTCTGAGGAAGGGGTCTGGGCACAAGTCTATACCTAGGAAGTGCCTCCCGAGAGCAGGTGGGTGGCCATGACTTATAGTCTCGCTTCTCCCAGCACAAACACTAATGCTCCGCTATTTTTAAAAATTATCTATTTGCTTGTTTATGTGTATATATATTTATGTGCCTGTTTATTTATTTATTTGCTAATGGGGTACCTTGGTCTGAATCTGAATTTAAGGAGGCCCAGTATTCTACTACCGGAAACAAAACCCGTTCACAATCTCACCTCATCTTCACTTATCTGGCCTTGGCTTTCTCCTCTCAACCAACAGACCCTGGTTTCTGTGTTTAAATTTACATTTTGTTGTCAGTTCTGTCCAGAGCAACTGCCTAATTGGTTGCTACAAAATAGAAACCATCACACCAGGCTGCTAATTAGCTCAGGGGTCAGTATTAGGAGACACAGTAGTTGGGAGTGATTCACACAAATGTACCCAAAGCACAATGGGTAAGTAGTTGTCACCCTTTTGAAAATACAGCTGTAAAAAGGTTGCTAACTCATCCTAGGTATACACTGCAGCCTTAATTATCCGTAAAGATCGAAGCACATATGTATTACTTAAATCACCGTGATAAGCTTTCAGCTCTAAAGCAACCAGGGTGGTTGGGTAGTTGGTGGCCCTGGCCCTGGGAGGAAGGGTAACAGGCATGGGCTTAAGTCTACTCACACTGCACTTTTGTATAAGATGACTTTTAAGGCACAACTCATTATTTGGTGTAGGAGGGATCAGTGATATTTCTCCTAGGCCTGATACCTTTACCCCAAGGAAGCAGTTTTTCACTGCAAAGAAGTAATAGAGTCTACTAAAAATGAGAAAAGGCTCTGGCTCCCTATATTCTCTCCTTTGGTAGACACTTTTGCAGTAAAGTATCTTAGATAAGGGGTGAATGAGTGAGATGGTCCCCTGGTAAATCTGCTTAACATCTTCAAATGTCCTAAAAAACTCAAAATCATTATATTCTCTACATGTGGCTTTACCAAACCCTTAAAGATGATGGTCCTAAGGCCAGAGAGTGCCAGAAATACATTTTAAATGTTCATACAATGCAATTTTCAAGCACTAAGTTATGACTACAGTGTCAATCATTAGTTTATTACTTTGAAATACAGTTTAGTCTGTCATATAGATTCAACATGTGAGCACATGTTGAATATATGTAACATGCATATAAACACAAAAACGTCTATACATAGGACCTATATTTTAAGACTCCTATGTTAGATTTGGTAGCCTGTTGGTAGATAAAAACCTTCTCATCCCCACACCTTGAAAACAATGAACTGGGTTTTTTTAAAAAAAATTTTAAGTTTATTTATTTATTGAGGGAGAGAGCTTGTGAGTGCGAGTGGAGGAGGAGCAGACAGAGAAGGAGAGAGGGAATCTGCACTGTCAGCACAGAGCCCGAGGCAGGGCTTGATTCCACGAACCGTGAGATCATGAACTGAGCTGAGATCAACAGCTGGATGTTTAACAGACTGAGCCACCCGGGTGCCCCAAATATGGAAAGTTTCTATGTAGAGCTGCACGCTTCTGAATTTCCTCAGAGCACTATCTCATCCAGCTAGATTTTTGCTGTCTCAATTCCCCTCTAATTGAAGATCACCATTTAAGTCAACTGGGAAGTTCATTCCTTTTGTACTTTTTTTTTAATGTTTGTTTATTTTTTTAGAGAGAGAGAGAGAGAGTGCAAGAAGGGGAGGGGTAGAGGGAGAGAGAGACAGAGCATCTGAAGCAGGCTCTGTGCTGACAGCAGAAAGCCCCAGTGAGGGGCTCAAACTCACAAACCCATGAGATCATGACCTGAGCTGAAGTCTGACACTTAACCAACTGAGCCACCTCGGTGCCCCTGTTTTATGCTTATTTAAACCTCATTTTACTCTATGATAGTAATGGTTTTGGATGAAAAACAATGGAGCTCATAGAGTAAACTTTTGTTGTACATTAGACCATTTGCTGGGGTCCCACCCCAAATCTGCTAAATTAAAATCTATGGAAGCAAAGTTTAAGTACCTGAATTTTCATTTAATTCTCACCAGTGGCCCTGATAACAATAAAAAGTTGAAAACTTTTGTTTCTGTGAGTATTAGGGCAGAGAGGGGTCCTAAAATCAGAAAACCCCATCTCCTTGTTTCACAGATGTTAAAATTGACCCCCAAATTGGGTGAATTGCCTACAGTTATACTAGTAAGGAAAAAGCTATGAAGAACGTGCTACTTAAGAACCCCAGAGAAGAAGACCAAATAATTTTAAAGGATGAAAGATAAGAACTTTGAAGAAGGAAAAGAGAATTAAGGTGGTTTGGATCATGGGGACATAGCTACCTATACGCATCTAAAGGAAAGTAATACCTGGATCATTGGCTTTGCAAAGCCATGTCTTACTAAACAGTAATTTCCATTAATGGAACAGGAAAACAGTCTCCACATTTAGTGATGAAAACTATAAAGGCACATAGCAAAGGGCGTGTATATACTAATACAAGGAGAGAATAGAGAGTTACTAACACTGATCCAATTTACTACATGGGTTACCTGGATACACTCTTATCCTTGTATGTGCTTAGAACTTCACTTTCTTCTCAGCCACAGATTCCCAGATGAACTTATTAGCTTTGCAGCTTCAAACATTTGGTAAATGAAAACCCGCTAGGAACTTTGTGTAACATGTAAGAATGAAAGTGAATCTATTGACCCCACCTCTACTAGACTGTGAATTCTTGGGGACCAGAAGGCATGATACTTATAGGTCATGATACTTTCCATAGTGTCTTTAGCATTGTGGAGACTTAAGTTCATTGAAGGAGCAGGGTGGCTCTCTGGCTCTCTATTCCCCTCAACCTGGGAAAGCTGCACATTTCCCGAGTAGAAGTGGGTCTCGGCTCCCCTGGGACCATAGGTTACATTCAAAGTGAGAGGGGGTCCCTTTTGCCAAGTGAAAGTCCCTACACACTTGGGACAGCCTGAGCCCCTCAACAGAAAGCATTTTTTGTTAACTTCCAGCCCCCTGCTCTCACTTGGTGCTGCTCTCACTCACGGTGGCCCCAACCCCCTGCTCAGCTTTGCCAGCCTTATGCTGCAGCATCAGAGAGGCAGGGAGCCCAGGGAGCTGGGCCTGGATACATAGATTCCGATGTGCCAGCATCTGTAGCCTCTGGGATTTGTGTGGCTCGGGAGGGACTACCTTCTGTCCCTCTGAACCTCTCTGGTCTCTGTGTTAAAGTCCTCCACATTTCATTCACAAACAGTTAGGATTAACTGAGTTATATCTCCCCCAGTGGCCTACATACATCTATTTCCTAATGAAACCATCAAGCTGTCTTCTGAGGGGGCAAACCCAACCTGTCTTGTGCGACTTAAAAGAACATAAGTGGCATGTGAAGTCTACTCCTCTTTGCTGCAAAGTGATTTTTCTCTTTCTTTCTTCTGTGCTCCCTTACCTATATTTAAGCCCCAGCCCAACTGTTTATGGAAACACTTGTTTTTGTTGTTCAAAGTTTATAGAGTAATATTTCCTACAGAAGTAAAGCTGTCCAGGGACACCGGGTGGCTCAGCTGGTAAAGCATCCAATTTCAGCTCAGGTCATGACCTTACAGTTTGTGGGTTTGAGCCCCGGGTCAGTCTCTATGCTGATAGCTCAGAGCCTGGAACCTGCTTCAGATTCTGTGCCTCCCTCTCTCTCTCTCTGCCCCTTCCTCACTTGTGCACTCTCTCTCTCTCTTTCTCAAAAACAAATAAATAAACAAACATTAAATAAAAAAGAAGTAAAGCTTTCCAACCCACAATTATAAGTAGCCCTGAATATGGTGACTTCTGTGTGGCTTAGGACTTCCCAGAGCCTATTACCTTCAAAACTATTCCTCAATCTAGTGGTTCCAAATACCAAGTCATGTCCTCACCCCAGGAGACCATGTATCCAAATAGTGAGAAAATCCAAAATCTTCTGCTTGCTAGTCCTTTGAATATATATATATATCTTGAATATATATATATATATATATTTTGAATATATATATATATATCTTGAATATATATATATATATATCTTGTATATATATATATATATATATATATCCCTTTTTTAAAGTTTATTAATTTTGAGAAAGAGAGAGAGAGAGCACAGGAGGGGCAGAGAGAGAGAACGAGAGACAGAATCCCAAGCAGGTTCCATTCTGTCAGTGCAGAGCCTGACACCCTGACACGGGACTCAATCCCTCTAACTGTGAGATCATGACCTGAGCCAAGATCAAGAGTCAGATGCTTAACCAACTGAGCGACCCAGGCAGCCCAGGTATACATATCCCTTTTAAAAAATCATATGCACAAATTCCCCATTCCTCAGCCACCGTGTATATAGAGGATACACCTATGTGTAGTGATATCTCAGGGATTAATGTAATATGACATTGTGGCCAAAGCAGATGCATGAAATCACAGCAAATAAATTAACACTCCATTAAGAATCAAATCAGTCCTGCTGACACATAATCTTTCACATCTATGTCAAGTCGTGATTCCCATTCACATCAGGAGCATCCCAGCGGGGGCTTATTAAACCTGCAGGAAGAGATTTCTTTTAAGTCAACCCTATTCAGAAGTCATTCAGCAACAGTGCAGAAGAGCCTGCCTGGAGTCTGGGCACCCCCCACCCCCACACTCTCATTGTCGCTGTCCAGCCAGAGTCCCGGCCATGCAGGACATAGCTGGGCTTCCAGCTGAGCGAATTTCCAGGCTGTATAAAAGAGATGAGGAAATTGCAGGGGAAATGCACATGGGTTGGACCTGCCTCTGGCAGGTTTGTTAAACTGGGAGAATAGATGTTAGTTTCCACGTGTGCTCTTCCTTCAGGTCTTCCACATCAGAGTATACTGCTGAAAGTTGGATTCATCTGGTTGCTTCATATCTACAGCCAAGATAATTGTGTGGAATTGATATTCATTCTGAAAGGAACCTTCTTTAAGATCTGGAGCTTATTTTCAAGGTTGTGTCTTGCTTTCATAACCATACATGGATTCTCCTGGTTGCCTGGTATCTTGACCTTCAAAAATCAGCCAGTTTCTCTTTTTGCCAAGACTCTGGGGGCTCAGGCATTACTCAGCCCAGAGGCTTTTGTGATTTTCTAGCTCTTGTCTACCTAGCTGCCCTCTGATCACTTTTGGGCACCAAATCCAAGTCTGGTATGGAGAACTCTTGTTTCTGGAGCTGGGGTGAGACTGGAAAGAAGCTGTCACTCACTTATTGACCATGTGTTCAGCTCTCTCACTGCAGTATTTTGGTAAGTCAGCCAAGGGTTTGTCAAGACCATGGACTCCGACTTGCACATTTGATCCCTTTCACAGTCTTCTCTGATCCACAAAATCCCACACCAAGTTTTTCTTTTTGTTATCATATCATCATTCCACCTTGACTATAGACTGCCTTTGGTCATACCTCCCATCCCTGGAACTCATCTTGAATCCACACTTAGCGACCCTTGAGCCTCCTACAGTTGTACTTCACCACTCCCCACCCCTTACGCCACCACCATAAAGGAAAGTAATCCGATAAATGAGCATACCGGGGTGTTAATAACTGATAACCACTTAATGTATTATCCTTCTCAGAGGCATTATCCTCATTTAACTTGGAAAGCCTTCATTCAAAGACATGAATTTTTCTAGGTAGTTTTCCAAACACCACACAGAAGAAGAGAATAGCTCTTTGGGGATAGGGGATGTTCTGAGCTTCCTCAAATCACACCACACAGGTATTTGCCTCTTTTATTGTCTATAAAGTGGTCCTACTTGTGGAAATACAGAATTACATGAGCACTGTGGTTCTTAAACTTTACTGTACATTAGAATCACCTGGAGAGCTTTGGAAAATCCCATTGCCTAGCCTGTATCCCAGACTAATTAAAGCAACATTTCTGGAGGTGAGCCCAATGCGTTGATATATATTTTTAAAAAACTCTCCAGGTGATTCCAACATGCAGTCAGATTTGTGCACTAGTGCAATAATACCCACTACCAACTACTTAGGCAAAATAGCTCTGTGAGAGCCCAGTAAAATAGGCTTTCTCCTAGTGCTGGGAATGGTGCTTCTGGACACAAAGCCAGAATTTCATTCTGAAAATGTGTTCCTGTGGTTCTGTAAGTACTTAGTATAATCCGTACAGGCTAAGTAGTTAGTTGCTAAACTGCAAACACCCATCTCATTTCATCTCCGTCCACTCCTGGCCATCTGGTCCTCTGTATTTCCATTACAGGGCCATGTGTGTATTAATGAAATGATTGCATCCGATTACATCTTTTATTCAGAACACAAGAAGAACAGTCTATGTATTTTATTCTCCAGCGTGACTGTTTCTCTCATGAAGTCAATAATTAAGTTATTCTATTTCATGCAGAGGTGGGATGGTCTTCTATTAAGGTAAGAGTGTATATCAAATATGTTATTGCTTACAATATAATTTCAGTTTTGCTGTCTGTTATCTATAATGTAGACATTTCACTCAAAAGCATAGACTTCCCCAGATCAGATACTTGTTAGTAGTCTCCATTTTATTTATTTATTATTATTATTATCTTTTTAATATCTATTTTGAGAGAGGGAGAGACAGAGTGTGAGCAGGAGAGGGGCAGAGAGAGAGGAAGACAGAATCCACAGCAGGCTCCAGGCTCTGAGCTGTCAGCACAGAGCCAAATGAGGGGCTCGAGCCCAGGAACCACAAGATCCTGACCTGAGCCGAAGTCTGACGCTTAACCGACTAAGCCACCCAGGCGCCCCTCATTTGCAGTAGTCTCCATTTTAAAATATCTGTCATATGGGGGACACCTGGGTGGCTCAGTCCATTAAGCATCCCATTCTTGATTTTGGCTTGGGTCATGACCTCGCAGTTTGCGGGATCAAGCCCCATGCCGGGCTCAGGGCTGACACTGCAGAGCCTGCTTGGGATTCTCTCTCTCCCTCTCTCTCTCTGCCCCTCCCCCCATAAATAAATAAACATTTAAAAAATAAAATAAAACAAAATAAAATGTCTGTCACATAATTCAGGTTAATAACCAAGTGGTGACAATTAGTATACAAGAGAGATCACCTAAGAGCACCAAAAGGCTGAGTTGTCACTTTTTTTTCTAGTTTCTCTGCAACAGGTCAGATGGTCAGAAAGCCATATACCTAGACTTTATTTTTATGCCATTGCTTGGTGGAGTATGAAGGGTCAGGGGGAAGGGGACCCACTTCTTAGCCTAAATATTTACCACAGTCTTTTGTGTTGTTGTTGCAACCAAGACTGTTCATCTCAGGAAATTTTATAGTGACAATTGTTCAAATAAAAAGGAAGTTTTTCTATCCTGTGACATCTGAATGAACAAAAATAAATGAAGAATGGATGAACCAATAAATAGCATGGTGCTCACTTTTTATTAACTAGCTACATTCTCTCCTACCCTTTTACTTTACTAGAGTAAATGTTAAAAAATTGACAAATGTATATACATATAAATATAAATATATGTACATTGCTACAACCAAGTTATATCAACCCAATAGTATTTTATTTTTGCACACATAGATTATTGGCCCTCGCATTAATTTGCTTACTCAATGAAGATTTAGCCATTGTTAGGGTGCCTGAATGGCTCAGTTGGTTGAGCGTCCAACCCTTGATTTCAATTCAGGTCATGATCCCAGGGTGGTGGGCATCAGGCTTCCCTGGTGAGCACGGAGCCAACTTGAGATTCTCTCTCCCTCTCTCTCTGCCCCTCCCCCACTCATTCTCTCTCTCAAAATAAATAAATAGGCATTAAAAAATTTACTCATTGTCTAGTGTGTGCCAGGGGGATACAGTAATGAGTAAAACAATATTATCCCTGACCTCATGGGGTTTAAAATCTAGTAGGAGAGATATATATAAATTACTCCATAGTAATGTGTCCTTTTAAAATTGTGATAAATGCTACCATTGGATGGCTCTGAACTATGCATCTGTGAGTATATAATAGGCCAGTAATATTAATAGCAAAGCAGGTGAAAGGGGTGGAAAGGGAGCATTCTGAGCTCAGGGAACAGCACTAAACAGACCCTGGAGTAGGAGAGAACACATTCCAAGAATTGTGAAGTCTCCAGTGTTGGTTCATGGGGGTAGGGGTAAAGGAGTTGGGTTGCAACATGGCTGCAAGGGTATCATCAGGCAGAACTCTATAGGGTAGGGTAAAGACATTGGCATTTTCCTAAGAGTAATGTGCTGCTTTTGAGGGCTTCTAAAGAGGCAAGTGACATGATTAGTTTTGTTTTTTAGAGCTCAATCCATTTACATTATGGAGAGACTAGACTGGAGGGGGTGGGCAAGAGCAGATGCAGGTAAATTAGGGATGACAAGCCACTGGTGAAAGGTTATACTCAAGTCACACCCATTCCCATTACCTTCCTTCCCTCAGGGACTATGTGGCTATCCCAAGGAAACACCTCCAGCATTTAACCCTGTCTGCTCTCAGGTTAATGAGCTAGATGGTTTCTCAGAAACCATCCCAAACTCATAATCTGCCTTAATTATGTAAGAAACAAATAGGCCCTGATTGTAATGGTCAACATAAATACCTCCGTGATTAGTTGAATCTAAAGAGCATTACTAATTATGATGCGTCTTTCAAACATGTTTATCTCTGAATACAGTAAACAAATTGTGGAAGGCAGCCCCTTAGCACCAAGCAATTTCAAAGAAATGGTAAGAGCGGGCCCCCCAATTAAAGAGCCAGGGCTCCTGTGAACCTATTTTGCCCTGGAAACCCATGTTTTGCCTCAGTTATTCAGTTCAGCAGGGGCCAGGGAAAGGTTCAGGTAGAGGGTAGCGTTCTTTGACGGAGGAAGAGGACACTAATATTTTAGAATTTCCTGAGATTTGGACTAATTTTTTTGAATAACATTGTTTAAAGATGGCCCAACTATCAAATGAAACTGAAGAGATCAACACTGCTGTTAATAAATAGATCCTGGGGAGTAGCACACAGATGAAAGTTGTTTTCCTAGGAGAATATAAATATACTCCAAATTTGGTGCCATAGCTCAAACTATTTCTGAGAATCCTCTTTTAGAATTGTCTCCAGAACCCCTTGTTAGCATGTAAGAAGATCCTCATTACTTGAAAAAATCACACCTCGTGTTTTACTATAAGTTGTGTGAGCCAGCCTGATTGCCCAATTTATTTTCATTAGTGGCTTCTGAAAATACATATTTTAATGAGTCTGAATTTAAAAGAGGGGGAAAAATGTTTTGCACCTGCCTCATATAGGGTTTCTTGGCAACTGTGAGCTGGGATTCGGGTCCCTTCTGCTTCTCCAGGATACAAGTTGGAAAGTTTCCTTCTGTTGTCCATGAATATCCAGTAACTTTTGGTTTTTCACAATATCAAATTCCCCTTCAGAGAATGGGTTTGCTATCACTGAAGATATTCATAAACCTACTTTCCAGGCCCAGAATAAATACAACAAGCAGTGAGTTCCCAAAATATTCTGCACACTGACAGGGCGCTATGATGTGCACATGGGTGACCTTGCTCCTCTGCCTTCTCTCGACTTCCATTTGTTCCTCCAGACTCAGTCCAGCTATGCCCACTAGGAAGATCCCTTCCTGCACAGTTGTATTAGGTGCTCCCAGCATATAATTTTCCATGCTGTATAATAATCATCCTCACCAATAGACCATAAACTTATCCAGAGCAGGAACCGTTTTATTTTTGTTTTGTTGTGCTCTTACCTTTACACCCTTCAGTACCTAGCATGATCCATGGGATGTAATAGTCACTCAAATATTTACTAAGTAAAGCTTCGTAAATAGAGCAGCAATAGGACACTGGTCCAGGAGAGAGAGATTTAGTGTCCGGGTTTTTCCATGGCCAGAGTCCATCAATTTTGATCTCCAGCACCACCTTCTCAGGAATTCTTTCTGATCTCAACATTTCTCTTATCTAGGCTTGGTGCCCCTTAGGGGGCATATGTTTCTAAAGAGAGAATGACATGAGAGCATGAGAGATTTGGGCCTAAATTCTGATCTGTAGCTAGTTTCTAGCTAGCTACAGGTTCAATTATTTAGCCTTTCTGAGTATTGATTTCCTTCACTGTAAAATTGCGGAAAGTATCACTGGGTTGCTGGGAACATTACATGACATATAACCTGGCACATAGTAAGTGCTTAATATAATGTCAGTCTGCATTCGCCCTTTGTGCTTCCTTAGCATTCTTTACCAATCCCATCAGTTTCCTTGTCTGCCTCCCTTGTTGGACTTCAAGTCAAGGACTGTATCTTTTATCTCCCTACTCTAGGACATGGGAATTGCTCAATAGTTGCTTGTTCATCGAATAAAATCTCCCATTTTAAAAGCGTAGAGACATTAAAATGACCTGCTCAACTCATACAGCTAAGAGATGGCTAAGCCAAGAACCACAACACAAATTGAATGCTTAAGCCAATACTTATTTCGTCCAACTGCACAAAACCATGAGATCAATGTATACATGTATCTATGAAATAGGATCTGTGCATATCTACACAGGCATATCTTCACAAAGACTGATCAAGTATTAGGCACAATCTAACTTCCCTTCATGGAAGAAGAGGATTCAGTATTTACGTCCATCACTACCAACTCAACGCAGCACATATTTCACTCTTCTTATTCTACCATCTTCCTGAAATAACTGTATCATACTTTTGTTGAATGGGTAGTCAGAGTGTATATTGTGTTATGTGAGTCCTATTCCCAGCTTAGTTTTGTAGAATTCCATAATTTCTCTTTTGTGTAAAATTTTATTCTCCCTGATCTGAGCATTTTTGTTGGTTGTTTTGATTTTCTA
The DNA here is from genome assembly GCF_024362965.1 of Panthera pardus. Classification (NCBI taxonomy): domain Eukaryota; kingdom Metazoa; phylum Chordata; class Mammalia; order Carnivora; family Felidae; genus Panthera; species Panthera pardus. The sequence continues at coordinate 60,357,981 of NW_026526810.1, read as the reverse complement.
AAGTCTTATCATTTCTTCAACCCCAAATTCTCTGTCCCAGTTATCCCTCAAAATATTTGAATATGCCATGTTCTGTCCATTACGTTTTCTTAGAGAAACTTCTTCCACAACATTCTGACTTCTCCAATCTGGACTAATTAGAGAAGCGAGCAACTGATATACTGGGATGTACCATCACCATCATCCTGGGAGTTCCCTTTCCCTCTCTTCTGTGTGCAATGGTTTGCCCCAGGTTTTTTCTTTTGTGGGGTCCTCCCTTGTTTTGATAAAGTACCTCCTCTACTAATTTTCTGACAAATAGCCCATGGGAGGAAAATGTTAGAGGCCTCTCACATCAGCAATTGACTTCCGTCTCCTGTTGCGTCACCATTTCCTTCTGAATGTATAGTCCTTCTCCATTGTCTTATAGCTTCCAGTATTTCCCCTGAGTACAAAGATGTTCACATTGTTGCAAAAGTGTGCAACTTTTTCTATAGAAGATTTTTCAGATATTCTCTTTGACCCTTGTATTCTCATATTTCACAATAGTTTGCCTTAATGTAGATCTTTTCTTCATCTACTGTGCTAGATACTCAGGAGGCCCTTTCAGGCTACAAACTCATACATCTCAGTTGTGGGACAGCTTCCTAGATTATTTCGTTGATGATTTCCTTCAGACCTTCACCTCTATTTGCTCTGTTCTCTCCTATTAGAATTGATCACTTGGATATTCATCCTTCTGGACCTGTTGTCTAATTTTTATCTTCCTCTTTAATTCTTTATTTCTTTGTTCTGCTTTCCAGGAGATTTCCTAAACTTTTTCTTGCATTCCTTTTATTTCATTTTTTAAAAATTCTATAATCATAATTTTAATTTGCAATAGTTCTTTTGCACTGTCTTGTCTCTCTCTCAGAATAATAATATAATTTTTGAGGTTTTCTTCTCCCTGCATGGTCTGTGTTTACTCTTTATTTTTAAAGTGTGTTTCTGTCTTGGGGCACCTGGGTGGCTGAGTTGGTTAAGCATCTGACTTCAGCTCAGGTCATGATCTCATGGCTCATGGGTTCGAGCCCTGCATCTGGCTCTGTGCTGACAGCTCAGAGCCTGGAGCCTGCTTTGGATTCTGTGTCTCCCTCTCTCTCTGCCTCTCCACCTCTCATGCTCAGTCTCTCTTTCTCTCAAAAAATAAACATTGAAAAAAATTTTAAAAAATTGTTTCTAGCCAAAGCATAAGAGACTCTTAAAAACTGAGAACAAACTGAGGGTTGATGGGGGTGGGAGGGTGGGGAGGGTGGGTGATGGGTATTGAGGAGGGCACCTTTTGGGATGAGCACTGGGTGTTGTATGGAAACCAATTTGACAATAAATTTCACATATTGAAAAAAAATTGTTTCTCTCTCCATATTTCACGTTGCAGGCTTTCCTTCTCAGATATCTTCTGACTTTTGGTTGTCAGCTCATATATTTGTTTTTTAAAAATATTTTTTTATTTTTAGGAGGGGAGAGGGGCAGAGAGAGAGGGAGACAGAGAATCCAAAGCAGGCTCATGCTGTCAGCGCAGAGCCTGATATGGGGCTCGAGCCCTCCAACTGTGAGATCATGACCTGGGCGGAAGTAGGATGTTTACCCCACTACGCCTCCCAGGCTCCCTGGTTGTCAGCTCATGCTTAAGAATGAATGGAATACTATGAAACTGATTGGAAACTCCAAGTGGGTGGGTGGGGCCTGTTGACTACTGGCTTCAGGGTAGAGCAGTGCTACTGGCATCTGGTAGATGGATCCTAGGAGCGCTGCTACACATCCCACAAGCACGAGACAACCCACACATATAAAAGAGTTATCCTGCCCAAAACGTCAGTAGTTTTGGTTGAAAAATCCTGAGTTATGTCTCTGGGCCATTTATTTAAAAACCTCTGATTTGGGTTTTGTTTTTTTTTTTATCTTTCTCTTGGGCTGGTCAGATTCTGCTAAAAAGAATCCACCAGTGTCCTGCCTGGGGAATTCAGATCTGACTCCCAACATTCTGGGAGTCAGGGGGCAGTAGTGAACTGGTGGTTTTAACAGAGTGCAGAGGTCACTTAATCACTCCCTTGGTCATATTGTCTCCCCATCATCAACTGTGGCCCCATCTGGACGCTCAACTAACTGACCCACCCAGGTGCCCCCAAAATGTAGACATTCTGCTGGCTTTTTCTAGTTTGCAAGTGCATGTTAACAAATGAGTTTTGGTGTCAGGAGTGGTTTGGCTGGGTTTTTTTCTTTTAAAGAAATCTATGGCTACAAATATGAGGAGCTGATTTGGAGCCCACATAATCTGCAGGATGCAGTATGATAGGAGCCAGAAAAAAAAAAAATTTAAACCTAAACCCAAAAGAAAACAAGAATCTAAACATAATCTGCTAAAAATAAAATAGCAGTGTGGACAAATTGACTAACTGAAATTCTGTGTGAACAAAATTCAGATTTCTCCAGCTGACCAGGTCCCTCAAGCAGCTGGAAAAATGATGTTAACTCAGTGTCACTGGCTGTGGTCTCTCCCTAGAAATCTAATTTTCACTGTTGTGAAATTCTCTGAAATCCAGTGACTCCGGAGGGGACCTGGATTGTGCTCTGGCTCTCCATCCCATGCACAGATGCTGCTCTCAAGGCCATTAAAAAAAATCTGCTTTGGAAGCAGAGCGGGGATATAGTCATGCTTCCCAGGTACAATGGGTGCCCGAGATGATTCTCTCACACTTCAGCCCTAAGACTATTGTCTGCATGAAGGCAGACATTCCATTCCGTGACTGAGGAGAATTTCTAATATCAAGTAGAAAGCAGGAGTAAAGGCACATTTGCATTAAAGTTGTGCAAATAAATGCAGCCCAAAGTAACTGAAACCTGAGCCTAGAGTGACGTGACTCTTCCATTTTAATATCTAAGGGAACTACTTGTATAATGCCATGGCAACAGCATCACCTTCAACGGTTCTCCTGAAGAAAATCTTGCAGAAACACGATCCCAATACGTGAAGATTTGGCATGGATTTGATGAGCCAGTGGTCAAAGTATTTCATGTCTTACTGTGTTTCGTTGTGTACTTTCTGACTTTTGAGAAATTGCACAAATAACATTCAGCTTAGAAAAATTAGAATATATAAGCAGCTAAAGAAAACTATTCCATTCAGATAGAAGCACTGCCTTGCAGTGATTTTTCTATGCCTATATACCCAACTATATTAGAGAGGGAGAGCAAAATATTTTTTTGAGACCCAGAATTAAAGGGTTTCCTCGTCATAGGCCTTCACTGAAAGAATAATGAAGAAATGTCAATCAAGAAAAAAAATTAAGCCCAGAGTGGAATGTCAGGGGGAAAATATTATGAAAAAAAAAAGGTAGTCTTGTTCATAAAGGTAAGTATCAACTGTAAATACTTAATGTGGGCAAAGTGGGGATAAAAACAAATTTAAAAACAGCAACGTAACACGAGGGCCATAGAAAATAACTTTAGGTTGTGTTAAGTTAAATGTGTATTAAAGGCTTAAGAGCAAACACAAATAAATGGAAATGGGATGTAAACTTTCCAGACTAGTAGAAAAAACATCAGTTCACTAGAAGTCAGTGTCTTAGTCTGCTCCAGCTGCCATCACAAAATACCAGACTGGATGGCTTAAACAACAGAAATTTATTTTCTCCTAGTTCTTGGAAATCCAAGATCAAGCTGCCAGCCTATTCAGTTCCTGGCAAGGGCTCTCTTGCTGGACTGCAAATGGTCACCTTTCTGCTAACTCCTCAGACAGAGAAGAAAGAGAGAAAGCAAGCTCCCTGGTGTTTCTTCTTATAAAGGCACGAATCCCATCATGAGGGCCCCATTCTCATGACCTCATCGAAATCTAATTACTCCTAAAGGCCCCCACCCCCAAATACCATCACACTGAGGATTAGGGCTTCAACATACAAATTTTTGGAGGACACAAACATTTAGTCTATAATTGTCAGCAAAGGAAGACAAGGACACTAAATAAATAAACCAAAATCACAGTAAATTAAAAAACAAAACACATAATTCAGTGATAGAAGTATCAAAATGTGACTTATTTATTTTACGGTGTAGTATCTAGTAGCAAAAAATGAAAGAACTTGTTCTACATCCATATCCACAGATATCAATAAAAATAGATCTCATAAACAACAAAAAAAGGAAGGTGCTGGTTGATAAGTAGAAGATGGCTTCATTTGTATAAATGTTAAATACAGGAAACCACAGCCTATGTTTTCTACAGGGATATTTAGGAGATATATGAATATTTGGGAACTGTACAAAAAAACACAGAGTCATGGATTAGAAGAACAGTTACCAATTTCAGAAGACTGAAAACAAAACAAAACAGAAACTAAAACCGGAGAAGGGGTTGAGGAGGAGTACAAAAGAACTTTTGGTTTACCTGAAAAAAATTTTAAACACCTGTATGGCAGGCCTAATGTTAAGCATTGAAAATAATACAATGACCAGGAACAGGTTTCCTGTTCTCCCAGACCTCTTCTCTTCAGACCTAATGGTCTGAAGGGAAGGCAGATGTTAATCAAAGAATTACAAAAAGATAAATTATAACTATGGTAAGTTTAAGGAGGGCAGTGGGGGAGTGCAGGAGTAGCGAGGAAGGTAGCACTCTAAATGGAGAAGCCACCATGTGCAAAACCCTGGCAGTGGGAGTAGACATATATAAGGCAGTAGGGCTGAGGCTGGGGAAGGGGTAGGGGTTTGTGAGGTGGGGCCAGACCATTTAGGTCTTGCAGGCTGCTTTAGGGCTTGGACCTTATCTGTAAAGTAGCAGAAAGCCATTGACAGGTTTCATTTGGTAGGGGATATTAATCAGACTTGCAGTATTAAAAGATTGCAGTTGGGGCCCCTGGGTGGCTCAGCTGGTTAAGCAATTAGACTCTTGATTTTGGCTCATGTCATGATCTTGCAGTTGTGAGATCAAGCCCCAAGTTGGGGTTCCACGTTGGATGTGAAACCTGCTTAAGATTCTCTCTCTTCCTCTCTCTCCCCACCCCCCACTCGTGCACACACTCTCTTTCTCTCTCTCTCAAAAAAGTGTTTTTTTAAAAAAATTGCTCTTGATCTCAATTGGAGGGGCAAGAAGAGATGTGTGGGAGTTATTGTAGCATTGGGTGAGACTGGGAGTGTGAGGAAAAGGAGGCAGAGGAGGTGAAATTCATTTCATCAGAGTCAGAAGATTTTTAGAAGAACATTCAAAAGGACAGTCTGATAGACTGGCCATGATTAGTGAGGCAGAAAGAGGTGAAAAGATGAGTCCCTGGCATCACTGTATGGACTCTTGCCACTTCAAAGAGGTGAGAATAAGACCAGGCTTGGAGGTGAAGATTTTGAGTTTGCTTTTGGACCAATTGAATTTAAAGTGCCTTTGAGACCCAAGTAGCGATTCAAGGAGGTAGTTGAATATAAATGTTTGAAATATAAAGGTGGGAATCAATCCTTGGGGACATGGGTAAATTCACTTATGGAGACACTGTGGCATGGGAAGATGGCCTAAGTCACTGTCCTGACAAGTTCTGTTACAGCTGGCAGGTGGAGATGAACCTGCAAAGAATATGGAAAAGCTACACGTTGGAGGCAAACCAAGAGTATAGCCAGGAAAGAAGATATTTCACCAAGAGGCAGTTGTCAGCTGTGATAAGGGTTGGAAAAATGGCTCTTTGGATTAGGCACCATGGAGGTCATCAGAAATATTCACAAGAGCTGTGTTGGTGGAGTGAAGTGACAAACTGGAGTGGGCTGAGAAGTGAGCAGTTAGGAAAAGGAGGCAGTCCCTTTGAGGGGTTTGACTCTGAAAAAGAGAAAGAGAACAGTGACTGCAGTGGAATGTTGGGTTGAGGCAGAGTGATTTCTAATGCAAAGACCTGAATTTGTGTGTTTGCTATTAGGAAGTTGCGGGAGTTTCAGTTTCTGGCTTGAGTTTGGCAGGGGCAAGTCATGAAATACAAAGAAGAGAAGGGGAGAGCAGAAGTAATTGTTTGAAAGCTTAGGGAAGAAGGTTTAAAGTGGCTACCAGTTACTAAATATGGGCTAGATAGGCACTACACTAGTCTTTAGCTTTATACGTGTTATCTCCTTACATAGGGGCACAACTGATCTCTCCTATGTTGTAAGGTCTTTGTTTAATTTAGCTTATTTTTTTTTTCTTTTTCTGTAGGAGTTTCTGTAGGAGTTCCTAGTTCAAATTCCACACTGCACACAGAGCTTGAGCTTATGAAGGGATGGCCAAGTCCTGGATGTAACTTCTGAAACCACCTAAAGCATTCTTGGGAACATGTTGGGCTGTGTGGTCTGGGGAGCAAGTAAAGTCCTGAGTGTGCAGAAGTGCATGGGACAATCTTGATAATGCACCAGGGCCACTTCTGTCTGATTGAGGTGGCTTTGAAGAAAGGGACAGGCACACGATGCAAGTTGGTGACTCCCCCGTCCTGGTCCATCCCTCCCTCCACACACACCCCATCCAAACCCTGACTTACTTGGTCCAATCTTAAGAAGGAAAGTACTGAGAGGGAAGGAAGAGACTTCATGTTTTTTCCTGATTCACTAATGATGTTGTCAAAGGCTCTGGGTGAGATACTTAATTTCTCTGTCTTCTGGTTTGCTGTCTGTGAAAGGGTGACCCTAATGCCAGGTTCCTGTGGGGACTGTGACAGACCGCATTACAAGAGAGGCTCTCTCGGATATTTCAGTCCCCACCCTTAGAGTTCAGTTTCTTCATCTGTAAAACAAAGCATTGGACTAGAAGTTCTCAGGTTCCGCCCAGCTCTCTCCTTCTGTATTCTCTCAGGGGGAGGAGGTAAAAAGGGAATGGGGGAAGAGAACTTTGAACTAAACCGGATGACAGGACTGTCTCTTCCAGAAAAGGAACAGTGCTGCACAAGCAGCATCTGTGAGGTATGCCTCAGTTCTCCTTCCAAACTTGTTTTTCCCAGGGGTTTCCTGAGGCCTCTCAAGAAGGCTCTCGAAACGGACCTGAAATATTCACAACTTGAACCATCAGGAAGGATTACTTTGATTCTGTCTGAAATCTTCCCTGCATTTGGTAAGACAGAGCAAAGAAAGAAAAATAAATTACTGAAGGAAATGAATAGGATAGTATTATCTATAAAAGACAATTTGGAAACTAGATGAAGATACAAGGTGTCTGTTTTACTACTGTCACTGCCTTTATGGATATTTGAAAAGTTTCCTAATAAAATGGTTTCTTGAAAGAATATCTGAAAATCGGTAGTTGTAAACCAGTAATTTTCAAATGCTCTTTTTCACCATGATACACACACACACACACACACACACACCCACACACACCCACATTTATGTTGCAACCCAGTACATAAACATATAGACTAAAACCAAGTTCCACAAAACATTATTCACCCTCACCATGCACCACACCATACACAACATACTCTGATGTTTTCTATTTTCTGCCCTGCTTCTTTAAAAAAATGTTGGTTGGAACCTACTCAACTCATTTCAAGAATCATTTAATGGCTCGTGACCTACAGTTTGAAAAACACAGTTCCAAACAGTATCAACTCATTCTGGTGGGCAATTGAATACTTGCCTGCTGGCCTGGGCCAGCAGGAGAGTAATGACTATTTGGAGAGGGATTGAAACAGAATGAGCAATTATGGATATTTGCCCAGCCTTCTTGGAAAAGCCTGACCCTGGTCTGGTGATGGGGGCATCATCAGGGCTTAGCAAAATGAGAGCGTTTCATAAGCTACCATTTCTGTGTACATGGCCCACTTGCCCAACTTTTCTTACACGGGCTTATTTGCTTCTAGAATCTGTCCTGCCAACCAGCAGCCATGGTCTGCTGCTTCTTCCCCACTCGCCTCCCATTTCTGCATTCTCAGAGGCACAAACCAGTCCTCAGGCATTTCTCCAATTTGCTGGGGATTATGAATTTATATCCTGTCCTCTCTTCCCTCTTCTCTTCCCCCCAAATGGTGACTGTCCCCCCAAGCCCAAGGTCATTAACAAAAGCAACATCTTCAAAGAGAAGGGATGAGGACATGACTGAGATTCGCTCAGTACTTAAATCCCATTGAAGTACGAAGGTCAGGCCTGGCAAGCAGGGGACAGACAGCCTGCATCTAGAAAAGAGAAGGTTTAGGGCACATTTGACTTCAATATTTAAAAACCAAGTGCCCAGCTGTTCAGTTCTTCAACAAATAGCACTCAAATACCTCCTGCAGAGGAAGGAAAGAATTTTAGGACAGAATCATTAATTCAAAGGACATCAAGAAAATACAGAGTAGACATCATCCTGATCTACTATTTAAAAAAATAACTTTAGGGATGCAATTTTACAATGCTTTATTAACAGGTCCACCAATCCAGGAGTGTTATATATGTGAAATGTTTACTAACCGGAAACAAATGTTTACATTGGATAAACTACCTCCTAAAAAGTCCATTTCCTCTGTTCATGCAAATGTTGCTATTTGTGCGGAGTGGAAGGGCATTTCCACTTCTCCTACCACAAAAGCTGTATTTCTTTCAATATTAAGGTTAATGAGGGCTGGGGCCCTGTAATCTACATGAGTAGGTTAATTCTCATGTGTCCTAGATAGTTGAGAGAGAAAGAGATTTAGAACTTTGGCTGAAGGGAGATGCACACACTGCCTTCAGTGAATGCATGCAAAGAAGCAAAGAACACTCTGTAGAAGGATCTCTATACCTCAGCTCCTCCATCTACAAGGCAGAGATGCTGAATGTGACCCCATTCTCCCTTGTGCATGAATCAGAAGTTCCAGTTCAAAGGTATGTGACTCAAGGTTTGATTATATCATAGTAACAATGTTTTGTCAGAGTTGCCATGACATTGCTGGTAAGACACCAATCTTGAGTGTATTTTCAGAAATGGAGATGTAGTTTGAGTTGATCTCATATCCTGTTGTCAAGGTCATGGATGGATTTGCAAGATGCCCTTAAGAAATGTCTTCAGAGCCAAAGCATAAGAGACTCTTAAAAACTGAGAACAAACTGAGGGTTGATGGGGGGTGGGAGGGAGGGGAAGGTGGGTGATGGGTACTGAGGAGGGCACCTTTTGGGAAGAGCGCTGGGTGTTGTATGGAAACCAATTTGACAATACATTTCATATTTAAAAAAAAATTAAATAAACAAAAAGAAATGTCTTCACTGACAAAGTTGAAAGCTCAAAGTTGAAAGTTACAAAACATTACAAATGAATAAGACCATTCCTACCCTTTCATTAAAAACGATAATACATTTTGCCTAAAGGCAAAAGAATGTGACTTCTACCCAGCTTTCTCCCCTACCTGGCTACTTTTGACATTGTTGTGATGAAAAAGGGCAGGGCGAGAAAGCAAAAGAGATGAACAAGAGACTCCTATTTGTTAGACCTCACAATAAAGTCCTCACTGTTACTGTCAAATGTTTAGATGCTTCACTTTTTTTTAAAAATTAAACTTGATAAATAGAATGATTTGGGATTCATCCGTTCTGACACTGTCTAGCTCTGTGCTAGACATGCTGTACTAGGAAATGATGGTTTAAAAAAAGGTCTAGTAGTAGAGACAGCAAAGAGGTGAGCTAACAATTTAAGTTATGATTAGTATGAAATTCAAGAACGGATAAAACTAATCTGTAATAATAGAAAGGGTTGCCTTGGATTGAGGTGGAGAGGACTGAATTTGGAGGAACAGGAGGGAATTTGGGGCGTGATGGAATGTGTGCCATATTTTGATTGGGGTAGTTGTCACTGGTTATACACATTTGTCGATGAATTGCTTGCTTCAAGCGGGCATGTTTTATTGTACATACACTACACTTCAATAAAGTGAAAACAAAAAATAATATAATATGTGATATGAAAGAAATGAACCAAGGGTGGAGGCAAAGGAGGAGTCTAACTGTAATGAGAGTCTCAAGAAGGCTTCTCTGTGCTGTCAAGGTTCTTGGCCATGAGTGAGAAAGAGGCCCATGTGGAAGGAATCCCATGAACAAAGGCCCTGACTGTTTTCCTTATTTTTCTTGTAATCGAGGACTTATATGAAGACAAGGTCATAATTTTACTCTTGACTGGGGAGTCCTTCTACATGTGGGTACACAGGAACAAGAGCTAAATGGTATGAAGTTTCTTTTTAAGGTGATGAAAATGTTCTAAAATTGACTGTGGTAATGGTTACACTTGTCTGTGAATATACTAAAAAACAATTAAGCTGTGCACTTTAAATGACTGAATTGTATGGTATATGAATTATAACCTAAAATTGTAAAAAAAAAAAAAAAAAAAAAAAAAGATAATTCTATGATGAGGCAGATTTGGGTTCAAACTTTGGACACAGACTAAAGCAAAGTAACCTGGATGAAACCCTTCATTTCTACTTCCTTAGCATTCTGCTCACATGTTGAACCAACAAGATGGAACTTCAGATAGATCTTCTACTTCATTCGTAGGCCAAATAAAACCCATCCCTACCCCAGCCCCCCTGCAAACACAAAAAAAATTATCCCAAACTAGATACACTAGACATCCATTTCAGATAGTGTGGCACTTTGGACACCCTGAACAATCATCCCACCTGAAATAACAAAAATCCTGTATTACATGTATTATTGTAAATGTATTATTCAGCTGGCATAAAATTGCCTCAGAGCCCTAAGGCAAAGTGAAATCCTGGGGAGTTCCGTGTCCAGAGCTGGTGAGAACAGCCAGAACAGGATGGGTTTTGCAGAGGTAACAAACAGGCTCAGGTTAACATAATAGTTTCTCATTTATGCTTTGTGTCTGCAGGAGGCACTGCTCATTCTAATCCTGTGGGGACCCAAGCTGATGGAGGCTTCAATTCGTCATGTGACTATTGTAATAGATTTTCAATTCCTTGTATCATGCTTCTTTCTCTTAAGAGTTTGAATATATATTTTATATTTTATGTCCTCCCTATTAAGATTTATATTTGGAGTAAACACTCATCAAGTTCTTCCTGCTGAAACGCTCATCCCTACCAACCTACGGTTTTCTTTTTAAAAACTGGAATCCTCATACTCTATTTCAGTGATGAGCTCCCTTTTATGTATTAACATCAAACCAGTTATTATAACACAATGGAATTGACACTAGAGTAGTGGGTATAAAGGAGACTATGGCTACCCTTTACTGTAAGACTTAAACACATTTAAAATAAGTTGCTTTAACTTGAGAGGAGGCTCAATGTGGTATGAAAAGTGCTTCCTACACTGAGAATTCAGGAGGCCAGTTTAGATTTTATGAAAAGGCCCAGTAATGTAAGGCCACGGTGATTATTCATTGAACTCTTTGAACCCTATATCCCAAAGTCATGACATTATTTAGGTCCCTCTCTCCTTTGGCATGTGAAGCTTTACATTCTCAGCCTTTGGAGTATGTGCTGCCTAAATTGTCTAGTTGCTCTTGGACTATTGAGTTATTCAGTAAGGATCTCTGCTCACTACGCCATTCTGGATCCAAATGCCAGAATTCACCTTCTTTAAATATCATTCAGTGGATTACTTCACCTCTCAGAAAACACACCAGCAGAAAACACACATGCTGTCATATCAAATCCAAATTCCCACACTTGTCTTTCAATTCTTATGCACATACATACAAACACGTGTGTGTGTGTATAATGTGTAATATATATCACATACACTGTATATAAATAAATATATGTAAATGTAAAAATATTAATGATAATGATTATAGAGCATTAACTAAGGTCCTACTATGTGTCAAGGTCTGAGCATGGTATCAACTTTATTCCATTTAATCTTCACAGTAACTTTGAAGGGCGGTTCTAGCGTCATCTGTGTTTTATAGGCAAGGACACTGCTCTCCTGTGTCTCCAAAACCCATGCCCTAGCCCTCATCCTACTGGGTCCCAATCAAGCGGATTGTTGCCTCCCCACCACACACTCTCTGAGTCAGGTCTCCCCACCACTTTCATGTCCCTCAAACCACTCTCCGCTCATTCAGTCTCCCTCCCATTCTTCCAAACCCTTACCACTTTTCAAGACTCAGGGCAAATCCCATCTTTGGGTAATGCCCTCTCTCCCATGTAGGACTGGAGCTGCATTTAAATTACCTTGAAATTTTAATTTCCTTGAAAACACCTAGCCCATCCAAGCCATCAGTCTGGGTAGCCTCAATGGCCACTCCCTCTTCTTGCCTGCCTCATCCAGCCCACCGCACACCCTGTCATTGCTGCTTATGAAACCCATCTTGACCCTATCTACACTTCTCCCCATCTTCACAGATTCCTCCAGATCCAAGACCTAGCATCTCCTGCCTGCATCAGTGTAAGAGCTCGTAGTGATTTATGTGCCTTCACTCTTGTTTCTCCAGTCCAGTCCCCACAAGGTACCTAGAATAAGGTTTTAAAATATGTTTTATATTTGTAAGCTTAAAACCCTTTAACATCATTCTGTTACCTTTAGAATAGAATCCAAACTTCATCATGGTCCAGAGGTCCTGTATAATGGGTGTTACGACCACCTCTCCAGTGGCACTTAATCTACCAACCCCTTCATCCCTCATCACTTTCATCCACTAGGCTCTTCTCACTTCTTTCAACACAGTAAACTCTTCCACATCTGGGTCTTTACAGATGCTATTTCTACGCTGACTTTTCCCATTCTTCAGAACTCAGATTTAATGTTGCCTTTACAAAGAGGCTTTCCCTGACAGTCTTACCTAACTGGAATCTTCCTCTCTACTAGAATCTCCATTCACTGCACTCTGCTATTTCCTCCTCAGGCTGAGATCAAGTTCTATCTATGTATATGTAGATTTGGACATTTGTTCTTCCCCCAGTGCCACCCCAACACATAAACACACTGGACCACTGAAATGTAAGCCACATGAGTATTCTGGCCATGTCTGCTTTGTCCCCAGCACTCAGTACAAAGATCCCAGTAAGCATATGTTGGCTTAATCAATCAATCAAACAAACAATCAATTCTTCCAACTAGATTTAAACTATTTGACAGGATAATTTTCTTTTTCTCCTTAAAGCTCCTTTCTGAACACTGAGAATATGACAGGAACTCAACTTCTTACTAGTGGGTTGAATACGTGCTGAGAGCATGTCCTCTGCTTTCCAGCTAGCCTCAGAGATGAGATCGACGGGCTGCTGACTAGGATGGGCAGCAGCCTCAAGAATCCCGACTCTGGGCTCTGCCATTTATTAACAGTATGATGTAAGGCAAATAGGCACTTAAGGTCTCAATTTTCAAAAATAAAATGGGTATAGTAGCCAATGGGCTGGATGCCTAAGATGTTAATGATTAGGATATTAAGAATATTATTTAACAATGATTGAGTGCATCCTCTGTGCCCACACTGCACTAAACCCTTCAAATATATTATCTAATCTAACAAAACAATAAAGTAGGGTCTACAATTATCCCTTACTTTCTGTTTTCAGGTTCTGAGAGTTCCTCTATATGGTTTTAATAAACTCTCTTCCTAACCTGAAATAGTTTGAGGAAGGTTCTGTCCTTAAGGCTAGAAGAGCACTGACCAGAAACTGGGGCTGAGGAACATAGAACTCAAGACCCCAGAGAAGATGAGAGAAGTCCAGTGAGGCAGGTGTATGGCATGGAACCAGGAAGCTGAGTGGCAGTGGGGCAGGAATAATCTGTCTCCCAAAGTGGCTCTCCCGCAAGGGCCCAGTTGGTAAGGAAGGGGTTAGCTGGGAGACTTGATTTGTGGAACCAAATTCTCTCCTATCAACGTTACTTGAAACAATTGAACATCTGTTTGCCCATCTATGCTAATTTCATGGATGTAAAGTGAAAAAAAGGGAAACCAAGGCTCTTGAATGGGGGCCAGAAGAAGGGAAGGGAGGATGGTGGGAGTCAAAGAGCACAGAACAGAAAGGAAATCCTCTCCACATGGCCAACAGCTCTACTCCCTGTTGATTGCTCTCACCTGTGTTCTGTGTGGGAGTACAAATACACTTGCACACACATGCGCTCATGATGTAGCCTCCCCACCACAACTTCCTTTAATTTGTCTTCTAGGTCTCCAAGCAAGAGCCTTGGTTTCCTCTTTGCCTTTTTTCTTTCTCTCAAGCTTTCTATTCTTTCATTTGTCCTATTCTGATTCTTTGGCTCCAGAAAAATTCAAGATCTATGGAGAACCCATTGCAATGTGATTTGAAGGGAACTTTACAACTCATTTCCTCCTCTATCCACCCCTCAAGACTGAATCTTCATAATCCATGCTAGAAAGAAAGAAAAAAAGCAGTTGGGGAAGGGAAGTCAACCGGGTTGAAGTTCACTTGAAGCACAGGTGTCCTTGTACTGGGCACTGTGCTTGGTGTCTTAGTACATGATATCACTACAGCCTCATGGCAACTCTGGGAGCATGATTTTAGTGAGCCCCTCTGTTCTGATGTTCAGAGAGGCTAAGTTATTTACTTAAAGGCAGAACCAGGATTTGAACTTCAATCTTTTTGACTGAAAGCCCTCTACAACATCATTCCTTCAGATTAGTATAATAAAAATAATAAACAATGTCATACAGAAAACTATCGTCAAATTATAAGTGTGTTCTCTAGTGGGAAAATATGTTCTCTAACTTTCCCCCAGGCATATCGATTAGGTAACTGACATGCTAGCTAACGTGGTCTGTTCTCTAGGGAAATGCAAGTGAAGAAAAGGGAAGTTCATCAAGATGTGAGTGGTAGGTCTGTCTCTCTTTCAAAAATAAATAAATATTTTTTTTAAAAAAGGGGGGGTGCGCCTAAGTGGCTCGGTCAGTTAAGCATCTGACTTCAGCTCAGGTCATGATTTTGTGGTAAGTTCGAGCACCACATCGGACTCTGTGTTGACAGCTCAGAGCCTGGAGCCTGCTTCGGATTCTGTGTCTCCCTCTCTCTCTATCCTTCCCCTGCTCACACTCTGTCTCTCTAAAAAAAAAAAAAAAAAAAAAAAAAAAAAAAAAAAAAAAAAAAAAAAAAAAAATGTGAGTGGTAGGGAGAATGTCCTGGGTAGCCAGCATTGGGTAGAAGACACTGGAAAAGAAGTTCAAAGTGTAGATCCTAAAGTTAAAGATGTCTTGGTAAATTTCGTTATTTTTTAAAATTGCTTTTAAAACTCCTACATGGTACCTGCACTCTCATCTCCTACCCTACATGATGCATACCCTGTCACTATCCAGTAGTATTTCCAAAGCTCTTCAAGTGAACCTGTTAACCCAAGTCCTTGCTGACACTTGCCTGCAGAGTCCATTGCTCATCTACTACTAATGCCATATTTTAATTCAGCTTTACTGAAACCTTCCCTTGGGTCTGTTTCTTTCCCCTCCCCAACCCTGCTTCCCATGGAAGCTGCAGTAAAACAATGCAGGACAATAAGCAAACAACACTGCTAAGACCAGGCCACCCTGCTTGCCTCTAACCTGACTCAGCTCTCTTTGCCAAGCAGGGAAGAGAGCCCAGAACCCCAACAACTGAAGAGAGCCAGTCTTGAACTCTTTATCTGCCTGGTCAGTGTTGCTTGCATCGATTGCACATCAACTGAACTTCTTCTACCATCAGGCTCACTGGTGGCCAAAAGTATACTTCTACAATCTCTCCAATGCTTTTATCCTGTAGCTTCCAAATGAGAGTTTGGTTGCCATGGCAACAGCCAAGTTCCGCCAGAAGGAGAAATTCCTTGTATAATGAGCCCAGACCTTGTGAAAATAAAGGAAATCTCATCTACAATGGAGAGGGGAAGCCCTGAAGGGGGAGCTCTCGTGCATGTACCACTCTTTGAAGCCAGTGTAACCAGTGGGAAGGAGGATCAGAATTATTCTGGCAAAGGACATTTTTCACATAGGAATTTTGTCTCCTGCATTTAAGAAAAGGAAAGAAGATCCCTCCCTGCCCCAGCAACATTGCAGTAACCCCCACTTGTAGCCAATAAGAAACCACAACCTTGAATTCTTGTTCTTCTCCCATAAACTTTTGTTCTAAGCCACGCTCCTACAATATCCTCCTAAAACCCAATAAAAGCTGACCTTCCCTTTGTCCCTTTGGATTTGCTAATGGATCACCATGGCCTGCTTGTCCCAAATTGTAATTCTTCTGTTATTTCTGAATAAAGTCGGGTTTTCTTTGCTTAAATAAAATTACTCTTTGCTCTGTTTAAAGTTAACAATCTTAAGTCGACTATCAACAACTCTTGCCAGTTTTGGCCTAAAAGACTCAAAATTTCTTCACTACCTATCAGTTACTAGGAGATATTTATAGCATTTGTGTCTTGTTAATCACAAAGAAAATCTGACTTATTTCTTTTTAAAACACCTGGCAAATCTGGTCATAGAGAGATCACTGGGTTCCTGGGTCCTGGGCTATACTGGAGTCTGGAAAAAGTCTGGTCAATCACACATACCACCATCCAAAGTTTCTCAGTCTTACCCCCCAGTTTTGTTTAAGTGAAGTCATTGCTCTTCTCAAGCCCTTCTCAGGACCTGTTATATCATATAAAATTCCCAAACTGGAAGTTGGAGCCCTCGCCCACAAACTACCATTTTTCCCTTCAGCTCTAGCTCATCCAGTATTGTGTGTATGCCATTTTGTTGCCTTCTGTTGGAGAATTACCCGTCCCTTAATTAATATTGGCCAGTCCGTATGATGAAGATTGTATGACTCAGTCTTTAAGCCTGACCAGACTGAGACTTCCCTGGAAGTTTTGTCAGAAACAGGTAGGAAGACACTGTTGTTTCAGAGGCCTATAAGTTGGTAAACCATGAATCTTGGGCCATCAGGTCAAACATGTGGGAAAATCTTGTATTAGTCTGCTCAGGCCACTCTAACATAATAGCACTCACTGGGAGGCTTAAACAATAGAAATTAGTTTTCTCACAGTTCTGAAGTCTGGAAGTTCAAGATCTAGGTGCCAGCAGGTTGGTTTCCGGTGAGAAGTCTTTACCTGGCTTGCAGACGGCTGCCTCCTTGCTATGACCTCACCTGCCCTTTCATCTGTACATGCACACTCCTTGTACTTTCTCTTCTAATAAGAACACATGTCCTATTGTATTAGGGTTCTACCCTTATCACCTCATTTAATTTTAATTACCTCCTTAAAGGCTCTATCTCCAAACACAGTCCCATTAGGGGTTGGGGTTTCAACATACGAATTTGGGGGGAAATAATTCAGTCCATAACAGATTCCATAGAAGAAATGGAGAGAAAAGTGACATCGTTATAGTCAACTGATGCTGCTTCTCTATTCCATTTTCTTCAGTAATTTTCCTTTTCTCTGTAACTCTATTCTTTTGATTATTTTAAAAAATTCTTTTTCTTAGTTTATTTTTGAGAGAGAGAGAGAGAGAGCAGGGGAGGGTCAAAGTGACAGGGAGAGAGAATCCCAAACAGGCTCTGCACTGCCAGGGCAGAGCCCGATGCAGCACTCAAACTCACAAACCGAGAGAGCACGACCTGATCTGAAATCAAGAATCAGACGCTTAACTGCTTAACCAACTGAGCCACCCAAGTGCTCCATATTCTTTTGATTATTTAATCTCATTTACATAATGACCATTGCTAAGAGATGACCATTGTTAAGAAAAATGAAGAAATGGTGTTGGGGATGTTAGAAATTAACAAAATAGTCTTTTCATTATAAATTGAGAAGAAATATCATGATCTCTATAGGTTATTTACATTGCATCTTAACCAAAGACACATTTGCTATAGACCTCTCAAATATTCTACACATGTGACGATAGCCTTAAAAAAACAAACTTGGGGCACCTGGGTGGCTCAGTCGTTTAAGCATTTGGCCCTAGCTCAGGGCATGATCTCACGGTTCATGAGTTCGAACCTTGCATCCGGCTCTGTGCTGACAGCTTAGAGCCTGGAGCCTGTCTTCAGATTCTGTGTCTCCCTCTGTCTTTGCCCTTCCCCTGCTCGCTCTCTCTCTCTTTCTCTCAAAAATAAATAAAACATTAAAAAAACTTTGTTGCCTCACTGTCTTCCTGCAGCACAATTTTGAGAATATTTAGCTGTTTTAGTATCTTATACATATCACCAAGCAAAGATGAGAAAACCTCAGAATTCAACAAGATCCATGTGCTTATCACTTATGCATATATCAGATGTTGATTCCAAAAACTTCTACTTTTAAGGAGAAAAAACAATATCTATTCCCTTTCCATTCATACATGGAAAGAACCTAGGCAATAGCCCAGCCAGTTGCCTAAAGTTGAAGTATTCATTCTATAGTCTGAGGATAAAATTCATAATACTTATGTATTCTATTTAGGAAATGAAAAAAAAAGGACACAGAGACTGGTTAAGTCATCTCCTCATATATGCCCCAATTCCATCTTCTTGGTTAATACCTAGCTTTTAAGCCAATCTATCTATGCTATGGGACACAGCTGGGGGTGGGGGGTTTGAAAGGGTACCATTTTCCTTATTATTTAATGCTTAATGCAAAGAAGGACTTCCATTCCTCTATGCTAAACATGGAACTCTAAACTCTGACTCCTTAAGCACAGAAAATGTGCTTTGATTCACCTTTGTGTCCCCTGAAACTACTACTGCCCAGAGTCAGGAATCAAGAGATACTTTGGGAGTGAATATTATAAAGACACAATTATGACCTTGAATAATGACATTGGCAACTTTACTAAAGATATCTGATGGGGGGAAGAGGAGCCAAGATGGCGGAACAGTGTGGAAGTTTTTTGTGTGTCTCACGTCCATGAGATACAGCCAGACCAACACTAAACCGTCCTGCACACCTAGAAAACTGATTTGAGGATTAACACAACAATCTGCACAACCTGAACCACAGAATTCAGCAGGTACGCGGCGCAGAGAGGTGAACCAGGGGAGAAGCTGGAGAGGGCAGGAGGTATTTTTGTGTGTGGAGAGAGGACGGTGGTGGGGGAGGGGTAGGGGATACGGGAAAAACAACATCCCCAAAAAAGCAGCCGGAGAGAAAGTGGAAAAGTGGAAACAGCCGTAGGGACTGAACGAGAAAGGAGAAAGGAGAGGGTTTAAATTCCATTAAGACTATAAACAGGGGGAGCATAGAGTCTTAACTCCACAGCTCAATACCTGGCAGTGCTCTGGTGAGAAAGGCGAATCCCCAGGAGCAGAGTGGAGTCCAGGGTTCTTCAGGCCACACGGGAGAGGCGGTTGCCCTGCTGGGAGGACACCTGGTAGAGGCTGTGTGGTCCCCCAAAGATAAGGCCCCAGTGGACCCAGGAGAACAACCACATTCGCTGGTGCTGGAACAAGGGTGAAGGGTGGTGCCAGATGTGTGTTGTGATTTTCCATAATCCCTGAAATTCTGATGCTACACCATCTTGCAAACTTTTTCTGGGGTGGGCTGGCACCCGGCCACAGTCTCTGGGCATCGGCAGCAGCCCGGTCCAGCAAATGTTCCTGGGTGCGGCCAGCACCTGGCCATTGCTTGGTGAGACCCTCCTGCAGAGCGGCCTAACCGGTCAAAGCCGCAGTCCCTCAGAAGTAAGGGGTCAGGAAAAACAGCCGCATCTGAGACGAAACTCAGGAGGGAGAAGTTGCCTGGGGCTTGGTCACGGACTGTGTAAAAGCAGGGAGTGGATGGAAGCTGAAGACAAAGGACAGGTGCGCAAATGCTGATCGGGGAGATCAGATATGATACAAGACAGTGGGTAACGGGGTGATGCCACGGGCAATGCTTCCGCGCATGCGCATACGCACCTACAAGCGCCTCAAGAATCCACCCCAGTAAGCTAAGCAGCGCCATCTAGTGGAGAACGGAGCCGTTACACTAAACCCTGCCCAACTGGGCCAACCTCGCTCTTCAGGAACACCAGTCTCTCCGCCTGCTTAGTTTACGGACTATAAAGCACTTCATAGTTTGACTCCTAGGGGAAAAGGAAGTAATTTCAGTTGTATTTCAGTCTGTTCTCTGGTCCATTTATTCAATTTTCTTTCCTTCTTTCTCTCTTTCTTCTTTTTTTTTTTTTTGTTCCTTTTCTTGAATACAGAAAGAGAAAAAATTCATTTTTATTTTAAATTTCTTTAAAAATATTTTTCTTTAATTTTTTTCTACTATATTTTTTACTTTTGTGTAAATTTTTTCAAATTCTATTTTCCTTACATCATTTAATTTTAGTCTACTTCAGTGTATTCATTTTTTCAAATTTTCAAACGATTTCCTTTTTATTCTTTCCCATTTTTTCTCTAATCTTTCAAGGCCCTTTCAACACCCAGACCAAAACACACCTAGGATCTAGCATCATTTATTTGATTTTTTTTGTGTGTGTGTTTTTAATTTTTTAATTTTAATACTTTTTTAATTTTAATTTTTTTACCTCATTAATTCCTTTTCTCCCTTCAATATGATGAAATGAAGGACTTCACCCCAAAAGAAAGAGCAGGAGGAAACGACAGCCAGGGACTTAACCAACACAGATACAAGCAAGATGTCTGAACCAGAATTTATAATCATGGTAATAAGAATACGAGCTGGAGTCAAAAATAGATTAGAATTGCTTTCTGTGGATATAAAAGAAGTGAAAGGTAGTCAGGATGAAATAAAAAATGCTATAACTGAGATGCAATCTCGAATGGATGCTGCAGTGGCAAGGATGGATGAGGCAGAACAGAGAATCAGTGATATAGAGGACAAACTTACAGAGACTAATGAAGCAGAAAAAAAGAGGGAGATGAAGGCAAAAGAGCACGATTTAAGAATTAGAGAAATCAGTGACTCATTAAAAAGGAACAACATCAGAATCATAGGGGTCCCAGAAGAGGAAGAGAGAGAAATAAGGATTTTGTGAGCAAATCATAATGGAGAACTTTTCTAACCTGGGGAAAGACACAGACATCAACAAAAACCGACCATCAACAAGGCATATCATAGTCAAATTCACAAAATACTCAGGCAAGGAGAGAATCATGAAAGCAGCAAGGGGAAAAAAGTCCTTAACCTACAAGGGAGGACAGATCAGGTTTGCATCAGATCTATCCACAGAAACTTGGCAGGCCAGAAAGAGTGGCAGGATATATTCAATGTGTTGAATCAGAAAAATATACAGCCAAGAATTCTTTATCCAGCAAGGCTGTCATTCAAAATAGAAGAAAAGATAAAAAGTTTCCCAGACAAACAAAAATTAAAGGAGTTTGTGACCATTAAACCAGGCCTGCAAGAAATTTTAATGGAGACTCTCTGAGGGGAGAAAAGATGGAAAAAACAAAAACAAATAAATAAAGACCAAAAGCAACAAAGACTAGAAAGGACCAGAGAACACCACCAGAAACTCCAACTCTATAAGCAACATAAATTCAGCAATAAATTCATATCTTTCAGTACTCACTCTAAATGTCAATAGACTCAATGCTCCAATCAAAAGACATAGGGTAACAGATTGGATAAGAAAACAAGATCCATCTATATGCTATTTACAAGAGACCCACTTTAGACCTAAAGACATCTTCATATTGAAAGTAAGGGGATAGAGAACCATCTATCATGCTAATGGTCAACAAAAGAAAGCCAGAATACTGGCTTAATTCAGACAATCTAGACTTTAAAATAAAGACTGTATCAAGAAACGAAGAAGGGCATTATATCATAATTAAGGGGTCTATCCACCAAGAAGATGTAACAATTGTAAACATTAATGTGCCAAATGTGGAAGCACCCAAATATAAAAATCAATTAATCATAAACATAAAGAAACTCATTGATAGTAGTACAAAATTGTAGGGGACTTCAACACCTCACTCACAGCAATAGATCATCTAATCAAAAAATCAACAAGGAAACAATGGCTTTGAATGACACACTGGACCAGATGGACTTAACAGATATATTCAGAACATTTCATCCTAAAGCAGCAGAATATACATTCTTCTCCCATGCACATGGAACATTCTCCAGAATAGACCACATACTGGGACACAAATCTGCCCTAAGTAAGTATGAAAAGATGGAGATCATACTGTGCACATTTTCAGACCACAACCCTATGGAACTCGAAATCAACCACAAGAAAAAATTTGGAAAGATAACAAATACTTGGAGACTAAAGAACATCCTACTAAAGAATGAATGGGTTAACCAAGAAGTTAAAGAGGAAATTAAAAAGTTCATGGAAGTCAATGAAAATGATAACACCACAACCCAAAACCTCTGGGATGCAGGAAAGGTAGTCATAAGAGGAAAGTATATAGCAATCCAGGCCTTCCTAAAGAAGGAAGAAAGATCTCAGATATACAACCTAACCTTATGCCTTAAAGAGCTGGAAAAAGAATAGCAAATAAAACCCAAAACCATCAGAAGACAGAAAATAATAAAGATTAGAGCAGAAATTAATGCTATCAAAACCAAACAACAACAACAACAACAACAACAACAACAACAACAAAAACCAGTAGAAAGATCAATGAAACCAGTAGCTGGTTCTTTGAAAGAATTAACAAAATTGATAAACCACTAGCTAGTTGGATCAAAAAGAAAAAGGAAAGGACCCACATAAATAAAATCAAGAATGAAAGAGGAGAGATCACAACCAACACAGCAGAAATAAAAACAATAATAAGAGAATATTATGAGCAATTATATGCCAATAAAATGGGCAATCTGGAAGAAATGAACAAATTCCTAGAAACATATACACTACCAAAACTGAAAGAGGAAGAAACAGAAAATTTGAACAGACCCATAACCAGTAAGGAAATCGAATTAGTAATCAAAAATCTCCCAAAAACAAGAGTCCAGGGCCAGATGGCTTTCCAGGGGAATTCTACCAAACATTTAAGGAAGAGTTAACACCAATTCTCTTGAAGCTGTTCCAAAAAATAGAAATGGAAGGAAAACTTCCAAACTCTTTCTATGAAGCCAGCATTACCTTGATTCCAAAACCAGACAGAGACTCCACTAAAAAAGGAGAACTATAGACCAATTTCCCTGATGAACATGGATGCAAAAATCCTCAACAAGATATTAGCCAACCAGATCCAACAATACGTTAAAAAAATTATTCACCACGACCAAGTGGGATTTATACCTGGGATGCAGGTCTGGTTCAATATCCACAAAACAATCAATGTGATTAATCACATCAATAAAAGAAAGGACAAGAACCATATGATCCTCTCAATAGATAGAAAGCATTTGACAAAATACAGCATCTTTCTTGATAAAAACCTTCAAGAAAGTAGGGATAGAAGGATCATACCTCGAGATCATAAAAGCCATATAGGAAAGACCCAACACTAATATCATCCTCAATGGGGAAAAACTGAGAGCTTTCCCCCTAAGGTCAGGCACGCGACAGAAGTGTCCATTCTCACCACTGTTATTCAACATAGTATTGGAAGTCTTAGCCTCTGCCATCAGACAACACAAAGAAATAAAAGTCATCCAAATCCGCCAGGAGGAGATCAAACTTTCACTCTTCGCAGATGACATGATACTCTATACGGAAAACCCAAAAGATTCCACCAAAAAACTGCTAGAACTGATTCAAGAATTCAGCAAAGTGGCAGGAGATAAAATCAATGCACAGAAATTGGTTGCATTCCTATACACCAACAATGAAGCAACAGAAAGAGAAATCAAGAAATTGATCCCATTTACAATTGCACCAAAACCCATAAAACACCTAGGAATAAATCTAACCAAAGAGGTGAAAAATCTATACACTGAAAACTATAGAAAGCTTATGAAATAAATTGAAGAAGACACAAAAAAATGGAAAAAGATTCCATGCTCCTGGATAGGAAGAACAAATATTGTTAAAATGTCAATACTACCCAAAGCAATCTATCTACATATTCAGTGCAATCCCTATCAAAATAATACCAGCATTTTTCACAGAGCTAGAACAAATAATCCTAAAATTTGTATGGAACCAGAAAAGACCCTGAATAGCCAAAGCAAACTTGAAAAAGAAAACCAAAGCAGGAGGCATCACAACCCCAGACTTCAAGCAATACTACAAACCTGTAATCATCAAGACAGTATGGTACTGGCACAAAAACAGACACTCAGATCAGTGGAACAGAATAGAGAACCCAGAAATGGACCCACAAACATATGGCCAACTTATCTTTGACAAAGCAGGAAAGAATATCCAATGGAATCAAGACAGTCTCTTCAGCAAGTGGTGCTGGGAAACTGGGCAGTGACATGCAGAAGAATGAACCTGGACCATTTTCTTACACCAACCACAAAAATAAACTCAAAATGGATGAAAGACTTCAATGTAAGACAGGAAGCCATCACAATCCTTGGGGAGAAAGCAGGCAAAAACTTCTTTGATCTTGGCCACAGCAACTTCCTACTCAACACGTCTCCAGAGGCAAGGGAAACAAAAGCAAAAATGAACTACTGGGACCTTATCAAAATAAAAAGCTTCTGCATAGCGAAGGGAACAATCAGCAAAACTAAAAGGCAACTGACAGAGTGGGAGAAGATATTTGCAAATGACATATCAGATAAAGGGTTAACATCCAAAATCTATCAAGAACTTATCAAACTCAACACCCAAAAAATAAATAATCCAGCGAAGAAATGGGTGAAAGACATGAATAGACACTTGTCCAAGGAAGACATCCAGATGGCCAACTGACACATGAAAAAATGCTCAACATCACTCATCATCAGGGAAATACAAATCAAACCACAATGAGATATACCACCTGACATCTGTCAGAATGGCTAACATTAGCAACTCAGGCAACAACAGATGTTGGCGAGGATGCGGAGAAAGAGGATCTCTTTTGCATTGCTGGTGGGAATGCAAGCTGGTTCAGCCATTCTGGAAAACGGTATGGAGGTTCCTCAAAAAATTAAAATTAGAACTACCCTATGACCCAGCAACTGCACTACTAGGTATTTATCCAAGGGCTACAGATATGTTGTTTCAAAGGGGCACATGCACCCCAATGTTTATAGCAGCGCTATCAATAATAGCCAAAGTATGGAAAGAGCCCAAATGTCCATCGATGGATGAATGGATAAAGAAGAAGTGGTATATATATACAATGGAGTATTACTCAGAAACCAAAAAGAATGAAATTTTGCCATTTGCAACAACCTGGATGGAACTAAAGGGGATTATACAAAAAGAAATTAGTCAGAGAAAGACAAATATCATATGACTTCACTCATATGAGGACTTTAAGAGACAAAACAGATGAACACAAGGGAAGGGAAACAAAAATAATATAAAAACAGGGAGGGGACAAAACATAAGAGACACTTAAATATGGAGAACAAACAGAGGGTTACTGGAAGGGTTGTGGGAGGAGGGATGGGCTAAATGGATAAGGGGCATTAAGGAATCTACTCCAGAAATCATTGTTACACTATATGCTAACTAATTTGGGTGTAAATTAAAAAAAAAAATTAAAAAAATAAGAAGATGTCTGATGAGCCCCAAACACGCAAAATTTTGAATCCAGACTCCCAAAAGGCTAGGTGATAGAATTAATGCATGACTGAAGGTTTATGTATGTTTATAACATTATGAGTATAGTTTAAAACTAAAGATTTATGACTAAAGATGCTTTGAGGAACACCATTAGATAAGATGTCAGAATATCTGGCTTCCTAGCTTGGGTATTCCACAAACTGTGTTAACACTGCACTAGCTGCTTAATCTTTCTGTCTTGATTCCCTCATCAATATTTAAGTTTAAATACATCCATTCAAATGCTCCAACAGTTCATGAACAATTAACTTGAAAATGAAAAATTTTAGAGCTTTTGCAATTAGGTGGACATCTACCTTTCCAAAGTGATTTCCTAAGTCATCAGCTCCCACCAGCCTGCCCTGTGCCTTGTTTGCTGGCTTCTGTCCCCTTATTTATGTTTTTGAGAGAGAGATGACTGGGAGAAGGGCAGAGAGAGATGAAGAGAGAGAGAGAAGCCCAAGCAGGCTCCATGCTGTCAGTGTGGAGCCCATGTGGGGTTTGAACTCATGAACTGTGAGATCATGACCTGAGCCGAAGTCAGATGCTTAACCGAGTTACCCAGGCACCCCTCACCTCTGTACTTCTTAACCATTCTTCAAGACTCAGACCCATGTCCATCTCCTTGAAGTCTCCCAGACCACACACATTGGGAGTTTACACATAGTGTAGGTGAGCTCCTCAAGGACAGAGCATGACTGATTGCTTTGGATGCTGCTCCCAGCAGCCCCCACAGCATATGTTGCAGAGTCCAGCATGAAATAAAAGGAATATTGTGGCTTTCCACTCCCCTTGATCCTTCAGACTTCCTGGCCTTCACTACACTCAACCCAAAATTCCAAGATTTCAAAGACATGAAGAGACTGACGACTTATGTCCCACAAATTAGTTACTGATGAGGCAAAAGGATCTGGTACCTGTTTCCTCACGTTTAGTTTGAATATGCACAATGATCTTGATTTGTTTAGGGAGTGTTTAGAACTGGATGTGGCTGGGCTTAACCGTGAGCCAGCCTCAGTGTTTCACCATTAACATGCATAGCCCTTGGAAGGACAACTGAGGAATCCAGCATTGAGAATTTAAGCTAACTTACTTAAAACTTCCTCATTACCAATGTGTATGTGGTTTCTACAAAGTTACGAAAACAACTAGAGCCTATATGAAAACAACTTTCACTGTCATCCATAGTAACTAATCTTAAAGTATTGTGAAATCCGATTTCATTTCTCGCTTATGTGGAGCTGAAGTTAATCTACTTTTCACATGTGAAATATATTCATGATTCTGTCCCAAAGTGGAAAATTGATATTTAGTATTGTTAAGCCCCCGCTAAATGTCACACTAATTCATCGGCTCAACTTTGTGCTACTGTAATATTACAGTGCTCATGGGGTCAAAGCCACCAATATATGAATTCACAGACTGAAGTGAGCAGACACTGGCTCCTCCCCATGCCTACCAGAAAAAGAAAGATGAGAGACTTTCGTATGTTGCAAGTCCGGGTCTGGTTTATTTATAAAGCAATAAATATTAGAAGCACAAATAAATTGCACATGTGTAAACAAACTGTACAATGATTGATGAGAGATAAGGGAGGGTGGTTCGGAAGATTCCAAGAAGCATAATACTGTCATCCTGAATGTAAGGTAGACTAAGAGAGAAGGCACCTTAGAAGCATTTGCGGTGGACGATGGACGGGCCTGCCTCATCATACTCTTGCTTGCTAATCCACATCTGCTGGAAGGTGGACAGGGAAGCCAGGATGGAGCCCCCGATCCAGACAGAGTACTTACGCTCAGGGGGAGCAATAATCTGCAGGAAGGAAAGAAAAACTTCCAGTGAACTCTCACATTCCAGGCAACAGATCAAGCAACATGCCAGAGAGAGAGATTCTCCAAAAAAAATATTAGATGTTAATTCATTGTAACGTGAGATGCTTCATACCAGAAACTAATATGACTGAATTGAGTTTTACACACTGTCCTCTATTTCATTATTTCCATTATCAGAGGCTCTACAAAATAGAATTGCCCCACTTCCCTGAACTAGAGTATAATGTGGCAACAAGCTATATGCATGATAGAGGACAGCCCAAAAGTTGGGGACTTTTAAAACATGTCCGAAGATTTAGATTTTTTTTTTCCTTCCAAGATTTATTATTATCTGCTGCTTGAAAATGTTTTTAAAGTCTCCTATCTCAGGAAAAGTGCTAGAAAAGCTAGTAAAGTTTATAGTAGGTGGGAAGCAAAATGTGAGTTCTACTTGGAATACTAAGTCCTGCCTTGGCTCTCACACCACAGGAGTTCTTTACCTTAATCTTCATGGTGCTGGGAGCCAGGGCAGTGATTTCCTTCTGCATGCGATCAGCAATACCAGGGTACATGGTGGTACCTCCAGATAAGACATTGTTGGCATACAGGTCCTTGCGGATATCAATGTCACACTTCATGATACTGTTATAAGTTGTTTCATGGATGCCAGCAGATTCCATACCTAGAAATATGTTTAAAAAAAAAATCAAAGTGCACTCAGGCCAGGAGCCCAGGTGGAGGGAAGAAAAGAGGACTCCTTTGTGTTGATAAACACATTTGTCTCCCATTTGTCTCTGAAACATATGTCCCTCTATAAGATGTTCCACACTGCAAGGCATTTGTGGAACAGGTGTGTCTAAAAGTGCTGACAGTTAATCCACAACAGATTCTGCCAAGACACAAACAACTGTGTTTAGCACCTGTTTGGAGCGAACACGTGCTGTATCCATCAGATGTATGGAGATATATTTGGAAAGGGTGAGACATACATTAAAATTAATGCAGTTTTTATTTATGGACCAAGATAAGATCCCGACAAGCTTCCTCTTAGAAATCATTCCCGAGGAAAGACATGTGGTGAAATACAAGGGTCCAGTTATTACAACGAGTATGATCATTGTTGGATTTCATGATAAGTAACTTCAGAGGGAAGTCCAGCTACATGGTAATGGAACTTACCGGAATAAGTCAGCACTTCTGAGTAATCATTCCTTTCCTGCCGATTCGGATTATTCAACTACTATTCTGTCAGAGCCTCTATTCGGACATGAAGTCAATGTGTCATCCTTTATCATATCACTGCCACATTACAGTATGGCCATCCTTGTAATGGGCCATTGGGATCTGAGGCTGAGCTGTGTGGGACTCTAAGCTATGACTTCTTTTAACTCAAGAGCCTCTTAATCCTTCTTGATTATAATAGACTTTACTCTGGGACACCCCCAGATTTCTAGAGAAAAGCTGTGCATGTGCACCAGACGCTACAACTCACCAATGAAGGAGGGCTGGAATAGTGTCTCAGGGCAGCGGAAGCGCTCGTTGCCAATAGTGATGACTTGGCCATCAGGCAGCTCATAACTCTTCTCCAGGGAGGAGGAAGAGGCAGCCGTGGCCATTTCATTCTCAAAATCCAGGGCAACATAGCACAGCTTCTCTTTAATGTCACGGACAATTTCCCGTTCAGCTGCAGAAATAAAGGTTATCACAGTCAAGTTCTGAAGAATGAAGTAGGTAGATTCTCTGGTGGAGGAAAAAAGCAGACACGATGCTGTGGCAGAGGAGACACATACACACACACACTCACCGGTGGTGACAAAGGAGTAGCCACGCTCAGTGAGGATCTTCATGAGGTAGTCAGTGAGATCCCGACCAGCCAGATCCAGACGCATGATGGCATGGGGCAAAGCGTAGCCCTCATAGATGGGAACGTTGTGAGTTACACCATCCCCAGAGTCCAGAACAATGCCTGTCAGGAGAAATAGACAAGAACAAAGTAAATCTCCAAGGACACCACTGCTCTAGCTGTGTCAAAGCCTACTTCCAATCTTGGCTAAAAGATACTAGCACTGGGCATGGGTCCAGATAAAATTAGATCCCTTACACACAAAGAATAAAAATGAGCATAACGAGTGCTAAATCTGAAGCCAGCAACAGCTCACCCTTTTAAATATTGTAGTAGAAAAATTTCCCCAGGACACTTTCAAATGACCATCCCTTCTACCAGCCATTAGCACATTATGTAAGTATCCAGGCATGGATACTTTCCTCCCATCCAACAAACACGTGTTCTCTCTTTTTTGACTCAGACCCTGTAGGAAACGTTGGTTCTCCTTGGGGATGTTTGCCCAGGGACTGTGATGGTATGGAGCACATTGTGAGGAGCCTTAATACATGATATCACATGCTTTAGGAAAGGTAAGGATCTAACTCCATGTGCTTTCCATCGTTAGAAATGCATGTGATCTGAAACTGTTGTTACCTCTCTCTCTTATCTCGGACACCTTCCCAGGGAGTGCGAGGGCAGGGATCATTCCTTTTGCAACTGGGGAAGCTGATTCATAGCAAGGTCAGTGCCTTAGGAATGTGCTTAATCAGTGACTGTCTCCACAGCCCAAACATACCTGTGGTACGGCCAGAAGCATACAGGGACAGCACCGCCTGGATGGCTACGTACATGGCAGGGACATTGAAGGTCTCAAACATGATCTGAGTCATCTTCTCACGGTTGGCCTTAGGGTTCAGTGGGGCCTCAGTCAGCAGGGTGGGGTGCTCCTCAGGGGCCACGCGGAGCTCGTTGTAGAAGGTATGGTGCCAGATCTTCTCCATGTCATCCCAGTTGGTGATGATGCCGTGCTCAATGGGGTACTTGAGAGTTAGGATACCTCGCTTGCTCTGGGCCTCATCACCCACGTAGGAGTCCTTCTGACCCATACCCACCATGACTCCCTAGAAGAAGAAAAAGATGGGAAAGTCAAGCTTCCACTATTTCAGGAATATAACAGATGCCTCATAAATTTACATCTAACTGGCCAAGTCAAGGAACATCTTATAAATACCAAAAATAACAAAAAATAGAATTTTACCTCAATTTAGAAATATCATTTAAAATCAATCTAGTACCTTCCCCCTATCTACCCCCCCCCCCAATCCCCAGGTATAATTCTATTCTTTAAAATATAACTAGGGAAAGAGGAATGAAGCTACTTCACCAAAGAAGTACAGCCTCACCTCATTTTAAAAATACCATAATGCCTTCATTAAATTATTAAGTCCATCGCCCATGTCAACTAGAATATAAATGACTGAATTAATGACACATCGCATTTCTCCTAAGAAAAGATTTTGACATTTATCAAGTGAACATAAAAAGATGGGCTGATATGCCATTATCACTCCACAAGCGAAATCCAGCCTGCCCAGAGCTGGCCTGCAGTACCCATCAGTCACCACCACTGAGGCATACAGCTCTAGCCCTGGCAACCTGTCTGGCCAGGCATGTGGCAAAGCCAGAGAGCGTGGCATTTCTTTTAATAAGCAAGGTGGTATGTCACTATCCCCAAGGCACTTGCTGCCTCTGTCACGCCTGGCTTCTAAAAATGCAGCAGCCAGGAAGCAGACAGATTACATCCTCTGAGAGCCCAGAAAGCTGGCTGTGAACGGAGGGAGGAATGTGGGCTGGGTCCCGGTTGGTGGAGAGAAGTTGTATCATTGCAAGTTTTGAGCAGGACTGAAAAGGGAGGCCGAGGGAAAGACTGGAGTGTGGAAGGGGCAGAGAAACGGCGGAGTACTGAACATGAAGGTGCGGAGTGGAGGGGCGAAGCCGCTGACTTTTCACACAAGGAGTGGGCCCCTTGGAGAGCTCTGTCCCTGAACGGTGGAAGGGGGACCCGTGCACACTGGGCGGTGTGAGTATTGTTTGTCCTGGCTTGGATCTGAGGCTAATCCATCTTTTCCTTATTTGACCCGAGCAGTTCATGACACAGGGGCGTCAGGTGAGACAGTTCCTGGATTGCTGGCCTGAGGAAGTGGCAGGAAGGGGTGCGGAGTGGGGCTGGGGACCGCCCCAGGTAAGAGCAGGCCAGTCGGGGCGGGAGGTTTACCTGGTGGCGCGGGCGGCCCACGATGGACGGGAAGACGGCACGGGGCGCGTCATCCCCAGCGAAGCCCGCCTTCACCAGCCCGGAGCCGTTGTCGCACACAAGAGCGGTGGTCTCCTCGTCGTCGCACATCCTGGCACAGCTTCGGCGGGGTCTGCAGGTGGAGAACCGGGTGGCCCGCCCTCACTGCCTGCGGTGGCGCTGGCCTCCTCCCGCCCGGAGGAAAGGACAGAGCAGAGGAGGGTTGGGGGCGACGGGGGGAACGCCTGCCGTCTCCCTTCCCGTCGGGGCGGGAGAGGAAGGGTGGGAGGAGGCTGCGGAGGTTGAGGGGGACGTGCATAGAGCAGGGGAGCGGAGCCCACCCAGGCTCCCCCGGCCAGGAGTCACGTTCTGTCCCGGGGGCAAGGAGGCACCGTCACCCCTTAGCAAGCCCTCCCCAGCCCTTCACATGTTTGCCCTTCCGCGAACTGAGAGCCCCCCTGGGTCCCAACCACACCCCCACGCCCAAGCCCCCGCTGGAGGGAAACGCGCACGACAGCAGGGACCCCAAACGCCCCTTGGGGGCGGGGGCCGCAGGGTTCGCGTTCTGCGCGCCCCTCTCTTGTTGTGACGACCCGGGACAACAGAAGTTAGAACCAAATCCAGAAGTTTGGTCTTTAAAAAAAAAAAAAAAAAAAAAAAGTGGCGGCGCGGCAGTAGCGGGGCCCGCCGGTTCGGGGCGGGCGGGCGCTGACTCACCGTCCGCGGGTCGGGCTCGGCTCGGCTCGGGCGGCAGGCGCTGGGAGGCCGGCGCGGGGCGCGCCGCTTTATAGTGCGCTGACGGACGGGGTCAGTTGGAGCGGCCGGGGGCAGGGGTGGGGGGCCTGGCCGGCCACCTTGCCTTATTTGGTCGCCTTCGCACCACTGAGGAGCGCCCAGGCCATTCATGGAGCCAAGGGCAGGGGAGAGGATCAGCCAGGGGGCTCCCAGACCATGTAAGGAAGGGGAGGGGGCAACCAGGGGGATGGCCAAATAGGGAGCGAGGGAGGGGCGGGCGGCGAAGGGTAGGGGGCAGGGGAAGACTGAATGACGCCAGCCCACCTCCTCCCCCTTCTTGGATGGAGGTGCACCCTGGGTGTGCTGTGGGTTTGTTCCTCCGCGGCCCCGCCAGCCTGAGACAATAAGCCACATACAAGCCGGAAGGCTTGGCTCTCTTCCCTCTGCTGAGGGGTCCTGACAGCTGGACCGGGACAGCAAAGGAGCGACAGCAGCTTCTCATCTTCCAGGACTGGAAGCCCTGGCACTCCTCGTGGGCGCTCAAGGCACCACACCAGTACATTTGGGTGGCCAGAAAAGGGGCACCTGGGACAGGTCACCCTTCTGGACTAGTCCCCACCGGCCTGGGTGACTTGATTCAGGTTGCTGGTGTCACGCTCCTCTAGGTCAGAAAGCGGAGGTTAACCAAGGCCACCCTGACCCCCGGCTCATGTGTGGCTTCGGGTGTGGCTAGGGAAGAGGCTCAGAACTGCAGTCAGATCCTGGCCAAGTCTTGCTGGAGAAGGGGCCAGGTTTCCCCCAGCACAGAGAGCTGGTGGCTCTCCCCCTACTGCCAAGGTTCTGCTCAAATTCAGACTCCTGTCTTCAGGCTAGAAAAGGATCCCCTACTGCCAAAGTGAAAGAAGGAGGGAATGCCAGAAGTGGTGTGTGCACTTGGCTGGTGGATAGATGAACATCTGTAAACTGGGGGCAAAGGCCTTTATGCCAGGTGGAGACGAGACTGAAAGAGCAAATATTCTTGTCAAGAAGGTTCAACCAAATGCACACATCACAGGACAGCAGAGTTAGAAAAGCAGAGCCTTGCCTCCATGCCACCCCCACCCCTTGAACTACTGAATCAGAATTGGCAAGATGCCCAGTTGATTTCTACGTACATAAGAGTGTGAGAAGCAGTGGTATAAATGACAGCGGCTCCTTCATGCAAACACATGTAGAAGGACTACATCTTGGGACTTTGGAGAAGGGAACAGAGAGATGACATGAACCGGGGAGAGGAGAAAGGAACAGAGAGACCTAAGAAGGACACACACGCATCACTGATTCGCTGTGGGGTGCCCTGTGTTCTCGGTTCTTGACTGGCACTTTGATTTTTAATGCTTGTGTTCTCCCTCCCGCTCACACCAGTTAAAAATAGAAAACTGGGCACAAGGCATTCATCTCTAGAGTGGTCTTGGATTGATATGCTGAGGAGGTCTACTGATTAGATACTTGTCCAGACTAGGGAATGTTGGGCCCTCCCTGCTGAGCTCCCCAACCATGTTTGGGTTGGTCTGGAGAAGAAACTGTGTGGGCAGCTGGGTGATGGAGCCAGGTGAGGGGTCTGGCTGGGATCATGCCCTGCCACACAATACGCCTTTTACGATGAAAATGCCCGTGCACAGGATGCAAACAGTGGAGCTGCCTCAGCTCAAGCATTTGCAGAAGAAAAAGGAGAAATGGGACTGGTGTTACAGCCAGACGGCCCTGGGTTCAAATCCTGGCCTCCCTCACTTCTGGTGCATTTGGACTTGGGCAAGTCACTTCACTTTCCTGAGCCTCAATTTTCCCCTCTGAAAAAGGACACAATAACGATAACTCTTTTCTGCCAGGGGTTATTAATTATCAAAATAATTAGGGACAAGTGATAGAATCCACATAGAAGATACAAAGCAAATGGTCACCGTTACAGTTCAGGAATAGTGATACTCTTGGAGGCAGTAGTAGCTTGCTCTTTTGAAGAATTGGGTCAATTTCATTCATTTATTGATTCAGCAAATATTTATGGGACAGGAACTGTGTTAGTCACAGGGATGCAGCGATAAGTGAAACAGAGCAGCTCATACTCCAGGGCAATTACAGAAAAGTCAGAGCCACTGATGGAGCATGGGGTGAAAAAGGAGGGAATCACTGTGATAGTCATGAAAAGAGGGATCCAAAAGAGGGGTCAGAGAAAGACTTTTTTTTTTTTTTTAACATTTATTTATTTTTGAGACACAGAGAAGAGACAGAGCATGAACAGGGGAGGGGGAGATACAGAATCTGAAGCAGGCTCCAGGCTCTGAGCTGTTCGTCAGCACAGAGCCCGGCACAGGGCTTGAACTCATGAACTGCGAGACCATGACCTGAGCTGAAGTTGGATGCTTAACCAACTGAGCCACCCAGGCGCCCCAAAGCCTTCTTGAAGAAGTATCACTTCATTGTCTTTAAAGTAGAGTAGAACTGAAATCCGTGGACATTTGTGTGAAAGCAAGTTTCGACCTGGAGTGGCGGATGGCAGATTTCCACGTTCACTGCCATATGTGCAAAGGGAATTCCTGGAAAGTCCAGTTTATCACTGAGCACCAAGGCCATTGACCGGAAGCCTTTGTCAATACTTCCAGGGCTCAGGAGGCCAATTCCAGCCAGCCCGCCTTGAGATCAGTCTGCTCTGGTGGGAGTGGGTAGGTGGGTAGAGCCCTTAGACCAGTTTCTTAAGACAATCTAACCCTTAAAATGTTTTTAAAACAGTTTCATTTCTTTCCCATTGAAAACAAAACGCAGGGGTACCTAGGTGGCTCCATGGGTTGAGCATTCAACTTCTCACCAGGTCACGATCTCACAGTTCTTGAGTTTGATCCCCACGTCGGGCTTGGTGCTGTCAGTGAGGAGCCTGCTTTGGATCCTCCGTCCCCGTCTCTCTGCCCCTGCCCCACTTGTGCTCTCTCTCAAGAAGGAATAAACATTAAATAAATAAAACAAAATGTATTTTCATATGCATTATATTATGGCAAGAAAGAACACTTTTTTCCTTTAAAGATGTTTACAGTTCAATATTTATTAATTGTAATACTACTCAATTTCCACATTTTACAACTCTGGACCCTATTGTATATATTTTAAAATATAAGTCAATGGGAAAGTAAGATTCAATGACTGATTTTTTTTTTTTTTTTTTTTTTTAGTGCACACTCACAGGATAGCATGCAAGTGAGTGAGGGGCAGAGAGCGGGGAGGGGAAGAGAGAGAGAGAGGGAGAAGCAGGGGCTGATCCAGGGCTTGTGTTTTTGCGTGAAGCGAGACTCGTGCTCACCTGATGTGGGACTTGAACTCACAAACTATGAGATCATGACCTGAGCCAAAGTTAGTTGCTTAACGAGTAAGCCACCCAGGCACCCCCTGATTTTCATTTGATACAATTTTTGAGGGATCCATTTAATTTGAAAATTAAGATTGGCTTCTGTCACATTTACTTATGTACAAATAACCTCTCCTCTGTGGTGCAGCCTAGATATTCCGTTTCCTTTTTAATTGTGGCAAAATATACATAACCTATCATTTCCCATCTTAACCATTTAAACTTGTACAGCTCAGCAGTGTTAAGTATATTCACATTGTTGTGCAACCAATCTCCCAATTTCATTTTTCCATGCGAATTTGGGTTAAAGTGACTTCAGAAGCCAGGAGTGGCTGTGTCCTACAGTGTGAGAAAGACTGGTCTAAACCCTCTGAGGCAGGGAGCCATTGCGCCTGTTTTGCCAGAGGTCACTGAGATGAGCAAAGGGAAGAGTGAGGATTCACCTCCAGACACCTGGCTGCGCCCTGTTCCGACCACCACCTGAAATGCCTTCCCAGACTCTACCTGGGCTGCTGTTTCTCAGAGTGGAACGTTAGAACCACTTGAAGCCAAATTCCCGGGACTGTCTAGTAGTCCAGGTTCCACCCTGGGAGATTGAGTCTGCATTTTTAAATAAGTCACTGCCTCTCTTTCCCAGGTGATTCATGGAGGGAGAAACCTGGCCGCACTGCCTGGATGTTTCTGCCCCTCCTCACGGAGCTATGCTCAATGCTGCCCAAGCTGCCAGCCCTGGCCAGAGTCCAGCTTGGCTGACCTTGAGCATCCAGGGCAGGAGGGAAAGCCGGGGTATGTCCCCAGGGCTCTCAAGGGCCCTTGAGGCCCTTCTGGGCAGGGATAGGCCATGAGGCAGACGTGCAGGGCAGGCTAAAGGAACAGAAGGTGGGACAGTTCCCGCTGCCCTTGCCTCGAGGGAAGCCTGTTTGGTCCACCATCTGCTGGGATCTGGAAGGGAGCGGCCGGCCTCCTCCTCCGGGCACTGGGGGATTAGCAGTCACTTATCTCAGCTGTTCCTCCATTGGAGGTGTCGCAGTATTTACAGAGAAGCCAGAAACAGACTTAGCCACACTTAATTCCCCCCCATGAGCCCTCCCCACCTCCCCTGTGGCCCCTCCTGCATTCCTCGGGCAAGGAGGGAGGGAGAGGCTCTTTCTAGACCACACTAAGGGTGGGTGGGGGGAGCCAGCTTTCTGAAACATTTCTATTTTCTTTCCCTACACATTTGTTCACTCCCACTGCCCTCTGGCTGGGGCTGGGTTTCAGTTTTCATGAAAAGAAGAAAGTGACGTGACTGTGAGGGTTGCAGGGCCCCCACACATCCTGGCGCTCAGAATTCAATACCGAGGCATGCCTAATCTCCACCACATGCTTTCCCATGTTTCACACGCAACCACCAAAGAGATTAACCCAGGGGGAGGGTATTTGAACTCTCCACAGATTCTGCTCTTGGCAGATTCTGGCAGTGGCTGCCTTCTGACATGAGAGGTCCGAATGATGATGAACCATTTAATGAGATTTTGAAAAGGAGGACAAAGCAAGGAGGAAGGGAGAAGAGGAAGCAGGAGGTAGAAGGGGGGGATTTCTTCTGGATCTTGGAGCCACATGGGTCTAACAATCTAAAAGCTACATTTTCATTCCCTCTATCCTGATGTAAGTCCAGGAAATCACAAAGGATCTCTAATAAGCTTTTTTAATTCCTTAAAAGGACTTTTGCCCTCCAAGAATGAAATGCTGATGCTCACAGGTTTCTGTTTGGAAGGTATTTCTCTTAGCTCAGATTTGGCTTGCTCCCCACACCGGCAATAAATCTATTTATGGAGTTTCAGTTTCTCAAGTGTTACCTGGAACAAGCCTGGCTTTCCTGGAGAGCCCAGGTGTGCTATTGCCCAACCTAAGCCTGACCGTGTTTCATGCTCATACACGTGCCAGAGAGACTGCGTAGGTGAGATCTGTGAGCTCAGAGATGACAGCCACTTTTCATTCACCTGCACACCATGGAGCCCATCTCTTCCCCATGAAAGGTTGGGCATTCATTCATTCGACACACAATAATAGTAGTAGGAAAACTACTCGCTAACATTTCCTGAGCACTTGCTGGGGGCCATGCACTAACTGGAGACTATATGTGGGTGCATGGTCCACTGGAAGCTTTCTAGATGAAGCGAGACTGGCTGCAGAATCTGCAGAACTGCCCTTTGATGTGATGTCACCAGCTTATACTGAGGGGATGTGTAAGAAGTAGACCGCCTCTGTCACAAACTGAGGTACCACGGCCTCGATTGCAAAAATGTTGTCACCAGCGTTCACCAAAGGACACTGCCGTCTCTATGAGCCTTTTAGAAAAATGTCCTTGCTGGCTCTAGTAGCTCTAGTAGCAACAACAATCGCACTTTAGCGGTGTCTGGCTGGCTCAGGTAGTTAAGTATCTGGCTCGGTTTCGGCTCAGGTCATAATCTCAAGTTTTGTAAATTCGAACACCACATTGGGCTCTGAGCTGACAGAGAAGAGCCTGCTTGGGATTCTGTCTCTCTCCCTCTCTCCCTGCCCTTCCCCCATGCTCACTCTCTCTCTTTCTCTCCCAAAAATAAATAAACTTAAAAAAAAAAAAACCCAAAAGACAGTAGCATTCTGTCAAGTAACTGGTTTGTTTTGATCTTGTAGATCCTGAATCTAGTGACTCACCAGGTATTTCTTTTGGGAGGGGCTAAAAAAAATCTTAGAAAGCCACCCATGTGGCCCATTTGTTAACATGATTACAAATCGTTATGGTCCATTTTACATGCCCACTTCAACTTCTCCTTTTTCTTTGTCTTCCACTGTTAACCTTTGTCTCTCTTTGTAAGCTGCTGTAAAACTTTTGTGGGACAAAGCAAAGGATGGATGAATAAATAGAGAAGACTGAACTCTGGGAACAGTGGAGAGAACAGGCAGCCAGGAGTCCAGATGACTGGCTGTAGGTTCCTTTCATCCCTGTGCAAGTGTTGTATTGCTTTGATTTTCCTCTTAATATCATGATAAGTATAACTGGAAACATAGAATAACATCTCCCCCAGCACAAAATAATATGTGCTTATTGTGGTGAACCGGAAAACACTGGCCAGAAAAGTACAAAGAAAAAGACATGTCTGGTTGAGTTTTTTTAGCCCTATATTTTAGCATCCCTAAAATAAAACTAAATGTGATATGAAATTCATGAGGCCTTGGCTTCCATATCTACTTAACAGGCGCGGGACTGAGGAAAGACAGCCTCCTATTCTGGTAGTTTGCAAGAATGTCCACTTGTTCTTCAAAGAGAGACACGCAATGCAAGGAATTTACATTTAAAGTATTTCTTGGCTTTACTATTATAATCTAAATTATCTCTAGTCAACAGCTGGAACCAAAGAATGCCAAGTTGGGAGCAGGGTCTGCTCTTAAGATTGTACCATCTATATCTCACTTATATATTTTAGAGGGCAGGTGTTAGTTTCCAATTCAGCTGTTGAACTCTTTCAAAATTGCAGTCTAAAAACAGAGATCTATTACTAACATAAAACTCGGCCATATAAATATGTTGCTGGAGGCTTTGTATGTGGGGAGTTGGAAAGTAGTTTGAGGGAACAGGTCTACAGTAATTATAT
The DNA here is from genome assembly GCF_024362965.1 of Panthera pardus. Lineage (NCBI taxonomy): Eukaryota > Metazoa > Chordata > Mammalia > Carnivora > Felidae > Panthera > Panthera pardus. Next base: position 60,318,898 of record NW_026526810.1, on the reverse strand, counting down.
GATCAGTATTTCCCAGTTCCTCTTGGTTAGGGCTACAGATAACCAATTCATCTCCCCCCAAGCCCCAGAGCCTCTAATTTAATTTCATAAATTAGAAAAATAATAAAGATAAAGGCTTTGCCTAAAACCAGTAATCTGTATTAACTAGGGGAAAGGGAACAGAGATGGTTTCTCCAAAATAAGAACAACTGAAAAGCCTTCTCAAGCAGTTGAGTGTGGATGCTGGCCCTCACATAAATAACTAGGGCTAGGTGCTTCTGGCATTTCAGAGAGAAGACCCAACCTTCAATAACTGAGAATGGAAATGAATCAGCCATTAAACCATGATGTGGCTTTGAAAAATGATGAGAAAAATCTCGAGCATGATCGAAAGAATGTAACAGAGTAAAGTATTACATCACCAAAGAAATACCTGCAAGAACTGGATAGATCTCAGGTGAGAACATTCTTTATGGAAGAACAGGAAGGGTGTCCTCTAAATTCTATTGTCCTCTAAATTCTACTCAGATATGCAGTTTGCTGGGGAGAGATTCTAACTGCTGTTTAACATTATAGCTCAGTGTTTATAACTGCCACAAAAGGTTCATGCTGGGCCCATCTCCCCACCAGTGGGTATAAAGTCATCTTCTTCCTGGGTCCTCTGCCCAGTGAGAAGAGAGTCCAGAGCTTTTTTCCTGAGGGTGCAGAAAGGGAGCCCTAAAACCCTACACCAAGCTGACCCTTCAGATTAGTGTAATGGGTCATTTCTGGTGTCCAGCCAAAGATCACATCATTATGCTGTTGGCTCAAGGTGGTGAGTGGGGATGAGGAGAGGGGGCAGGGGGATGGTGATGGGGGAGTGAACTACAACCCCTCTGCCCTTCCCATGAAACCTGACATACAGATACTGGTGCAAGGGCTGAGGCTTTGCTTTTACACTGGGCAGTAGAAAATCTAGGGTAAACATGGGCTCGTTTTGTCCAACTGAGGGATGTGGGCCCCAAAATGGTAATAGGAAAGTCAAAACAGATCCCTTGTTTATTAGAACAGCTCCAGTGTTCTAGAAGTGCCCACACCTCAGGCTTAAATATTAAACCCTAAAATATCGTTCTGTATCCTATAACTTTATGTAGTCAGATTTTTCTGTGATCTAGAAACTAACCTTTATTCTGACTACATATGAGAGGTTAAATGTTAAGCTTGCCTACTTTCTCACCTGGAATAGATTTGTTTGAATCTGAGAGAATCAGTCATGAGTAAAAGATTTATTGCTTTGGGACTCCTTCGTGGCTCAGTGGGTTAAGCATCTATCTGACTCTTGGTTTCAGCTCAGGTCATGATCTCACAGTTTTGTGAATTTGAGTCCCGTATCGGCTCTGTGCTGGCAGCATGGAGCCTGCTTGGGATTTTCCCTCTCCCTCTCCTTCTGCCCCTTGCCTACTGGCACTGTCTCTCTCTCAAAATAAAAATAATAATAATAATAAAAAATTTCTTGCTTCTATTTCCTACATTTCATAGAGTACACCTTTCCAAAGCATCTAATTCAGTCATAATCACACAAACAGGTTTTCAAAAACTTCAAAGTTGGTGTTGAGCAGTGGCTAAGAATGAACAGATGTTCTTTGTTTCTTCAGATAATAGTGGGTATAGAAGCTCTAGGTAACATTTTATAATGTTGCCACACTGAGACTGTGATATATATGAATATACCTTTTCCTCAAAAATGTGCATGGTAGAGGGGCACCTGGGTGGCTCAGTCAGTTAAGTGTCCGACTTCAGCTCAGGTCATGATCTCGCAGTCTCTGAGTTTGAGCCCCGCATCAGGCTCTGTGCTGACAGCTCAGAACCTGGAGCCTGCTTCAGATTCTGTGTCTTCCTCTCTCTCTGCCCCTTCCCTGCTCATGCTCTGTCTCTCTCTGTCTCAAAAATAAATAAACACATTAAAAAAAAAGTTTTTTAATGTGCATGGTAGAAAAAACATGGTACCTGATTGTCAGAACCTGTGTCATTTCCAGTAAAGTATCTGTTACCCTCCCTGTCTCTCTGAACAGTATTTCAATTCTCAGCAGCAACGAAAAGAGCATCCCGTTCTCAGTAACTGGTTTTGAACAAAAGATTTCAAATAATTTCCCTGGGAAATTCCAGCTTGCTTTCACCTATGCAGAAGCTTAAAAATGTTCTTACTCTCTCATTTTACAAATCACTGAGCAAAATTTTTCAGATGAATAAACCTTTGATTTGAAAAAGCATTATTTTTTTTTAAATTTATTTTTAATATTTTTGACAGAGAGAGAGACAGAGCATGAGTAGGGGAGGGTCAGAGAGAGAGGGAGACACAGAATCTGAAGCAGGCTCCAGGCTCTGAGCTGTCCGCACAGAGCCCAACACAGGGCTCGAACTCACAGACTGTGAGATCATGACCTGAGCCGAAGTTGGACGCTCAACGACTGAGCCACCCAGGAGCCCCGAAAAAGCATTATTTTTAAAAAATGTTTGTTTGTTTATTTATTTATTTTAGAGATAGATTGCCAGAATGCGAGTGGGGGAGGGGAGAGGGAGACAGAGAGAGAGGGAGACAAGAGAATCTAAACTAAGCAGGCTCCAAGCTGTCAATGCAGATCCCACTGGGGGCTTGAACTCACGAACCATGAAATCATGACCTGAGCCAAAGTCAGATACTTAACCGATTGAGCCACCCAGGTGCCTGGAAAAAGCGTTATTATTATTTTTTTTAAAGTTTATTTATTTATTTTGAGAGAGAGACAGCAGGGGAGGGACAGAGAGAGAGAGAGAGGGAGGGAGAGAATCCCAAGCAGACTCCACGCTGTCAGTATGGAGCCCAACTCGGGGCTCGATCCCACAAATGAGGAGATGATGACCTGAGCTAAAATCCAGAGTGAGATGCTCCATCAACTGAGCCACCCAGACACCCCTGAAAAAGCATTATTTTTAACTAAATAGAAAGAAAATAGTGGTGCTTATTGTGCAAATGTAGATATGAACAGGAGGAAACATACAATTTTGTAGCTAAGTGGGGTTCCCTTGAAATCAAGACGTGGCTTTTTAATCTGTCCATTTAATCAATATTTATGAAATGCCTTTCTCTGCGCACCAAGAAAACACTTAACACTCTTCTAGGTAGTATATAAACCTGACCATCCGCCACAAACACCTGTGCTAAGCAGCATAAAAAAGTACTGAATCAAGTCAGGGGCATTGGGGAGAGGGAGAGAGTCCTTCTCATGGCACTTGAGCACGACTTCATAGTCTGTGGATTTTGAACAGAACCTATAAGAACTAATTCAGTGGTTTCCTCCTACCCTAACCCACACCAATCTGGCATAATTTAGCAAATGAGTTTGAGAGGGGGTCAGGACTACTCAAGGCCAGGATTCAAAGATTGAAAAACAACAACAACTGGAGATTTAGTATAAAGCTGACAAATTTTAGTATATTGGGCTGTATTTTTGCAATTATTTTCTGTCCTAATCGTTTTTTAAAAGATGAAGAGTACAGATGAAGATATGTTTGTTTCCTCCTGGAATAATTACAGTTTGTTCAACAGGCATCCATTGAATGCCCACTGCACACCACATGCTACACTTCTGAGAAGACAACCTTCCAGGTTCCATGTGAACTCAGAAATATGCACACTACTGAAGATGCCACTGAAATGGCATTCTCTCTCTCTCTCTCTCTTTTTTTTTTTTGTATTTATATATTTTGGGGAGAGCACAAGTGTGGGAGGGACAGAGAGAGGGGAACAGAGGATCTGAAAGGGACTCTGTGCTGACAGGCTGACAGCAGTGAGCAGATGTGGGGCTTGAACTCATGAACTGCAAGATCATGGCATGACTGGAAATCAGACGCTTGACTGACTGAGCCCCCCAGGTGACCCGTGAAATGGCCTTTTCAGGTGAGAAATGTGCATACATGTGTATATGTGTGCATGCATATGAGTGCGTGTGCATATGTGCATATGTGTGCATGCATATGAGTGCATGTGTGTGCATGCATATGCATGTATTTTAAAGGGTAGCCCCATCTTAACTGAAAGCTTGAACAGATTTGAGAGAAAATTCTTTCCCACTTACCCCAAATCACCTCCCATGACCAATTGTAAAAAATCTCCCAGGACTGAGAAGTTTTAAGTTTGCTTGTACATAGACACCTTTGACTGCTGGGGCACTTGCGGGGCTCAGTCAATTGAGCATCCAACTTCAGCTCAGGTCATGATCTCACAGTTCATGAATTTAAGTCCCACATCGGGCTCACTGCTGTTAGCACAGACCTTGCTTTGGATCCTCTGTACCCTTCTCTGTGTCCCTCCCCCGCTTGCATGCATGTGCTCTCTTTCTCTCAAAGATAAATAAGACCTTAAAAAAAGAAAATGAAAGAAAACTTTGACTGCTGAAGCCTGTTTCTAAAAAATCTAACCAAACACACCAAAACTATCATCAGAGGAGAGGGTGTTGAAAGGCAAGAGAAGAAGGAACCTATCACATTTTCCATTTTCCATTTACGTATTAATATTTTTCCAGAAACATGTATTAATTTTTATAAATTTCAGAAAGGAGGAAAACAATCTAATTTAACATCCTCTTGCTTAAAATCCAGCATGTTTTTGTCTTGCTTACCCAATGGAGGTTTCCACATAATAACCTCCACCTACTTGAAGAAAGACGTTGCCTCTCTGAGACATGTTTAGGACCTTGTTCACCAGCGGTGCTGTTTTTAAAACCGTCCTCATATTTGGTCAGTCATCTAATTCTGCTCCAAGACGTCTATGTGCAATACAATCTCTTCTAGCCAGATTGGCTGGGGTATTGGGTTTCTGACACAGTGGAAAACAACCATTGTTTACAGAATTAAACTCATCTGAATACACTCACACAAAACTGCAGAGAAGATACTTTCATTTTCTTTGATGCTTCAGAAGTTATTCACAGAATATTCTCATTTTGAACACAAATTCTTGTCACATGCCAAGGTATGTAACACACACACATCTATGAGACATGGAATATTGACAGATACAGAATACTGAGCCAGACGAAAATGGTAACATCCTGAAAAGTTGCTTCCATGAGTTAACTGTTGGTATCAACATACCTGTTATCTATTTATTTCTCTTAAAAATCAAGTATAGATAAGACCTCTGGTTCTAGCCAGGATGGAGCACCCTTTTCCTTCCAGGTGCTCCTTATTACAACTGTGGACATAATATATCAAACAAACATAGGAAGACTCAAAGGAGGAACGAAGAAGATGGACTGCCTAGGGACTCTGGGACTTGAGAAATAACATGGTGACGAATCTAGGTTTCCTTACTGCCTCCCATATACCCCAGGCTGGGTACTATAGTAGCTTCCATCCTGGAACCGTCAGTAGGCATGGATAAAGTAAGCCACGAGAAACATCTGTTCCTCCTACTCAACGAACCAACGAAGGAGCGGCCTCAACCATAGAAAGGCTTTTTGGCAATCTTGCCCTACTTTGGCCAAACATTCATAGAGAATTGTATCCCCCTCTCCCTGGGTTCAGTGGGGCAGAATAGGGAGCTGATCTTCCTCCTCACCCCCATCCCTGCAGAAGCAGGTGGTGGGGCTCCAGTTCTCCCACCCAGACATATTGGTGGGACTGATTCTCCATTTCCTGCCTGTTGGAAGCAGGCAGAGTTCCTCATCTCCCACCAGGGTGGTGTCAGCAGGGTGGCATGAAGGTTCCTACAGAACAGGTGGAACTGTCCTATATTTTGGTGGCCGTGTGAACCCGTGTATGCGATAAAATTGCCTCGCACTAAATAGACACACGGGCATATACGTGAGTGCATGTAAAACTAAAACTGGTGATATCTGAACGCGTTGCTGGATTATATCAATATCAATTTGCTAGTTGTGATATTGTACTATAGTTATACAAGTTGTTGCCATTGGGGGAACACTGGATAAAGGTATATGGGATCTCTGGATTATTTTGTACAGTCTATAATTATCTCAAAATGTAAAAGTATTAAAAGCCAAGTTTAAGTGGTACAAAAATTCAGTTGTTTTAGTTTTCCAAACAGTTTGATTCTGAATGAATTAGTTCCTATATTCAGGTGATCATAGATTATGAAATTTAAATAGTTGCACTAAATATATCACATTTCCTATATTTATAGCAGAAGTACTGGCTGACCTAATATAGGTCTGGCATGTGGAGTTAGGCGCCATTGGGGCTGAAGAGGTTCCAATGTCCATGGGAATGTCTGATGAATCAGGTGCTGATGACAGTAGGCAAACCACAGGGTGATGAAAGAGCCTCGAAGGAGAACTGATACCTACTTAAGGTGGAACCTGGCACAATGAATGGACTCGGCAACAGGACCCGAAGATTGGAGAGGAGTGATGTTTCCAATTAACAGCATGGTAGCTGTTTACAACATCCCAAGTGAACTACTCCAGGAGCAAGTGAATGCTTGGAACCAGAAGGCATATTTTGCAAACAAACAGAGCTGTCTCCCAACACTCAGGAGCCGAGGGCCTCAGCTGGGAGCACACAGTAACAGAACAGAACTTAAAGGGTGGGAAGTTACCTTCCTGCTCTGGTCCAGATCCACAACTGAACAGTGACTGATGCGTAGCCTGAGATGCAGCACCAAAAGACATCTGTGAAGCCTGGATGTTGGCAGTCAGGAACAAGTGACAAAGGCTGTGCGAATGATGGCCAGAGTGGACGGGGCTGGCGTTGGCCAGAGTAGCACAGTCCGTACTTTACCCTGAGTATCCATCCCCAGTGGCTCTTGGAATGCAAAAGACGTGGGAACCTAAAAAAGGCAGGAGTATGTGAAAGCAGGGAAGGGAACACTGATAGTTTCACAGATAGGGGTTATCAAGCAAACAAAAATCTAGGCCAGTTGTTCTCAACCTTGGCCACACATGGGGCTGGGGGGCGGAGTTGGGGGCGGGTGGGGTGGTAGAGAGAGACAGAGTTGGAGCATAGGGTCTGCCAAGGAAGAGTGGCCTTGGTAAACAGTCCAGGCCTTCAGCTGAGACCCACAATAGGCTACACCTTAGGGGTTAAGACAGATGGACAGTAAACAGGCATTGAGTCAGCTCAGTCCCAGGATAGTTTAAAGTGATTGGCCTTGTCTGTCAAAACCAAAAGTAAATACCCACTGGAGGAATCTAACCTCTTACAGATGTTATCTGTACAGTTTTCATACATAATGCCGGGTATATAAAATATATAAAGCAGTACTTGGCAAGACCACATAACTGAAAACCCATAAAACAAAAAAGGACAATGGAAAGAGACCATCAGGAGATCCAGATACTGAAGTTATCGGACATACGTGATAGATAGGTTTTAAAACACTGAGTAATATACTCAGGAAAATAAATGGCAAAATAGAAAATTTCATCAAACAACTGGAATCTATTAAAAACAATCACATGAAATTCTAAAATTAAACATACAACAAATTAATAACGCAATAGATGACTTTAAGAACAGACTGACACAGTTAAAGGATTAGTAAATTTTAGGGTAGGCCAGTAAAATATATTCAGATTAAAGAAAAGAGAATAAAAGAATGCCTGGCTGGTTTAACACTTAAAATTCAGTTCATGTAATTCAGCACATTAATGGAATATAGCAAAATAATCGTATGATCTCTCCGATATAAGCAGAAAACACATTTGATGAAAGTTAACATCTATTCATAGTAAAAACTCTTAGCAAACTAGAAATAGAAAGAAAATCCTTAATCTAATAAAGAGTACCTACAATAAATCTACAACAACATTATATTTTATCGCTTGTTCCCTGAGATTGTGAATAAGACACAGATGTCTGCTATCATCACTTCTATTTTACATTATACCAGTGCTCCTAAACAGTGCAGTAAGGCAAGAAATATGTATAAAAGGCATAAGAATTGGAAAAGAAGAAACAAAGCTGTCATTAATAGTAACTATAAGAAATACAAAAGGATTTATGGTAGAACTATTTAATTTAGTAAGTGAATAGCAAAGTGCACTAAGGGACAAAATACAAAAGTTAACTTTATCTCTACATGCCAACAATAAACAAATGGAAAGATAATATTTGAAATAGACCACTTAAAATAGCATCAGGAAACATCAATAGCTAGGATTAGATCCAACTAAAGATATATAAAAGTGCTACTGATAACATTACAAAATATTAGTGCAATAAGTTAAAGAAGACCTAAATAAATGGAGACATATGTCACATTTATGAGTCAGAAGATTCAATGTTATAACACTGTCAATTCAACCTAAATTGATTTTTAGATTCAATGGAATGCATCCAGTTACTAGTAGTGTGTTTGTCCGTGTGTATGGGAACACTAATTCTAAAATTATATAGACGTGCAAAGGGCTAAGAATGGCTAAGATAACCTTAAAGAGCAACAAAGTTGAAAGACCTGCCCTACTGGATAGCAAGAGTTATGACAAAGCCATGAATATAGCATGTTGTATTTGTGCAAGTGTAGACAAATGGTGCAGAAAGTGACCCATACATAAATATATACTTGATTTTGACAAATGCCAACTTGAAAAATATTGAGAAAGTGAGGATCTTTTTAATAAATGGTGTTGGGTCAGTAGCATAGCCATATGAAGAAAACAATGAATCTTGACTCCATCTCACACCATATACAAAATTCACTTCTAAGCAAATTGTAGGTCTAAGTGGGTGAGTTTACAGGATTAAGTTCTTAGAATATAACAGGATAATATATTGATTACTTTTGGATAGGCAAGGATTCCTTTCTCTCATATATACATGTATATATGTTTCTTTTTTATTTTATTTGAGAGAGAGAGAGAGAGAGAGCACAAGCAAGTAAGGGGCAGAGAGGAGACACAGAATCTCCAGCAGGCTCTGTGCCATCAGCACAGAGCTGGATTCGGGGCTCAAACTCACAACTGTGAGATCAAAACCTTAGCCGAGACCAAGAGTCTAATGCTCAACTAACTGAGCCACTCAGGCACCCCTAGGCAAAGATTTCTTAAACAGAAAACACTAACCATAAAGAAATAACAACAACTTTGTTTCAACAAAGAATCTATCAGGGGTAAGAACCCTGGGGAGAAAATACTTGCAATACATACACCCTACAAAGGGCTTAGATTCAGGCTATATAAAGAATTCCTATACATCAATGAAAAAAAGATAGACAAGCCAATATAAAAATGGGCAAAAGACTTAGATGGGCACTACACGAAAGAGGTATCCCAGTGGCCAATCAGCATTTTAAAGTGCAGTCAATCTCAATAGCAACAGGGAAGTGCAAATTAAAATTACAATGAACAGCCATCACAGAACAGTGGAATGACTAAAATTTAAGACTGACAATACCAAATAAAGTCAAGGAAGTGTTATATTAACGTAGCATTTGCCTTGCTGTTCTCCATCTCTTGACTTCAGGATTTTACCTCTTTGGCCAGATAGCCCTACCAATTTAATCAAGACTCTCTCTCCCTTTCTCTGTCTCTCTGCTCTCCCTGTCTGTCTCTCTCACCCCCGTCACACACTTAGCCCTCTGCCCAGAATATCATCTCTAATCTTTCCTGCCAAATCATGTTTCTACTTTTCTTCTGATCTCTGTTGGCATTCCCTGTTAAAAAATCTTTCCAGCACAACACCACGCCAACTTGACTTCCAAAGCAAGAATAAAGTCCTTCCTGTACCTTCATCCCTAGCCAGTTCCTGCTCTCCCCAACTCCCATCTTCTAGGCAGATACAGGTGGCTTGTTCTATGTATTCTAGAGATGACAAACACATGAGCTTCGGTCAAGTGCCTTTAATATCCTTGTTGTGGTCATCCTTTCTCTCCTTATGAAATTTTGGCTTCCAAAGGGCAGGAACCATAGTGCGTATCTCCCCCACAGCCTACTAATGAGTGCCAATTTTGACTGAGTAAAGCTAAGAAAAATGAAATGTCCTGAAGAACTTCATTCTTATCCATCTTAAAAAGGAACGTTTATTCTGTATTTTGATTATTAAGAATGCTTGCATGCAAAGAAAAAAAAGTTAAGAATTTGCCCTTGAAAAACAAAGGATTACATATTTTCTGAGCCATGAACTGAGAAAGAATTCTTATCCTGTGACAAATTCGGTTGTTGGGTTGAAAAAAAAAAAATTAAGGTACCTATAAACTGAGGAAAGGACAGCAAGGGATACATAGCTTCTGCCTTGGGCTTAGGGTGCTTACGTAAACATTGTGTCAATACAATGGAAAACAATTTAACCTTGACCAAACAAAGGAGGGGAAAATCACCAGTATCCCAGAGACCTATGCTGGACTTGTCCCTCTGCCCTGCCTTCATAGTAAGGGTTAGATTCCCATCCTGTGCTGACTTATGGATATTTTCTAGTGGAAAGTAGGATGCCAGTCACCTCCAAGGTGAATTTGAGATACTTGATTTAGAAAAGACATGGAAACAGAGATAAAGAGCAACCCACTCACAACCAAACTTCTTTTCATTAAAGTGTCAGCAAGTCTTCAAAACTGATGTCTCCTATTTCATACAAATGAAAAGAAAGTCAAATGACACAGGGCCAGGAAAATAAACACCATGTTTATAATTAGAAGCTCTTCCAGAGATCTGGTCATGTCCATGTGTGAAAGAATAGAGTGTGAGCATTTCGTGAGGCCCCAGGAGGTTAAAAAAAAAAAAATCCTCTCTTTAAAGAAAAAGCCCCATACATAAGAAAAATGTCTGCTTGATCTGGACACTCTGCTACTCAACTGTGCTGCCCAAGGTCCTGGAGTGTCCTGAAGTGGCAGGCGGGGGCGGGGAGGGGGGGCTGGGCAGAGCAGGTCTCCGTGAATATTTGTTTTGTTCTCTTCTCCCCAGTCCTGTTGAGCTAATTAGAGACTCATTTGGGATTATCAAGATATTTATTTTTCCCTTTAGCCCTGAAAGGGTAAGCTTATTTTTTTTTTAAGGGTAAGCTTATTGTATTATAAATGCACATTATTCTTCGTTACTTAAATTAGGTTTTATGCAATTTGATCATCTAAAGCAAAGATTTAGATTGGAACCCAAATCAGCTGATCCCTTCTGCTGGCTTGAACTGGTGCCATGATGAAAGGGAGGGGCACTGGTGCCATTGCTATTTCTTAAGGTCCATTTTAGAACAAAGAGAGAAGAATGCTAACTGACACATTGGAAGCATACTTAGAGGGCTACTGAGGAATTTGACAGTAGAGAGAACATTTATAAAGGGAAAAATATGTATTATTTTTATCAAGTGCTTTTATGTAGGCGACTGTCCTGTCTCCATAGCTGGAATTCTGCAATGGATAGACCACAGCTCCTAATATTCATTTGAAAAAGGTATAAGACACAATTCCCAAGGATTTTGTCCAGACTATCTGTGTTGAATGGAGAAAGAGTTTACTACAGGTGGAGCGGTCAGGGAAGACTTCCTGGAAGAGGTAGTATTTGGTCTGAAGGTCTGGGTAGAGTGCAACAGGAGGACAGGAAAGAGAATGGCGTCACAGATAAGAGGTACAGAAAAAGCAAGACCACAAAGTTGGGGAAGTGCAAGATGCTTTCAGTGGAAACTAATGAGAGCGGCCTGGCTGAATCAGAGACATTTAGGGATGAAGCTTATTAAATACATTTAACAGTTTAAATAAAAAGAGAAAGATACCTTCCAATGGTACACTTCTTTATCAGAAACTTGTTTTTCAGGGGTGCCTGGGTGGCTCAGTCAGTTAAGCATGTGACTTTGGCTCAGGTCATGATCTCATGGTTTGTGAGTTTGAGCCCCACATTGGGCTTTCTGCTGTCAGTGCAGAGCCTGCTTCAGATCCTCTGTTCCTCTCTCTCTCTCACGTGCATGCTCATGTGCACGCTCTCTCTCTCTCTAAAAAAAAAACATTAAAAAAAGAAAAGAAACTTATTTTTCAACCAAAATGATAATGATAATATCAGAAACATGAAGGTAAATCTAAGCCACCAGAAGTATCATTATTATTATTAAATACAATATCCACGTGATTGAGAAAAAGCCTCCACCCTAGATGAACCCACTGTCTACTTTCTCTAGGCTTATATCCCAGCAGATAAAAACTTACAGGGACATTTTACCCCATGGGGCAATGGCTGCCCAGTCACATTTATACGTTTCTTTGGTCAGTTCAGAATTTTATTCTCCACATTATTTCACATCTTCTCTATCCTCTTTGAACCTTCAGTGAACTCCCACTCTTGAGACAGGCCTGTGGAAAGAAATTTTAAAAATGAAGGCATTGGGGGCACCTGGGTGGCTTGGTCGGTTAAGCGTCCGACTTCGGCTCAGGTCATGATCTCACAGTCCGTGAGTTCGAGCCCCGTGTTGGGCTCTGTGCTGACAGCTCAGGGCCCGGAGCCTGTTTCAGATTCTGTGTCTCCCTCTCTCTCTGCCCCTCCCCTGTTCATGCTCTGTCTCTCTGTCTCAAAAATAAATTAAAAAAAAAAAAAAAACGTTAAAAAAAATTAAAAAAAAAAAAAAAATGAAGGCATTGGATGAATCCCAGCCCCTACCATGAGTTTAGAATAAGGTATCTCTAGCAACATTTTCTAGCATCAATGTTTAGGATGTCCCTTGTCTTTTCCCTTCCTGAATTTCTCCTTCCATACTTTACACATACCAACTCCAGGGCTTTCTCCTTTGACTTGTCTACTCTCCCACAGTGGCGTGCTGATAAACTGACTCTCTGAAAAATACAAAGTCTGGATTTGTAGTTTTTATTGACTTCTGTGGTAGAAATACTCCCACCACAGCCAATTTCAAGCTACCACCATTTTGAAATACTTAACAACCAACTCGAGAGGCTGGGAGCCCGTTCTAGTTCTCTGGGCTATCTGCATTGCACCATGTTCCCCTCTCATTCCTTAGACAGCTCTTCCCATGGGCCTCTATTCTCTGGTCTTTGTAGAGATTTTGTGCTTGATAATAGGGTGACAGCAGCCAGGATCAGCTGAGCATCCTTAAGTCACTCATGTTAAACCTGTGGGCTGCTAACCCGTGTATTCTACTGTTCCACATTTCAACTCACCTTTCCTCTTTCATGAAGTTCCATATTCTAGCAGGACTGAGTAATGTTAGGGAAGCACAACAAGCAGCAAAAAGCCTCTTCCCTCTTTGACAAAATGTTGGTTCCATTCTGGGTATAGGTCTTTCCCACATTTGACAAGAGGCAACTCTTATCTCTTATGCACTCCTCTTCAGTGCTTGGTAACTATCAATGTGTATGCAAATACCTGAGTATCTTGTTAAAATGCAAATCCTAATTCAGGGGTGAGGTGGGCTCTGAGAGATTGAATTTTTTAAATTAATTAATTAATTAATTTAAAAAAATTTACATCCAAGTTAGTTAGCATATAGTGCAACAATGATTTCAAGATGAGAGACCGAATTTTTAACAAGTTCAGAGACTATGTATGTGCGGCTGGTCCAATGACTACACTTTGAGTAACATCAGACTCCATACTCTGTTAAGGCCATCCCCAACTCTGGTTGGAGAATGCAGTTACTCAGCCCAGGTGGAATCCTGATCCTCTCTCTGCCCTTTGGGCAGGGCATTTCATCTGCTCTCAATGGTTCTCAGGACTCGGGTGGTGTCTCTCAGTCTTTCACCTCTGCGACCCCACTGCCCTCATCTTTTGCCGTATCTTGAGTCAGTTCTCAACTACATCCCATCCTAGCAAAGTCAACATCCTCTGCTCCTTACACAGTCATCTTCAAAGCATCTCTCCTGCCCATCCCTTCTTTCCCACCAACCCACCTTCCTTTCCAGCTCATCCTCAATTCCCAGGCTAACACTCCCTGTCTAGTCCGCAGTCTAGTTTCAGCAGTGTTCTTAGCACGTGGGCATTTTTAATCGCTTCTCTTTATAAGGTGTCACTTTTCCATTTGTGTTCACATGCACACAGTGTCTATTTATATTCTCAAATCTTTAAGAATAGAAGTCATGACTTTTTGCCCCTTTTCCCCACTTCTATAAGCCAGGTATGGAGCTCCACATAGGTTGCTCCAGGGCAATGACATTCATAAGTGCCAACCAATGTCTTCTGGTGTCTCATCTTCTCTGTTCCTCTCTAAGCCCTTCCCTGACTAAGTGATGCTCCTTTCTCCATGCTGCAAATGTCTCCCTCTTCCTCTGCACTATGATATCATATAGACCTAAGTCCATCTCAGCTTCGTCATATGACAGAGCATAGAGTAGGTCCTGCCTGAGCTCAAATTGCACTTTCACCTTTTATTAGGTATGCAGGTTTAGGTAAGTGATTTTGCCTGTCTAAGACTGTTTGGAATACGGGTGCAAAATTCAAGTAATTGTGAGGGGTGATAAAATAAGTCTATGAAAGTGCTTCCTATGGTGTTGAGCATAAAGTAAAATGTATGACCTTAAGAAAGTTATGTAAACTCTCCGAGTCTTTGTTCCTCATGGGTAAAATAGGAAAAATAGTACCCATCATACAGGGTATTTGTGAAAATAGAAGGAAATGAGGTGGGTGGAGTGCATCAACACTCAACCCACAGCTGTCTCCCCTTGGTTCTCTTTTTCTCCCATATGGGCAGGAACCCTTAGGCCAAGCTTGTTCTTGATGCTTTTTCGCTCCTCCATTCTCCACTGCTCCCTCCCTCTCAGGCTTCCTTCCTTCTCTCCTTTCCCTTTGTAAGTATTAATTATAAGTATTGATTCAAATGGCAATGTGAGGGGAGAATGGAATAATATTGTTGGTCTGCCTTAAAGGAGTGATGGAAAAGACCATGAACTTACAGGTAAAAGGGGATGAAAATGCAAAATCATGACCAGTTCTACATTAGCTCTTCCTCCAGTCATTAAATACCAGGCTTCGTGGGAAATATCTGGTTATATAAGACATAGTCTTTCTCTTTAGATGCTTATGATTCCACACATCTGAACAACAAACCTTACTTTAAGTAAGACTACATTGTGAAAAATTCAACCTCAAATAGAAATTCTATGGTCTGAAAGGTAATGGCCCTAACATAAAATAAGAACGATTTCCTGGGGGTACTCCCCTGCTGACTATAATAAGCCTTTGCCTTTCTCCTCTGTTGTTTCAATTTTTACTTTGATGGTTGCTTTATTTTTCTTTTTAAATTTTTATTTAAATTCTAGTTAGATGACATACAGTGCAATATTGGTTTCAGGAGTAGACTTCAGTGATTCATCACTTACACACAGCACCTAGTGTTCATCATAACAAGTGCCCTCCTTAATATAGCCTATCTCCCACCCACCTCCATCCATTGTTAATGGTCTCTTGTGATTTGTTTCCCTTTCTCTTTTCCTTCCTCCCATATGTTCATCTGTCTTGTTTCTTAAATTCCACATGAGTGAAATTAAATGGCATTTTTCTTTCTCTGCCTGACTTATTTTGCTTAGCATAATACACTCTAGCTCCATCCACATCATTGCAAATGGCAAGATTTTGTTCTTTTTGATGGCTGAGTAATATCCCATTGATTATATATACACCACATCTTCTTTATCCATTCATCAATTGATGGACACTTGGGCTCTTTCCATAGTTTGGCTATTGTTGATACTGTTGCTTGACTCTGATATTTGCTTAAAAGAAAACACTACTGGGGCACCTGGCTGGCTCAGTCAGAAAAGCGTGTGACTCTTGATCTCAGAGTCATGAGTTTGAGCCCCATGTGGGGTGTAGATATTACTTCAGTAAATAAAACTTAAAAAAAAAAAAAAAAAGAAAATACTACTAGTGAATTTTGTCTTGCTTCCCCTCATCTTACAATTAACTTCAGAGGATATATTAAAAATGGTGGAGGTGGGTGGCACTGAAGAATTACTATGAGGAAATATCAACCAACTGGGAAAGAGAAAATACTAAGAAACAAGTCCTTTGGATAAAGGATGCAGTATTCTTAGATTCTCAACCCTGGCTACACAGAACAACTCGGGGAGAGTTTTAAAATGACCACAATTCAGATTCCATCTCTGACCAATCAAATCAGAATTTCTGGGAATTAGTACTTTTATAAGCTCTCCAGGTGATTCCAGTGTGCATTCAGGGTGAACAAAACACTCTGTTAGTTGACCAAGGGTAAGCATCACCTGTTAAGTAGATTGGTAAAGGAAAAGAGTCTAACTTTATCCAAGGATATGTCTCTCTCAATCTTGTTCTGTTCCCCAAGTAGGCCTTCATTCAATTTCCCAATTGCATCAAACCTTCACAAAGGCCCTTCCTTCCTCTATTTTTTCATCTATCCTATTCTAGCTCATTCCCCAGGCTCAGCTCGATGACTTTTCAATAAAGCCCTTGCTAACCTAGCCTGTCTTACCCTGTGCTTCTCCCCAGCATCTACTGTAAGTAAATAATGTATTGTGTAATTGTGTTTTACCTGTGTGCTTTGCTAGAACAGGAGTTCTCAAAGTGTTCTCCACAGGCCAAAAGCATCAGCACCCCCTGGGAATTTGTTAGGAATGCTCACTCTCCAGCCCCACTCCAGACCTACTGAATCTGAAACTCTGGGGGTTGGGCCTGGCATTCTGGGATTTAACCAGCCCCCAGAGTGATTCTGATGTACACTGAAGTTTGAGAAACACTGAGCTGGGGTCTTAACTCCTTGAGGGGGTAAAGATCTAGTCTGCTTTTCTTTCTTTTTTTTTTTTTTTTTTTTTTAACTACTCCATCCTCAGTGTTTGCCTCAGTGTCTTGTGAGAGGTAGCCCTTGAAAAATATTTCTTGGATGAATGAGTACATGGCCCAAGAGTGTGAGGTGGAGATCTCCATACCTGGAGGTAGGGAGCATGTTCATTTAAGCTACAGATAAACTCTACTACATAAATCCATATGTGTAGTAGGAATTTTTATTTATCCTCAATTGATGCTGTTGACAAAGATCAGCATCGTTACAAAATATTAGAAGATAGCAAAGGATTTAAACAGTGAAAAGACAGGTTTAGAGGATTTGTTATAAGAGGAAAGACAGCAATGGTGACAAGTGCAGGAGAAGGGGCTGGCAGCAGAGGTCTCGGGGAGAAATGAGGGGAAGTGGAGGGAGAAGCCCTTTTAAGAAGTTTGAGGGAAATGGGGAGCTGGCAGCTGCCCCAGAGGGACAGGAAGACTCTGGAGACAGAAAGGGTGTATATGGAGGAGAGAGAGGGTGGAGCTCTGGAGGATGAACAGCATGAACAAGCCAATCCCAACAGTCTCCTACAGGCAGGTGGGCACTGGCCCTAGTGGAGATTTTGTGGCTTGTGACATTGCTTGCCAGGCAGCCACAGCCTCAGATAAAGTGGTTTAGGGCCCATTTATTTTCTAATTATGAAGAATTTAGAGTAGCCAAGCATCAAACAGGACCTCATGTCCTTGTTCTATTCATAGTGCCTGGGTTCTGGCTTGATCTTTGTTACCGTTATTACCCAGATCCAACACTGGTTTTTATCTTCATAAGTTGCTAGCCAGTGTACTTTCTTCTTCTGAGTCCTCCCATTCATTTATTTACCTACTGTGTATCTGACAGTACTCTAGAAACAAAGGTTTAAATTCTCCATTTGAGTCCTAGCCTCGAGCCTGGGTCCCCTCTTTCTGCAGTCAGAGTTCCCTAATGACAACTGTTGAGCAAATGACACCTCCTATCATTTCCAGGGGAGAAGTCCCACAGTGCCAGGAGCAACAGTGCGGATATCAACACACTCCATGGCTGAGGGTCTCCTAGAGAGACACAACTCACTCAGGCACTGGATGGAACAATGCTTTAGTCACATAGAGAAGAGGCAGAGCAAGATCAGCTTCAGTCGTGTGT
Source organism: Panthera pardus (assembly GCF_024362965.1). Classification (NCBI taxonomy): domain Eukaryota; kingdom Metazoa; phylum Chordata; class Mammalia; order Carnivora; family Felidae; genus Panthera; species Panthera pardus. The sequence goes on along the minus strand of NW_026526810.1, from coordinate 60,301,105 downwards.
ACTGGTCCCCCGTGGCCAGCAGATCTTGTCCTGCGGCTGAGGCAGGGTGATGGTCTGCAAGCATCCTTGTCATACTGCAAGAGAAGGACCTGATTCCCTCCCCGCCAGGAAGAGATACAGTATTGACCCGGTGCCATATGACACACAGACTTAATCAGAACAAAGGAGCACACATTTAGTCTAAAACAAGAAAAGATATTCCCACACAATGTGATAAGCCCAGCACAAGCTGTGGGTTTATCTCTTGGTGAGGAAGTCTTCCAGGGCCAAAGCCCATTCTTACACGCCCATGGAGGAGTTGAAAGACTGCATGCTCATGAATGACTTTGTCAATGACTATCTTCCAGAAAGTTGAAGGAGGTCTTTGGGGTCATTCCATCTACTTCCCCATCCATACCACTTTGCCCATCATCTACTATGTAAAATTTGGCTGCCAGGCATCAGGAAGATGCTCCATTAGCCACCCCAGTTCCTATGCCATGTCTCAGTGAATCAACCCAGTTACCAGCCACCCTTGGGTCTGGTGAAAACAGCTAGTAGGCTGAAATTCTGACACAAGAGAGACTGAATATGCAGACAGACAATAGTAAGACCATATATGACAATAGGACTCTAACCCACAAATTCTGCAGCAACCAATCCAGGTACTAAACCTCAACCTATGTCTCAATCAGTCCAGAATGATTGGGTCTTGGTCAGTGACTGCCAACTTCGCTAGTTTTCATCCCTGCTTCCAATTCAGGACCAAGCAGAGTTTGCTAAATATGTTTTCCAAACCAATTACATAAGATGCCCCACTTCTAGTTAGCCAGCCTCTAGCTTTTCCATGCCAAAACCCTCCATTCAGAGCACACCTGAAGCCTTCTCTTTTTTACACTATAAAGCTTTTCCACTCCCCTACCTACTTTGAGTCCTGCCAAATGCCAGTGAAGTTGGCTGACTCTCTTGCTATAGCTAGCTGTGAATAAATAGCCTCTGTTTGTTCTCATTTTGGTGGTCTTCATTTATTTCCATACACTAGTGGACAGCTAGTTGGATGAACTTGGAATCATCTCATAGGTTTCACGGACTTGGCGAAATGAAACTTATAACTAGAACATGTTAAAAGTAGTCTGAAGGGAATAGAAGTACATTTTTATATTTTTTCCCAGTTTTCATTGAGTCATAGTTAACATAAAACATTGCCTTACAGATTTACAACATAATGATTTAATATATGTATATATTGCAAAATGGTTATGTATAATAAATATTGCATATGTACATGCTATCCATAACATCCACAGAATTTATCATTTAACTAGAAATTTGTACCTTTTGACCCCATTTCCCCTACCACACCCTGCTTCTGAACTACCAATCTGTTCTCTTTCTGAGTTCAGTTTTTTAAAATTCCACATATAAGTGAGATTATACAGTACTTGTCTTTCTCTGTCTGACTTATTTTACTTAGCATAATGCCCTCAGGGTCCATCGTGTTTTGCAAATGACAGAATTTCTGTTTTTTTGTGGCTGAATAATATTTCATTGTATAATTATACTACATTTTCTTTATCCATTCACCTATCGGTGGACACAAGTTATTTCCATGTCTTGACTATTGTGAATAATGCTTCCACGAACATGAGGGTCAGATATCTTTTCAAGATAGTGATTTCATTTCCTTTAGATATATACCCAGGAGTAGAACTGCTGGATCATATTGTAGTTCTATCTTTAATTTTTTTGAGGAATGTTCATACTGTTCCACAGTGGTTGCACCAATATACATTCCCATCCACAGTGCATGAGGGTTCCCTTTCCTCTACAATCTCTCCAACACTTGTTATCTCTTTTCTTTTGGAGCATAGCCATTCTCACAGGTGTGAAGTGATATCTCACTGTGATTTTGATTTGTATTTCCTTGATAATTATTGATGTTGAGCACATTTCCATGTACCTATCGGACATTTGTATACATTCTTTGGGAACTGATCATTCAGTTCCTCTGCCTATTTTTTTTATCAGATTTGTTTTTGTTGTTGTTGTTGTTTGTTTGTTTTGCTATTGATTTGCATAGAACTGCATTTAAAAAATATTTAAATTGTATGGAAATTCATGGCAATGTGAATAACCATACAGCAAGGAAAATCTGTCTAGGAATAAAAGGAAAGGGAAAGACACATGCTGTTTCTGCAAAATATGCTATAGACCATCAAGCCAGGTTAAACATAGTATTTTCATAATATAGGTTATAAAACTGGCAAAAAGACAAATTCTAGTAAAAGATGTAACTATGAAATATGTACTAGAAATTAAATTCTCTTGAAAGTAGAGAACAGATGCATTTCCTCTTTGCTTTGCTAATATTTCAGGAATAAAACAAAACCACAAAACCCAAAGATTGTGTGGAAGGGGGGAGGAATCAAAGTTAATAGTTATATTCTTTTTTTTTTTTTTTAATTTTTTAATGTTTATTTAGTTTTGAGAGAGGAAGAGAGACAAAGCACAAGTGGGGAAGGGGCAGAGAGAGAGAGGGAGACAGAATGAGAAGCAGGTTCCAGGCTCTGCACTGACAGCAGAGAGCCCGACGCGGGGCTCGAACTCATGAATCGAGAGATCATGACCTGAGCCCAAGTCCGACGCTCAACCAACTGAGTCACCCAGGTGCCCCAATAGTTATATTATTATTAGAAAGTTTTGAAAATATGGGAGGGACTAAATGAATTGAATTGAATTGTACTGAATTGGAGAATGCACAGCTTTGCAAGCAACAGACTAGCAAAGACGGCTGGATCTAGGCAGAGTTTTCCTATAATAGTCTTATAAAAGTCAGTTGGATCACTGTTGGAGATTTAACAGCCCATCTTTTTTCCCTTCTATTGAGCATTATAGCTTAAAATGTCCTTACATTTACATATAAAAGCACAGAGGTCTAAAGTTATGTCATTTTAGCATATGGTCCTATTTCTAAAATGCTAATTTTGGTAGATATTTTAGGCAGTTAGTGCTAAAGCTGAAACAAGAAAAGCCATCACCTACATTCTACAAGAGTCATATTTCCCACTTAGAGTTAGTGTTTTCAAATTGCCCACACTTCATTGCAATCAACTTTTATTTTCTGTTGTCCTATTATCACTTTACTGAATCAACCTAGGAAGCTTGTATTAAAAAAAAAACGAAAGAAAGAAAGAAAGAAAAAAGGAAAAAAACATTGTTGCTCCTGATTTCAGCAGCTCAGTAATCTGTCCTCTTTAACTGGATGGAAAGAAATGAATCTTGAGATAAGGGGCTAAGTCTTAGGTCACCCAAAAGCATCACTCAGCATGCATCCATTCCAGAATTTCAGCTATATCTGCACTTTAATGTAACAGTCACTGATATGAACAGAAGATATTACAAGAAGTATCTCAGATCATATCTGCACCAAGCAAATTATTAGCATTTGCAGATTGATTTTTGTTCACTGAAAGATGGAAATTATTCTATTTTTTTTTTTTTAACGGGTAACTGCAGTTTGCTTAATAAATATTTGCAATCATTGACTAAATACCTGGATATCAACGATGTGTAAGAGAGTGCTTGCTACAATAAAACAGGCTGAAGGAAAGATGGAAAGTTTATTCTCCAAAGCCCCCAAGTTTTTAAATGTATTTCCTGTTTCTACCTATAAATGTTTCTTAGAGGCATCCAATCTATGTATTTTAGAATGCCATAAAAATGGCTACATTTTTGTTCATTTAGCACAAGTTCTTTGAAACTTTGGCCAAACCAATTAAACTTTTTTTTAAAATTAAAGTAAGTATTTCTCCAGGGGCAGCTGGGTAGCTCAGTCGGTTAAGCGTCTGACTTCGGTTTAGGTCAAGATCTCACAGTTCGTGGGTTCGAACCCCGCATTGGGCTCTGTGCTGACAGTTCAGAGCCTGGAGCCTGCTTCGGATTCTGTGTCTCCCTCTCTCTCTGCTCCTCCCTGGCTCACACTCTGTCTCTGTCTCAAAAATAAATAAACACTAAAAAAAAATTTCTCCAATGTGTTTTTTTTTGGGGGGGGAGGTTGTTAAGCTATCTGAAAAACAAGTTTGAAGCAGCCTCCAGAAAGCACAACCTGACAACTTGAAGTTCTCAACTTGTTAGTATACACCAGCATCTGGTATCTGATGAAATGCTCACTAGGATGTTACCCTTTCCACCAAAAGTCTCAGTTCTCCATGTACACAGTACTTCCGTGTCTAGGAGGCTAATGACCATGAAATACACCATTGATTCAGCAACAGATATTTGGGAAAAAAGAAACCACTCTAGAAAACGTATAATGGTTATAAATGTTACAATAGAGAGAAGGGCACACCTTAGAATCCAGGTAATATAATATTCTCATAAACATGCATGTACATACATACATATTTTTTTCTCATAAGCATACGTATATATATTTTAATCTCTTTCTCTTTCACACACACATGAACACACACATCACCTATGTGGGAAAACCTCCAACATCACAGTAAATATATTTCGATCTCACATCCATGCCATCAGGAGAAGCACACTTCTCACATAAGTGATACAATCTCACAGATTGGGTGCCATTTTCCATTCTTTAAATATTACAGTGCAAACGATAATTTCAGTGTGACAATATCATGGGGAATTTACAACAGTCAGGACATTCTAAATAGAACAGTGAAGAACTTCTAAATATCACATGTATGCACAATGCCTAGGTATAAACAGTAGCGGTGATCCTAACGTTGATTTTTATTGTGTTTAGAGGCACTTAAATCATACGACAAATGAAACTGCATTATTTTTATGTTGATTTATATAACTTTAATTATTTAAGGCCAATCATTTTCTAAAACTCAAGAAAGAGGTTATATGTGACATTTTGAGGGGAAAGTTAAACATGGCTCCTAACCACAGGAGAAAAATATAAGGCAAAGGATAAAAGATAAACACGCACAGAAGATGACATAGCCATCTGTCAGCCTCCCAAAGGACATGCTGGTTTTCATGATGCTTTTTTCTGTTTTCTTTTTCAATGCTTTACTGGGCAGCATGCTGCTCAGTTAGCAACTGTCAGGTATAGGACTGAGACAGACACTACTGATAACTGACTTTAGGTATACCTAATATATAAGCTGGTTTGTCCTAACAGATTTGGGACAACAGTTAAACCTTTAAAGCACAGGTTTAACCCCAGATAAGAATCTCAAAGCTACCCAAGATAGACTTTTTACATATATGTACATATAGTTACATATATTTCACATATAAGGCAAAAGGTGGTTTAGACAAAATCATTAGGGAAAGCAAAGAATTCTGGTTCCAGCAGATAATGTACCAGAATAAGCTTAAACTATCCCATGAAAAGCAGCTAGAAATGCCGGATAAGCTAGAGCAGTAATTTTTTATAAGTGTATAGAAGCCTCTGTAAGAAACAGAAATCCTTAGATGCTAAAGATGAAAAGAGAACTGAAACCCTGACAGGTAAGAATATGCTCTGATACAAATAATCTTATTAAAATGGGCAGAAGACATGAACAGACATTTCTCCAAAGAAAATATCCAGATGGCCACCAGACACATGAAAAGGTGCTCAACATCACTCATCATCAGGGAAATACAGATCAAAACCACAATGAGATATCACCTCACACCTGTCAGAACGGCTAAAATCAAAGCCACAAGAAACAATAAGTGTTAGTGAGGATGTAGAGGAAAAGGAACCCTGGTGCACTGTTAGTGGGAATGCAAACTGGTGCAGTTACTCTGGAAAACAGTATGGAGGTTCCTCAAAAAATTAAAAATAGAAATACCCTATGATCCAGTAATCACACTACTGGACATTTACCCAAAGAATACAAAAATACTAATTCAAAGGGGTACATACACTCCTATGTTTATGGCAGTATTATTTACAGTAGCCAAGAAATGGAAGCAACCTAAGTGTCCACTGATAGATGAATGGATACAGAAGATGTGGTGTACATACACAAGGACGATCACTCAGCCATAAAAAAAAAAAAAAAAAAGAATGAAATCCTGCCATTAGCGACAACATGGGTGGATCTAGAGAATATAATACTAAGCAAAATAGATGGTTACCAGAGGGGAGGTGGGTGGGGGGATGGGTGAAATAGGTGAAGCAGATTCAGAGTATACTATCTTGATGAGCACGGAGTAATGTATGGAAGTGTTGAATCACTGTATTGTACACCTGAAATGAATAGAACACTGTATGTTAACTATGTTATATATATAAGTGTGTGTATGTGTATATATATATGTATATACATATATATGTTATACATATGTATGTATATATGTATATGTGTGTGTGTGTGTGTGTATATATATATATATATATATATATATATATATATAAGAATATGCTCTGATAAAAGGGCTATTCTAGAAAATAGCTATCCATTGCAGTAACCCGAGAGCTTGAGTAATTTTTTCCTTTTATGTTGAATTAAATTTCTATAAATCTTATCTTAGAATTACAAATCTGATGTGCACATATTTTAAGTGTGTAACTTGATGAGTTTAAAAAATGTATATATCCATGTAACCGATCAAGATATAGAACATCTCCACCCCAGAATGTTCCCTTAGGCCCCCTTCCAGACAGTCTCTACATCCACAGACAACAGATTCCTATCACCATGTTCTTGAATTTTATATAAATGGAATCATAATGTATGCATTCTTTTATGAATATCTTCTTTCAAAAATGACACAGAAAGATCCAGATATCTACACATAACTATGCCTAAAGGGGCTGCTTAAACCTGACAAAACTTAATAATGACAAAGGGTTTTTTTTTTTTTTAATGTTTATTTATTTTTGAGAGAGACAGAGTGACAGAGCATGAGTGGGGAAAGGACAGAGAGAGAGGGAGACACAGAATCTGAAGCAGGCTCGAGGCTCTGAGCTGTCAGCAGCACAGAGCCCGACGTGGGGCTCGAACTCACCAACTATGAGATCATGACCTGAGCTGAAGCTGGACACTTACCTGACTGAACCACCCAGGCGCCCCGACAAAGGGTATTCTTGAGAATGGCAATCTACACCCTACTATATCATAAAAGGAATACAGAGGATTCCAGTATCAATCTCATGTTCTGTCTCATTAATAAGCTGTTGGATCCACTTTAACCAGTGGTATGGATCTGTGTGCAGATATTGACTTTCTCTTCAAAGATCATAGCTTCAAGATTTGGTCTTCACAGGAGGTACTTTATTTATAGATCACCTTCAAGCATAGAGCCTTTATTATTTTGCTAACCTGAGAAATCCTGCAGCTTGATGTTTCTCACACAGGTTTGCTGGACCTTCTCCTTTGGAGCTGACGACCAGGTAGGCTTCATTCTGTTTTCCTGGGACAGATATGGAAAGGCTTGGATATCTAGTTTCCTTATAAAATATCTTTCTGCTTGATGAAGCTTTTGGTAACACCTTTATGCTTCCTCCAATCAGCTACTGCACAGAACTTCCATTTAATTAATTTTCTTTCAAAATTATGAGGGTTACATACACTGCAAGCAGCCTCGAGTAGCAGGAGGCTGTGAGAGGGACCCAAGACTGGTTTCCTCTCACCCCTTCTAAAGATGGTGGTGATAACAGTGGCCTAGAAATGTTATGGCATCTCTTAGGCTCTCTGGATATGGGAGTTAGTGAATCTTTTTAAAAAGATGCTGTAGAGAAGCTAAGATATCCAACTGTGAATTCCCCACCTTTGAGATTTTGTTTTGCATATCACTGCATTCAGGTGAGTGAGTATTTGGAGCTTACTAGGTAATGATTGATGCCTACCCCGAGCAACATATAAAGCTGTGGGACAGCTGGCATCCTTCAGATGCTCCAAACAAATGAGCACAGGATTGGTAAGCTGCCCCTGCTGAGTTGTTAAATGGGGCTGTGCTAGCTTCCCAGGCTTGAAAAGAAATGCAGGCAATAACATCCTAGCAAAGCTTGGCCCACATACCAAGCAGGTGACCTTAGCTGATGAGCTCTCTCTCAGCTCCTCTCCCCATGTGAACACCTGTCAATATATGCACCTCTTTTCTCCCAGCGGTCAAATTTTAGATGTTTTAGTTAGTCTGCAATGGCAAGGGTCTTCCTTGTTCGAAGCTGCAGGCAGGATTTAATCATGGTTGCTCAGGGCTAGAATGGCCTTAAAGGTCTGGTTAAATCAAGACTGCTGGGATTCAGGCTTATGCTAGGTGACATCTTAATCTAAAATGACACTGGACACCTTCTCTATCACAGCAGATGAAGGACAGAGAAGACATTTCAGTTGGGCCAAGGTGGGAGTGGGAAGGAAAAGGAAGGTGAGCAATGGCTCCTGACCCATGCAGGAATGCAGGCATCAAGGCTCAGGGCGAGGAGAAAACAGGCCAGTCAGGACAGGGGACTGGGACAGATGTGGGGAAGGCAGTGAGAAGTTCAAGGCCTCAGACACTGGGAGATTACAGTGAACAGTGGTAAGAAGGAGCAGAACAGGACCCAGGGAAGGGTGTGGGCCATGAGCCAGAAGCAGAAGAGAGGTCTCTGAGCAGACTTACCCCAGCAGGCACCACCTTAACAGGAGGTGGCTACTGTGCAGATGCCAGAGGCCTCCCTCTTGGCCAGGGCTGTGGCGGCTGAGGAAGGGGTCAGCACTGGGCAGTCATTCATCCTGTTTTGAAGCCAGATCTCTAGTCATTTCTGAAAAAAGAAAAAAATGAGGAGGAGCTGTGTTTTTTCCTTCAGAACTGATACGAATGACCCCATTATGTGTTGCACTAATAAAAGGAAACCCAATCTAAGAGCAGCCAGTGTGGGGCTGAGGAATGAATGCTACTTTAACACATTTTGTCCACCTGTGATGCTGCTGACAATATTGGCAAAGGATAGGTAAGGTTAGTCCACCAGCAACATGTAAACAATTGTCAAGGCATCACTACCCGCAGAAATACATTTCAGAAAGCTGAGTGGGGCTTTCACTCATTCAAGAGGCCAGAGGGAGCCAGTTTACACAATACACATGTTTTGGGAGTAGATAAAAATGGATTTCTCGGCAGGCCCCTCTCCACACCCCCAGCACCTCCATCTTGTTTTTGGTGGCAAAGAACTGCACACACCAGCCAGTCCCTCCCCTTTTGCAAAATCTGGGTCCACCCTTCTGGGTAGCACCTCCATGTATGAGCCAGTCACAGGCATATGCTCTGTACTCAAATATCCTGTTTCAAATCATGGCTGCATCATTTACTGGCTGTATAAACTTTGGATGTGCTTCTTAATTTAAGCTTCAACTTCTTCACTTACAAAACAGAAACTATGGTACCATAAGGTCATTGTAAGAATCAAACTTAATCATTTATGTAAAACACATAAAACAGTATCTGAGGCATAAGTGCTCAATAAATATCATCATCATCATCATCATCATCGTCATCGTCATCATGATCTAAGGTCTTTTCCCCACTGAGATTACGCCTGCTCTGTATTTTTCTCCCTCAACTCGCAGGGACAGAGCTGGGGAACAGCAGCCCTATCTCATGTGCTTATACTGGTCTGCTGAACCAAGGTATACCCAAAGAACAGCATTCCAACAATACCAGAGCTAGAAAGGGACTTTTGTTTTGTTTAGAGAGAGAGAGAGAGCACAAGTGGGGGAGAGGGGAGAGGGAGGGAGGGAGGGAGGGAGGGAGGGAGAGAGAGAGAGAGAGAGAGAGAAGAAGAAGAAGAAGAAGAAGAAGAAGAAGAAGAAGAAGAAGATGAAGAAGAAGAAGAAGAAGAAAGGAGGAGGAGGAGGAGGAGGAGGAGGCGGAGAAGGAGAGTGGGGAAGGGGCAGAGAGAGAGGGAGAGAGAGAATCCCAAGCAGACTCTGTGTTGTCAGTGCTGAGGCTAACATAGGACTCCATCCCACAGACGAACTGTGAGATTATGACCTGAGCAGAAACCAAGAGTCCGACACTTAACCAATAGCCACGGGTCAAGGTGTCCCTTGACTGGATCTTTTTGAACATTATAAACCACGCAATAAAGCAGGTTTGGATGGTACATATTTATTATACTATCAGTCTGTCTAATGGAAGGGTGTGATACACAATTAGGGTGTCCTAAAATTTTTTAGCTAAATGATTCCTTAACTTTTTTGACTAGCAAATCAAGTCATATGCCCCTTCTTCATATCAGGTGGCTTCTAAACTGCTGGAAATAGGAGAGGCCCTCTGGAATCCATCTAATGTGGGAGAGAAGAGAACATCCATAGGCAAGTAATGGTAACATCATGTGGTAAAGCCACATTTGGATAGATGATAATAATGGTAGTGACAGCTACTGTTTATGGGGTTCCCACTGTGTGTCTGGCATAATACTAGTCAGTTACCATAACTCAATACATTTAATCGTTATAACAACTCTTTAGGAAAGGTGTTGTTACCCCAATTATGTAGATGAGAAAGCTAATGCAGTGTGGTTCAGGGTCACCCAGTTAGCAAGTGGCACAGCTGTTTTATCAACTTTTAATTTAGGTCTGCCTGACTTTAAAACTACTAATCCACACTGGGTGGCTAGGAGGCTGGGAGAGGTAAGAGGGTAAAGGTAAGCTAGTAAGAGCTGGTAAGCTGTTAAGAGGGTAGCTGAAGAGTGACTGATTGATTTCACAAGGAAGAGAGGTGAAGCATCACAAAGGAGATGAATTTGGCCTTCTAGAATGAGTTAGGTGAACAGGAAAGAAAGAACATTTTAGGGGTGCCTGGGTGGCTCAGTTGGTTAAGGATCTGACTCTTGATTTTGGCTTAGGTCACGATTGCAAGATTTGTGAGATGGATCCCCCTGCCACCCCCCAGTTGGGCTTTGCACTGATGGTGCAGAGCCTGTTTGGGATTCTCTCTCTGCCCCATCCTTGCTCTTGCGTGCTCTGTTCCCTCTTTGTCTCTCAAATTAAATAAATAAACATTAAAAACAAAAACAAAAAAGAAAGCATTTTAGCAAGAGGCCATAGAAGCAAAGATATGGAAGCATGTTGGATTTGGGAAACTGTGACAGACTGGCACAGTGTGATGGTGGCACTGAGCATACGGAATGGGGCTACAGTCCTTGTAAGTGGATTAGTGTGTCCCAGCACTGGTACGACCGCCTCACTTCACTCATAACCTCCACTGTGGACCATGCTGCCTTGCCCCATCTGACACTGCATTTCCAGTCTGTTTCTGCTTTCCTCAACTCCTGATACTGTGCCACCTGACACTTAATACTGCCCTTCTGAGAACCCCCCAGTTTCCCTTCCTGATCATCATTATCCCTCCAACAAGTCTACTTCCAGAAATTCCAGACAATTGACCCATCCAATCTAGCTTGAGACGAAGGACATTATCCATGTGCTATCTGCCTCCTAGTCCCAGAACTGGGCTTAGACTTTACCCTGTAGGTCAAGAATACTTAATGTGGGATACATGGACCAGATCCATGGAATCATGAACCACTAGAATTCTAGGAAAAATACCGTCACTGAAATATTAAAGGAAATTAACGCTTTCATTAGATTCCCAAAGGGAATACTTTCTCAAAAGATCAGAGACCAAAAATCATGCACTGTTCAATAATGTAGCCAGTAGCTACCCATGACTATTTAAATTATCTAAAATTAAATAAAATTAGAAATTCAGTTTCTCAGTCTCACTAACCACATTTCAAATGCACATGTGGACGTTAGTGCAGATTATAGGACATTTCCGTCATTGCGGAAAGTTCTATTGGACAGTACTGGCCTAGATAATGAGGTGCCACTGAGGGCGGTAAAGAGGGGAACCACATGTGGTGTAAAAAGCTAGCTAACAGCAAATGGAGGACAGATCGGGGAAGGGTAAAGCCATTAGTCAGGGAGGCTCTGGAAGGAATGGATTTCATACAGTAGGTTACAAGTGTGAGTAATGGAGAGGAGGTTACAAGTGTGAGTAATGTGTCTGAGTACTTGGGGAAGGTCTGGATGGAGGATAGAGGCAGAGAAAGAAATCAAAGCCAACTCTAAGCTTTCTAATTTGGAAAATGCCCACACATGTTCCTCTCTGGCCTCCCTCTCCTTCTACTGCCCCCTCGTCCTCCTTAATACCCTGGGCCATATCCTGGGTCCGGACCCTCACCTCACCATCTTCTCTGCCTAGAATATTCTTCCTCCAGGAATCCAAATGTCTTCTTCCCTTACCAGCATGAGTGACTAGGAGATGGGGAGACAGTGACTGTCACAGAAGCAGGTGTGAGGGTGAAAAAGCTGATGAGTCATTCTGCTGATGTGAGTCTGAAGGGGCCAGTAAAATGCTGAGTCATCACAGATCAGTGCCAAATATTCACTGAGGAAGGGCAGACAGTCACTACCAGGGCAGCATCTGGAAACAGGTAAAATTGCTCTCTCACCCCAGGTACTCAAGGCCCTCAAGTATTCACCATCATCTCAATCTTCTCTCAGGAAATGTCCTGATAAACTCAGCAATACTAAGTGCTAAAACACTAATGTGTACAGTATGTTAGCCAACTCAAATGTTTTTCATTTGAATGTGGGAAAGGGTTCTAAGCTCTAAGACTGAATCTCTAATGGTGGATTTTTATGCATTGCTTTCAAATCTAGTGAGAACACATTTCCCCTACGCCTTCTACTCCTGATGCCTCATAGGTGGCCTTCCTTATGAGCTGACTAAAGCAGTTTGTGAAGGGCATTTAGCAAAGGGTGGACAGACAAATTCTTTGTGACTAACTCTCCATTACTCAGAAAATGTAAATGGATCAGAAGTCCCATCCCCTCACCCTCTGAGCATGTTGGTAAGCACAATGTTACTGTATAATGCGAAAATTTCCAAATAGAACTAAACTCAGGTCTATAAATACACATGATTAAGGCTTCAAATATAGCACTGCTTTATTTTCATGGGGGCTATTTCTGTGTGGTGATTGCCTGGCTGATTTGCAATTTCAGAATACAAATGGCTTTTCTCCATAGCTAATGGGAAACTTGGCAGGGTGCTGTACAGCCAGGCCCTCCTGAAAAAGTCTGTTAAATAGTGGTAAGTGCTCTTCTTCTGGATTACATAAGCAGAGCTGACAAAAGGCAACAGTACAACCCCAGAGCCTGCTAAAATGAGATAGTGTTTGTTTGGTTTCTCTTCTTATGCTAGAGGAATACCAACTCATCTGGTAATAAATCATGAAACGATCACAAGCACTTATCCCTATGATATTCTAAACTGAATATACTATGGTACAAATTAGGAATAAATGCCAATGGAGATCTCTCTGACACTGCATTCACAAGTAACTAAAAAATGTTTCAATAAGAATGATGTAAATAAATTCATAACCATGGGGACTGAACCAAAAATCAAGTGCCTGAAAGCAACAAACTCTACGGCTGTTATAGGCAAAACACCGAGTAGATTTTATTATCTCCATCTAATAGGGAGAACAGTATAATTATGATCTATAGTGATCTCAACACCATGAAGCAACTTTTCTAATACCACCACAGACAGTACAACCTACCTCTGAGCCAGGCCCTTGTAGATAGATACAACAAAATGATTATATTTTGAAGCAGTTTAGAGAATGATGCGCTTTGGAGTCAAAGTTCAAATCCCAGTTCTCTCACTTATATATTTTCTGACTTCGGGGACACCTGGGTAGCTCAGTCGGTTAAGTGTCCGACTTTGGCTCAGGTCATGATCTCATGGTTCTTGAGTTCAAGCCCCACGTCGGGCTCTGTGCTGAGAGCTTGGAACCTGGAGCCTGCTTCAGATTCTGTGTCTCCCTGTCTCTCTGCCCCTCCCCTGCTCATAATCTGTCTGTCTCTCTCTCAAAAATAAGTAAACATTAAAAAAATTTTTTTTAAATAAATATTTCTGACTTTGGATAAATAATGGTTAGAGAAGTTTTCTCAAATGTACATGGGGATCTTAAATACCTATGTCTTAGGGCTATTGAGAAAATCAAATTAGAAAGCATGTAAAAACACAGTATCTGGCATGTTGTAAATACCCAGTAAACATCTTTAATATATTGTCTAGAAGTCTACCTTCAGTGTCTCTCATTGATTTGTGGGCCTCCTCTTCCTGGCTCCATGGTCTCTCTTCTTGGAGAACCTTGTGTGAAAGAAACAGATCTAGCTAGAGTAGATTTTCTCATCAAGATACAAATTTAGGAAAAGAGGCAGAGTTAGTGTGAAGTAAATAAAGGTTAGGTTTTAAGACTCCTCTCTTGGATGGCCCCTTCTAAGACCTTATACCTAATTTTGTATTCATAAATTTGCATCTTTTTTCTTAAATATGCCCTTAAAATTGTATATGCTTTGGGCCCACCAAAACTCAGAAGTGCTCCTGTCTATTGCATAAGCTCTAAGCCCAGCTGGCAGCAGGTCTGACCCAAAGCTGTGGATCACAGGGCTGGCCCTGGGTGTTCTACTTTAACTTTCTGCTAATGAATCCCAGGATTGGTCAGAGATCAGGGATAAGGCCACACTTGCAGGCGGGGTCTAGAGGTTCCTTGATGAAGAGAAAAGCCAAGGGAGATTGATGTGGGAAACAAAGGCAAATGAAAAATTAAATTTCCTTACTGCCTACATCCCATTGATAAGGCCTTGAAACAGGCAGAGTGATCTTCCTCTGGGAGCTCAGCTACCTTGATGTTGACACTCTGGTAAGAACAAAAGGGAATCTTAGCCCAACTCTCCAGGATACTGTGAGTCTACTTTAAACATATAAAAATTCCTTTGGAAATTTTCTTTATGTCTACCCTCACAAGATATATGTTGACAATCATACTCCAAGCTTATGCCCCCCAATCTGAAGGGTCGCATGACTGAGTTTTTGCTAAATGGTAATTCATGGCCATTTCCTAACAGCAGCTAGCCCCTCAAGGTCCTGGAAACCTTGTTTCCAAATTCCTTAGAAACTTACTCTATCCCTAATTCCCTCCCAACCTGAAGGTATATAATCAGTCACCTGTCACAACCCCAGAGCAGCTCTTTCTGTCCACGGGTTCTGTCCCCGTGCTTTAATAACACTACCTTGTTGCACTAAAGATGTCTCAAATATTCTTTCTTGGCCATCAGCTCTGAACCCAACATTTCAAACCACATCAGTATCAGGAATGAGGCAGGGTGTGACCAAGCTGAGGATTAAGGATAATTTTTCAGCAGAGACTTAAAGTTTAGTAAAAGAAATAAGATATTACAAAAATAGGTACAATAAGGCCTTAAATCAATGTTTCTCAAATGTGGTCCAGGCTGACTCTGATTCAACAGCTTGACCAATACAGAAAAAGCTAGATTAAAGAAAAATCTGCTAGCAGTTATTAGAAACCTGCTGAGATACCCAGGATTTGAGGGAAGGAGAGCTTACTGAGGTCATCCCAACTTCTGGCACATTATTTTACTCCTAGGGACATGCAGTGGACTGAATGTGTCCTTCCCAAATTCATATGGTGAAATCTGAAGCCCCAGTGCCATGGTGTTTGGAGGTGGGGGTGATTAGGTCATGAGGGTGGAGCCCTCATGAATGAGATTAGTGCTCTTACAAAAGGGACCACAGAAAGCATTCTTGCCCTCCTTCCAACATGTAAGGTCACAGTGAAAAGACTGGGTCTTCACCAGACCCCAATGTGCTGGCACACAGATCTTCGACTCTCTGGCCCCCAGAACTGTGAGAAAGAAATGTGTGCTGTTTGAGCCACTCAATTCATCTTATTTTTGTCATAGCAGCCCAAATGCAGTAAGATAGGGCATTTGGCAATTCTTGGTGCAGGGCAAACAGCTAAGAAGTCAGCAGGAACTTGATGGGACTGGGAAGATAAATACTGAAGTCTGAAGCTGCCAAGGCAATTGTAGAATCAAGATCCTAGACAAAAGTGGGATGCAAAAATGTGAGCCCACCACCAGCATCAGTTTTCCTCAGGCTATTTACTGATTAAGTCGTGCAGGACAAGAGGCTTGGAAGCCAAACAAATTGGGTAAAATAGCAAAGCAGAGTTTGGGGTTGTTTCATAATGCTACGGAGACAAAAACGGAGTTCAGAACTAGCCAGGGAAGACTGACTGAAAAAATATCCCAGGCCTTCACTTCTAGAGGACTACATCCTAATACTGAGGGTGAGACAGAGCTACTCTGATATTCCCAGAAACAGCAAGCCAGTCTGGGAGAGGTGTGGCCCCAACTAGATTGAGGCCATCTGTCCCCTGGCTGTGAGAGAAGAGGGTAAGCCCTCTCTGCGGGGAGAAAACACCAACCAGAGCCAATGCAATGTTTCATATACAATGTCAGTCACTCATTAGAGAGTTGTGTGTACCACTAAGAATTTAGTGTACCAGATACATTAAGATAACTATGATTTATATGTTACAGAAAAATACAAGACAGAGAGTTCCACCAAAGCAATGGAATTTGTTGGGGCACCTGGGTGGCTCAGTTGGTTAAGTGTCCGACTCTTGATATTGGCTCAGGTCATGATCTTGTGTTTGTGAGACTGAGCCCCACATCCGGTTCCATGCTGAGCATGGAGCCTGCTTAAGATTCTTTCTCTCTCTCTGCCCCTCCCCCGCTCACGCTTGCTCTCTCTCTCTCTCTCTCCCTGAAAAATAAACATTAAAACATTTTTTTAATTAAAAAAATAAAGGAAGACAACAAAATTCAAATATTCAACAATATAACATTTGTAACTTCCAAGATCCAATAAAAATTTACCAGGAATGTAAACAGTAGCAATTTTGGCCCATAACCAGGAGAAAGAAAACAATCAACAGAAAAATGCATCAATGCAATTCACCTCATTAACAGAATAAAGGAGAAAAGCTTACAATCATTTGGATGAATACAGGAAAAAAATTTGTTAGAATTCAACACTCATACATGTTGAAAAAAAACACTTGGCAAACTAGGAATAGAAGGAAACTCTTGAAATCTGATATTGAGTATCACAAAACCTATAGCAAACACTGAATAGTGAAATATTGAAAGCTTGGCTCCTAAGATTGGGAAGAAACAAAAATACTCATTCTGACAACCTCTATTCAACATTGTGCTGAAGGTCTTCAATAGGCCAATGAGGCAGAAAAGGGAAATAAAAAGCAGATAATTAAAAAGGAAAGAAAGCCTTAAGATATAAACAGAAGCCAAACTACCATTTTCAGAAGTGACATAATTATGTATGTAAAAAATCCAAAAGAATCTATAGTCAAACTCTAAGAAATAATCAGTGAATTAAACAACTTTACTACATACTAGGTCAACATACAAAATTATATTGTATTTCTATATATTAGTAACAAACAATTAAAAACTGTAATAAAATGTCATCAAAAAGCACCATTTATAAGAACATACAAAAATCAAAAACCTAGGAATAAATTTAATAAAAGATGGTCAAGACCCTCTATAAAAAATTATAAAACATTATTGAGATTAAAAAGCTTAAATGTAAAGTAATACCACATTCTTAGATTGTAAAGACGTCAATTTTCCCCCACATTGATTTATGGATTCAATGTAATCTCAGTAAAAATCCCATCAAGTTTTGTTTGTTTGTTTTTTTGTAGAATTGACAAGATGCTTCTAAAATTCATACAAAGATTAAGAAAGGCCAGTATCTTGAAGAAGAATATAGCTGTTGGATATACACAACCAAATACCAAGATTATAAAGTTACAGTAATTAAAACAGTAGAATGCTGGCACAAGAAAACTGTAAAAATGAAATTTTAGAAATAGACCCACACATAAACTATCTTTTGATTAATAACAAAGATGACATTACTGTGTAGCAAGGGAAAAGATGGTCTTCTAATAAATAGTGCTCAACTGATCCCTACGTCATATCATACAGACAAACCTATTTGAGAGGGCAGACACATAAAGTACATTCTGTATGATTCCATTTATATAAAGCTCAAAACCAAAACTAATCATGGCAGAAGACAAAATATTTCTTTGGATAGGGAATAATGATTGGTAGGGGGCTTGCTAGGGAATTTCTGGAGCTGGTAATGTTCTGTTTCTTGATTTGGGTGATGATTACAAGATTATATTCACTTTATGAAAACGCATTGAGTTTGTTCACCCGACTTGTGTACTTTTCTATATGTGTAAAATACCTCACTAAAAAGTTTAAACAGAAAAAAGCGGTCTGTACATGGCTGGCATCAGAGCCAAAGAAGTTTATGCATTTCACAAACAAAATACCCTCCTTCTATTGTCATTTTTTCCTAAAAATAAATGTCAATATTTCACACGATGTTTCTAAGTGTATCCCTTAGGATCCCCAAATGCCTACTGGTATGTAGCACTTTCTGCAAGGTCCCACTAACTTAGGAACTCCTCATAACTGATACTTTCAATCTGTTGTGAGATTGCCAAATGTGATGTCAGAGATCTTTGCATCCATTTGACCTACATTTGACATTTCAGACTAGCCAAGTCAAGGTCAGGTGATTCTTGTAACTTAATTCTAGACAAGGACCAACAGTTTCACTTCACGTGCCCAATATTAATAGTACTATGGCAATTTAAGAGAACTATGTGACCAATTTAATTCCTTAAGTATTGATGACAGCTGACATTCATCACTTCAAAGCGAGGGCTATATTTCTACAGAGGAGACACATTCTCTACTTGCTCAGATGAGCCCATTCATCTACTAAGAGTCCAAGTAGAAGGGCACTTGGGTGGCTCAGTTGGTTGGGCATCTGAGTAGGCTCAGGTCACGATCTCACAGTTCGTGAGTTCAAGCCCCACATCAGACTCGGCTGCCAGTGCAAAACCAGCTTTGGATCCTCTGTCCCTCTCTGCTCTTCCCCTGCTTATGCTCTCTCAAAAATAAATAAAACTAGATCAAGAGTTGCAATGGTAGCTTCTAAAAACTTATCACAATTGATTTTGTAATTGTATAAGAGCGTCTTGCTTTGAATTATTTAATAGAATTTTACTCCTGGGAACTTCAATTCACATAGATTTTCTTACAGATCCCAAGTGCTCTAAGACTGGGTGTAGTAGGTACAGTTAAATTGGGAGGCTGAGCCAGTTGGTGTATAATGTTAATTGAAAGTGCAGGTTTTGGTAAATCTTATCTTTCCCTTTATTGTATGTTACACTTTAAAACTGTTATTTTACCTCTTCTGACTGTGCTTAAAAATAAAAAAAGCTTTAGCATTTCAGAGGCACAGATTATGTACTAGAGTTCCTTCCCATTTTATGTTTCTTATACCTTTTTCAGAATAAAACAAGTATTAATTTGGCTTTTACCCATAAATATAAACTTATAAACATCAAAGCATGTTTTCTATAGATCTCTCATCTTCTAGCCTGATTTTTGGCAACCTCATATCCTCTCTGGAGTTCTAACACGAGAGGAATTCTTTAATAAGCCTGCTTTACTTATGTGCGGGGTGTAGGTATTGCTCCTTCTACTTTGTCTCAAGCAAATAAGTTTGTTTGTTTATTTTTGAGAGAGAGAGGCAGAGAGAGAAGGGAGACAGGACATCATGACCTGAGCTAAAACCAAGAGTCGGACACTTAACCGACTGAGCTAGTTAGGTGGTCCTCAAGCAAATAAGTTTAAAGAACAGCATGGCACGGGATTTTCCAGAAAGTGGGAAGGTGGTTCTACCCCAGTTCAATTAACTATGGTGTCCTAGGCAAATCACCAATGCCTTTGTGTTCTTACCTACAAATTAACGAGGTTCTTTCTGGCATTGGTGCCTATCACACAGTAGGCTCTCAACAGTAATGCACAAGAATTAAATTCTTTCAAAGACATCTTCCAGCTTTTTTGTATATTTAACCCAATTAATTTCTGTGAAAAGTAGTAAACCAGCAAAACAAAATGCAAATTAACTAGGCCTACTCCTGTTCCACTATTATTCTCGGGCCAGTCTGGGATTAGAAAACCACACTGGAAGGTACTCTGGAAGCAAAGGGGTAATGAGAATACAGTAGTACAGTAAGCACACTTATTCATGAACAACTGAACTAAAAAGGAAAAAAAAAAAGACCTTCCCAAATGGCCAAAATGAACTAATGAACCAAAGTAGAAAAAGATAGTATTTGATACAACCAATTCTTATCCAGAACTTTTAATTTTTTCAAAATGTCAGTAAAAGCAGTTTCTCAAAACAGCTGTTTATACTAAACCAGGCATCTCCCAAGAAGCAGCAGCTACCACTGAGGCTCTTGAATTTAAATGCACTTCAAGAAGAAATGTTAGGTGAGTGTATTCTGTAAGTTAAAGACAGAGAGGAGAGGCATGGTGGGCACAGTCATCTCTGGAGATCAACTGAGAGGATTCAACATGTCTAACGCAAGGTAACTTTTGGGGTCCTTTATGTTAAATGTTCTCAGGAAGGAGGAGTTTTGTCATTTCCTGTATTTGCCTTTATTTTCTTGTATTATCTCTGGCCTACCCTTCTTGTCCATTCTTTTCCCTTCTCGAAACTTAAACTTTTTGAAGAAACACGCATTTAAAGGGCTGAGAAAACAAGACATATTGGAAATAAGAACTGTTCTTTCACTGCTTGGTAAGAAATGAGAAAGGTCTAGTGTGAAATACTGGAGTCTAAAATTAAAATCTAAACAGAGAATGCTCAGTGACCTTTTCTTAGGAGGCTTACATGAAAGAATGTCATGGCACACTGATCAGATTTGTATTCATTTGCATTTTCAGGATGTTGCTATTAATACATGACACTCAACAAATTACACAATATGACATTTTGTACCAATCACTTCACCTCTAGTTTTTTCTTCAGCTCTGTTACTTCAGCCTCTGGTTAATTAGGAAAAAAAAGTTAAGAGCCTTTTTTTGTTTTTGTTGTTTTTGTAGGGGAGGAAAAATTTTACCTTGACCTTTTTAGGGTTGGTGGCTGGGGCCTGTGAATTAAACCAACAAAAGACAGGTTAATAGAAGAGGCATAAAAATGTAACTAATGCTTTCAACTTTACATCCATTTTGGGTAAAAACCCCAAAGAAGCTGTTAGGCTTAGAAGTTTATATACCATCTTAACAAAGAGGGATAAATGCTGAAGCAAATAGGCAAACAAAAAGGGGCTTGGGGCTTTTAGAAGTGGCCAATTGGGGGCAAGTAAAAAATGTGGAAATGGATGAAGAGAAGGGTGATTTTAGTAAGGTTTGTTTATGTGGACTCAGCTGAGTGCCATCTGTTTCCAGTAATAAAGGTTACTGTCCTCTTCCTAGTACAGAAGAGAGGGGACACCTTGACAAATGAAAATTTATGTCTCTTTTTTGAAGGGATATTTATGCCCTGAGTTTTGGCAGAAGCAGAGGACAGACAGTTCTTCCTGCATCTGCTGCTTCTCAATGGCCTTTAGCTCAAAATAACCCTTATGCCGAAATGGCACATTTCAGGGTGCCATATTATAATCCCCTTAATTTTCTAAGGGGGAAATCAAAGTTCAAATGCTCTGGCAAAGATATTGTTTCCCAAACCGTGTTCTGCAGTTAGCTCTCTAAGATGTCTTATTTAAAAACAAAAACAAAAAAAGTTGTATGTTCAAAGAATTTGGGAAATGCTGAGTTAAACATGGTTTGTTTTTTTTTTTTTCAGCAGGAGTTCTCAGGACCTTTAATTAACTAACAATGCACTATGTTTCTGCAAAATGGGAATAATTCACTGTGTTCCTCAACCTTATTTGACCATGGAGCATGTTTTTCAAGACTAGTGTTTTCCTGTAACATATGTTGAGAAGTAATGGGATTAGCCACCTTCGTATGTAATGCAGAAGTTTGAACAGCCATGGAAGTAAGTATAAGCCAAAAGATGGGAAAACTGAATAAAACTGGCACAGTATCAGTCAGCAGTAACCATGCTACATTCTGAGTCCTGTTCCAGGGGACTAAGCTCTGGTTTGTGTCCCTAGGAAGCAAACCAAAGTGTGCAAAGCTTCTGGATCCCATTGAATTAAATCCCCTCCTCGGACACTAAGTACCAACAGATGAAGAAAAAATGGTCTCATGTGTTCATTCCATCCTTGGCTCAGTACAGCTCCAGTTGCATTATTCTTAAACATCTATTAACATGATTGCTTCATAATTACAAAGGCTAACTGCCAAGCCTTTTTCACAGGAAGCAAGGCACTGCTTATCTTTAACTGCTCTTCTGGCTCATGCAAAAGGGTCAGCTTTTTTAAAAAAATCTCATCTTATGTTAACCGAAGAAACATCTCTAAAAATGTCATCTGAGTGGCTGCAAGATAAAAAAGAAAAAGGACATTTGAGGCACAAAGCTAACTAAATGCGACAATCAGATGATTTGGGGTGGGGTGTACAGGATTCAGAATTGACGGAAGTGATCAATACATCAGAAGCATGATGGAACCTAGTATCATCCCTCTGGTTATTCTGTTCTGTCAGAATTTTCATTTCAGCAGAGACCATCTTCAGTATTGTGATCCTCAATATACTGATTCTCACTCCCAATCAGTAAACTTGATCTTTGATCCTCAAATGTCAGCTGCTGCCACATGTCCCCTTCATCATCTTCCATGTTCTCAGAATAGGGGCAAAGCTAAGCACCCAAGACAGAAGACTGGTTGGCAATTATCTTCTATTGTCTCAAAAATGTGTGTGTGTGGGGGGGGGGGGGGGGGCGGGGAACGGAGAGAGAAGGGCTAGTATCTGCTGAACACCCACCCAGGTGCCAAATATTTTCACAAATATTAACAAATTAATTGTCATTAACAGACCTTTTTCCAATTTTGAGAATAAAGAAAACTGGGGCTTAAGTTATAAAATGTATTCAAGGTCAAACCAAATATTGATAAGCAAATGAGGTAAAATTTGAGCCAGGTCTGCAAGAGTCCAAAGTCTATTTTATAGTATCATGCAGTTTCCTGATCATAAAAAAACCTCCATTTATATAGGAGCACAAATGACCCACTTATGCCATTTTTCTCGGTACCTAGCACAACATCTCAACTTTTATCATGACACTAACTTCAAGAGCCCTGATAATGTTTAGATCCTCTCATTCATTTGCCCAAATCAATGGAGCTATTTATTCTCAACTGCTGGTAATGAACTTTCTTAACTCAGCATTTTGTGGAAAAAAGTCTAAATACTTGAATTGCTTCATTTCATGCTCATTCACTTGCACACATCTTTTTGGTCTGCTTTTAAAAATAGTTTCCAAAATCATGACATATTCAGATATGGCAAACAGGATGGAGGGCAATGAGAACACTAGTCTGAAATGGTCACATGGATAGAGTACCTGTGTCTGTTGTAATCCCAAATGGAAAACTCTTGAATTTATGAAGCAATCATGCTTGTGTTTTTGACTGAAAAAAACAAAACAAAAAACAATGAACAAAACACTGCCCTAGGACTATAGACTTGGATTCTAACCTGTTCTTCCATAGTTGCCACCTTAGTTAAGACTATCTGACTCAGTTTCCTCATTAATTAAAATAAAAATAGATCTCTTAAGTTCGTTTAAAAATTCCAAAATTCTATAGTCAACTGCAACTCACTGATCGTTCCTGTGAATAAACAATTTAAAATAATTCAAATCCTGGGGCACCTGGGTGGCTCAGCTGGTTAAGCATCTGACCTCAGCTCAGGTCACGATCTCGTAGTCTGTGGGTTCGAGCCCTGTATTGGGCTCTGTGCTGACAGCCTGCAGCCTGCTTCAGATTCTGTGTCTCCCCCTCTCTCTTCCCTTCCCCCGCTCATGCTCTCTCTCTCTCTCTCAAAAATGAATGTTAAAATTTTATTTAAGTAATTCAAATCCCAACACTATCATCCCTTCTAAAATTCCTTTGACAAAGGCAAAGGATTCACCCATCTTCCAGTTAAATTTTCTTTTTATCGTGACTGAAAATCAAGCAGCAGAGAAAAAAGTAAGTCACTAGCTAGACAGAGTGATATATAGTGTTTGCAAAATGGTTTACTTCATGAGAAAGCAGCCCAACAGTTTGCTTACTCTGGTTGCAGGTATCATGATTCACATCCTCTAACAGGTAGAGAGAAACATCAATCTTTTCCATGACACACAGTAATACAGTAAAGCTTCTTTCTCTCTTGCTTAGCCTGATACTAGATATTCACAGACGAAAGTAATTCTGTGAGTCCTATTCCTCATACAGATGCCCAAAACACCTGCTTCCAAATTCCTATAATCAGAGAAATTATGTAACAGACTATCTGGCTCATTCCTTACTCTGATAACAAATAGATAAAGACTTTCCAGTATAGTTTCCTTGGCGTTTCCTTCCCCTCATCATCCCTTCCCTTTCCTTTTCTTGTGTTCTGATGAAGGAAGACACCGTGTAGTAGGAGAGTCTGACTCATCTCCACCACAGCCTGGGAGAGTTGAGCAAACACTAGTCAGTCAAAAAATCATTAACTTGACTTTCTTGGTTTAATTTCTTTATAAGAGTTCATTCCTTCAATACATCAGGATTAGAAGCATTTCAGTGGCAGTGTGTGGTTCTTGCCTATTTCCTCAAAGGTTCTTTGTACATGGTCAAACCTTTAGGTAGATGCACGACAGGGGATACTTTGGGGGAAATGCTCCGCGTTAGCCACTCTAGCAGACATCTAAATGGGGAAGAGAAGTAGTGGGCAAGTTCTCCCTACCTTATTCATCTCTCTTCTGGCCACCACGCCCAGGAAACTTCATAAGCAGAGGTCCCATGTCAGAAAACATCAGTCACACTATTAATTTTACCATCACAGAATCTATTCTACCTTTCATTCACATTGAGGACAGTATAGTAACCTCAGAACAATGCTTCTCAAACTACAAAGCGCATATAAGTCCCCTGGACACTTTGCTGAAATGCTGATTCACATTTAATAGATCTGGGGTAGAGTCCACACTGCTGCAATTTTAACAAGGTTCAGTGGATGCTGATACTTCTAGTTTGCAAATCACACTTGAGTAGCAAGGTCCTACTCTGCCCTCCCAAATCTAGAGCACATTTTACCTTAAGGTCTCCTTGTGGCTGGTTATCTACCAAGAAAACTAAACAGGGCAGAAGATTCAGAACCTCTGCATTGTGAGAGCTCTATCCTATATAGGGGAATTAGGTTCACTGACTTTCACTGCCCAGACTCTGGATCTTTCTTCCTGCCCAGACGGATTTGCCAGATCTTCTTGATCAGCTGAATGACATACCCTGGCTCAGCCTTACCAGCTTGATTTGATGCCACTCTGCCAGCAACTCAAACATTAGGAACACTTGCTAAAATACAAATGCCCAGTCCTAACCCTGAGATTCAGATTTATCAGGTCAAGAGTGGCCCCAAGAATGAACAGACACT
Organism: Panthera pardus; assembly: GCF_024362965.1. NCBI lineage: Eukaryota > Metazoa > Chordata > Mammalia > Carnivora > Felidae > Panthera > Panthera pardus. Next base: position 60,275,819 of record NW_026526810.1, on the reverse strand, counting down.
CCAGGTGGTTCCAATACATTATGAGACTTTGGGGCAGGAAATACATGTAGCCTCTTTGATCAGAGAAATCTAGACCTATCTATGGCTGTTAATGCCTTTACATCAAGGAAGACAGCCAAGAAAGGTAAGAAAAAAGGAATCACAATTTGAGGATCTGATACTATAACAGAAGAAACAACTTCCTCCCCAATTTGAACACTTACTTAAGGGTGCTTATGGTTGATTTCAGTGTATTTGATCCCCTTCTTTAGAGGAGTTCACTGAAAATGTAAAGTATGTCTTATATATTCTATAGCAAATTCTTTTAATGTAGGTATGAATAAGATATATTTGGTTAATTATAAAAGGAATGGCTATTTGCCCTTCTGACTGAAGAAATGAAACTGAAGTTGCTCATACACATACAATTTTCTTTTAAACATATCCAAGAAGACAAGCATGGAGATCAATTAACAAAAATAAGGACTTAACATTAATTAGTGCCCTTAAAATAGCAGAAGCAAATATAAAATACAAAAAGCAGCTTTACTTAGACTTTATGAATGAAATGTCCTCCCTAAGAAAGGCTACAGTTGGACTACTTGGTCTCTTCTGAGGCAGGTGTGACATGCTGGGGGGTGTTAGCCTCTGCTGGTACAGCTGCAGGTCCTGCCATAGAAACAGTGGTATCAGACACAGGAGGGACAGCTTCTGGATTGGAACTAGCTCCTGTGTGATCGGGGGTGGTCTCAGTCTGAGAGGCTGAGGATTCTTGACTGGAGCTGGCATCTGTGAGACTGGACAGATCAGCCTGGGGAGGATTGGCCTCTTCTTCTATTTCTAGTTCTGTTTCCTGACTTTGAACTTCCTCAGCTTCTTCAACCATAGCAGGTGGTAGCTGTAACAAAGTCTAATGAAAAAAAAGAAAACATCAATATGAACTCAAATGAAAGAAAAACACTGGCTTACAAAGCTAAACTCTCACATTAATGTTATTTTCTTAATAGATATCGTTCAATCTACAGTTTTCCAAAACACTCCTGGCCATATTATAATACAAACGTAACAACTCTGATGACAATGCCTAGGTCTTCCTGACTCCAAAGATCAAAGTACATATTAAATCTTCAGAGAAGAAAATAATATAAAAATTGATAAGCTTAAAAAAGCTAAAAAGCAAAAATATCTGCTATAACACTTCTGCAAAAACACTGGCTCATTAGGACTGACCGACAACAGCTCAAGAAAGGGCCAACTTTAATCAAGGAGCCATGTGAGGGGAGGAACCAAGCCTTCAGACAAAACCATGGCCAAGCGGGAACAGCATGGTACAAAGCTTCTGTCTCACTCCACCAGAACACTGGAGCAGCTCCACATGCTTAGCCTTCCCTTTAGAACAGCTACAATAAAAAAGGCCAACCATGACAAGTGTGGGTGAGGATATGCAGCTACAGCTCTCACACACTGCTGCTGGCAATATGGTGCAACTACTCTGTAAAAACAGATTGGCAGTTTCTTAAAGAGTTGGACACATAGGGGCACCTGGGTGGCTTAGCTGATTAAGCATTGGACTCTTGATTTCAGCTCAGGTCATGATCTCACAGTTGGTGAGTTCAAGCCTCACGTCAAGCTCTGTGCATGGAGCCTGCTTGGGATCCTCTCCCTCTCTCTCTTCCCCTCCCCTACTCATGCTCTCTGTCTCAAAATAAACAAATAAACTTAAAAAAATTTTTTTACAGTTGAACACATATTCACTCCATTATTCAACCATTCTACTCCTAAGGAATTTACCCAAAAGAAAATACAAAGATTTGTGTAAGAATGTTCACAGCAGCTTTATTTGTAATAGCCAGACTTGGAAAGAACCCAACTGTCCAGCAACAGGTCAACGGGTACACTTGGTACATCCATACAATGGAACATTATTTGTCAATAAAAAGGAAATGACAGTATACCGATTAACAGGAAGATCTCTGGGGCCTGGAGAAGGTGGGAAAGGGACCGGTGAAAGATCAGAGGGGTTACCAAGGGGCACTAGGAACCTTCTGGAAATAATTAGTATGTTCATTATCTTGATTGCAGTGATGGCTTCACAGGTATTTACATATGTCAGAACATACTGAATTATATACTTAAATATGTAGAACTTATTGTTTGCCAAATTCTATCCACATAAAGGTGTTTTTAAACCTCTCTCTCAAAATAAATAAACTTTAAATAAATGGATGTTACATGAATAACAACAACCCTGTTTGGTTTAGCTGTTTTCCCACAGCAATCAAATACTTTAAAGGTATAATCTCCAAAGGCAAAGATTCTTTCTACAACAACAACAAAAATAAGACTGAATTTTGAGAAAACTCACCTGATGATAATGATGTGTGGTCTGTATCAAATGCATGTACATGTTATATACAAAGTTTGCCATCTGGGGCATATTCTTTATTATCTGTACTTCATGAGGTGGCCTCTCTCCATTCTAGAAGAAGGCAAAAAGAAAGTTAAGTACAGTAAGAAAGTTAATATGCTAAAAGCGAACATTCTAGAAGCCCATGTCTTATGTATAAGCACTAGGGTTTGGAGGACATAAGAACAGTAACAGGACAGGGTGCCTGGGTGACTCAATGGGTTAAGTGTCCAACTCTTTGTCTTCTCTTTTTTTTCTTTTTTTTTAATGTTTACTTCTGAGAGAGAGAGACAGACCATGAAGGGGGAGGGACAGAGAGAGGGGGACAGACAGAACCTGAAGCAGGCTTGAGCCTCTGAGCTGTCAGCACAGAGCCCAATGTGGGGCTCAAACTCACAAATCGTGAGATCATAACCTGAGCTGAAGTCAGATGCTTAACCAACTGAGCCACCCAGGTGCCCCAAATGTCTGACTCTTGATTTCCATTCAGGTCATAATCTTGTGGTCATGGGATCAAGCCCCAGGTTGGGCTCCTCCCTGGTTATGGAGCCTGCTTAGGATTCTCTCTCTCCCTTTGCCTCTCGCTCATGTTTTCTCTATTTAAAAAAAAAAAAAAAAAAAAAAAGGACAAGAAGGACAAGAACAGTCACAGGACATTAAGAAACAAGTGTGAGTGACTGGGGCGCCTGGATGGCTCAGTTGGTTGAGTATCCAACTTTGGCTCAGGTCATGATTTTGCAGTTTGTGAGTTCAAGCCCCACATCGGGCTTGCTGCTTTCAGCAAATAGCCTGCTTCAGATCTTCTGTCCTCCCTTCTCTCTCAAAAATAAATAAAAGATTTAAAAAAAAAAAAAAAAAAGATGTTAAGTGTGAGAGTCCAATAAGGACTTCAGAAAGAGAAAGTGATTCAATTTAAATTTAGTAAAAGAGACTAGAAGAAAGCTAAGAGTTACTACCTTATAATACAATTTCAGGTTGGTAAGTAAAATTTATGAGTTTTGGTCTAATTCATGCAGAAGAGTAAGAGATAAATGATCAGTTGAATAGAAAGAAAAATCAACATTGTCTAAAGTATTGTCTCCAATACCTTGTATGCAACAAAGGCAATTTTCAATTTTGTTCAGAAAGAAAATATTAAACCTATTTTTCCTATTTTTGTTTTTCTAAAAATAAGCTAATATTACTGGTATTTAATATATAGACTTGTTAGTCATAAGGGTGAATATTCAAGAAATTTTTCCCTAATAAAGCATATGGTCAAATGCTAGTCTAAAGTGCAAATTTTGTGGTATCTAAGAACTCTTTGGGGGAGACTTAAATTGTGGGAATCCCAGATTCAGTAGGTCTGACACAGAATGAGGTGATTCTGATGCAGTCGTTTCCCACAAAAATCTGAGAAACACTGCTCTAAAGTGGTAAAGCATGAATGAAGACAATAAAAAATGTGTATTTCTTCCTAAACCATCCTAGAATAAAGATGAACAACTTTCCTATTTATAGTCAACTCTAAAATATTTTATAAAGTCTCACCCTTTCTCACTGTAGAAGCAATTCAGAAGACTATAAAGGTAAAAAATTTTACCATAAAGTAACAAATTAAGGCATGTAACATCAGAAATACGAAGTGTATTAAATGGTATTTCTCAGAATTAGGCAGGACGGTAGTATTACATGTAAGTAGGTGTTCTTTTGATAATGGTCACTTTCTGCAATGGTTACCACTTCGGTGTGCCAAGACCGCCATGCCGTTACAACTATGAAATACTACAACATGGAAGGCTTTTTGTTTGTTTTGTTTTTGTTTGTTTGCTTATTTTCTGGTGGCTCTGCTGGGAGCTGCCTCTTCTGAGACGCAGCACTAGCGGCACAGCCCCGCCCAGCTCCAACACTGATCTCTTGAGCAGAAGGTGGGGAGATGCTCTCAGGTAGTCGCCCAAGGGCTTGACTCCATGGTGTTGGGTAAGGCACTAGTTTTTAAGCCTTCTGTTCATTGGTACTGCCTGATCTCCTCCACGTGTCTCCAGGTGTGTCCCTGCAGCCTTTGGATAAAAAGACTGCCTCAGACCTTGTGTTAGGAATCTGCCTGTTTAATAATCAGCCCACAAAAGAATGAGAAGTTCAGAGCCATAGGATTGTGTCCAGACTTCAGAGGCTGACATTCAAGGCTTTACATGACTCCACCCCCTCATATCATTCCACCCTCATCCTTCTATTCCTCTACAGAAGCATTGCTTTAAAAAAAAAATGCAGTTAAAAAAAAAAGTACTCAGCCTTATTATAAAACAAACACACAGCATTTAATCTTTTCTTCAAAAGGGGGAGTAGGGGGGGCAAATAGGTGTACTGTGAACATTGAAAACAGCTTTATTTAAAACCCAAATGGATCTCTAAGACATTGCATTAAATGAAAAATGCAAAGCTCAAAAGTGACAACCTAAAGATTAATGAGTATGCTAACCTTTATGTAAGAAAGAAAACAATATAAAAAAATAATCAGGTTATTTGCTCCTTTATGCAAAAGGAATGTAGGAAGCATAAACCAGAAATTAAAGGGACTGGTCACCTTTTGGGGTGGGGGTGGAAAAGGGGAGCAAAGATGAGAGGTTTAACAATGGTAGCAGCGATGAGGAGGCAATGACATTTCTGAGCATGTCCTTTGTTAAGTGTATGTGCTATTCCCTCTGACATTCTCCAAAAATGTAGGTAAGAAAGGGTTCTCCAAGAGCTAAACCATTTATTACTCTGTTATCAAGTAATTAGTTAAGTTCTCCTTAAAAAGCTGAAGAGAGGCAGTACAGTACAGTGATTAACAAGGAGGATTCTGGAGTTACACTGCCTGGGTTTTCAAATCTTGGATTCTCCATCCATGAGATGCATGACCAAACTACTTAACTTTGCTAACCCTTAGTTTCCTCATATGTAAAATGGAGTTAATAAGAAACCTTACTGAAAAGGACTATTAGATGAAGTGAGATCATGCATGTAAAGAACTCACTGCCTAGTACCTAGTGAGTACTCAATGTTAGCATGTATTGTTATTTTGTGCAGAAAATCTAATTCAGTTCCACAGTGTAAGGAGTGCTCTAAACCAGTGATCGGATGATCTATGTGATGATGTTCCTAGCTACTGTGATCATCTGTAAGAGAGCACTGCTCTATACAGCGAAGAAAGAGTCCTACCTTTCTACTGGTTGGGAAAGGTTCTGTTGGAATTATATGCAAATGAAGTGGACGGGCAGTGAGCTGGCTAAAAGCTGGCGTTAGCTCAAAACAGTTTTGGAAGAGGGATACTCTTGCGAAGATATACAGTCCAAGTCTGGCTCTAGACATGGCCACCACCAAGCGACGGACATCCCTTTGGAAAACAAACAATATTAATTAACATAGTTCAAGATTAATAACATAAGTATGCAGCTTGTTTTCTTGTTTTGTTTTTTTTTAACATATTCCACTCATTATTTCTGTTCAGCTATGGCAATAAAAAGTTAAGCTTCTTAAAAACTTAATAGAATAAACATTAAGTTAATCAGTGTCGTGTGACTAGTTAAACCAAGTAAAGTTAATGCTTTATCACTGACCTCCATGTTTTTGTTTTTGTGAGGGGGGAATCACGACCAATGCACTGATTAAAAGATCTAAGTAGATATAGTAGTATTATGGTACAAGAAGTCACGTCTTAAGAATGTGAAAAAGACAAAAGCACTAGACAGTAATAAAAAAAAGGTGGAGACTGCACGAGGCAGTATTCATGTATTCATACTGTGAGTTTTGGAGACATTTTAATTACGTAAATCATGATGATGCCGTATTTAGACAGTAGCTATAAATAAGCAAAAACAAACTATTTTAGAATGCAATAATTCTGAAACAATTTCTTGAAAATTACATCTTTGTTTACTCTTACATAAAAGTTATCAGTCTAATGGAACCTGATGAGCGGGGCTAAGCTCCAAGCAGATTTTGACTTAAATGACAACATTATGAGAGCTTGGAGAATTTTTTTCTTTATATCCACCAAATAAAATAATAAAATGAACTCGCATTATAGTTTTTGCCACTAAGTCATATGAGATAAAAGTTTACACAAAACTAAATGGCTGCTTTGTAATAAGAAGGTATTATTCCCATAATTCTCTAGCACATAAATATATCACAATAAATGATAAAAATAGATTATTGTTTGTTTTGACAATTCTTAATCCTGGGAGAACAAATGGTTCCTTTATCCTCTAACAGTGAGGCTGAAAGACTGTGTGAGGAAAAAGTCAGAAATCCTATGCAATGAGAAATGTACTCTGAAAACTATTTTTACCACCTTCTTAACTCTTTTAATTTCTGACACTGTTTCCAAAAAACATCATATATTAAGATTTTATAATAAAATTGTCTCTGCTACTGAAAATTAAAAAGTAAATGTACTAAATATATTAAAGATTCAAAAAATTCAGATGCAATGACAATAGTTAACTACATAAAGAATCTGATATTGTTACACTCCAACAAAAAGCTGCTAAACCAAAAGCTGCCATACCAATTAATTATACTTTAAACTTAAAAAAATTTAAAGCCACTTAGCTACAGAAGTTCAAAATTGAAGCAGATAGTAAAGTTTAATAATATAAACATTTTTCCTTATGTACCTCAGATGGCCCACTGCCCTGGTTCGTACTAGAGAAAGAAGAATATAATCATTCTGTTGACCTTGAAATCTGTCAACAGTTGTCACCTAGGGAGAAAAAAAATGGAAAATATGGTATCTTTTCAAACGCACCATAACAAGACTTTAGAGTGATCATTTAAATCATATGCCAGCACAAAAATCTTATCATTAGAATAATCCCAAGAGAAACATGATCATATACTTGGAATTGAGAAAAACAGTTGATGAACACTATGAAATAAATCTCAGGAACCAGGTTAGACTATGTCCCCATGTTATTTACACTTACAGCACTCATCTTTACCTCTGCTGACAACGAAGTAACTATCTGTAGAATTAACAGTCTTCCCCCACTAGACGACCCAAGTCCATGGACACAGGTCCTGTTTATCTTATTACCTGGTATACCAGTTTGATGCCCAGCAACATAACCTAGCATTCTCACTTAGGATTTAATGGTGTACAGCACAGTGATTTCAGAATTCTTCACATCACGCAGTGCTCACCACTGCAAGAGTACTCCTTAATCCCTATCATCTATTTAACCCATTCCCTCACCCTCCTCCCCTCCGGTAACCATTAGTTTGTTCTCTATAATTAGAAGTGTTTCTTAATTTGTCACACTTTTTTCCCCCTCCTTTGCTCATTTGTTTTGTTTTTTAAACTCCACATGAATGAAATCATATGGTATCTGTCTTTCTCTGACTTATTTCCCTTAGCATGGTACTCTCTAGTTCCAACCATGTTGCTACAAATGGCAGGATTTCATTATTTCTTTAATGGGTAATATTCCACTGTGTGTGTGTATGTGTGTGTACACATCTTCTTTATCATCAATCCATGGACACTTTGGCTGCTTCCGTATCTTGGCTATTGTACCTAAGTGCATATATCCCTTTGAAATAGTGTTTTTATATTCTTTGGGTAAATAGCCAGTAGTGCGATTGCTGGATCATAGGGTAGATCTATTTTTAATTTTATGAAGAACCTCCTTACTGTTTTCCACAGGGGCTGCAGCAGTTTGCATTTGGTTTGGGGCTACCTTGAATAAAGCTGCAGTTCATGTATAAGTAGATTTGTGAACATGTTTTCATTGCTCTTGAATGACTATCTAGGAGTGAAATTGCTGAGTTGTATGGTAAGTGTATGTTTAACTTCACGAGAAACTGTCAAAATGTTTTCCAAAGGTGCTGTGCCACTTTACACATCCACCAGCACTGTTCCAGATTCAGAGTTCCAGTTTCTCCACATCCTTGCCGACACTTGGTATACTGTCAACCTCGTCAATTTTAGCCAATCTACTTGGTGTGTCATTGTAGTTTTAATCTGTATTTCCCTGACAATGAACGATGGTAAGCATTTTTCATGTGCTTATGGGCCATTCCTATGTCTTCCTGCATGAAGTACCTATTCATTTGCCATTTTGTATTGGGTTGTCTTTATTTAACAATGACTGTCACAGGAGTTCTTATATTTTGGATTTAAGTCCTTTGCTCTTACACGTGGATATAACCCCTGGAAATGTGTTCCCAACCTGACCATGTGGAGAGCTTGTCTGAGAAATGGGTTCATACACTGAGAATGGCAGAGCAGAAGGATGGAATGAATCTTGGTCTTTGATGACATGATGGAGTCATTTCTGTAACCCAACCCTGGAGCCATTCCATTTTCGTCTTCTTGTGTGAGAGAGAGTAACTTTCTTCTATTATTTCAGTTAAGCTTTTGTGTTATAAATAATAAAAGGACTCGGATACCGATGTTCTACTTCTCAACTCTCTGTATTTCAAAGCTATTAGTTTCTCACTTCCATGCTCCACATTCCTTATGGAGTGGCCGGTGTGTCCTTGTACTCTTTTCAACTGTCTCCATTTCTGGGTTTTTGTTTTATTTTCTTCCAGCTCACATTTCATCTCTTCCCGAGTTCTTCCATTTCTTTGCTTTGTAGCCTTCCCTCACAGAAATGATTACTTCATTAAGCATTTTAAAATCCACTGCCAAGTATGTATTTGATGTTTTCATCTGTTCCAGGACAACGCGTTATCTGAGGCAAACGTCTTGTCAGTATGCTTTGTGCTAGGTTCCTTTGTCTGACTCTCTCATCACTGAATAAGTGGGTTTCTTGGATTAGCTATGTGCAAGAGGTTAAACTGGGGTGAGCTGGACAGTTTCCTAAAGGCTGCATTTTCACAACAGAAGGTTCTCATTTCCTCTGCTGCTGTAGAGACGAGTCTACTTTTTGGCGAACATGAAGGCTTCTTTGAACCAATCTGGGACCAGGAACACTTCTAATTCCCACATCTATTGTTGAGTAATAAGAAGGTGGCTCTTACACTTCAGAGTGTGCCACTCACCTTCAGAAAGTGCTTTCAAGACTGGTTCCCTAAATTCTCTTCTTCCCACATTTTCTTTCTGTTCTTGGTCACCTGATCTATGTCATCTCCCTAACAATGGAGTTTGTCTTCTCCTTCCATTTTCCTGTTACTCTTGGATGATTTCCAAGAAAAAGTGAGAGCACTTTGATATAGCCATGTTTACAACCAAGGTCTTAATTTCATCATTGGTAATATATTTGTTATCCTTAACTTTCAGCCCTTTATTGATATAATCAAGTGTCTTCATATTTATTTGATATTACTCCATGCCACATAAAAAACTTAAAAAGTATAAAAATAATTGTCAGGTCTGATGGTACTTTACAATCTTCTCTGATTCTCAAGAAAAAACACTCTCCCACACACATACTGTAAAAAGCAGTACAAATTATACCTTTGCAAAATAACAAAATAAAAAGTTCTATAATTTCTTTTTTCCTTTTTGAAGGTTTCAATTTTGATGAAATGCAATTTGTCAAAATGTTTTTTTTTTATGAAATTTATTGTCAAATTGGTTTCCATATAACACCCAGTGCTCATCCCAAAAAATGCCCTCTTCAATACCCATCACCCACCCTCCCCTCCCTCCCACCCCCCATCAACCCTCAGTTTGTTCTGTTTTTAAGAGTCTCTTATGCTTTGGCTCTCTCTCCCACTCTAACCTCTTTTTTTTTCCTTCCCCTCCCCCATGGGTTTGTTAAGTTTCTCACGATCCATATAAGACTGAAAACATATGGTATCTGTCTTTCTCTGTATGGCTTATTTCACTTAGCATAACACTCTCCAGTTCCATCCACGTTGCTAAAAAGTTCTATAATTTCTATTTCTATTATAACGGTACATAAATAATGTCATTTCATTATCCTTCATTTTACCAACAAAAAGTTTCAGGATCATTTACTTCTGATTATCACCAACAAAAGTCTTTAATGTGATAGCTGAGACAGAAGTTCACAGTAAACCAACAACAATCTCAGCTAGGACTGCCAAAGAATTATTTATAGTTCCTATTATTTCATTTTCTCACATCATGAAAGGAGATAGCAAAGAGACAAAGTAGAACATAAATAACTCATAATAAATACAAATTTTTCCACTTGCCAACATGATGAATAAGAGAACATATAATATTCATAAAATTACCTTATTTGGTCTTCCAATCAATGGATTGCTTCCACATCGTCTATTGATGATGTCACGAATAAGATGCTTTTGCCCATTATATGTTGTTAGAATACTGATCTTGTCAGCAGGGTAACCAAGTAAACACATGTACATAAAAAGTGCCACTACATATTCTGCTTCTCCAAGATTCTGTAATGTAAACATAAACAGATTCTTTATTTCCTTTCATTTCAGTGTTACAGAGAGAATGGCAAACTGGCACAACTGTTGATTTATTACAATTCAAGAAGTGACATTAACTTGGATAACTGAACACCTTCTGTAAAACTGAGGGATAATTCTATCCTAGATTAATAATGATAAATAAAGAGTATATGGTAATTATTTCTCTTTGATATTTGGAATATATCAGTGATATATGGAATAATCATAAAATAATTTACCAACTTAATGGCTTAATATTTCTGGGACCACCACAATCATAATAAAGATCAATAATATTCTGCTACAATACACTGCAACTGTAGGTATGAATGAAATAGTAACACAAAGGAGCAAGGTAACCATCTAAGAAGCCAGCAGAAAAATCCAGTCTAATAGCAGTGGACTCTCAATTGGGGTGCAATGTTTTCTCCTTTTTCCTTATTATTTCCTTGTGTGTTTTATGTTTGGTCTCTTCTTATGGTTGCCACCTCTACCAGACCACTTTAAAGTGAGAAGAGAATGCGGCCTCAAATTGGTCAGTCTGGCTTACATTTATGCTAAGCTGAACCTGAAAGCGAGGAAGCGAACCCAAAGCTTTGTCCAGTTCAGTAGCGACTAAATCAAAAGCATTAGAAGACAGAAAAAAGTAAAATGAGAACATAAAACACAACATGAAAATCAAAAGAGAAAGACAAGAAGCTGGAAGCTGGGTTTCATGTAAAGGCAAAAGGAAAATTCTGGAAGACCTTCAGAAAAATCATTTATATTCTGATTCTGGGTTACACTCACAGCTTGAGTTACCTCTTTCATTTAACTTTTCTAGTTCTTTGGAAGACAGGAGGGAAGAGAAGCTACATGACTGTAAATCTGTTGTCTGTACTGATAGTAACTACATTTATCTAAACATCAGCTCTAACATAGGTAAAATCTTTTGATGTATATGCTGCTGGATCTTTAATATAGATTATCTGTATACACTCCTATGTTTTGTTGATCCTCTTTAAAAATAAAATGGGGGGGGGTGCGCCTGGGTGGCTCAGTGGGTTGAGCACCTGACTTCGGCTCACGTCATGATCTATTGGTTCAAGGGTTGGAGCCCTGGGTCAAGCTCTGTGCTGGCAGCTCAGAGCCGGGAGCCTGCTTCGGTTTCTGTGTCTCCCTCTCTCTCTCTCTGCCCCTCCCCTGCTCATGCTCTGTCTTTCTCTCAAAAATAAATAAACATTAAAAAACAATTACTATCACTTAAAAAAATAAATAAATAAAAATAAAAATAAAATGGGATCTTATACAACGTATTTTGAAACCTGACTTTTTTTCATTTAATATAGCATAAACATTTTCCCTGTCAGTAAACAAAGTTATAATCTTAGGATTCTTAATGCCTATTCATTATTTCATTATATGAAATAGGTAATAATGTAATTACTCCCCACTGATATTTAGGTTGTTTCTCTTTTCTAAAATACTATGCAGTAAAAGAAAAAAGATATGATAGATATTTTAGCATATAAGTCTTTGCAAACTTGTCCAATAATTTTTTAGGATAAATTCCTTAGAGTGAGAACACTGCTTTTAATACATACTGACAGTTCACCAAACTGTTTTCCTACTAGCATTGCAAGAGTATAGAATTTCCACAAACCAACTCCATGCTGAGTATTACTGGAGGTGAAAATACGGTCCGGTAACTTATAGCTGCTACGAATCTCTTTTTTTGCGTGAAACACAATATTCTTGTCCTTACTGCCTTTGTCTGTTTGGGTGTTGATTATTTTAAAAGGTGACTTATAGGAGTTCTGTATGTATGTTCAGAATTCAAATCCATAATTTGTTAAATCTTAAAAATAAATTTTATCTCCAATCAATATTTTTCTTTATGACGTCTACTTTTGGTAACGAGTTTAAGGCCTTTCTCATCCCAACGTTACGTATTCATCAGTATTTTCTTCTTTCTAGTATGTTTATACTTTTTTTTCTTTGATGTATCTTTATCTGAAATTGAAAATTTTTGTGTTGTGTATGAGGCAGGGACCTAGTTTTCCTTTTTTCAATGGCTAGCCAAATGGTTTGGTATCACTGATTTAGGTAGTAATTCAGCTAGGCAAATGCAAAATAAACCTAAAAATTTTATGTTTTTTCTTACCTGATAAAAATAAGGATTAGGTTCAGACTCTCCCACTCCTTGAAAATCTTCCACATTGATGAGCTGGAAGTCATAAAGCAAGCCGGCATTTGCTGTACTAAACTCCGGCAAGAGCTGTACGTGGGGTAAGTTTCCCAGATTCTTGTATCGCCAGTTGTAGAGGTTACACAAGCTTCCGAAAGACAAATCCCACCCCAAACAGGAAACGTTAATAATGTAAAATCTTCTTCTAATATACATAAGGGGGTTCCTAAGGAACTGTGCTGTTCCTTTTAATTCTCATGTTAACCATTTTGCTCTCATCGTTTTAGCAATGATGCTTTTTCAACTTTGCCTCCCTGCTTCTAGCAACCAAAGGTCAGCAGACTTGATGATACTATAGAGATGAAGCTCTATTGTGTACTCTGAGGTAAATGTTATCTTTAATCCTTAAATTAAAAAACCAGGAAAAAAAATCAGGGAAGAGCCTGTAACTTGAGGAATATTTTGAGGTAATTATGAGATGGGGCCTATATACTCAATATAAATAAGAACTGGTGTGTTTTCCTCGTTTACCTTTTGCTTTAGATTTCAAAATGATATTAACTGTATATCTTCTGGGGGCATAAAGACAGTGAAAGTGACAGAGAAAAGAAGCCCTCAGTTCACAAATCACATACATTAATCTTAGTGAACGAAGTGCAGGAAATTACTTAGTTCACATACCACGCAAAAGGCAATACAGGCACTTTCAGATTTGTAGACGCCAAGTTCCTAGACAGCTGGGAATACTAGAGTCTCTACAGAATATGCTATCAAATACTTGGATTACAGAACAGGGGTCCTTAAACAGGGAATACTTAAGGCTCCTTTACCTTGCTCTGGCTCGCCCTTGAGCATCAAGGTCCACAGTAGGAACTCCAACACGGACAAAGCGAGTGAACAGAGACTGCTCCATATTTGAATACTTCTGAAAGGCCATATTCTTAATGACTGGAGGTAACTGGTGATGATCACCAATCATAATCCAGCGTTTCAGTCGGCTAAAACCATCTTGAGGATTCTAGAAATGAAAAGTGAGGAGATAACAAAATACTCTGATTAATATATTATCCTATTAGTCTCCAATTTATCATACAAGAGTCCTATTTACAAAACAGCTTTATTAGCTTACTAATTCTCATTCACCAGCTCCACAGAGAGACATCTGGCAAATGTACAGAATGACTTGTGAGCCACAAACAGGTGCCATCACCCTCGTGGCTCACAGTGGGTGAGGGAGGGTGGAAGGATTGAGAGGGCAAGCATGAAATTAACTCTGCTTTACCAGGTAGGGCAATCCAAAGAGGTCTGGAAGACTCTGGTCAGAATTAAGCAAAGGGTACACAGAAAGAAACAGATGCCCAAACAGGGAAATGGAAGGATGTCAGAGTAGACACCTCATATCACAATTACGCTGAGAACCAGTTCTGAAAACCTCCAAAGCAGTAAAAATTATGTCTTTAATATTTCCCACAGTATTACTTCCATTTCCTGCTTTATAGCTCTCCTTGTTCCTTGAAACATACCCTGACAAAATGCATTCCAAGTCCAAAATAATTTGGCTTATAAAACAACTTTTAGAACCCAATTTATCTATGAATTAAAGCAGTCTTTATTCTTAAACTGGGATTCCATATTTTGTTTTTAATTCTTCCATAGTAAAGACTATGGTACAGTAAGAAACATTCTTAAACATCATCAGTTGGCTAAAAAAATTTAGGCATAAAATAAAGAAAAGCAATGTACTCAGTGAACATCAAAAACAATTCTAGAAACAACTCTAACAAAAGAAATGAAAAAATAGCTCATCTACCCTCCAAACTGCATAACAACGTAATTTTCCCAATTAAAATTACTAAGCCTTTTCAAAACTTAAAGATAAACTATGAATTTTTAAATAGTACTCCCGGAAACAAAACAAACTACTAAATAACCACTGAACAGATTAAAGGAAGTTTACAGGCTTAAAATAGATTAGCAACCATAATGAAGTTAAAGAGAATATGTAATTATGGCAATTAGCACCCCAAAACTGTGTAGCTTTTTGACACTGCCCCCCGGAATTCTTCAAACTCTACTTTCTTTGTTTCAGACCTCAGTCTCCTCCTACCTGTAGAAGAAGAGGTATAAAAGTTTCTATCTCCAGAATCTGCGCAGCCTCTTCCATTAAAATGTTGTCATACTGAGAAAGGGAGAAAAAAGGAAATCTTGTCAAAAAGGCAGCTTGAAATCTAAACAACTACCACCATAACTGTAACAACTAGCCAAAAAAACCCCAAATAATATTAGACAAAAATAACATCATACAAATTATTCAAACATGATGCCCCTGGTTTTCTAGTTCAAGTCTTAGACCTCAGGGAAATCCTCTAAATAAACAACTACCTTGAGGAGATCTCACAGATCATTTCTTGCATTGCCCATCAACTTAAGTTATTTTCAATTCTGTTCTTTAAGTTCTACATAAGCAAGAATCAAATTATGATTATATATGAGGTCATTTCCATTGATACTCTTACCCTAGGTAGTATTTGGGAGCATTTATTTTTCCCTTATGAATTCTACCCAGCACATGATAATCCACCTCTGTTGTATCCCTGGCAATTTGTCACCAAAGCATGAATTTTATCTTCAAAACTCCCTCTCCATTTCTACCACCACGACCACTAAAATCCAAGCCACTTCTCTATTGCCAGAAATCTCTTTACTAGCCCTTCCCCTTCCTGGCTTGCCTCTCATAAACCACTGATACAACAGGCATCAGATCATGTCACCGACTGGTTCCAAATCCTTCAATGGCTTCTAATTGTCTTAGGAAAGAAATCCCTGAACATGGCCTGCACGAGATGTATTAATAAGGGCCTATATTGAATTTGGTCTCTGTCTTCCTCTCCTACCCTTCTCCTTACTAATTACACTTTAACCATGTTGACCTATTTCATTTTCTTAGAAATGGCAAAATGCTCTGACTTCAGGCCCTCTGTAATACTATTCTCTCATTTTTTTTGTTTGCTTGGCTTTTTCTTATTCTTAAAGTACCAGCTTAAAACCCACTTTATCCAGGTCTTCTCTCACCTCCAAATCTAAAACTGATTTCACAGAACTCTGTCCATTTGTCTCACAGCACATCACGATTTGTAATTCTATCTGTATATTTACTTGTTTGGTATCTGTATCCTTCCACTAGCCCAGTTTCTGGTAACGCCAAGTACTGCACACTTATAAAATAATGAAAAATCAAGTCTTTCTCCAACATAAGGAATTTTCCTTCTTTCTTTCATGATTACTTACATCTGCCCAATTATCTGCTAGATCTATTCTCGACATGCTGTCCTTCCCCTCCACTTCTAATTCTGATTGTGTGACATCCCCTTCCTTGTCTTATTGGTAAAATACCTTCTTTGAGAATCTCACTAAATACAAATTAGAGTTCCTTTTTTTGTGTGTTTTTAAAGTTTTCTCCTCTTAGTCTGTTTTCTAGAGAGGCAGAAGGTAGGAACATATATTTACTCTTAATGATTAACTAACCCTCTGCTTTTAAATGGATTGTATTGTTTATATATACAGTACTATAATTTCTGTGCTATTAATTTTTACCAAACTCTGCTTGTACCTATTTGTTTGTCCAAGATAAGTAGCTAAGATGAATTTCCATTGGATATCCAATGATGAAAGTTAAGGTTCAATTATATACGGTTTTCTACTGAAAATGACTAAAGGGTTAGGCATGTAGATGGGTGTCTTCTCTAGCTCTATCTGATGCTGAATTTCCCTATTACAAGGATTAATTAGGTCATCCCTGTAGGAGCTTAGGAGGAGTTCTAAGAGCCACATTTTCTCACAAGTCTCTGCATGGACTCTCAGGATAATAGACATGATATGAAAAAGAGTGGGAGCAGCTCAAAGATGTTTTAAAGAACCTGCTTTCTGAAAAATAACTGAAAATCTAATGCAATTTAACTTACCAAAAACATATCTATAGATTATACTTTGTAAAAGACGATTTTAATCACCAAGCAAGATTATGACATAACCGTATTGGGCATATTAAGGCAGGAAGAGAGTATATGACTGTGCATGCATGTCCCCGTGGGGACAGCACAAGGTTAAATGACAAAGTCTAAAAGGGAAAGAAGAAAGGAAATACTAAAAGAGTTGAAAGAATGGTTGATTATCAGGGGAGTAAGGGACTGACCTTTCTTAATGTTAAGTAGCTCTGTAAGGTTTTTAAATGTTTAAACCACATGCAGGTGTTTAAGTTTGATAAAAATAAAACTTCAAAATTGAAAATATAAAAAAATGTAAGGAATACTATTAGCACTCATGCTAACTACATACGAATAGCACAATTAAATAAATGATTAATGAAAATTTGATAAGCTACAAGTAATGCTTTTTAGAACGTGCATATGAAAAGCTGCATGACACCATAAAATGTTATTTATGATTTTGCACCATTTCCCTTGTTATTAAACTGATAGTATTTAATATCAAATAAAGCATATTTTATTTATTTTAACAATTATTTATTTATTTTGAGAGAGAGAGGGAGCGTGCAGGAGGGGCAGAGACAGAGGGAGAGTGTTCTCAAGAAAGTTCTGCCCTGTCAGCGCACAGCCCATGCCGGGCTTGAACCCACGGACCGTGAGATCATGCAAGAGTCGGACACTCAACAAACAGCCACCCAGGCGCCCCAAGTATACAATGTCAGTCCCAGAAACAAAATATTTAGGTGAAAAATTCTCACTAATAATTTGCAAAAGGGTAAATTCACACCACTCGTGTAAGTTCACAGTACCTTTTCATAATTTATCGTACTTGTGTTACCTTGCAGCTGAGGAACCTTTTCATCCAAGATAGCAACTCTTCTATCACCTTGAATTTTTTTAGCACTTACCTTCCAGTGAGCTCACAACATTTAAAATTTCTCAGTTACTTTCATTAACAACAAATGCCTTGCTAACCTTGAATTCAAACCAGTACACAAACCCTAATTTTAAACAACAGATAAACCAGTTTCAGAGAAGTGAAATGATTTGCATTAAAATCAGAGTTTAGGCCTGTATCACTAGCAAAGTCACAAAGAGCCTGCAGATTCAAATTTACTGCTCATTTATTACATTCTACTTTAAATGAGTCATAGGCTATCAGGCTATGGTGCCCATTAACTCTGTCTTTTATCATATGATGAAATCATTTTAATAGCTCATCCTACAATCTAAATGAGGATCCCATATCCTTATATGGAAAGCTTTTTGTCTACTGAATGAACAAATAACTGGGAGTGAATGTGTACTCAAAACATGAATAATGCAAGCATATAAATGTCTAATAGGTGAAAAACATTGTCAAGTGTTATTTTTATAGGTTTTAGTTCTGTTTGGAGATTTTTTAACATAGTGAAAACAGATGAATTTACCTTAACAGACATTAGAATTTAGTTAGACGGTCATGGTCATAATGTTATTTAGTGGCCATAGGTCCAATAAGTAGACTTAGAAAAATTAGATTTTAGAGTACACTAATCATGTAAACATCCGAGGTTATCATCATTTTCAGAAGAGACGTTTTTAAGTAATTTTGAGTGTGAACTTCAGTCAGAGGTAAGCAATCTCCAAGGAAAATGGCGTAGGTAAAAGAAAGGAAAGGGGAAAAAGGAAAAGAAAGGAGAGGAAAGAAAACACTAACAACTGAACAGATGATGAACTAAGGAACTAAGTCTCTACCTTGAAACCTAGCTTGACTAAATCATGTCGTTTTAAGGCAGCATGAGTACAGGTCATAGCAATGATTTTGGCTTCTTTCACCAAAAGGTATTTAGATCTGTCCAGTCCACTTCGAAGCAGTTCAGAAGCTCTGAATTCCTATGGGAGTGGGAGTCAGTGAGAGACTATGTTAGGAAGATAAACACATTTTATGCATACATTCCTACAATCCAGTTTATCAGAATTAATTCTTGATGAGCTAATATAAATAAATCACAAACTAAGCCTAATGAATCATAATTTTATTCATTATTAATTAGATACTAATTGTGTTCAAATAATAACTGATATTCAAGCTATAATTTAGGCTGTTTTTGTATAATGTAAAATATTTACTGTATCAATAAGATTACTGAATAAAACATCTATCTCATTATTTATTTTACTCAAGGTCCCTCCATGAAAACTATTTCAAGTATTCATAACAAAGGGAATTGAACGCAGGGGTCTGGTTTCACAGGTGAGAGAAGCCAGTCAGGGAATGGTTGAAGTAACCCAGAGATTAGCAATAGTACGAACCATTGTAGAATCTGACCATTCCTAGGCTAGGATAGACAAGGGAAGGAGGCAGTGTTGTCAGAGCCCAGGGACTGGGGTACCAGAACAATCATAGTGAGCCAGGCCAACTGAAACTGGAGCCATGGAAGAGATGAAATCCAAGGCAGCTGGTGGACAAATATCCTAGCTTCTCTTTTTCTGCCACATTTTTATTGGCTGAACCGAGCCAGAAGTCAGCTGATAAGGGAGGGCAGGATCAGCCCCACCTCTGACTATGGCAGAGGATCCCCCACAGAGCAGAGTAGAGGATGGACAGCAGATGCTGAGTGAGGAGCAAACAAGCTCAAGCAGAGTACCTAATACAAAGTTTTTAAAATCTGAACATTATGTCATACTTACTTCCGACATTTTGAACATATTTGTTTTTTAAATAATTAAAACAATACAGGTACAGGAGAGGTATGCTATTTAAATCTCTCCCACCCTCTCCCAACACACCTACTATTATGAATTAAGTATATTTTTTCCTTTTACTTTCTGTTTATGTAATCATAAGCATACTCTAATATTGTTTCATAGGTTCTTAAAATTTATTATTATACTGTATATTTATTATTTTGTACCTCCTGTCCATCCACCCATCCATCGACCTACTCATACATATTTACTAAACATATACTATGTGCCAGATACTCTTCTAGGAAGAAGAGTATTTGTATCTAAAAGGTACAAATAAAACAAAGCCACTGCTCCTTTACCTGGAATAATCCTGAATCATCCTACTGAGGAATGTGAGCTTGAATGTGATCCCTTTATGCTATAGTCTTCAAATGATGTTTTCCATAGGGAATGAGAAAAGTAGGAAGCACAAGGGGGCTGGTATAGGTGCCTGGATTCCAGACATATTTTTCTCTTATTTTACCTTAATACTCAACATAAATCAACCTGGCTAACAAAGCAACCTCACTTTTTGCCACTGGTCAGAAGGCATAAAGAACATGCCTTTTGGCCATGTGGCAGTCTCAGATTCTAATTCAAAGAAACACTATTGAATCTCCTGAGGGAAGCATTCCTTTCTTAAATTAGAAGACTTTTACACGAGAAAAGTAAAAATAATGGGGATTCAATTCATATCTTAATTTTTACTCACTTCTTGAACTAAAACTATAAATGTTTTCTTTTTCTTTTTTGTTAAGGGATAATTTATTTTGAGAGAGAGAGAGAGAGAGAGAGAGCAAGCTCACGAGCAGGGGAGGGGCAGAGAGGGAGGAAAAGGGAGAATCCCAAGCAGGCTCTGTGCTGTCAGCACAGAGCCCGATGCGGGGCTTCATCCCACAAACCATAAGATCATGACCTGAGCTGAAATCAAGAGTCAGAAACTTAACTGACTGAGCCACCCAGGCACCCCTATGAATGTTTTCAATAATCTCACTTAAAAGTAACAATCTGGTTTGTAACATGTGAATATTCCACATTTACTTCATTAAAAACAAAACCCGAAACCCAACTAAACTCAAAACCTTAAAAGGAAAGTTAAAAAAAAACTTGAGAATCCTTACCTCAAGCTGAGTAAAGATTTTCTTAATGTGCCTGAAACATCCTTCAGCAATTTCCATGTCTTCTTCATAAGATCGGCCTTTAAAAATGGGTTGAGGGGCATTTGCAAAGTATTCATGAAAAGGGAAGAAAGTGGAGACTTCCGTGACATCTGGCAGTGTATTACCTTTATTTTTCACTTTGCTGATATATTCTTCCCAACGAGACATGACCTATAAAAAAAAGGGACTTGACTTCAAATTTCTCAGCTAGTTATTATACTTTAAATGATAAAATAAAAGAGATATCTAATAAAAATAAAGACTTGCTAAGGGAAAGAAAAAAAAAAAGCAGTCCTTGACCCAACAGGACTATTTCTTATCTGAGTCACTGACAGACTGCCCTTCTTTTATAAAAGTGACCTTTAAGAAAAAGGTTCTTTAATAAAAATGTAAAAGCTAGAAAGAACCTCAGGGTCATCTCATGGGACTTTTTGATCTTAGACATTTCAGACTCTCCATGGATACTCAAAACAGTATTACTGACGCTTAAAAAACAAAACAAAACAACTCCTAAACAAAGAAATTTTTTATTTTTTCATCTCAGTTTCTCTCCATATATGGGAAGTCCCACTTTAGCACCATTTAAGTAAATTTGGCATTTCCAACCCTTCTCCCAGACCCTAATAATTTTTCCAATCCTCTTTTGTACATTTACAATGAACTTCTGTTAAACTGAGTATGTATCTGAAAACTCATTTTATGACTTTGTGATAGAGCTCGATTATATCCTGGTATGTTGTACTATGCCGCTACCATGCAGTTCCCGCTCTATCTCAATTTTGGTAATTCTCCTAGCCTTTTACGTTTACAACTTCAGGGTTTCTCCAAGTGTGGTTCTTAGGCAGAACATCTGAGAGGCAAAACAAAGATGTAGATTCCTGGATGCCACCTCTTACTGAGAGAGAATCTCTGGAGACAAACTTCCCAATCCTCCCATCCACCTCCCCTCCTGCAATACACTTTGTTCTCTGCATTTAAGAGTCTCTTATGGTTTGCCCTCCTCTGTTTTTATCTTAAAATAACTTTCCCACTGTGATTCTTACGTGTTGAAAATTGTTAATCTATACTGTTAATTTTTAAAAAAATTTACAATTGTTAATCTGTACTGTTAATTTTTCCCAAGTCGATTACTTAAGCCTCCACAAATGTATAGATTATTTCTCCTACTTTTAAAGGTAGTTTTCACTGAGAGCCCAATGATTTTTATTTTGTGCCAAATATACATTTAGGCATGATCTTTATTCCACTATTCAAAGTTCTAAACTGCCTGAGTCTAATGCAGACAGACTACTTTGCAAGATGATGTATATCTTCTCTGTGTCACAAGGAACCATGAAATCTGATCATTTTAAATGGACTGAACTGGTTAGGGTGTCTACTTATAATGAACATACACCCATTCTTTCAAATACATTTTAAAATTTCAATGTATATCTTCTCTGTGTCACAAGGAACCATGAAATCTGATCATTTTAAATGGACTGAACTGGTTAGGGTGTCTACTTATAATGAACATACACCCATTCTTTCAAATACATTTTAAAATTTCAATGTTACAGTTGAGACTTAAAATATATGAGTAACATGAATACAAAAAGAACAAATAATGTTATACAAAATTCTCCATTATATGATTATACCTTACTCTGCTTAAAATTATTAGCAAACCAACTGATTATTAAGGTTTATTTCTGTTCATTTTTTATTTAGCTTTCTATTTCTCAATGGTTCTCACACCCCAAAAAATTAACCCTAAGCAAAAAAAAAAAAAAAAAAGCACACCTTTACACTGAAGTCAAAAGAATTTTTAACTTAAACCCCTACTTTTGAAACTGGTTGTAAAATATATTTCTGTAAATTTGAAAGGAGAATGTGTTTTTCTTCATTAGTTGATTAACGTGAAGAGTAAAAGTAGGTTAAAGAACTGTACTTTGTTACCACTGGGTAGTTAGCATATTTAGTTGTCTTTCCACAGTAAAGAAAACAAGAGAGACTAGAAAATTTGTCAATAGCAAGAAAGAAAAAAGTAAAAAAATTAAAAAGTAGCAACACTGGCCTTTCAGTGAATGCGTCATCAAACAGTCATTTAGTCAAGAAAATCGAAGTTAACAGGAAATACAAACACTTAATATTCACAAATATAGCTTTGACAACAGCATAAATTTAATCTACTCAACAAAAAAATAAGCTTTCAGGAAGGACCTCAAGAACCTATCCCAGTTTCCAAATGAAGACCATATGATTTAAAAACTCTTAATCTCCTACCTGATATAAGAAGAAATAGCCTGCAGTTTCACAAGTATATGAAGCATCTCCTGGAACCCCTAGACTCTTTTGCAAGCGTTTGACTTCTTCTAAAAGTTCTATTCTTCGAGCCAGGACATAATTAACTCTTCCATACCTAGAAATTTCAATTAAGTAAAAAGCAAAATTATATAAAGAAGAGACTTTCAAGGAGACTGTCAGAAAAATATTTAAGAAAATCATAGTAAAAACCATAAATGGCCAAATAGAAAAAAAAAAACTGTAGAAAACACTGTTTTTATTTAATAAAAGTGGTAGTTCTTGGATCAGTGCTGATCTGCAAACATGTTAGTGGTCTGTGAGGAAGGAAAATCAACTACATCACTAAATGCACCACTTAATACACCATTCTTTTTTGCTCCCCTCACCTCCATAACAAGACCTTCACAAAGAAGTACAGTGTATTCTGGTGTTAGTTCATCTTATCACAGACCAAGAATACATAGTTTATGGAATGGCTGCTTTGAATAGCACTGTTTTACACTATCATTGAGATAGATTAGTTCTAAAAGCTTTGATAAATGATTTTAAAATGTATTTGAGGGTGCCTGGGTGGCTCGGTCAGTTAAGTGTCTGACTTCGGCTCAGGTCATGATCCCACAGTTCATGGATTCGAGCCCTGCATCGGGCTCTGTGCTGACAGCTCAGAGCCCGGAGCCTGCCTCGGATTCTGCGTCTCCCTCTCTCTCTGCTCCAACTCCGTTAGAGAGCGTTCTCTCTCTCTCTCTCTCTCTCTCTCTCAAAAATAAAGAAACATTAGAAAAAATTTTTTTTTAAATAATAAAATAAAATGTATGTGAGTGGGGCGCCTCGGTGGCTCAGTCGGTTGTGTGTTCGACTCTTGATTTTGGCTCAGGTCATGACCTCACGGTTCGTGAGATGGAGCCCTGAGTTGGGCTCTGTGCTGACAGCTCAGAGCCTGCTTGGGATTCTTTCTCTGCCCCTCCTCAACTCATGCCCCTCTCTCAAAATAAATAAATAAAAACTTAAAAACAAAAAACAAACAAACCCAAAACTATGTTTGATCATTCTTTGTTGTCCCAGCATGTACCATTGCACCTGAATCTACTATGTTCATAAATATTTGCTAAATGAGTAAGAAAACTGAAATTTGAAAAGTACCTGGCCCAGAGGTATGTAGTTAAGGAAAAAAAGCAGTGTATCAGAACTGGATCCCAAAACCTGTACATACTCTTTCCACAATAACAAAGTGCCTTCTATAGCCTTTTAACATTATTAAAAAAAAAAAAACAAAACAAAACAAAACAAAAAACACAATGTAAACACTGCTGTTCTCATTTTTAAAGACTGGTCAAAGGAAGAAGTCATGTTCCTAAATGCTCCACAGCTGAAATTCACCTGAGGAAGCAAGAATGATTGAGAATAAAAGGGCTATAAGACACAGTCTATGTTTAAAGAATTTCCCAACTCAGAAGGATATAAACATCACAGCAGGTAACTTTTTTTCAGAAAGTTTGCTTATCTAGACCTTAAAGCATTTTCTATAATAAACACTTTAGGAATGAGGAAAAAATTGAAGATGCTTATAAAGGAGTCTGTAATAAAATGCCAAAATTCTTGTGATATAGGGTTAAATGTAAAATAGACAATGGAATTCTATGTACTACTACTTATTCTATTATTCCATAAATCTAAAACTATACTAAAAAAAAAGTCTTAATTTAAAGAAGCAATGTATACAATTGTCAATAATAGCATGATCACAGCTGATTATTAAAAGGGTGAATACCAAAGAGTTGTTTTGGAGTAGTGGAATTATGTATGACCACTCCTCCTCTATCTCACAAGGTTTGAAAATTTTTCTTTAGGCAAAATGATATTACTTTTACTATGAAATGATACTGTTTTTCCTTTTAGTTATGAAAAAGGGAGAGAAATGAAAGAACATGCCCAATGCAGCAAGCACATACCTACTAATAGAGCCAGGGCTTGGCTTGTGCATCAGAAAGCAAAAACTATTATTTTCTTCGGAAAGTTGGTATTACCTGAAATCCTTTTTTAAGTTTTACTTCGGTTCTGTTCTAATATTCTTTAAAAAACTACAGACCCTACTGCAGTATAATTATAATACTACCTTTATGTTCACTGAATGCTGGATTATTACATTTTACAGTCTAGCCCACTTCTGTAAGTTTAATATGAGGAAATATCCATGGCAAGAATTCAGAGAAGTAACTTTGGCTAATCCAAAATTAAGAATCTAGAGCCCCAAATATAACTTAGTGTGTGTTGTTCTTTGCCCTATGACTTTTTAGAAGCTAACAAATGTTTGGTGAGCTCTGTAATACAAGAACTCAAAATAGATGCAACATAATAATTTAACACTCCTTTAGCTCTTTTGATGTCTATGATCAATTTAGTCAAAGGTCATGTTCAATAGCCAAAGGCTGTATTAAATATGTGCAGCTGTTTGTTATGACTATTGTCTGAAATCATGCTTTAAAAATGCATTTCAATATAAATGAAATGAGCTATTATAAACAGACTTTGAAGGGGAAATCTAAAATACTAACAGTAGGAGAAATTTCGATTTGTAAAATTTTAGTTACTTTGTAATATGTAATGTTAAACATAAAGTCCAGCTAAATGGCAATTAAGTACCTATGATAATACTTAAAACCTCAAAGCTTATACTATCATTAATCTCCGATTGTGTTTCATTAAAGAACCAACTTCTTAATTGGTGCCTAAAATATATGCAAATTAAGTGTCTGAATGAAGTGTGAAAAGGAATCACGGAAACTTGTACAGTTTGAGTTGGCAACATTAAAAATGACCTCAATAAATAGAGAACAAATGGCAATCTGCAATTTTAAAAAGATGAATAAGATAACTCTCTTTACTGAAATAACTGTACTCTTCAGGGAAAAAATGGCATAAACAAACAGAACTGGAGCTGAAGGAGATGATGATGTTTAGGTCAACTATAAGTAGTTATGCTAGAATCTTTCAGAATTAAGTTTGACTATTCACGGCTCTTGTCCCCTCGCGTTTCTTCAATAAAGAAGAGGAAGGGAAGGTTAAAAATTGTTTTGTGTACCATTTCAAAACTCATCCCCGTCTGCTCACCTGCTGAAATCTTTCTCTGTCTCCAGCTCTTCTTCTCCATGACCGAGACGCAGCAGGTGGCGCTCATCAATGTCTAGAGCCATGATCTTCTCAAACAACTGGTTCAAGGCCTGGAGAATAAAACAAAAAGGATGACAGTGAATTTTAATGAACTGTCAGCCTCTTTTAAAAGTAACAAAAACCAGGGGTGCCTGGGTGGCTCAGCCGGTTGAGCGTCCGACTTTGGCTCAGGCCACGATCTCACAGCTCGTGTGTTCGAGTCCCGCGTCAGGCTCTGTGCTGACAGCTCGGAGCCTGGAGCCTGCTTCAGATTCTGTGCCTCCCTCTCTCTCTGCCCCAACCAACTCACATTCTGTCTCTGTCTCTCTCAAAAATAAATAAACATTAAAAAAAATTATAAAAGTAACAAAAACCAACATTTAGAAGGACAGAAAAGAATGAACACTGCCTAGTCAGATAAGAATCAAATTCAAAACACAGAAGAAAACAAGTCTTATATTAGGTTACTTACAATGTAAACAAAATAGCATTTTTCTTGATTTCTGATATTGCTGCCTACACATACTTGGCCAAATGAATGACTGAAAACCATCTAACCACTAAATCTCTGCTTCCACTAATTTATGAAAGAAAGAAAAACTATGGATCAGTTTCTATTCTCCCCAAATAGTAACAATTACTGAAATAATTAATAAACACACCAAGATTTCACTCCACAGAATATCCATGGGTTGTAGAAAACTGAAACATTTTTGCAGCTGGAAAAGGACTCTCAGGCAGTGAGTGTGTAGAGAGAATATGTCAAGAAGACCACATAAGGGGAAGGTAAATTGCATCATTCAAATCTTAGGCCAAAGGTCTGAAGTTCTCTATACAACAATGAACAGAACACTCATTAATTGCAAACTATGCTGATGGAGGCCATCTAGAAGCACTCCTTTCTACCTATAAAATAGTCGTGTTTAGGGCTCCCTCGAATCTTAGTATCAATTACCTGAACATCTACAGTTACAGCGTTTTGTAGACAGGCAAAAGTTTCATAGTATGGAAAGATACATTAAGAAAGACATCATTTAAAACTCAGCCAAATGTCTCTCTTAATTTACCATAACCCTACCCATAAGCCAACATCCAGTCTCATAATGTAAATACAGATATCTTTTGCTATCAAAACTCTAACAATTAGAGCTCAGATTGAAGAAATGAACATAAATTTTCAGAAAAAAATTCCCCAATATTCAAACTCTTGATGCTCTCCATCCAAAACCTGAGATCCAATGGATCAGACCACATAGCGTTCATCACTGACTAGCCAAACTCAGAAACCACAAAGATTTAGAGAACAAAAAATACTATCACACTGCACTCAAAAAACCCTGCAAGATCTCATTATGAATTAAAGTAATACTGAAGAACTGCTTGCATTAAGTATGCAGATGAAGATCTGACAAATGAAAAGCAACAAATCAACAACTGATATCAAGGATGATATGATTATCAAAGATCATTAGCAAACAATGAAGTCTTTGGCTACCTCTATAAAACAACCTCTATAATTGTAATATACAAGTCAATCATGAGTAGAAGAGTCTACAGAAAGTCATTATCAGGTTATGACAAAACTTACTAAAAATACTGTTAAAACAACAACACATGAATTATTCTTTATTCACTCTGAGTCTGGAAAGAGGTAAGATTATTACAGACTAAATTTCATTAAATAGAAGAAAAACGGCATAATTTGTAATTACATAATTTGTTTCTTTTATTAAGCTTCAGTCAGCTTTCTCCCCTGCACAATTTTAGTATACTGTACAATAATGTCACCATTACTTACAAACTTCAAAGATATAAAAACAAGTGAATGAATTGGAGAGCATTAATTTTAAAAACCTATAGACTAAAAGTTGACAAATAATAGAGTAAGTGACATTTAGCATTCTAAAAATCCAGTGCTTCTTTGTAGACCAACTCTTAAAGAAGTGGTCAACTGAAATCACCCTTTAGAGAACCGTAAGTACCTTAGAGGTTAGACTATATTGCAAGTTTCATGATGTTCTGAGAGCTTCCTGTTACGTTATACAGAAGAGCTAATAAAGGTCAGGTGTCTTACTCATTTCTGTGACACTGAGATTTAAAAAAAACTACCACAGCACACACATAGATGTAAAGATCATTTTTCAGACAGTATTTATGTAAAAAAATTGGTTTTTATTACATTAACAGTTTATAATGCCTTATGTATTGAATCTACAACATAAAATAGTCCTTCCATGTAATACAGATATTTATATGTAGACTTCATAATGAAAGAAAACTTCATCTAGTGTTGATACATTTAAGCCTTAGTCTTTTGGTAATATTCATTCTACTAAAGGATGAAAAATGTTACCAGTAAGGGTTAATGCTTTCAATCTCAAAGTAAAAGCTTTAGCTTTGCATGGAAGACTGGGGGGAAGGGAGGCGTGTGGGGCAGAGGCAGCTTAATTTAATCCAAATGTTTGACCATATATCCAAGTATTCTTCTTAGCTTCCCACATTTTGACCTTCTTTATTAGAAAT
Source organism: Panthera pardus (assembly GCF_024362965.1). NCBI lineage: Eukaryota > Metazoa > Chordata > Mammalia > Carnivora > Felidae > Panthera > Panthera pardus. The sequence continues at coordinate 60,247,091 of NW_026526810.1, read as the reverse complement.
AAAAGATTGTTTTTATATTTTCCTCATATAATCTGGTCACGACCAGTAACAATCCAAGAGTTACTCAATAGGAAACACTATTTCAGTACTGTTGTCCCTATGATCGGGTTATCATACAAGTAGGAATCTCCATTGTGCCTTCATTCATCCCCCCACTCCTTCTTTACCTCCTCTACCATCCATCGTATCTATGCGTGTGCTCAGGGACACATACACACTTACCTGATTAGAATGAGTAACAATCAAAGTCCTCTGCTCTGGGAAATTATGGTAGATGTTGGATATGATCTGGACTGCCACATCTGTTTTTCCAGTACCTGGTGGACCCACAACCTAAAAAGGAGATGAAAACACAGCAAACTACTAAGCTATCATATTGTTAGAAAACAGACATTCTAAAACTGAAAGAGAAATTAAAAAAACTGCCAGATGAGTTTAGTAACAGAATGGACAAGAGAGTCAGTGAATCTGAAACAGAACAATAGAAATCACCCAACCTAAAAAATAAGCAAAAGAAAAGACTGAAAACAAATAAAGAAACAGAGCCTCATGAATCTATGGCACAATACTAAAAGGTCTACGTTTATGTCACTTAAGTCTTAGAATAAGAGTAAAAAATATATAGTACAGAAAAAATATATGAAGAAACAATGGCTGAAAACTTCTCAAATCTGGCAAAAGACCAAAATCTACAGACTCAGGAAGCTCAGCAAACTGCAAAGAGAATAATTCCAAAGAAATCCAAGCCCAGACACATCATAATTAAATAGCTGAAAACTGAAGAAAAATTCTTAATAGCAACCAGAAAAAACTGATATATTTATGTATAGCAAAAGGATGTTTCAAATGACTATGGGTTTCTCTCACAAACCGCAGAAGCCAGAAGGAAGTGGACTAACATTTTGAAGAACTCCAGAATTCTATGTCCAAGTGAAAATATCTTCAAAGAATGAGGATGAAAGACATTCTCACATGAAGAAAAACAAAGATAATTCATTGCTAGCAGACCTGCTCTTAAAAGTGGTAAGAGTTTTTCAGACCGAAAGGAAGTGACATCAGAGAAAACTTAAAAATATCAGGAATGAAGGATAAACAGCAAATTTATAACAGCCTATTCATTTTTCTCTAGAGTTTTTAAAATATGTTTGCTTTTCTAACATTGCCTGATGGTATTTTCAATGTACGTACGTGTAATACACATAACAACTCTGACATAAAAGGGAAAAGGGAAAGGGACCTACATGGAGGTAAAGATCCTCTGTTCAACTTAAGAGACAAAATACTGATTCTAAGTAGACTGTGAAAAACTAAGTATTTATATTGTTATTCTCTAGAGCAGCCACTAAGAAAAATCTGTGTAAGAGATACAAAAGAACACAATAGATAAATTAAAATGAAACACTAAAACTATCTAACCCAAAAGAAAGTTAAAAAAAAAAAAAAAAGAGGAACAGGAACACAAAACAAAGGAAATAAAATAAATAATAAAGTGGTAGGTCTAAATCCAAACATATCAACTACATTTAATGTAAATGGTCTAAACACACTGATTAAAACACAGAGACTATCAGAATGAAGAAAATAACATAGCCCAACTACATGCTGTTTGCAAGAAACTCACTTCAAATATAATATGTAGGTTAGAAACAAAATATGAGAAAAGGTGTATCATGTGAACACTAATCAAAAAACTGAAGTTGCTATATTAATATCAAAGTATATTTCAGGACAAAAAAAAATTACCAGTGATTAAGAAAAACATTACATAATAAGAAATGCATCAATTCACCAAGAAGATATGATAACGTATATGTACCTATCCATAAAGCTTTAAAAAACATGAAGCAAAAACTGAATGAATTGAAAGGAGAAATGGATAAATATGTAATTGTAGTTGGAGACTTCAATAATCCTCTTTCAGTAATCAACAGAAATAGTAGGTGGAATATCAGTAAGTACAGAGAAATACTGAATCAAATGAATCTGACATATGTAGGACACTGCCCCCCAAAACAATAGAATAAACACTCATTTCAAGTGCACATGAAATATTCACCAAGACAGATCATATCCTGGGCCACAAAACAAACTTGAGCAAATTAAAAAAACAAAAAATTGAAATCACACAACATATTTTCTCTGAACATAAAGGACTCAGAACAGAAATTAGTAAGTGGAACATAACAGGAAAATCTCTAAATACTTGGAAATTAAAGACAGTTTTAAATCAGTTGTCAGTAGGCTTCTTCTGTAAAGGGCCAGCAGGTAAACATTTCAGGCTTTGTAGGCCATACAATCTCTGCTGCAAGTATTTAAACTCTGCCGTTACAGCACAAAGCTGGACAGAGGCAATACGTAACCAAACAGGCATAGCTATATTCCAATAAAACTTTATTTATGAACACTGAAATAAGAAGGCAAAATGTCCATATGCAAACAATGCCACAATTACTTATGAACACTTAAATTCAGTTGTGTTTTTGTGCTTCAAATACACTCTACACATTTGATGCTTATCTTATCCAAATCCACGTAAAAACATGTGGAACAATGCCTTTCTTACCATAGTTAGCCCAGGCTGCATTCCAGCACGGATGGCCTCTATCTGTGTGTGAGTGAACTGAATTGTATTACTACAAATAAGAGTAAATAAAAAGTTGGTTAAAAATACAGATGAACAACATTTAGTAAAAATTAGACAATAACCAGAAGTCCAAACGTCTGCTCTATATATGCCCCTGTTCTCCCAATCTCTTCTTTTCCTCACCCCAGCCCTTCAAGTGAGTGAGTGTGTGTGTTGGAGGGGGGTAGGGTGGGTAGGTGGGTGTGCATGTATGTGGTAAAGAAAAAAAAAATAACAGATCTATTCTCTTAACAAATTTTAACTGCATACTACAGTATCGTTAACTACAAGCACAATGTTGGATAGCAAATCTCGTACTTTTACATCTTACATGACTGAACCAGTCTCTTCTAAATGATTTCCTTCACCCCTACCCCTCTACAGACCAACTGAAACTGAGTGAATCTTACAGAAAGAAAAGACTACAGTTATTTTTCAATACACTTAGCCCAACCAATATCTCACTTGGAATGTCAAAGTTCCAATTCCCAATGTAATACCAAATATAATGCCAGTTTAATAGTCCTGGCAAACATGCATGAGGGTAGTTGCTACATATAGCACATGGCCATGAAGTAAGAACACTGTGCTCAAATTAAGGTAGCCCTCTAACATTTATTGTTCATAGGACCTGAAAATGTTTCTTTTGGAAATATGACTACAGAACGGCCAAAAATGTCTGAGCTATCTAGCTGACAGAATACAAGGAAAAAGGGTCCAGAAACCTAAGTTTCCTGGGATTTTTAAAGGATAAGTAAATTTTTAAACATTATTAATACAAAATAGCAAACTATTATTCATTATTACAATTAACACAGATAGTAAAATTACCGTTTGGGTTGGTTATAAGGATAAGGGCCCCTATTGGGAATGACATGAGGTTCAACAATTAAGGTTTTCGCCTCTTCGGAGTCTTCATCTTCACCATCTGTATCTTTCCTTTTCTTTCCTTTTCCACTCCTTACTGGAAAGGTTATCCTACAAGACCAAAATGTTTGTTCATTTTTAGAATTAACAATTTCCCAAGCACCTACCTTGTGCATGACATTGTATGGAGGATAATCAGACCAGAAAGAAACACGTATGGCTTAACGGAACTCACTATCTGTACACACATTCTGAAAAGAGCAGACATACAAGCACTAAAATGTGTGTTCATGGAGTTCAGATAAGAAAAAGTCAGCTGAACAAGGGAGAATCAAAGAAGCAGGATTTACATACTTATGTCCATGCACTGTAAGTGCTTTACACATTGTCCCTCCTTAAATCAGAAAAGGCTTCATGGGAGGAATGGCATCAAAGATGAGTTTCAAAGAACTTAGACATATAAACATGGGAGAGAAGCTAGTCTAGGAAGAAGTAAGACTATATACAGGTTCAAGTACAAGTGGCCAGTTTTGCCAGAATGGATACAATAGAGAAAACTAGACAGACAAGTTGGAGCCCTGTTATAACACTGTGGAATATCAAGCCTTTAAGGCAGATATACCAGTAAGGGTTAATACTTTCAATCTCAAAGTAAAAGCTTTAGCTTTCCATGGAAGACTGGGGGTGGAGAGGGGCATGCGGGGCAGAGTTCTTAGCTTGGGGTCAGGGATACCTCAGGAGGTGACTCTCCCTAGGCACCTGGGGAAATCAACAAATACCTTAAAATTAAACTAAAAAAACTAATTCTCTGTGTGCGCCTTTTCCACACAAGAGAATTCAGGGAAGAGTGAGGCGTTGCATCAGGTTCTTTGTTCCATTTCTAGTCACAATTTAAAACCAAAGCTCCTTTAACATTACATATAACTATATTGCGAATATTTAAATTTTGTGGAGTAAGAAAGCTTAAAAGAAAAACAATTTTTCCCTGAAAAAACAAAAGAAAGTTCAATATCCCATGGGTGTGTCCATTAATTAGGAAATATACCAGATTATGCATAATTTGCAAAGACATATTTTTTTTAATGTTTATTTATTTTGAGAGAGAGTGGGAGAGAAAAAGAGGGAACATACTGGTGTGAGTAGGGGAGAATCAGAGAGAGAATCCAAAGCAGGCTCTGCACTGTCAGCACAGATCCTGACGCGGGGCTCCATCTCACGAACTGTGAGATCATGACCTAAGCTGAAATCAACAGCCACACACCCAACTGACTGAGCCACCCAGGCGCCCCATGTTTCTTCAGTCAAATGCTATAAATATGTTTATACAATACTCTTCAGACAACAAGCATTTACTGATCCCTTACTAGATGTGAGGCTACTTTTATTATGGGCTTAAAATAGTTGCTGTACTAAGAATGAGAAACAAGTCAAATAAAATAAATGTATCCCTGTCACTACATGGTGAAGGTAGAGTGCCCAAACAAAATCAAGACAGTCAAAACGTTAGCTGCAGTCTGATGGCCTATCTGAGGTTGGCTACCGAAAGCCTGAAAGGAATATATCCAGTGCTGACATTACCTGAAAGGCGGGATCTGCAGAGCTGGGTCATCCACAGTTACTTTGACATTATGACCAGGAAAGCTGCTTTTTAAATGGTCAATGGAAAGAAACGTATCATTGAAATCAAGAGTGGCAATCTGATTGGGCATTTTTGAATAATGTGCACTACTTGGATCCCCATAACCTAAAATGATGTCATGCAGCCAGTCAGGTACCACGCAATCAGTATTCATCAGGTTCCGAATGGTCTCCAGCACAGCCTGTCAGTGAAAGGAGAGAAAAGAGTTGTGTCAAGAAGACATCCCAAACATTTGCACTTCAGTGGAATGCAGAGCCGGCTGCACTAATCCAGAATTCCCGAGTGTTTCAAGGCAAGAAGCTATTTTCTGCTGACAGGTGCTTGGCTAGACTGAATCAACAGCTATATTTTCAGCTGATACCATACACTGAGTTAAACAAAAGACCAAACTTAGCAAGAACAGTTTATCCGTTAGGAGTTGATTTAGACAGAATGTCATAAATGAGTTTACCACTTGACTCCTGCTGGACATAATGAAAATCTGATCAAGACTATACAACAGCAAGAAAACATTATAGAACAAACCCTTAAAGCGGACGCTTCCTCTTGGAAACTCCTGGAGCTTTCTCCTCTTTATATTCCATAGTTCCTCAGTGCTAAGACAACACACAACCAGAAGCATATCAACATATGCCTCAATTGTGAAACATACCATAATTTAAATATATTAAAATTAACACTGTTAGAAGAAATAGGAAATAAAAAGGAAAGCAGACAAATGGTAAAAATGAAATGTCGAATTTCAAAATGGAAGAAATATTCTACAATAAAAAGTCATTATAGTAGTTAACATATACATGGTCAAGGCAAACTCAGACTTTCCAATAATTACTTTGACACAGCGATCTATCTCACATATGAAAATCAGAAGGCTAGGCTATTAATTTCAAGGAATAAAATAACCAAACCAACCATTTTTATATCATAAATGCTAAATACTCCAACAGGATAACAAAGTAACAGGATGGCATACGTTAATCACACTCTCATCACATCACCTTGTTTTATTTTCTTGTACTAATCGCTACCTGAAATTCTCTTTTCATGTATGTAGTTATCTGTTTGTCATCTGTATAATCCCCACTAGAAATATCATTTCCATGAGAGCAGGGATCTAGGAAATTTGACCATGAGATGGGTAAAAACACTGGATGGACAGATGAATATGTTCACATAATGATGGATAAAATGAGAGCTCTACTCTCTAAGAAAATTAAAATTTTAGTAGGGAGATAAAATATGTTCTTAGCAATGACACTACACAGCAGAATATGGCAAATGGTAAAGAATATTCCAAAATACAATGGGAACACAGTTCCGAGTAGGTGAGAGATGCATGGAGGGGAGACTTTTGACCTTAGGCAAGGTTTCATGGAGGAAGGTGGCATTTCAATTTAGCTCAAAGTAAAGGATCTGTGAAGGAGCTTTGGTTTATTTCATCATTAATGGAAAGTCACAGAAATGTTTTGAGAAGCAGAGTGAAATGGTCAGCGGAAGCACATGAAAAATAGGTGACTGACGAGGAGAACAAAGGTAGGGCAGAGTAAGCTATGTAGTGCAACTATTCAGGCAAGAAATAAAATATCCAGGTCAGAACAGGCTGTATGGACTGGAAAAGAGAGAAGGAAATATGGGATGCTGCCCAGGTATATAACAAAACACCAAACACACCAAAAGAGCATTCGTCCTTTCCCAAACACAGGTTGAGTTAATCACTGCCCATTTCTTGGATAGGAACCTGAATGCCTTTTGATCTTCCATGATACTTTCTGGTTGTTGTTGAAGTTTATTTTTTTTTTTTTTTAGTAATCTCTACACTCAATGTGGGGCTCAAACTCACGACCCAGAGATCAAGAGTCACGTGCTCTTTCAACTGAGCCAGGCAGGCGCTACTTCCATGGCACTTTTACCTGCATCCTTCTTATGACTTTTGGTACCTTTAAACACTTCAACTTAGTTATCTGTTTGTATTTTTAACTTCCCTTATTGGTAGTCTAAACTCTCTAAAAGTATAAGCTGTGTCTTACTCATCTTTACTGACTCCATATAACTCAGGACAATGCCAGACACACAGTGGGCATTAAATAAACCGGTCAAATGAATGAACACAAGGAACTTTTTTTCATTTTTAGTACAGTGACTGAAATCCGGTCATTACTGAGAAACAGAGACCCTGCCCTCATAGACCTGCATTCTAATGGTGAAGTCAGATAAATAACAAATATATAACCAGCAGGTATAATAAAAGCTGTGAGGAAAGATACAGATAATTGGATTAAGACTGATGAGAAGGGGGGATGCCACTTTCGGTGGGGGTTTCCCGAAAAAGCTCCCACAGGAGGTAACATCTAAGCAGAGCTGCCCACACAAAGTGAGGGAGCGAAGCACGTAAATCCCTGGGAGGAAGACTGTGTTGGTAGAGGGAACACCATGTAAAAAAGGTATGGGTTATTGAAGAATAGCAAAAAGGTCAGTGAGGCTGGCATGGACTGAATCAGAGATAGGTGTTAGAAAATGATGTTGGGAGAGGTGGCCAGAGGACAGATAATGAAGGGGCCTCTTGGATTATGGCGGTAACTTTCTACTGTGATGGCAAACCATTAAAAAGAGCTGAACAGGGGTACCAGGGCATAATTTGCATTCGGTCGCTATGTGGAGAATAGCGTAAGGGGAGAGGCGGTCAAGAATGGAAGCAGGGATGTGAGCGATGAAGGTATCTTCGACGTGGCATCAGTGGAGGTGGTGAGCTAATCAAACTGACTGATGGACTGGATGTGCAGCGGGAGACAAAAAGAAATCAAGAGTACTTCCACTGTTTCATCTTCAACAACAGGGCTAAATGGAGAATAGATTCCTTCATATGTGAGGTCTTCTTTTTATAATCATAAGAAAAGGAAAAAAAAAAGATGATAAAGCGATAATGTAGAAGCACTGTTTTGGGGGAGAGAATGAAGAAAGGCACTTGTGCCGAAGCTAGCATTACCAAATGCTAAAAATCGCTCAACGTTTACGTTTTGTAATACACTTTCCAATAATAAAGAATCTTCTTTTATCAAAACTCCTTGTCTCCATTAAGTTATGAAAGTAAAACTCTCCAGCCCCTAAACCTTTCTTTTCCTGCTAATGAGTAAACAATGAACATGTTTTATCACAGCAATTCAGAGCCCTGAGGTATCACATCTGTATTTGTAAACTGATTTGGAAGTACACTTACTTTTGATTTAAAAAAGAACTCCCAGTAAATACATAAACAAGCAGTTTCTTTACCTCATACTGGCCATACTGAGTATCTAATATACCAACAGCAAGGAAGGAGTCTGACCTGGCTTAATTTATATTTTAAGTTTCTACACTCATCAAAAGACAACACAGATTTAGTAAATAAATTTTCTTAAGTTTTTATATTTAGTCTATAGGGAAAAATTTAAAAGAACTGTTTAGAATCAAAAGCAGTTGATCATTTTCTTAACGAATCATTTTTACTTCATATCTATGTATTTACGTTTTAGAAGTTATTCAAATTAAACATAGTACTACTTTTAGTTACACACAGCTTAAAAATTACCTTAAAGTTATTTTCCTTTGGCTTTCTCCTCATTATGATATTGAAAGTTTCGTACACATCTTCTGCCCCATTTTGTATAGTATTGGTCATATCTTGTTGATACTGGTTTGGATCCAAAAACACTCTAAATGTCCTTGACTCTCCTCTAAGATTGGGTCTTGGCTCAGGTCCTAGACATTTTGAAAAGATTTGGTAAATGAAATACACACTTTTCAAGTATCAAAATAAGTCAGCAGTATTCCTTTTCTAGAAATGATGAGTAAACTGTCCAGAGTTAACTCCAGTCATTCCCCTGAGTAGATGCTACGAAGCTGAAAATATTTCCTCCTTTTCTTAAATTCTTGCTATTTCTTTTCCCAGAATAGTCATGTAATGTTTATGATGCAATGCCACAGACTGCAGTTATCTATGTCCTCAAACAAAATAAGAGCCCTAGAAGTCAAACAACTTTGTCAGTCACTCATAGCTCCTACCACCGCCTTACTTGGCTGATTACTTTTGTCATCCACATACCATTCCTAATATCACCAGTGTGAAAGGAAATTTCCTTTCTTTTTGTCTTAGACCTCTAACTCTGGTCCCGATATGTGGCCTTATGTTTATTCCACCTTTCCCATTTTCTCTTATTCTAGTAATAAGATTAGTTTAATTATCAGCACTTTTGAGCAATGGTGCAATCTTAAAATCACAGGTGGTAGAGGTTAATTCTAGTTCTGAGAGAAGTTTAGTAAACAAATTGGAAAGTAAGCACTGGACACAGATGCATATATAATCTAACAGCTGTACCAAGTCAAGACAACGTAAGAAAGAATTTCAAAGAAAAATCAATGATAATCAATGAGAGAATTTCAAAGAAAAATCAATCTAAGAAATCAAAGAGCTGACTAACACTGTAAGATGGTATTTCTAAATGGGTAATGTCTCTGCATCTTAGGTATGACAATTCCTTAGACAAGGCAGTTCTGTTTAGATGTTTAGCATCCCGAGCCCCCATTTGTCGAATGCCAATAGCTCACCCTCCCCAACCCTACCCCGGTCATATGACAATATAAATAGCACCATACATTTCAGAATAAAGGGTAGTATTAATCCCAACTGAGAGCCACTGCTACAATGAATCAAAACAATAAAACTTAAAACACTAGGCAAATATGTCATAAGAGGTGTTTAGAGGTTTTAAAAAGCAATACTGCAAAGTATTACAAAAATTTTAAATAAAGGTAACTTCAAAAGATCCTGTCCTTTCCAATATCTAATAAAAAGTTTAGAAACCATATTATTATTTCTAAAACTGGGTAGTAGGTAACTTACACATATTTTATACATAATCCTTTTGTGATGACTTATTATGTAAAACAACTAAAAAATACTACTTAAGATGCAAAAAGGAAAAAAGGTGAAGAATTTTATCATTATGTACACACTCTCTTTCAAAAATATAGATCACCATACCGTCTTCAATGACACGCCCTTTATCATCTAGCATGCCCTGGATTTCACAGCCTCTGACATAAACCAGGCCAATCTGCTCAATAAAAGGTCTCCTCCGGTCAAACTTGGTACCATACGGTTTTGTGGGACGCACGGTAATTAAAAAACAGACATCATGCTTACGAAGACCTGGTAAAACATAAAGATGCTTTCACTTACTAGAATGTTCTTGTTTTCAGTCTTTTGTTGGCAAATTCTCATCCTCTTATCTTTGGAATAGAGATATAAGAAACATTTAAAATACCAGATGCGATCGATGATTACATTTGCATTATAATATAATTACGGGTTTTTTCCTATCATCTTTAATACTCAATGTCTGACAGCAATAATTAAACGAAAATTTCTCTTTATATTAAAATTAGAAACTTTTATGCCATGAATACGTTACTGAATAAGCCCTCCAAGTCATGTTACAGCTCCAAAATTGGATGCTCGTCATCATTCTTATTTTTAACATTCTTAATAAGTAACCAAAAATATGGCTGGCATATAGTCCATCTATGTCATATTCAGCAGGTTTCTAACATCGGTTTAAACTATCCATCACTGCCATTCCAATAACAGTTTAACTGCACTCCCCGAAAGAGGTCAATTCAAGAATAATTTAACAAGGCACAAAAGCATTGTTTATAGATACCATCCTGAGAACATGTTGAATATATAGTTTCGTTTGGCAAATACTTAACATTTTTAAAGGTAAATGTCAAGAAATAGGAAACTTGTGCCAAAGTCCATAGCTTCTTAATCATTACATCAAATACTAGACTCAACTGAATCCCCCGCTCTACTAAAAGTAGACACATGGGAACACAAGGGACGCAAAATTAGATCTCATATCATGTAATGTCACACCACTTAATCTTCATTTCTTTCCTGATTCGTTCTGTTAGCCAATGTAGGACGTAAATGCAAACTTAAATGGTCTGTTTGCTTATAATCTTGGTAATAAGATCTACAACTAAATCAAATCAGCAATTTCAGTCAGTGCGTGGTTAACAGTACTGGGACCATTCTGGTTTGTTTTAATATGGAGTGGGGTTTACGTGTGCTAGAAACAATTCTGATTCTGATAATAACTTCATTGCTTATTTCCCAACAAATTCTATGTAAAGAAGCAGGAGAAGTGATGAGAAGGGGAACTATTCTACTATCTGAGTTGTACTGCCTTTAGGATTTCTGATCTGCACAACTCATTACAACTTCTAAGTCTTAGAGTCAAAGTGGCCCTGAGAAGTAATTAGGTCCGGGGCACCTGGGTGGCTCAGTCGGTTGAGCGTCTGACTTCGGCTCAGGTCATGATCTCACGGCTCTTGAGTTTGAGCCCGGCGTCGGGCTCTATGCTGACAGCTTGGAGCCTGGGAGCCTGCTTCGGATTCTGTGTCTCCCTCTCTCTCTGCCCCTAACCCACTCGCATTCTGTCTCTGTCTCTCTCAAAAATAAACAAACATTAAAAAAAAAAAAATTAAAAAACAAAAAGAAGTAATTAGGTCCCCACCAATGTCACTTTTTGGCACCACTGATGGATGACTGCCTATTCCCTGCTAAAGCAGATCATTTTACTGTGGGACATCTCATATCTACATAAAAAACAAACAAACAAACAAAAAACAACTTAGAGAACAGCTCAACTATCTTTCTCCTTCAACCATCTGTATGTACCTACTCTGTCCTGGCTGTGCCCTCTAGAGCAGAATCCAGCATTCCTGTTTCATAATTCAGTTTCCTTAATTTTAAATGGGGTATTTAAGGGCCTGAGCTTCATACCTTTTTGAAGGAACAAGAAGAATGCTTTATATATTCAACTTAAACTCTTCAAAACTATCCTGTTCCTACAGGACAATATTCATTAGTACTTATAGAACTCCCCTCTGATTTTTTGCCTCCATTTTCTATTTAGTTAATCCATCTGTGATCAACACAGGGCCTGAATTTTGGCTCTGGCCTCCCAGGAAACACTTTTCTCCCCACCATGCCCCATAATAGGAAAATGAATATACTGTTCTATAGTACCCTACTGTTCCCTAACTTGTTCATCAAAATTGACCCATTAGATTTCTCATTCCATCAGAGGCCTGTGTTTAAAAGAATGAAAGAGAAAAAAAAAAAAAGACTATTTAACGTCCTTCTGATAGAAGCCTCCAAAGTAATAAAGGAAAGGAGTTTAGGTAACTGTGTAAAACAGTGTTTATTTTAATACCTCCTTAAGCGTCAAAGGTATTAAGTATAAAACCTTCTCCAGCAACTTAATGCCTTTCTTAAGGTTCAGCAACAATAAAGGTGTACATTATTCTAGATGTGTGATGCACTAGATTAGATTGGAACTCTTTTGAAGGATACAGGAGTCACCAAAACAATCTGTTACAACTATACCCACTACAGTGGCCATCTGTTAAGCATCTGGCCAGCTTTGCTGCTGAATTCCTTCAGAATTGCTGGATAAACATATCATATAGTCCCTAAGGTTATAAACAGCTATGTTGGGAGTAGTAATTTCTGAAAACTGATCCATTAAGGGACTATCCTTTTCCTTCTGGCATGCCAAGAAGGTGGATGGAGATGAAATCTGCCAGCTACTGTTTCTCACAACAGGACAGCAAGCAAGAGCTCTCATAGACAGCTGGGGGAAAAACATAAAAGTGCCACTTAAAAATTAGTTCACGTGCCATTTCTGGTACAGGTGTTATCAATGTTTTAACTCTTTATTTGTCTTACTAACTACGAACATATTTGCCTCTACATAAAATTCACAGTGACACGGAACTCCTGTTCCTAAAATCTTGCCTAGGAAAGAGCAGGGGAAATAAGTCATTCAATTTCTCTGCATCTATTATCTATCCTTGAATACATTTAATACCACTAATTTTTTATCTGACTTCCTCCCTTTGGTGCAAATAAACCATTATTTCTCTCTGAGTTGTTTTCCCAGATCCCCTTAGAACTGCTTTTGAGTTTGTCTAATTTTGATATTGTGTCTTTATTTTCCACCAACCATATACATCCCTATTCTCTTCACTCTGGCTGCTTTATCTCTTAAAAATACCAATTTTCCATAATAACTCTGCATGTGTACAAGTTATACATGGGCTGTCCCCCCCCTTCTTTAGCAAACAGTAATATTTTAATTCTTTTTATACCAATCCTACAAATTCATAAATATCATCTTACTATATGTGACATTTAAAGAGCTCTCATCTCAGCTTCGCAAACAGCAATTTTCAAAATACTGTGATATGTATGCTCTTTTATGCTTTTTATTAAAGTATTGAGACATTTAATGATTCTTATATGATCCTTGTTATTTTTACTACTAATGAATATAAAGACAATGTTTAGAAGGGTAATATTCAGTACAAGTGTTTTGCCAATTTTCTAAGTGAAAATCTATAAACTATAAAGGCAAAAGGTAGCTTTACTTTTTGAAATAGAGAATTACCTTCCCATTCATCTTTGATATGATCTCTGACATTCAGATTGATGGTAACATCCGCACGAACTCGGGTTGGCCAGTTTTCACCTATGTTGGGCTTGGCAACCTCAACCACAGTGAAAGCGACAATAGGCTGGGCCATTCGTGCCCAGCCACCAAACACTACACCACCATACTCAGACTGCCTGAAAACCAAAAAAGTGCATGATTACTCAAACAAAAAAGGACTTTTCCCCAACTTTGGGACAAGTACAATTAGTAAGGAGGAATACATGTTTAGCTCCTAACTAAGCCCTGACATTAGTAACTCTTACTAATAAACTTAAAAACAAAAAAACAAAAAACAAAAACCAAGTCCCAATATATAAGGAATATATTCAACAGTATGAATTGGCAAACATGGTCCAGTAAAGAAAGGGACAAAGGAGGAGGAGCCAACACACACCCAGGAAAAAAAGGTAACTATATACATAAGAGCAGAGCCATGCTGTCAAAGAATAATCTATTATAATGATAGAATAACCTAGATTATAATAATAATCTAGCATAGTTAGCTTTAGTTTATATTCTTATCCTCTTCCTCTTTTCATCAAGATAGTCACAACTATTTCCATTTTATGTATAGGTATTTCTATAAGCTGTTTTAGAACAAGCTAGAATTTTAAAAATTAAAACCAAACCAACAAATGATTAATATCTATGCAAATGCTTGCTTTAGGGCGTAATAGTTAAATCATTTAAAAGATGCTGCCATGAATTAGGGGTACAAATAAGCTAGTTGTAATAATCAGAATCAGTAACATTCAAATACCCATTATTTCTTCTTAGTCTAAGTAGTGCTTTAAATTTTACATTAAGTAGTATATCTGGGAAATCTGTAACATAAATTCTGTAGCCACACTCCCAAACTGGAAAGCACTGCCAAAACTAACATGCTTACACAGATAAAGAAAAGCTATATTCCATGTAAAGTCTTTGTGTTATAAGAAAACACCTACACATTTTGTAATATCAAAGAGTAAAACTAATTAAAAACAAATGTTCTGCATCCAGTGACTTGCTTAGTACAATTTCTAAAAGGTAATAACTATCACCTCCTCCATTTTTTACAATTTTACTACAGTATTAGTTTATACACCATAAAATTCATTCACTGTAAATGCACACATTTCAATGATTTTTGGTAAATTTGCAGGGTTGTGCATCCATCACCACAATGTAATTTGAGAACATTTCCATCCTATGTATAAAAGATCCCTCTCATCTGACTACAGTCAATCCTGTTCCTACACCCAGGCAACCACTAATCTATTCTCCCCAACTTCTGCTTAGAAAATCTACCTGCAACATGAAGCATTAAAGAGGACAGATTTCTGCCTGTATGTTGCTCAGTGGTTTTAGCAGCCTGAAAACATGATCATTAGAACCATGCACTGAGTAAAAATGCCTCTCTTCTCCACCTTCAGCACACACGAGCAGAAAGAAGTCTGGCCTCTTTTTAGATCTCATCTTTTTCTTTTAATGTTTATTTATTTTGAGACAGGGTGGCGAGAAAGGGGGACAGAGGATCCAAAGTGGGCTCTATACTGACAGCAGCGAGCACAATGCAGGGCTTGAACTCACAAATGCAAGAATCATGACCTGAGCCACAATCGGAAACTCAAACAAATGAGCCACCCAGGTGCCCCTAGATCTCATCATTTTTACGAAAATCTAGAAAAGTTTATTATCACAAGTTAAAACTCTCAAAAATGATATTTTTCCTCCTTAGCAGAAAATAATGTAAGTTAAAAAAATTTCCTTTGTTAATAGACCAGAAGAACTCTATTTTTGGCTTATTTGACATTTAAGTAAAATATAAGTGAATTCTATTTGATAATCTGCTAATTAATAAATCCCTAGTTTGCAAAATGGCCAAAATTAGGTCCAGAATCTGAGCATATACACGCAAGGTAACCATAAACTGAAAGGAAGCTTCCGATCAAACACTCCCCCCGGGGTCCAAACAATAGGCAATAATTTCAGCAAAGCTGTGGGCAGGGATGATCAGCCAGTGAGTATACAAATCTCACAGTGCTAGCCTGCCTACTGACTCAACTGATTATTAAGTCAAAAATGCTTTATGTTGTGTTTTATAGTCTCACCCAGAATAACTTTTCACATAATAATTAATTAAAAAATAGAAATGTGTATGAAATAAAATGTGGAAGTGAAAAAAATAGATCATAATCACAGTGTCCGTGTAGCTCTCTGTAATTAGTAAGGAGAGAAGCCTGGAAAATACCTGCATCAGTTCATATTCAAAAAGTGTTAAGCTTTGCATACAGAATGCAGCATAATTATATGTGCACGCATGGTAGGACTATAATAAAAATTCATTTTACAGAATTAATTTTACTAGTTTATGGTCACTTGTGGTATATAACTTACCCTCATCAATTTCATACTTAGAATCAAATAATAAATGAAGGACATAAAGTCATGTCTAAAACGCAAAACTAACCTCCACAAATCTCCTAATGCACAGCTGCTTCCAATAATTAGAATGAAAGTCTTTCCTAGCTAATGGAATTCCAGACATGAGCTAGCAGGCAGGGAGTTTAAGCAGAAGACTTCATCAAATAATAAGCCCTACTCACAGGCCCCCAAATAAATACTGATTTAGTCTCTTCAAGGTAATCTATGGATGGAGGGCCAAGGAAGACTTCCCAACGTTCCATTCCATGTGATGCTCAGCAATGCTCCTCATCTCTTGTCAGGTCCCTTAGAGAGGCTAACTGAGGTACTGGTGACAGCCACAAGAGCAGCTGGGGTAGCAGAAGACCCCTTTATTATAAGCTCCCAGGACTTAAACTGTCCTGCCCTAGTATAGGCCGGCTGGGTCAGCCCATACCCTCCCTCTTTACCCTTTTACTCATGTTCAACCTACTCTCCTCTACACTTCTTCCCTGTCCCCGAGAATGATGACCTCTCCCCGCTTATCTTATTTCCAGTCCCCCACCCCCAAGGATCCAGATACATATTTTATATTTTATCACTTTTGATATACTCTAATCCACATTAGAGAATTTAGGGAATTTCTCAAAGAGTAAATTTACAGAAATCAGACAATTTCTCAAAGAATAAATATCATATTTTGGAGGGCATCTACAAGCCAGGTATACTATTTCTAAACACACTTATGAGGTTTCTGACAGAGGTATGTCACGGTTTGCATCTCTTCACTACAAATGGAACCAATTTACTAACCATGGCTTCATTCTGCTGACACTATCCTCGATGTCCTGCCTAATTTCGTAAGTTGATTCTAAGCGGAAGAGATTAAAGTTCCTTAGAAGGTAATCATGGAGAGTCAAAAATTGCAAATTCAACTTGGGAAGAGCAAGACAACCTGAAAAAGAAACAACATCCACATCCAAATTATTCTCTTACTCAGACAGCTGTACTATATATAAAGAAATGTACCACAAATTTGGTAGAGTCTAATTTAATGTTTAATATGCTGAAATACAGCATATTTGATAAGGTCCTATTTTTATTTTCACACAGAACTGAAACCAGGTTAAGAACTATCTATTAAGAACTGGAAAGGAAGAACAAATCTCATTAATACATATAACCACATACCAATAATTCATATACAATCTTCTAAAAAATATTTGAAGATACTTAAAATTAATATAGTCTCAAGTAGTTTAAAAATTCTTCCTTTACTAATTTTTATTTGGCAAAGCTCGAAGTAATCAATGACCATAAACTAACCCCATGACAAATTTATCGCAGAACCTAATTAGCATACTACAATGCATAAATCTATCTCCAGTGGTCATTACTGTGCTCTGAATCTCGTCTTTTGGCTAGACTTTAAGGATACGGCATTGGTTGTTATTCCTGGAGTTACTTCCATTCCCACTGTACCGAAGCAATAATGAACCTAATAGCAAAAAACATAAATAAAAAAATGGGGGGCACCTGAGTGGCTCAGTTGGTTAAGCGACCAACTTCAGCTCAGCTCATGATCTCACAGTTTGTGAGTTCGAGCCCTGCATCAGGCTCTGTGCTGACAGCTCAGAGCCTGGAGCCTGCTTCGGATTCTGTGTCTGTCTCTCTGTCTCTCTCACTCTACCCCTCCCCTTCCCCTGCTCATGCTCTCTCTGTCTCAAAAATAAATAAACATAAAAAAATTTCTTTTTTTATTTCACATCATTTATGTTAATAAATTCTGATTTATAATCTGACTCAGTATCTTTCAGGCCAGAGGCTAAGGGAAAGCATCTCTTTGAGAGCACAATCTTATTAAAAAAAAAGAAAAAAAGAATTAAAATGTCACCATTCTGCAACTGTCATTGAGTTAACAAATCTAGCTGTTAAGCAGCAATGGCAGCTAACATCATACCCACAAAAACAACCAGACATCATATGCCTCTGATGAAAGAATACAACACTACCAAGAATCTTGCCAGAGAGAAAACCTTAAGCCTGATCACGCTTCTGCATTCAGATACCAATCTGTAAGAAAAATAAAGAGCAGAGGGACATACTCGGGTGTATACTGAGTAGTCACTAAAAAAAAGCTAGACTGTGGAACAAACAACTCAGGTTCTTCAAAACAAAAGGAAGGGATATGAGGTACTTGTAAAGTAAAAGACATTTAAAAAATGTGCACGATTAACTATCATATGTGGATGCACAATTCGGTGATAAAACTATGAAGAAATATATAGTGATTACTATGGAAGTGAAGACATGGTTACTTTCAAGTGGAGGCAGAAGCAGTAACTAGGAAGGAGCTTATAGGAGGGTTCTGGGATGGCTAACATGGTGGTTATTTCTCTTATGACACTTAGTTAAGCTCTATATTTATTCTGTGTGGCTTTCTAGATCTGTGTTTATTAAAAAGGTCCAAAAAAGGGGCAAAAGATTTTACAAGAATTTTCTTTACAATTCTTACAATATATCTATTTTTATATCTGTCCCAATTTCTTCCTCTCCCTGGGAGCTAGAAGCAGTCTGTATCATGCAGTATTAGCTTTGATCTTTGCCTATTTATTACCAGCAGATGTTGAGCCCCCAAAACACAGGGCCATCCATGGTCACGAGAGATCAATGGCATGATATAGTCAAGGGTCTGAAAACAGCTTAATTACAGTGGCAACTAATATTGTTCTGAAATACTTTCTTTCTATGAAAGCTGAAAAGATTTAAATCCCTTTTCCTTTAAGTTCACCGGAATGAAAGAAGAGCAATACTTTCTATACCTGGCAAAATGTTTTATATGCTGACCAGTGTGACTGAGTAGCACCAAAAGGTACATGTATGACTAGGTCTATGTTTAAGAAAATATAAGCTATTTACTGCCAAACAAAGTATGAAGTGGTATCTGCTTTGTAGGAACTGATTAGAAAAGAGATGGCATACATCCATGGTCATAAATGCTTTTAGCATGAACAAACTGGAAAAAGTGAGAAAACAATGCACTGGCCATTGTAAGAATGAAAAAAATAAAAAATGAAGACTGCCTATTCTGAAATCTAGAAAAACTTTGGTGTGGGTTTACTAAAGTTACGGCTTTAGGACAGGACTCTGAAATATCCATTTTAAATAAATGTACCACTGGTGAGGTCTTCAAAACAGCTAAGCTTCTCATAATGATGCCATTGTTCAAAAAATTTCCTTAAAATTTTTTTTGAAATATGCCTTCAAAATATGTCACAATATACTTCAGCATATACTCAATTTTGGCGAATTCTCATCCTTAAAGGATGAACAAAAGCATTTAGGAACAAATCTGCTGAAATAGGTAAACAAACCAGGGAATACTATTTTCAATCAGACTAGGGGTTTATTATTAACTAATGACAATTTTTGGTGGTCATTAACTGGCTTAACAAGGAATTCAGAAGAACTTCTAAAAAAGGCTTTGAAATAAAACACTACCAAACAAAACCTATTACAGTGACATAATGAAAGCTGCACTTCCTATACTATTAGGTTCCTTACAGTATTTTTATTGCTTATGGTCATATGTTATAAAGGATGACATATGTACATGACATAAAATATGTACACACGTGCACATCTGAGGACATGCACATACACACATTAGGACATGGTTAAATTTAATAAAAATCCTTAATGCTAAGCATTCAAATACTGAATAGTTTCCAGCTTTAAAATGACTTGAAGGTACCAGAATATTATCCTAATGTATGTAACAGACAGAAGTACTTTCAGTTACCTATGATAAATTCTAAATTAAATTTCATGGCACACCTGAATCCCGTGCTTCTCTGGCTTACCTTCCCCAGAATAGTATTCAGTTGGGACAATATTTTCATCCCAAATGATTTTCTCAGTTGGATACAAAGGCATCTGGTTCAACTGCTGAATCTGAGAAATTCGACGTTCGTGACGAGATACCTAGAAACAGGTTCATGTAGAAAGTCAGAAGCATCTTTTGTTAAAATGATTTATGGAGAAATTCACCATAAAGTTTGAAATGAGAAGTTTCATCTCTTTCAGTTATGGTAGTACTTAGAGGTTTTTCTTTCCTTTTTTCAATTTCTCCATAAATCAAAGATGAAAGAGGCACCCATTACGGAGAGCTTTGTAATCAGATGGATCTGAGTTCAACTCCCAGAACCTCTATGTATGAGCTACATAAAAACTGGGCAAGATACCTCAACTTCCCTGATTTTAGCAATCTTTCAGTAAAACAGATAAAATACCACCTACCTCTCAGGTTTCTTATGAAAATGAAATAGAATACTGTAAAATAGCATCAAGGTGCCTTGCACATGCCAGCACTTAGTATTCATCAATGTAAGAAAAAAATGGGAGCCCTAAGTCCTTGATTAAAGTTTTTATTCTTATACTAAGTAAACAATATGGAAAATTTTGTTTATTAATAACCTGGTCTCAGCCTTCCTTGTAAAATGAGAGGTGGACTTGATGGCCTCTATGTAGATTTCCATTGTTAATATTATAGTAGTCCTCTATTTCAAACACAGAAATAAGCTTGTTCCCTAATTAATATGTTAAAATAATGATATATTTGAAAAATGTGTCATGTTCTCTTCAGTAGAGATAGTATTATTTTAGGAAAGAAGACAGTGTGATATCATCTAACCAATATGCATATTTCAACTTCTTCATCATTATTCAGATATTAGAAGAATCCAAAGCCTGAGGAAATCGTTTAGGAACAAGAGGAAATGAGAGATAACGCTGTAGCACTATAAATTTTTAAATTTTTAAAACCGTTTTCTTTTTGGCATAAATATTTCAATTTCAAAAATAAAATCTTAGCTCTAAGACTGTAAAAGGCATAAAATCAAGCCTTATGTTTAAACCTGTTTTCCATTAGAAAGATTCCTAAAGAAATCCTCATTTCTTTGTATAGTAAGGATTTATTAATAATCCCCAAACCTGACTTATGAGAAACGATTTTACATTGTCAGAAAATAGGACAAGGAATTTTTAGAAAGCACTTGGCACTCGGAAATAACGAAGAAGGCAAAGATGGTGACCCGAGACATACATTTCACACAAGTAAATATATCAATAAAAAAGTATTTTCCACACATGAATTAATTTAAAACTCCAGGAATTTCTCTCCAAATGGCACTGAAGCACCTGTCACCAGGCTTAAAACATCTGCTATAATGGTTTCTGGTAACTATTCCCAAAGTAGCATATCTTCTTCTCTACAGTAAGGAATTGTATTTTATACCCTATATTAAAAGTATTAGCTTGGAATATATGTCACAAAACTGTGTGCCCATTATGGCTCTATGTTAAAAGATGTATATATACTCTTACATAGTGTATGTCTGTAAAGTTATAAAAAACATACTAAAAACTACTCAAACTATAGCAGAGGAAGGAAGTCCTTTAGGATCTTTTCAATAGCAAACAGAAAACAAAAAATTAAAACAAGGTTTTTGTTTTGTTTTTTTTTACTCTTGACACTAGCAAAAATTGGGATGACTCATAACACCCAATGCTGGTACAAGCTTAAGGAGATATACTCTAACACACTGTTGGTGGGAAATGCACCTTTTTGAGGATAATTTGGCTGCATCCTATCTTTGAAATAAGCACATGTTTTAATCAAATAATTTCACTTCTAGGTACCTCTCCTAAATGTCCCCACATAGGCACAAAGAGGCATGTGCCAGGATCACATCATTATTTGTAAGTGAACATTGCAAACAACTTAAATATTCATAGTGTAGACATAATTACTCATACATTTTATGATTTTACTAAAGCTAAAAGTAAGGTATACTCCTTTCCCTCAAATTTTTCTGTGAGCCTTAAAACTGCACTTAAAAAAAAGAAAACCTTAAAAAAAAAAAAACCTTACCAAAAAAAGTATTAGTTTGAGAGATAAAGTCCACTACTTTCCAAAATGACTGAAAAATCCCTTAGAATTCTTAAACCACTAAGTCAGTGATAACTTATTTTCTTTAAACATTCCTGAGTTTTCTAATGATAAAGGTATACGTCAATATTCAAGGTACTTTAAATAACTTTTAAAATACACAGATAGACAGATATGAATACATATGTATTACCTGTGTGTATGTAACTGTGACCTCTAAAAGGCAGGAATGGTGTCAATTATCTATGCATTCCCCATTGCCTGAATCCAGAGCCTGACAAAGAAGCTGCTCATAAATGTCTGTATGCAATGAATTCATGCCATAAAGCAGTTGTGAGAGGTAAAGTCTTGAGAAAAGAAATCTAACAGATGAGAAAAGAAATCTGACAAAACCAAATGATGATGTAATTGTAAAATAGGTAGCAACGATCTACTTACCCTTTAGCCCTGGAAAAAAAGACATACCCAGGTCTTTAGGTATGATTCAAAATGGTAGGGAAAATTCAAAGAACATTAACATTTACCAGCAATTCTAGAAGAAATTCTTTATCAAAAGTTGTGTCTTCATTTTTAGGAAGAGTTGGTAACAAGCAGAGGTATGATGCCACCTGGTGGAGTGTATTTGAACTGCAGAATAAGGAATATTCAGATCAAGAGTATTCTATTATTTAACCCTAGTTCATTTTTGAAACACCTAATTTTACACATGGCTTAAAACATTTTACCTAGAAAATATAATCGTACGATACAGCAGAAAATTAAAAAAAAATTACCAATGAAAGTTAATCCCCTTAATGTAGGCTCTCAAATTATCGTCTGCATACCTCTATGGTCCCTGAGACCCTTCTAGGAAGTATGCAAGAAAAATACTATTTTATATTAATACTAGGACATTATTTGTTTTTTTCCACTGTCTTTACCTACACAGTGTAAAGCAATGGTGGGTAAACTGCTGACATAGGGTAAGGTGGTGGCACCAACCAGGACTGTAAGTAGCCATAGCATTCCTCACTACCCCATGCAGAGTAAAAAACATTAAGAATGCAATTAATGAAGCAGCAAAATTAATATATTAACTAAAATTAAATTAGTAATTAAAATTAATTATTAATATAATTAAATTTGGACTCTTGACTATGCTTTTAAAAAATTCTGTGTGACAGAATGGGATGCACACATTTTGCACACAATTTTTGCTTGAAAGAACTGACAAACTATGGTTATTCAGACCTGAATAAATGGCAAAAAAATTTCAAATCTGAACAAACCAGTAACTTTAAGGAAAACAACTGACAGTATTTGTTACCAAAGATAAAATTTGAACTGCCAAGTGAAAAACTGGAATTCTAGAAAACTTGCATTCACCACCGTGAGCTGAACAGCTTTCCATTACTTAAATACGTTTCATCACGCTCCCCAAATTCCCTCACATACTCTATCCCAGTCCCTGGTAACCACTAATCTGTTTTTGATCTCTACGACTTTGCTTTTTCTAGAAGGTCAAATAAATGGAATCATACATTATGTAGCCTTTGACACTGGTTGCTTTCATTCAGCATAACGCAACTAAAATGCACCCAGACTGCATGTCTGTAATCGGTTCCTTTTTATTGCTGAGTAGTATTCCATCATACGGGATGTAGCACAGCACGTGTATTCACTCACCAGTTGAAGGATATGTTTTTAAAAGATAACTATAACTAAAGCCACTATATACATTTCCACACAGATTTTTGTGCAAACACAAATTTTCATTTCTCTTGGGTATATCTGTGAGAATACTAGATTGTACAGTAAGTACATGTTTAACTTTACAGGAAACTGTCAAATTTTTGCGAACTTTGAATTCTTATCAGCCATGTATGAGAATCCAGCTGCTCCACATCCTTGTCATAAGTCAATACACTGCATGTTTTTTTTAAACAATTCTAATAGACATGTAATGGTATCTCATTATGATTTTAATATGCATTTCTCTAATGACTAATGATACTAAGCATCTTTCTGTGGCGTTACTGAAATGCATTATCTTTGGTGAAGTATCTGTTCAAATCTTGAGCTAAATTTTTTTTTATATATATTTGAGAGAAAGAGAGTGCAAGTGGGAGAAAGAGAATCCCAAGCAGACTCCACAGCCAGCACGGAGCCTGACCAGGGCTTGATCCCACAACCCCAGGAACATGACCTGAGCTGAAAGCAAGAGTCGGACACCCCAACAGACTGAGCCACCCAGGCACTCCTTGAGCTATTTTTAAATTGTTTTCTTATCACTGATTTCTGAGACAGCCCATCATCAGATACGTGTTTGGCCAATATTTTCTTCCCCTTTGGGGTTGTATTTTCATTCTCTTAACAATGTCTTTTCAAATAGTAATAGTTTTAAATTTTTATAAAGTCCAACATATCCATTTTTTTTCTTTACGGACTGTGCTTTGGTGTCTATGGAAATGTTTGTACAAACCATAATCACACAGATATCCTGTATGTCCTATTAGTTCGCGTTTTGATAAATAGGTCTATGACTCACTTTGAGTTAATCTGTGTACAGAATGTGAAGTATGGGTTAAATTTCATACTTTGCATAGAGATGTCCAACTGTTCCACTATTGTTGAAAAGATTATCCTTTCTCCATTGAGTTGCTTTGGCATCTTAGTCAAAAATCAACTAACCATATATGTGCGGTCTATTTCTGAATTCTATTTTGTTCCGGTGATGTCTATGTCTGTCTGTCTTTTATTCAATACCACAGGGTCTTGACTACTGTAGCTTTACAAGCAATCTTGAAATTCGGTAGTGAGGATCCTCCAACTCTGTTCTTTTTCAAAATGGTTTAGGCTGTTCTCATCTCTGCCTTTCTATATTAATTTCTGAATAAGCCTGTTAATTTCTAGAAAATATTCTGCTGGAATTTTGATTGGAACTGAATTATATCTATGGATCAGTTTGGGCAGAATTCATACCTTAATTGAGTCCTCTCATCCATAAGAAAGGCAAATATCGCCATTTCTAAAATTAATTCACTTTAATTGCACAGAGTTCCTTAATATGGTTTCAGATACCACACTAAAACTAACGTTTAAGAAACTACCACTTGTCAAGTTTTTATATTGTATCAAAGAAAAATATTCACAATTATTTGAAAAAGCTACTGAAATATATTTCCCTTTTGCATAAGGCCTGATTTTCTTCATTTACTTCAACCAGACAATCTCACAATAAATGAAATACAGAAGCACATCTGCAAATTCAACTGTCTTTGATTAAGTCAGACATTAAAGAGATTGCAAAAGTGTAAAACAATGCCACTTTTCACTATATTTTTTTTAATTTGGGAGAATATATTTTTCATTAATAATATGTATGCTAACATAATAGGCTTTTAATTAGCTTTTTAAATAAATTATTTAACATTTTTCCAGTTTTAATTTCTATTATAGCAAATATAATGGCTATAATCCACATTAAAAAAAAGGTTTTTAACATCATCTATAATTTACAAGATTGTAAAGAAGTAATACGGGCAAAAATAAATTCCCCATATGGATTATGCAGCTACGTTTAATGTAAAAAAAAAATCTATAAAGGTGTTTTAAAAACATACTACTTTATAATCTTATGGGGAGGAAGGCCTTCTAACATAAAACATTTGATATTGTTGTTAAGAAGACTTGACATATAATTTAAAAATTGTAAATGCTGTAATAACAAAATATACCAACACAAAATCTAAAGTGAGAAACTGAGAGAAAATAATTACAACACAAACTAGACAAAATATTAGTATGCAAAATAAAGGTTCTTAAAGAAATCAATATGACAAGCAATGAAATACAAAATAGCAAAAGATAACAAGAAAGTTACAGACAAAATGCAAATGGCCAAGAAAAATAGAAAGATGCTCAATTTCCCCAACATAATCACAAAATGCAAAGTAAAACAATGACGGTTCTTTTATCTTTGGACTGGTGAAAATTAAAGACTAATTTACCTACCTGGTAGGGAAAGAAATAAATCCTCAAATTCTGTTGGTATAACTGGTACATACTTTTGAAGGGAATTTAGCAATATATAACAAATTTTAAATACATAACCCCTTTGAGTCAGCCATTGTGCTTCTGTGAATCAGTGCCAAAAATTTTTACATAGAAATAAAAAGGATGTTGTTCATTAGTGAGTCATTAATAATGGCCAAAAATTTAGAAATTAAAGATTTGTCAATTGGAGAGTGATCACAAAATAATATGGCAGAGTTATTCAAAGGAACTTTCTGCAGTTCATTAAGAGAATGAAATAATTCTATGTGTCATTATAAGAGTTATTATTTGGGTGCCTGAGTGGCTCGGTTGGTTAAGCGTCCGACTTTGGCTCAGGTCATGATCTCACAGTTTTTGAGCTCGAGCCCCGCATTGGGCTCTGAGCTGACAGCTCAGAGCCTGGCGCCTCCTTCAGATTCTGTGCCTCTCTGTCTGCCCTTCTCCCACTCACGCTCTGTATCTCTCTCTCAAAAATAAACATTAAAAAAAAAAGAGTTATTAAATCTTATGAAGATTCAATAATCTTCCAAGTTAATCAACTTCTAAGTTAAAGCCAAGTTTGTTTCATTTTAGAGATCCATAATGAGCTAAACATAATTTCTCCCAAGAGTTAAGGACAATAGGGAGATAACAGAGCACAGTTAAAAGTCTGGTTTGAGGGGCGCCTGGATGGCTAGTTGGTTAAGCGTCTGACTTCGGCTCAGGTCATGATCGCTCGGTTTGTGGGTTTGAGCCCCGTGTCGGGCTCTGTGCTGACAAGCTCGGAGCCTGGGGCCTGCTTCAGATTCTGTGTCTCCCTCTCTCTCTGCCCCTCCCCTGCTCACGGTCTGTCTCTGTCTCTCAATAATAAATAAACGTTAAAAAAAATTTTTTTTTAAATAAAAAAATAAAAGTTAGGTTTGAATCCTATCTCTGCTGCTTACTTGCTATTTGACCTAGACAAATGACCTAACAATTCTGTGTCTCAGTGACCTTATACCTAAAATGGTACCTACTTCTCACACGAATGAAAGTCTTGAGGATTATTTACATACTTAGCAGAGTGCCTACCACGTGGTACAAACATATTACTACATTTTCAAAAATGTGTATTAGCTGAGTGCCAAAGAATATTACTAATTTCATAAATTTTAAACACACAAAAAGGTTTCTAACTCATACCTTTGATGTCACATATGAACATTTACTGATATGACTGATGGGATACCAGTTTTATGTTCTACTTTAAGAAAACTTTATGATCTAGGAAAAATGTTTAAGTTATGAAAAATATAAATTTTGGGACGCCTGGGTGGCTCAGTTGGTTAAGTGTCCAACTTCGGCTCAGGTCATGATTTCATGGCTCATGAGTTCAAGCCCCATGTCCGAATCTGTGCTTCCCTCTCTCTCTCTGCCCCTCCCCCGCTCATGCTCTGTCTCTCCAAAACAAAAATAAAAACCATTAAATTAATAAATATTAATTTTGCTCCCAAAATAGATGATCAATAATTATAGCGAAGTGACTTAATGATACTAACTGCTGGAGAGAAGCATTAGTTTTAGTTGTCAACAAAGCGAGCGGTGCAACAAGTTACATTATTTAAGATAGTGCAAAATGATTAAAAACACAAAGAAAATTAAAATTCAGTTTTCTTTCCATGTTGACTTACCTAAGTGGTCCAAAAAACTTGACCAAAGATTCCCGAGTATCTACTTCTGCCACATTTGAGAGTGCAAAATCATAGAGTTCAGGGAAATGTGCAAAGGCAGCTCTCTAGAAAACGGGAAAAACAAAAACAAAACTCAAGAACTAATGTCTGCATATTAACAATAAACTACAATTTATATACTATATAATAAAAATATCAAAAAATATATTAATGCACTTCTGTTTCTTATATGCTTCTCATATGTGACCTCTGCCTTATTTAGCCAGAAGCATTCAATACAATGGGGGAAAACCAGAATTATTCTAGCAGGAATGCAAAAACAAAGAGTCAATGTTCAATTTTTTATTTCTAAGTTGTATTTTGAACATACATGAAACAGCCAATAAAGCTACCTTCACTGACAGGAAGGGAGAGAAATAAAATACCTGAAGAGATAGCTTGAGGGAGAAGCCAAAAGTACAGTGTGTTTGTGCTTTGTTTTACTTAGGAACTCTGGAAAGAAAGGACTTCACAGGGTTAACACCCCCAGCCGACATGGGGTAAGCCACAAGAAAACAGAAATAGTAGCACTACAGTGACCGGGTAAGAGTGTATGTGATAACATCCCTAGTCTTAATGCCCATGTGGCACAGAGAAATCCGGAAGTTTTCATGTGCCCCACAGTGGGATGACATAAAAACCTGCCAAGGTTACTGGTGAGCATGCCATAGGGTTACTACAGGCAATGGTGAAATGACCCTGCAACCCAAGCCTGAGAGTGAACTGTTGAAGCTAGGAAACGAATGGGAGTCAGCTCTCTGGAGGACTCCAGCATCACCAAAAGCAAGAGTGCGGCCTCGTCAGCAAGGAGATAGCCAAGCTCCTCGGGAATCATCATGCCATGCCTGTGCCAAAAGAGCAGACCACAAGCCGCGCCAGCTGTGGTTACTTCAAGGGCAGAAGCAGAAGGACAAAAACACCAATGCTCTGAGCAAAGCAAGAAAAGACATGTTAAGCTGTGCAGGTCACTCTTCTTCCAAAACAATGAGGCTATCTCAATGCTTCCATATACCCAGATGCCATCTGGGGAAAGAAGAGGGAGAGCAGAGAGTCCCTGAGAGATAGTGGAATTGATTATAAAAGACATTTTGAACTTAAGTTTGACTCTTTCCCCAAAAAGACTGAAACAGAAAGGACTGAATTTCTCCAAAGTGACAAATAAAAGCTTCTTTCTACCACCAGAAAGGGCAAGAGCAAGAGGAAATCAAGAACAGAAAACAAAGGTACTCTGTTGACACAGCTGAGCTGTACTGGCCAATTTCGGTCCCATTACGTGTGTTTATCTTTAAAATTTATAAAACACTCACACATACTTTGTCGGTACATTGGGAATACTCTTTCATAAATAAAACTGGTAAGTATATGCACCAAATTGGCCCAGTAATTAATCAAACATTTCTGAGTGTCAAATATCAGTATCTTGATTCTCAAGATTGAAGACTATGAAGAAAGCCATTTTTTTCCCCATGAATTCATTAGAAATAGTAATATTTTAAAAGTTATATTTAAAAAAAATTTTTAAAGTAATATTTTAAAAGTAATATTTTAAAAACTTACTTAAAAAATAAATAAAATATTTAAATAAAATATTTAAAAGTAATATTTTTAAAAAATTTAAAAATTAGCATTATTTTGAGTATTTAAAAATTTTAAAAGTAATATTTTAAAAGTTCAAGATGAAACACTATTAAATTAGTAGTTTTTTATACCTGTACTACATGAAACTACATTATTTATGAACCAACTTGATGGGAGCAGAAGCACAGGCTATACTGCATTTCAGTCACCTGGAGAGAAGTGATTCTGTCATAGTGAATTGTGGTCATCTCATTCTCTGTCAGAGCGTTCCCAGTCTGGTCGTTAATCTCAAAACCAGTATAGAACTTAAGCATGTCCAAAAGCTGAAAGGATACATTTACATTAATAAACTGTGTGAACATAAGAACAAGAAACCACAAACAAAAACTACTTATTATAAAGATTAAGTAAGTCTGTATACCTTCTCCAAGGTGCTGGAAAACTCTGGAATGTAAACACTGCAACAAACACTTCAGAACATATCCAAACATGTTTTATTTGTGTGAGGAAAAAGTATGTTTCTTGTGAATAAATTGTTAAGAGTCTATTTCATATACACGGTCTACTTCTACAGAGAGGAAATTAAATTGAAATCCCAGTACTGAACGGACATTAAGGATTTAATCAAAGGAAGCCAAACACTTAAATGGAAAAAAACAAAGTACACCACTGCCAATTTATGGAACTACACCACTAGAGGGAACTCCTGAGGTCCTTTACTTAGGTAGGCCACTTAATACAGAATTTTCTGAATGAGGGTTTTGGAATTCATAATTGGAGATATTCTTCTCTGTGTGCTGCTACTATTAGGGAAATGCAGCAAGGTGAGGAAAGCTAAGATATTTATTCCTCTCATCAGTCTCCACAGCCATTAAGCCCTTTCTTTGGCTTAGTTCCTGCTGCTATAATGAAGGCCTGTTTTCCCCAGAGACACAGTCTACTGGCTACATTTACCCCAAATCTTCATCATTATTGATTCTAACCTATGGCAAAACAGATACTAGAATTTTAGTATGTTTTAATGTATGTGGCAAATCACTGGATAGAAATTTAGTAAGAGAATGAGAAAAAATATAGATACAAGATAAAAGAATTCTTAAAAGAATATATAAGCACACAAAAATTATATCTCCAACTATGATCTCATTGAAAGGCAAGTATTAGGAGTTTGGTAGAAGACTTTCCTGAAGAGGTGATGCGAAACAGGAAATGTGAAACACTATTACTTCTTTCTACTCAAGGTAGCAAATGAAGTGCACTGCCATGCTCTCAACGGTTTTGGTCACCACCATCTTATGGAAAGACAGTCATGAGGAGGGCATAGTTCTCTTGAAATTAATGCTCATCATCTACTGTATTCCACAGTGGTTACTAACATAAAATATATGAGTATGTGGGACTGCACTGCCAAAATCCTAATTTAGTCCAATAATAAAATCACATATGATTAATCAAAGCTCTTCATTCATTTGTTTTCTATACTAAGATTTGATTTTACTTTAAAATGACTAATTGGGAATTTACATTACTTAATTCAATATTTAGTAAAATTTCCTTTATATCACCACTGGCACTCTTGGTTGCATGGCAGAAAAAGAATCAATTTAGAAATGAAAATATGTTCAGATATATCAATGCTCACCTGGGAAAAAAGATGCCCATCCTCTTCTCTATGAACAAGATTGGAAAGGTAACAGTGAACCAAAAGGTGGGAGTCATCCAGAATGGTATTAAACCAGCGCCTTGTGGGGAGGAGGGCCTAAAAAAAATAAATACCATGGCAATAAATCTGCATGTTCTCTGCAGCTAGAGGTAAACTCTACTGATCCTTCACTCAGAAGTGTCAATCATGTACAAAGTACCCTCTAGTCTCCCAAAAGACACTGTGCACAAAGCAAAGGGTCTGGTCCATGTGTAAATAGGCGCAGTGGCAATGTTTATAAATAAAATACGACATTAGAAGAAATTTCACAGATAGGAAAGCCAGTAGTTTTCAAACAAAATCTTCTATGAAATCTCAATATATTTTGGGTATAGATTTAAAAATGGTGCTACTAGGGGCACTTGTACCCCAATGTTTATAGTAGCACTCTCAACAATAGCCAAATTATGGAAAGAGCCTAAATGTCCATCAACTGATGAATGGATAAAGAAATTGTGGTTTATATACACAATGGAATACTACGTGGCAATGAGAAAGAATGAAATATGGCCTTTTGTAGCAACATGGATGGAACTAGAGAGTGTGATGCTAAGTGAAATAAGCCATACAGAGAAAGACAGATACCATATGGTTTCACTCTTATGTGGATCCTGAGAAACTTAACAGAAACCCATGGGGGAGGGGAAGGGGAAAAAAAAAAAAAAAAAAAAAAGAGGTTAGAGTGAGAGAGAGCCAAAGCATAAGAGACTGTTAAAAACTGAGAACAAACTGAAGGTTGATGGGGGGTGGGAGGGAGGGGAGGGTGGGCGATGGGTATTGAGGAGGGCACCTTTTGGGATGAGCACTGGGTGTTGTATGGAAACCAATCTGATGATAAATTTCATATATTGAAAAAAAAAAAAATGGTGCTACTCTGAGAGAAAAGGGACTGGGGACCCCTATATGGAGACTTCGTCCTCCATTTCCTCTTACCACATCGTCCTCTGACAGTCAGCAAGACAATGCTGAGACACTGTGATCATCAGTTTGAAAACCACTAATCTAATCAAATATCCTCATTTTATAGATGAGGTTATTGAGATCCTCAGAGGCTATAAATTAGTTACTGGCAGAATGAGAATCTGAATGAAGATCTCATGCATGGCTGCAAGTCCAATACTCTAATACGTATGTCAAGAAACTACCTTCTCTCTCCAGATAAGAAATGAACACAAAGGATTTTCTTTCAATTTCCTGCATTAAAGAGGGAAAGGAAATGAACTCAGTCTGAATTATACCAACTCTGCATCTGAACTCTCTGTCAAAATCTTGCACCTAGTATTATGAAATCTTCCTCAAGGATCTTAATTTAAAAAATTGACAATAGCAGCTATATCTTTCTTCACCAACAATATTAGGCACATTTAGAAAAGTGAGATTAAAGAGATGCCCATAAATCCACAATTTCAGCCACTATTAAAAACTCCATGATGGGGTATTAAAATATGATAGAAAATAAATTGCCACTGCTGGACCCATATTTAATAACTATACTACATGTTTTTTTCTACAAATAGCAGCCATCTGACAGTTATTTGAAAACTTAAAGAGCCAACTGCATTTTACTTTTGTTTCTGTTACACATAGAAACAGGTAAAATCTAAGGCCTGTCTGAGGTAATGAAGAAATATTTCACATATTTCACAATCATATGCTTAACCTTATCCACCGTAATGATGATGTAACAGGAAAGTCACTGCAAATTTCTTACCTCCAGATCAATCATAAGTTCAATGAATCTTTCACAGTAATGAACTTTGTCCATAGTGACAGGTTCTGGACATAACAGACAGAACATGTTAAAATTTCCTTACTTAGAATCTACAAAGAACTTATCAAACTCAACACCCAAAAAACAAATAATCCAGTGAATAAATGGGCAAAAGACATGAACAGACACTTCTCCAAAGAAGACATCCAGATGGCCAACTGACACACGAAAAAATGCTCAACATCACTCATCATCAGGGAAATACAAATCAAAACCACACTGAGATACCACCTCACACCTGTCAGAATGGCTAACATTAACAACTCATAGATGTGGAGAACAAACTGAGGGTTGCTGGAGGGATTGTGGGAGGGGGGATGGGCTAAATGGGTAAGGGGCATTAAGGAATCTACTCCTGAAATCACTG
Organism: Panthera pardus; assembly: GCF_024362965.1. Lineage (NCBI taxonomy): Eukaryota > Metazoa > Chordata > Mammalia > Carnivora > Felidae > Panthera > Panthera pardus. Next base: position 60,213,949 of record NW_026526810.1, on the reverse strand, counting down.
TTTCACTATATGCTAATTTAGATGTAAATTTAAAAAAAATAAAATAATAAAAATACTAATATTAAGTAAGTGACTTAGATTATCAGCATATGACAAGTTTTTCTATACACTTAGGCTGGGAGTAACATTATGCCTCAAATCAGGTATAGCTGATGTATAGCATTAGTATCTATTCCTCACTAAATTATAGGTATGATTTTCAGTTGTAAAATATTACTTGGAAGGTTGGCATTTATAAGTAATTCTGTTCTACTGTAGTGTAAACAAAGCAACAATCTCTGATGCAAAAATATAAATATGGTGTATCTACAGAACTGTTCTTAGATTATATCCCATTTAGGAAATAAAATATTAATAAATGATACACCTTACATAGTATATATACACCTTTATTAAGTAAAAAGTATTCTATGTAGAGCTTGCAAACCCAACATAATGTAATTAGCCCCTCTGGATATACAAGCATATCTCCCTCCCTCTGTCTCTCTGTCTCTCTGTCTCTCTGTCTCTCTCTCTCACACACACACACACACACACAAATACAGTATAATCATGGCATATTTTTATGCCATGTACATAGTCTACATAGTATATATTTGTATTTGTTTCATCAATAAATAGGGGCCACATTGGAGGGAATATCTTTCCCATTTTGCCTGATAGCTTGTTATCTCAAAAATCACTGTCTCCTGTCCAATCAGTATTTGATGCTGTCTAAAAACACTATTCAGTACCACAGGATAAATGCCATGTGGGTCTGTGACTGACTTGTTCAACACTGTACCCTAGCACCTTGTTCAGGATCTAGGTCTTGCAAGCAAACTCAAAAAAGATTTGCTAAGTAAATGAATATTTCAATAACCATATAAAAAGAGAAGAGAGAGGGAGAGGCGGAGGGAGAGAAAGAGAGAATCTTAAGCAGGCTTCACATTCAGCACAGAGCCTAATGCAGAGCTCAATCCCATGGATGACCCGAACCAAAATCAAGTGTCAGACACTCAACCAACAGAGCTTACCCAGGCACCCCAAAATATGTGAATTTTTAACGCAGTCATAATACTCAGACTGGTCATATATATGAAAAGGGGAGGGCAGGTACATTGTCTTTATGATTTAAAACTGTTCTAGGAGCAGTTTTTAGATTAGAGGCTAGTCAATACTATAGGAGCATCTAAACCACAACTTCACAAATAAGCTGAGAGGAAGAAGATAGTTACCAGAAGGTGGCACTGATTTCAACACAGAGATAAACTTCTGGATGAGTTGTGAAAGGAATCTTCTTTCTTGGTAGGCTCTAAAATCAGAGAACAATGTTGACCAAATTGTTTTTGAAAAATAATTATTTCAAAAGTAAAATTTAAATGCTGAACAAGCTTTTCTTACACTATTCAAATGTTCCACTTCTCTCTGAAATTAGGATCATAATTTGAACACACACCTGCTTCTTTGTATGTATACACAAGACTATGTAAAGAAAAGAAGAGCCTCATTACCGGCCTAAATGAGCCAGCAAAGAAAACACCACTTTCTCTTACCATGTTACTGTGAAGGTTTTCACTTGAGATTTAAAGGTCAGAACTTGAAATTTTCAAAATTTCATTTACAGTCTGCCCTTAACATTCAAAATTTGACGTTTAAGTATACAGTTAAAACAAGCAATTTTATACTTTAGTATATTTTAAGTATTATATATAATAGAGTATTACAATGTCTAAAACTTAAATGCTGGTTTAAAGAACAACTTTCTACTCATACTAATTTAAGATGCACTGTGTACCAGTCAATCAACAAACATTCACCAGGTATTGGACAGCTGTAAATGATTATGCCAGTCCTGGGGGAAATACAAAGGAGGGGAATGACTACATGACCGGAAACAAGTCATATAACATGACGATAAGCAGTAACACAAATCAACATGTAATTACTAAAACTGGCTGACATTAAATGAGCACTTACTGTGTCAGGATCTGAGCTGTGTTAAGTGCTTCACTCGAATAATCTCATTAAATGCTGACAACAGTCCCATTAAACAGGTACTACGGTTCCAATAGGTTCCAACTGAAGAACCTATTCTTTCAACAACTACACATGTATTTTTTTAAAAAATGTTTTAATTTTTATTTTTGAGAGAGAGAGACAGAGAGAAACGGAGCACAAGTGAGGGAGAGGCAGAGACAGAGGGAGACACAGAACCTGAAGCAGTCCCCAGGCTCTAAGCTGTCAGCACAGGGCCCAACATGGGGCTCAAACCCACCAACTGCGAGATCATGACCTGAATTCAGATGACCTTAACCAACTGAGTCACCTGATGCCCCTCAACAACTACACATATTTTAACTATTACACCAACAGCTGGAGTTTCAATAAAAAACACACAGCGTGGTTTGAAGTTCAGAAGAAAGCACAGTGGCTTGAAGTAGTTGGTCCAGAAGTGTTTGGAAGGTTAGCCTTCAATAAAGTGGAGTGGAGGGGAAAGGGTACTTAGGGAAGGAATGTTGAAGAAACAGTGAATACCCAGGGATTTGGGGGAGTCACAAACAAAACAGCTGGAGGTTTCTGAATGCCACTGCAAGGAGTTTAGAGCTTCTCCTCTAAGAAGGAAACCACTGTAAGCTTGTGAATAGGCAAAGCTTGTGAATATGGGAAAACCACAAAATTTTCTATGAAGATGGCTAGTTAGACTCATTGTTGTGGGAAAGCTGGAAGAAACATCAAATAGGAATTCATTGTAATGCTTTAGTCAAGAGGCTCTGGAGGCTTGAATTAAGATGACAGCAGTGTGAACAGGCAAAAGAGAGGAAGGACAAAAGATCAACAGGATTGGCTGACTGGATATAAATTGCTGGCCAAAGGACTGGAATATTCCAAGCCCAATTTCTGAAAGAATTAAGAGAAACTGGCCAGAAAATTAACTTTAGGAGGGAAAACAATGAATGTTACTTAAGCGAAACTGGAGTTCATGGCAAACAGAAGTACAGCTAACCCTTGAACAACACAGGTTTGAAATGTATAGGTCCACTCACATGCAGATTTTTTCAATAAATACAGCACAGTACTGGAAATATATCTTCTCTTCCTTATGATTTTCTTAATAATATTTTCTATTCTCTAAGCTTAATTTACTATAAGAGTACAGTATATGATATACAAAATATACAAAATACGTGTTCACCAACTGTTATCAGTAAGGTTTCTGGTCAACAGAGGACTATTAACAGTTAGGTTTTTGGGAAGTCACGAGTTACATGAGGACTTGTGACTGTATGAGAGGGTGGCCAGTGCCCCTAATCCCTGCCCTGTTCAAGGGTCAACTGTATACAGCGAAGAATTATTCAAAGACAGGGCCAGAGAGATTTATGATTAAATCATGTTGAGGTAACAGGAAGAGTAGGTTTAAGAAAAAATAGTCAAGTAATGCAGATGCCATGTGATTAATCTAATCAAGAGGCTGCTGGGTGGGAAGACACCATGAATAATGAGACTAGAGTTGGAAATTAAAGAAGGAATTTTCCTACCCTGTCCCTAATATTTTCTCCTCGTGGCTCTCACTCCCACCCACCCAAACTCATTTTTCTGACATGTAGCTTTTCTTAGTTCTTCCTGTTTTCAGTAACCACCAGCACAACTCCAGGTTCCATTTCTTTTTGTCCTCAACCCTCTTTTCATGGTTTATGTATCTCATTAAATAATCTCATCCATACTCATGAATTTAATTACCAGCTACACATGTACAGAGTACTCTCCAGAGTGGATCAAACAATAAGAAAGAACCAGAAAGTCATCATAGGTCCAAGGGAAGGGAGTCTTCAGCATATATACATATGCAGAAAAAAAGGAGTGAATGGAAAAGAGCAATAAAAGATGGAGACACGGGGTGCCTGGGTGGCTCAGTTGGTTAAGTGCCCAACTTTGGCTCAGGTCATGATCTCACAGCTCGTGGGTTCGAGCCCCACGTCGGACTCTGTGCTGACAGCTCAGAGCCTGGAGCCTGCTTTGGATTCTGTGTCTCCCTCTCCCTCTGCTCCTCCCTCACTCATGCTCTGTCTCTCTCTCTCAGAAATAAACATTAAAAAAAAAAAAAGATTTTAAAGATGGAGACAGTGCAAGGGGTATTGCTGCACTAGTCACCGAGTTAGCCTCACAGACAGAGAGAGAGAGAGAGAAAAGCCTCTTTAAGAGTATGTGGATCCTTCCCGTTTCCTACTAATAGCACTTTGTGTGGTGAAATAAATACTTGCTATCAGACTTCCCCAACTCATAATAAATACTACTATTAAAAGAAACCATAATCCTCACCTGCTTTTTTAATCCTTATACTTGACTTATCTTTCTCCCTAACATGTATCACCATCTAATACACTATATAATTGATCTTTTTTTGGTGCTATCTGCCTCCAACTAGAATGTAAGCTCCACAGAATAGGAACTACTTCCATTTCATTCTCTATTATGTCCCCTATACCTAGAAGAGCACCTGGCAAAATGATAAACATTCACTATTTGTTGAATGAATGAATAAATGAATGAACAAATGAATGATGGCTGGAGTGTATAAAAGTCACTATTAAGAGTAAGGGAGTGAGAAAAAGAAAGAAAAGTTGATTGATAGCTTGAAGATTGTGCAGAAAATTGAAAAACATCCATGACAGACAAACTACGGTCAAGAGGCAGGGAGAGGATCAATGATATACTTATCACTGGAGCAGAGAGAAGAGAAAGAAGAAAAACATGGTAATGTTGTTGTTTCCCCTTTAGACCTTTATGAAAAATATTCCTACAACAGTAAAAGCACTTCTTATTTATTTAGTTCAGCCTATATAAAGGAAACAACAAACCAATCAACATCATCTAGGACTTACAACCAAAATAATAAACCAATGTGGAACAAAATTTTGGCAACATACTGTTCTCTTGCTTCTGGATCCATCTTTTCATCATTCTTTTTAATCAAGTTCCAAAATTTTCTTAGCTTAGGGGTCTTTTTTAATTCTAATTCCAATCGTGCCTGAAAGAATGATGTGATATTAAATCACCAGTAACCTCAAAGTTTACAAAGGTAAATATTAGATCAACTATCAGCTAGTTTTCTAATGTGTGCATACAATATAAAGCAATGGGATAAAACCTGAAAGCAACATGACAAAACCTGAAAACTAAGAAACTAACAACTCTAATTTTAAAAAAACTATTTAATTCTAACAATTGTTACTAATAATGTAAAAAAAAAAAGAAACTGCCTTTTCTTATGAAGGTCATAAGCTCAATAATCAATTAAATTTCTTATTTCTAAAATGAAGGATTTAAATTTGAAAAATATGAGCATTAACACTTATTAGTAAAATCACTGAAGTTTGAAAAATGAGTCTAAAACAATGAACATAGAAACAGCTGTCACAAGCAGACAAGGAAATGTCCATATGACTACATTCTTTCTAATGGCACTTATCAGTTAACTTAGCATTAAATAATTAGCTTAGCACTAATTATTTATATATGCCTGTTTTCATCACCATCAGCCGGTACCTATGAATGAACTTGCATATTTGGCTCTATGCAAAAACCCATATGCAGGAAATGGTATTTTGAATAAAGTACTATACTAAAATTTGACAGTTATAACTTTACTCCCCAAGATCAGTTAATTGGGTTTTGATAAAGGCACATATTATCCAATAAGTATTTGATGAAAAAAAGGAAGTCATTAAACATAATCCAGACCTTCTCCTATAGCTATATGTACATTCTAATCTAAGAAAATAAAATATTCTAGTCTATATTTAGTCTCATCCAAAGGCACACGCAGAAATAATCACCATAGTTTGCTAAATTTATCCCCCTTCTTTATGAACTCCATAGATATTATCTTATTTTACCTTATAATACTGACATGAGGTGAAATCTACTAGCTTGCAGATACATAAAAACTTTAAAACTGAAAAAAACTGCATCCATGACAAATTAATGCATAATAAATACATTTTCTAAACAGGAAAAGGGGTTTTTGGCCACCATTTTATACCTATGTTAAAGCTACAAAGTCTAAAACCACATTTTCCACTTGTAACACACATACGCCTAAGTTTCTGAAGATACTTACCGGCTGTAAGCCCATCCACATTGGGAGGGAGATAAGCTGCTGTACTTGACTCCGTATCAAGTCTACTTCCTGTTTAAGGCACAAAGAAAACAAATTTATACACACATCAGTATTTTAACTTAAATCTTTACATAAGGAAATACTGTCTTGTTAAGTCCCAGGGTGAAAACATGTCACCAATACTTTCAAATTAATGATATTTTAATATTAAGAAGCTTAATACTTTTCAAAAAAGATACAATCTTCACCATTTACAGATTCTGTATTTGCGAGTTCATCTATTCACAAATATGTATTTGTAACCCCAAATTCAATACGCCTAGTGCTGTCCAAGGGCGGCACAGATCAGTGAAAAATGCTAAGTTGCCCAACACGCAGTGGTTACAGGCTTGAGGTATTCAGCTGGGGATGAACAAGGTAATGATCCGTCTTCTTGTTTCAGCTCTCATACTATAAGGAAGCATCCTTTTCTGTGTGTCTGTTCAGTGCTACCTTTCTCACATTTTTATGGTTTTTGTTGGTGATTTTGCTATTGTAAAGCACATGGTTGAAGTGCTGGTTAGTGTTCCTATGTGCAAGAAGGCTGTGATGTGTCTTATACAGAAAATAAGTGTATTACAGAAGGCTCATTCATACTTAAGTTATAGTGTTTCTGGCCATGAGTTCCATGTCAATAAAGCAACAATATATATTACATAAGGTGTCTTTAAACAGAAACACATAAAACAAGATTATGTACTGATAGAATGATGAAATGTTGTGACATTGGCTTGTAGGCACCCAACCCTTTATTCTCCCTAGGAGCAATGGTTCAATTTTAGCTAATTCAGTGTCGGCAGCTGCCTGCCGGTAGTCATAGACCTAACTACCACAAATAATAAGTACTGATGGCATGTTGAAAAAAATAAAGTATTTCAATACTAAACAAGTTTTTCAGTTAACTAAACCAAGTACCAAACTACTAATACTAATTTCATCTTGTTTTTGCTTAATTTCTGATAATCATGTCTATATTTACATTGACGTTGTTTAGTTTAATCAATGTTAGAGGTAATAGTGGCATCCACTGGGGGCGTAAATCTTTTTTTTAATGCCTTTACAAGATTCATTTGAGGCAGGACCTAGAACAAGCAATAACTACCCATCTATCAACATTCAGTCTTCAGGATAAGAAAGAACCCTATGCATTCTCCTGCATGGGTCTAATGCACTCTCAGCTCAGCAGTACTTATTTTTAAATAAATAGGTATAGACCTTCAGATAACCACAGCAGAGCAGTGCAAATGAAATATTAATTACTGTAAATATTTAATTCTTTAGAAGGATGAAAACTGCACCTAATTGAGTGAGCTCAAATTAGAACTCTCCTTCTTGCCTGCCAGCCATGAAGCAGGACGAAAAAGTAATAAAGGTAGTTTTTGTGTGCAACTTACGGCACAGATCTCATTATGCAAAGTTCATAAAAACCAGATTCTTTGCTGCTCTATCTTTGGAGAATTTCCGCTATTACCATTTTTCTTAAGAAAAAAGGAGAGATCCAGTACAAATCTATTTTAAAAAGTGAATGGATCTTCTAAAATGTTTTTATTGAGAAGTGGCTAAAATTAAGCTTTTGGCATTATCCATATTCCCCACTACCATTGGATGAAAAGTTGGCTACAGAGGTAATATCTCATTTATGTTCAACTTAAAAAAAAAAACTAAAATAAAAAATAAAACCACCACCAAGAAAATCTGAGTTTCCTCCAAAGATAAAGTAAAATTACCAAACTATTGAAGCAATGATCAAGAAAAAGCAGTAAGACCGTCTGTTCATGGAGTGAAAATTCACCATCAGTTTCAGCTAATGCTGCTTTCAAGATACACTTAAAAAAAAATGGGAAGTGATCTGGCTTCTTCTTAAAAGTCTGAAAAGAGAAAGAATAAAAATTTAATTTGAAATGGCTTGCAAGCCCTCTCTTTTCTCCCTTAAAAAAAATTGGTCATTCTTTAGAAGTCTTTAACAAAAGCAAATAATTGCAAAAAAGACTATTTGCTTATTTATAATTAATAGTAGCAAGTCAAATACAGGTTTCTGGCAAGATCATGAAAGAGTTGCAGAAAATTTCACCTAATAAAATAATGGGGGTTTTTTTTTTTCTTGTTTTTTAAAAATATTTTTATTTTTTCATTTTTTTTTTTTAAGAAATCTCCACACCAAACGGGGAGCTCGAACTCAGGACTCCAAGATTAAGAGTCACATGCTCTACTGCCTGAGTCAGCCTGGTGCCCCTAAAATAATGGCTTTAATTCCTTTATTTTTTTTCTTTTATGGATTATGTTCATATTTAGCTTAGTCTTTGTTTTCTAAGAATCTGAAATGTTTTAATTCTTATGACTTAAAGCAAGAAAAACAACATCTTTAGCAAAAGTTAGTTTCCCACTGATGACTCTCAACGACAGCCTCTCCTGCTTTGTATTAGCTCTTTACTTTCAACATGAAAGTAATATTTTAAAAAAGTAAATTAGGTAAATACATTCAAGTTTCTCACTGAACTATGCCCCCCACCCACATCCTTCTTCTTTCATAGAGAAGTGCTCCAAATGTGTGGTATACACTAGTTGTTTTCATGTACTTCTCTACAAGCTTCCACCCCAGCACTCCCCTGAATCTTTATCAAAGACAATGGAATCTTACCAGCCCCCTACCCTAGCCCTCTACAATGTGCTGAGGGTTCCTCTTCTCTTGCTGCATACACAGCACTATTCTAGGGTTCTAATCCCATTCTTCTTTTCTCCCTCCCATGACTTCAAAGACCACACACTAATGATTCCAAATATATATCTTCAGTCCAGATTACTCTCATTAACCCTAGATCCCAAGATTCCTCTGCCTACTAGACAATTTCATCTAGATAACTGAAAGGCAATCTAAATTCAGGAAGTCCAAAACTCAATTCAACAATTTTGTACCCTTCAGAGTATTTCTCAACCCTCTATGATTACCTATCTTGGTAAATGGCAGAATCATCTATTATACTCAGTTGCCCAAGCCTGGAAAATTATTGAAAATAACACCCTTCCCTAATACTAATTATTCAGCTATGAAATGCAGTCAATTCTACTTTCTAGAAAATCTGTGTGTAACATCTTTTCTTAATCTGTATTTCTCTTTTTCAAGCCCTAATCACCAAAATGGTCATTTTAACATGCAAACTGATCAGGTCATTGTTTAGCTCAAAAAAAAATCTTCCTTCTCCCTTCCTATAGTAGCTTGAATAAACTTCAAGAAATACCCAAGACCTTTCAATAGTACACAAAGCACAGTTTACTTTGGGCTCTCATCTGCCCAAAGATGGCACTTATTTAATGAATATTCGAGAGAAGGGTCTATGGGTTTATCTTAAAGAATCTAACATTTTCTTAATTCAGAGACCATTGCCACAAAAAGATGACAATTACCCAAGCCTTTTTTTTATTTAAAAGAGTTGATGAGCTGACCTTTTTATGGCAGCCAAAGAAAACCTAGACTTTGGATCTCTACTGAGCAAGCCTCTATTACACTAGCACAAAGAAAAAATGTCTATTAGAAATTTCTAAAAGGGAAAGCAGACTCTAAATCAGGGATAAAGAGAAAACTGAAATTACAATATAAACATCTGTCTTTACATTGGCAACATTACTGTACGTAAAACTACAAATATATACTCCCTGTTGTGAAAAAGGACACTGAAAAATATTATCCTATTTGAGCACTATTTGTGCTAATAATACAAACTTCATGTTAATCTCAGGCAAAAGTCTTTATAATCCATGCCATTCTTCATATCAAGCACAAAACAAAAATAATTTCACTTTCATAATTTTTCAGTTCATAGTAAATTAGTTTGAACAATGTATTGAAACCAAAAAAAAAAAGCATTTTTCATATATCCATTTTTTTGTCAATGTTACTTTATTATTGGGTGAAGTTTTGTTCTAAAAGTATTATTTGGGGGCATCTGGGTGGCTCAGCAGTTAAGTGTCTGACTCTTGATTTCAGCTCTGATCATGATCTCAGGGTTCATGAGTTCGAGCCCCATGGAGGGCTTTGTGCTGATAGTGTGCAGAGACAACTGGGAATTCTCTCTCTCTCTCTGCCCTCCCCCACTCGCTTTCTTTCTCTCTTTCTCAAAATAAATAAACCTAGAAAATAAATATATAAAAGCATTATTTATTATCAGTAAAAAGTTCTGCTACTCTTTAATCGCTTAAAGTGAGCACAGTATGAAAGCTACAAAGTAATTTAAATCTGTTACCTCCCATGCAGGGACATTTTCTCTGAATTTCTCATTCACCATACAGCAGATTGACATTAAATAGGCCTTGCTGGACACCTCTGGAGAATAATTCATCCAGAGGTAATTTTCAAGATACTGGCTGTGAAGAGTAAAAAAGCACAGAATATTTCATTAGTTATCACCACTCACTATATGTCACTCGCCTGGAAAAGCGTTAATTATCTAAAACTTTCTGAAACTTTTTAAAAAACTATGTAACTTGAGAATCCTTCACAAATTTACCTATAATCTAGGTCACTACCTGCTACAAACTTATATACAGCAATTGCAGCTTTGTAGAATGAGAGTTTACACTTTCAAGGCAGGAAGACAGCAAAGATTACTAACGTATGTAATTATCACCCTCAGAACACTGGATATTCCCTAAGTCTCTTTGTGAAGTAAAAAGCCAAAATGATATAATGGGCAGGTTCAGCAGATAAATGTATCTAAGACCTTAATACTACCTCATACAAAGACCAACTGACTTCTAGAAACTAAAGAGATTTAACAATCAAAAAGAAGCTAATTTTAATAATTTACTAGGTATATTCAACATAAGTCAATTTACAAGGTAACTAGCATTTTCCTCTTAAAATACCAAAATTCTTATTTTAAGACTGTGGTGAAAATATTCCTCAAGAAATTTAAGTATTTCTAATTTCTAAAATACAACTTAAGTCTTTTTTTTTTTTTTTTTTTTTTTTAATCATTCAGGGTAGTTATAAATGTCAATTTTTGTACAGGGGTTAAAATACCCTCAAGCACTAAAAAAAAGCAAGGTGTTTTATTCCCACTTTAAATCACTCTGCATGCATGCTGCAATCACTCACATATGTGTGTACGTATGTATGCACACATGCAACCATGCATGCACACCCACCCATAGTTAAGTGTTTATACTCCTTTACAGCACTGTAATTTTTCTACTTCCTCTTATGCTTACATCAGTATTTCCACAGGTCTATCTTTAGCAATACTTAGTTTATTTAGAAGAATCTTGAAAACTGAGTAAGTGGAATTTTACCTGAAATAATGGTCAAGAGGCTCCAAGTAAGATACCTGAGTGCTCTTTCATAAATAATATGCACAAAGTTTCATTTCATTCCTCTCTTACAAGTATAAATTCCTTTTTCCTGAATTATACCCTTCAGAACGTCTGTCAACAAGTCTGTTAGTGTTAATCTATCTGTCTGAAATTTCTTTATTTCATAATAGTTTAGCTGGTTATACAATTGTTTCTGGGTTGTTGGGGATTTTTTTCTTGTATTAGTCTCATTCTATTCCATTCTCTATTACTACAACTGAGAAATCTACAATCTATGCGTTCTTTATGTTTTTTTTCCCCTCTAGCATACGGTAAGATCTTCATTCCATCTTTGTCACTCTTCAGTTGCTCTATTCAGAATTTACTGTACTTCCTGAATCTAAGACTCACATATTTCAACTGTAGAAAATTCTCAACCACCATCTCTTCTAAATTGCTACTCCTCTTTTCTAAATCTCTTCTGAAATTGATTGGACTTTCTAATTTTAGCCTTTGTATCTCTAAATTTCCTTTTATATTGTCATCCCTATTTCTCTTTGCTATTATCTAATTAATTTCCTGTATTCCAATTCACTAATTTCCCTCTTACCTGTGTCTAATCTGCCACAGGCCTATGTTGTTTTATTGTGCGTTGTTTTATTCATTGCAGATGTCGCATTTTTCAAATTGAACGTCTGTGGCAATGCTGCACTGAGCAAGTCTATTAGCACCATTTTTTCCAACAGTATTTGTTAACTTTGTGTCTGTCACGTTTTGGTAGTAAGATTTACCAAAAAATTGGCAACAGGATATTTCAAACTTTTTCATTATTGTTATATTTGTTATGGTAATCCATGATTAGTAATTATGACTTGTTGAAAACTCAGATGTTTAGCATTTTTTAATAGTAAGGTATTTTTAAATTAAGGCATGTAAATTTTTTTAGACATAATGGCACTGCACACTTAATAGACTACAATATAGGTACTATAAATATAACTTCCATATGCACTAGGAAACCAAAAAATACGTCTGCCTTGGTTTATTGCAGTGGTCTGGAAATGCCCCTGCAATATCTCCAAGGTATGCCTGCATTTAATTTGTCCATTGAATTTTTAAATCTCAAACGTTTTTACTTCCATTTTCTCCAAATCTACCCATTTTTAGCATCTTGTTCCATGTTCACATATTCAATTTCTTCTTTTATACTTATAGTAACTTTAAACATACTATTTGGTGGTATATATAAATAATTTAATTATCTCAGGTCCTGGGTGGGCAGGGTGGAGAACGAATTCTGTTCTTTCAACTTGCTTATAGTTGATTCTTATCCTAACGTGCTTTGTAATTGGGAGTTTGAACTCACCTTTACCAGGGTTTTATCTATGGGAATTTTTGTGCAATACAGTTGGAATACATAAGTGTATATTTGTTTCTGCCACATGCCTCAGAGATATCACTGGCTTGCCACAGTTTTTAACAATAATGTTTTATTTTGGGAGTTAACTAACAGCAAACTCCAAACCCATTCTTTACATTTTCAGATGAGGAATCGAGGCTATGAGAGTAAATGATTTGCTCAAGATGATACAGGTATGTGAGTGGGAGGATGGGTGAAAATAGATGATGGGGATTTAGGAGTGCACTTGTCATGATGAGCACAGAGTTGGAATTGATGAATCACTATATCGTACACCTGAATCTAATGTAACACTGTATATTAACTATAGTAGAATAATAATAATAAAAAAGGTATACTCCATCTTTAACTTCGTCTTTAAACTCACCTAAATTCCAAGAGCATTATCTTTCTGATGGCAAACCTAAAAGCGTAAAAGTAAAAATAAAAGTGTTTAAACAGAAAATACAAACATTTCAGAGTTACTGATGCAGATGCATTTTGGAATCTTGTGTTAATATTGACTCACATAGCAGAATAATCATATATTAATATGCACTGAGAAAAGCTAAATTTGCTTTTATATTTTTTCTTTGTATTTCGTCAGGGTAGTTTATTTTATTTTTAAAACTTTTTTTCTTTAATGTTTATTGCTTTTTGAGAGATACAGACAGAGTGTGAGCAGTGGAAGGGCAGAGAGAGAGGCAGATACAGAATCCAAAGCAGGGTCCAGGCTCTGAGCTGTCAGCACAGAGCCTGATGTTGGGCTCGAACCCATGAAATGTGAGATCATGACCTGCCCCGAAGTTGGAAGCTTAACTGACTAAGCCACCCAGGTGCCCCCCATTTTATTTTTAAAACCAGAAATTACTTAAGTGAAATCTTTTTCATTTTTTTTTAATGTTTGTTTATTTTTGAGAGAGACAGAGACAGAATGTGAGTGGGTTAGGAGCAGAGAGAGAGAGAGAGATACAGAATCTGAAGCAGGCTTCAGGCTCTGAGCTATCAGCACAGAGCCTGACGTGGGGCTCGAACTCACGAGCTGTGAGATCATGACCTGAGCCAAAGTCGGATGCTCAACTGACTGAGCCACCCAGGCACCCCTACTTAAGTGAAATCTTATCCTACTCATATAACAAACACAACAAGCACCACAATACACTGAAATATAACATATAAGTTAAAAAGGCAAGTAATTTTTTTTAAAGTTTATTTTTGAGAGACAGAGTGAGCGCAAGAGGGGGAGGGACAGAGAGAGGGAGACACAGAAGCAGGCTCCAGAATAAGGCAAATAATTATAATAAAAACACAGATGCTCATCATTATTCATAACACTGGATCACAACTGCCAAAACCTAACCTATCTTAATTTCTTAGCATTGACCAACATTCTTTTTTTAAGCTTATTTAGAGAAAGAGAGAGAGAGAGAGAGCATGTGCGTGCCAGAGCATGAGCAGGAGAGGGGCAGAGAGAGGGAGACAGAGAATCCCAAGCAGCCTCCACACTCAGTGGGATTCAAACCCACCAACCATGAGATCACTACCTGAGCCAAATAGTCAGATCCTCAAACAACTGAGCCACCCAGGCATCCTACCTGAAAGTCATGCCCTCCTGAAAGTACAAGAGACACATGTATCTATATCACAAACACAGGAATCAGATTTTTCAAAGGTTTCATAAGTTTTGACATTAAGTCTACAAAATTAGAAAATTGTGGAAGGAACAACAGGTTTTGGCTAGGATGCGGAGAAAGGGAAACTCTTTTGCACTTTTGATAGGAATGCAAAGTGGTGCAGCCACTCTGGAAAACAATGTGGAGGTTCCTCAAAAAATTATAACCCAGCAAATGCACTACTAGGAATTTATCCAAAGGACACAAAAATGCTGATTTGAAGGGGCACATGCACCCCAATGTTTATAGCAGCGCTATCAACAATAGCCAAAGTATGTTAAGAGCCCAAATGTCCATCGACTGATCAATGGATAAAGATGTGGTATGTATATGTGTGTGTGTGTGTGTGTGTGTGTGTGTAGCACACGCGTGCGCGCACACACACACACACACACACACACACACAGAATATTACTCAGCAATGAAAAATAATGAAAATTTGCCATTTGAAACAACGTGGATACAACTAGAAGGTATTATGCTAAGTGAAATAAGTCAGAGAAAGATATCGTATGATTTCACTCATATGTGGAATTTGAGAAACTTCACAGATGAACACAGGGGAAGGGAAGTGAAAAATAAGATAAAAACAGAGAAGGAGACAAACCATAGGAGACTCTTAAATACAGAGAATAAACTGAGGGTTGCTGGAGGGGATGTAAGTGGGAGGACAAGTTAAATGGGTGATGGGCATTAGGGAGAGCACTTTTCAGAATGAGCAATGGGTATCATATGTAAGAGATGAATCACTGGGTTCTACTCCTGAAGTCAACACTGTTCGTTAACTAACTTGAATTTAATTAAAAAAAAAAAAAAAAGAAAATTGTGGAAGGAATATTAGCTCTCTTTACTGTCTATTTTTAATACAAGTATTGTACTTCATGCATAAATGATGCTGTAGCTACCAGGTAACTCTCTAAAGGCTGGTTCAAATGTCCACTAATTTAGTTTTATCATTTTGTATACTGGAAATAAAGCAGTCAGACCAGAACACTGCCACTGGATAATATTCTCCAGCTTAGAAAGTTAAAGGTCTATGCATTACGAATTTATAATACGCCAGGAGACCATTATCCTGTCAAAATCCTGTTCCACTGACTTCTGATCTCTTAAATAGTTTCACTAAGCAAGTAGTGTCACAGAACTGTAGTGAGAATAAAATGCAGGTTTTTATTGTGCAAAAAAGCACAAAGATACAACACTGGCAAGGTACTGGCCTCTACAGCCAGCCAGGTCACTGAGTGGATACAACATCTTGTGTGTCAGACACACTAGGTCTCCTTCCTTCCAGCTGCAGACATTTCACTTTAATAGCATGCTGGAGAACAGAATTCACTCAGTGCCCACTATGCACAAAACTGCATGCTTCATGTCGTCAGCCAAATAGGACCTCATGATGAAAGAGAGAAAAAATACCAGCACATGAGACAGAAGACAGTATTCTGGTCATGATTCAGTGTTACCCTGACAACATCTTTTAAACACTCTGGGACCCAGTTTCCTCATACTCAAAAGAGGCAAAGTGGCCCATTTATTTCTGGATGACTAGACAAGAAAAAAAGAAGTCATGGGTCAAGATAAAACAAAAACACTCTGAAAAACACTCAATTTCTCTTCTAGCAATTTCGGCCATACTCATTACATTTGGAGTTTTATGCTTCTGCCAATAAGTTTTGCTATTGTAATTGCCCACTGCTTCTTCTCTTGGGATATGGTTGTGTGAAAACATGAAGTCTAAGGTTGTGGCAGCCCCCTTGCAACCATACAGGGAAAGCCAAAAAAAAAACCACACCTGTGAAAAGGCTGATGAAGGCCCTCACGTGAACTTCTGAACTACCCATTTCCAGATTTATTATAAAGTAGATGATTAAGGGGTGTCTGGGTGGCTCCGTCGGTTAAGCGTCCAACTTTGGCTCAGGTCATGATCTCATGGTCTGTGAGTTTGAGGCCCGCATGGGGCTCTGTGCTGACGGCTCAGAGCCTGGAGCCTGCTTCGGATTCTGTGTCTCCATTTCTCTCTGCCCCTCCCCTGTTCATGCTCTATCTCGCTCTGTCTCAAAAATAAATAAACATTAAAAAAATAATAATAAAAAATAAAATAGATGATTAAAAAAGCAAATAATAGTGAACAAAAGAGGTCAGCCACAAAAGAGTGTATGCCATGTGGTTCCATTTATTCAAAACAACCAAAACTACAGTGTTCATGTTTCCATACTTACATTTTACAGTGTTAAAGCAAAAGGCTATGAGAAGGCCTCTGGGATGCTGACAAATGTTGGCTTTTATTAACTTGGTGGTGGTTATGAATAATAATAATTCAGAAGGCCATACATTTCTATTTTATGCTCTTTTCTGTGTTAAATTTCATAGTAAAGGAGTTTAAACATTTTTTAAGTCTTTTTTTTCTTTATTTAAGTAATCTCTGCACCATGTGGGGCTCAAACTGATAACCCCAAAATCAAGAGTTGCATGCTCTTCTGATTAAGTCAGCCAGGCCCTCTGGGGTTTAAATGTTTTAAATGAAAACAAATATAAACATGGGCAAAAGTAAACTACACAATAACTCACTTTTTTCCTGCACAAAACCCACTTAGATGTATTCATAACAGAATTAACAGCCATAACCAAAGTGTACTGGTGAGGGGAGTTCTAAAAGGCAATAGACCCTGTACTACTTAAGAACATAGTACTGGAAAAGAGTCAAAGAACCAGGATTTAATACCTGGCTCTTCCTCTAAGTGGGAAACATTTTGAGCTAGCTACTTAACCTCTCTCTGTACTGCAGTTTACTCATCAATAAAATGAGGATAATAACAGTGAGTAGCACAGGGTTATAGTGAGGAAAAATGACCTACTATACATGCAAGGTGCTTAGAACAGAATCTGGCACATAGTAAGCACTCAACAAATAATAATTACGATTATTTTGAAGGCTTTAAAATTAAACGGATGAAAATATGTTAAGACACGCTTGCCAAATTTGATAATGGTGAGGATAGCAAATATGAATCAATCACATGGCTTATTGGGCAATATATTTTACTACTTTTGAGATCCTAAAAGTTATCATTTATACCATGAGAATATTAAGCACTGACTGATTTATTTCCCAGATGCCTCCTTCAGAAATAGGGTTGATATGCAAAAATGCATATTACAAGAACCTTAATGTAGAATACTAAAGAGTACCTTATGGCTGGCTATAAGTGGCCTATTTTGATAGCCTACAAACAAGTTAATAATCTTACATCAAGTCATTTCCCCAGTAATGAAGATGCTATAAGCACATAACTCAGCAAAACAGCTTCCTCAGGCACTAGTCTAAAAAACTGTCGTTTAAAAATTTAAATAAACATCATTTACATTAGGGATAGGGATTAAAGACTATGCTTATCATGATGAAAAACATATATACGTTATAGTTTCTGTGTTAGGGAAGTGCATTTAACTTTTTGAACTTTGAGATTTGGAAGCAGAATGTAATCAGCTTACTTTCATTTAAGTATTCAACAATGTATACACGACGAGAAAATGGCTATTAAGAGAGCCATAAGTCCTAGTGAGTCTGGCCAACAAGTTACTTCCTTCAGCAATTAAAAATAATGTAGCCAAATATATAACTTATAAATCACTGGCAGTGGTTATTAGTTACATAAAAACTATCTTTAAGGAAGAAATATTAATAGCTAAAGTTAAATGAAACAAACAAAAAACAATCAATTACTATCCACTGGAATAAAAGCCTGTTCTGAAAAAGACAGAAAACTAGTTGTGAAGGTCCAAGATAATTTTCAGATTGGTGTATCCTTAATATGTAAGAAAAAAGAATCCTAGAATTTATCTACCCATTCATTTAAGTTTTCTCAGGCAATTTCATCCATACCCAATGCCAGACCAATAAGACATATGTTAAATTAAATACCTGCTCAAATGTTCATATATTCAGAGGATTCCCCTGATCATTCAATCTAAAAAAGCCCTTGTCACTACCCTAAACACACTTCTTTTTTTTAAGTTTATTCATTTTTTGAGAGAAAGAAAGAGACAGAGTGTGAACGGGGAAGGGGTAGAGAGAGACAGGGAGACACAGAATCCAAAGCAGGCTCCAGGCTCTGAGCTGTCAGCACAGAGTCGGACGTGGAGCTCGAACCCATGAACTGTGACACCTGAGCTGAAGTTGGATGCTCAACTGACTGAGCCACCCACACGCCCCAGGAGAGAGAGAATCTTAAGCAGGCTCCATGCCCAGCATAGAGCCCAACATAGGGCTTGATCTCACGACCCTGGGATCATAACCTGAGCCAAAATCAAGAGTTGGACACTTAACCAACTGAGCCACCCAGGAGCCCCTAAACACACTTTATTTTAATTCATAGCACTTACTACCTGCTGACATTATATACCTCTAAATTTCCTATCTGTCTAGACTGGAAATAGAACATAAGCTCGGTGAGCAGAGACTATCTGTCATGTTCACTGTTGTACCCTTAGCATTGAAACGGTGGTTGATACAATGTAGGCTCAACCTTGTCCTCTTCTGAGCTCTACACAGAGATACCCAATGGCTTATTCTACATCTCCAACTAAATGGCTCTTTAGTACCTAGAATTCAACATTTCCAAAAGTGGACTATGATCTATGCCCAACCCCAGCCCTAATGACAATAGCAGAAGTCAGTAATGGAATCACGCACTAATCACCGGGCAACCTGAGCCGAAAACTTAGAAGTCACCCTTGATTACCCCCTTTCCCTAACCCACCAAGTCCAACGAGCAACTGTCTTTTCACTTCTATCTCAATTTGGCACTCTTCTCCACCTTCAAACATCATTCAAGCCATCATTATTGTGAACCTAACTACTACAATACTCACCCTTATTTCCAGCTTCTTATCAACTCTAAATTCTTTTTTTAAAAGATCATCATCACTCTTACAACTCTTAACTGGCTTCCCATTATTCTTCAAATAAGAAACAAAATCTTTAACATGGTCTTTGGCCCTGTCTCCTTTTACATGCTCACGAATCAATCATTAAAGCAAAAACAATTAGCCTCTTATTTTGACAATAACATGGATTTACCTTCACGATATTTAGTAAAATTAACCTTCTAGGAATCAAACACATGAAAAATAACAAATCTGAGATTTTAAAGTTTTGTTACATTCATAACCTAAATGTTTTCATTTCATATTAAAACACTTAGGGGCGCCTGGGTGGCTCAGTCAGTTGAGCGTCCGACTTCGGCGCAGGTCATGATCTTGCAGTTCATGGTTTCCAGCTCCATGTAGGGCTCTGTGCTGACAGCTCAGAGCCTGGAGCCTGCTTCGGGTTCTGTGTCTCCCACTTTCTGCCCCTCCCCCACTCATGCTGTCTCTGTCTCTCTCTCTCAAAAATAAACAAACATCAAAAAAAAAAAAAAAACAACACATTTAGTCAACTGTTCTTCTACGATACTCACTGGGCATCCATGTCTGCAGGTGTAAATATAAAAATATGCCTCAAATACATTAGTTTAAAAAAAAAAAAAGACATGATATGGAATGGTGTGTAGAGTATAAACTTTCTGTATTTAAAAAAAAATCAGGGAGGGGGCTAGATACAGATATATATGTAGATAAATTGAGGGTTAAAGGATAGGGAAGATTTCTTGAAACTTACCTCCTTCTTTACATTGTTCAAATATAATTTTCATTTTTTATTTTTATTATTTTATATATATGCTATACGTCATTTATAAAACGTATATTTTACTACTTTGTATAAAGTATTATTATGTATGTTTTACTTTTATAATTTTTAATAATATTTTTAAAAGATTTATCAAAGAAAATTAGTATTAGTTCAATTGAAATAAAATCTCCATGTTTACTGTCCCTCACATTTCATCAGAAACAAAATAAACCTGATGGGATTTAATCCCTCTAAATGAAGTCAAAAATTAGGAAGCAAGAAAATAATGTATGGCTCTTCAGCAGCTACATATAAAGTTTTTCTAGCCACCATCTCCCTGATGACAAAATCTAACAGAAAAAAAAAAAGGTCCAAGTTATGATCCCATTTAGTTTAGAAATACAGAAGAGATCCAATTTGATCCCACCTAATCCCTATGTATGAAAATTAAACTCATTCTTACCTCGATTTGACAATCTCTTTTTCATATATATCTTCAATGACCTGTTATCAAAAATATAAAAATGTTTAATATTTCAAACATTTTTTTATCCTAAATTGATAGTTTTCTATCTATTACTGAGTTACTGAGATTACACAAAATAAGTTGGTTTAGGATATCAAATACTACTGAAATAATAATTAAGAGATCTTTATAATCTCATCACATTCCTCAAAATGTAAAATAACAGAAAGCAAAGTTGTAGAAGAAGATAAATAATAAAATATGTCTACATAAAAAGATTCCTATAAACAATCATTAAACGATATATTCAAGGTGGCTCTATTGTGAACGTCTAAGATGACTTATTCCTAATATTTCTAGGAAAAATAAAAATTCACAAATAAGAATATTTTAAAAAACTTAAAAGTGTATGTTATCAGACTCCATCTAAGAATCATAACAATGTACTTTCAAAAGCCAGACAGTAAACTAGAAGTGTGAAGACATAAAAGAAGCAGATTACAAGTTGGTTTTCCAAATACACACAATAAAGCCTCAGAATTTCAATTCTTTTAGGTTAGTGAGGCCAGGATGCTGTGATACTTCAGAATTCAGCATTGATGTTGGAAGCCTGGTTCAAATCACCCATTTTCATTGCAGATAGCTAGAAACCTTGCCTAGGACAGCTCTAAGGCTCACTTTCCCAATCTACAAAAAGGATCTACACAAAGTATCCCACAGGGTTGCTACACAAAGTATCTACACAAAGTATCCCACAGGGTTGCTATAAATAAGATACCACATGTAAAGAATTTAGTGCAAATGTTGGCATATGGTGAGTCTTTAACAACAGTTACCAGCAGAAGTAACAGAAATGCTACTAATAATAGTTAAAAAAAATCCTACTGTAAAATTATGAAGTCCTTTAACATGTCATATATTTTACTGTAGCTATAATATCTTTTAACTGCTCAAAGTTATTTGTCACGTAAATGTGGGTGATAGAGGGAGGAAGACAGTGAGGCAAACAAGTCTTATTCAATTTAGAAAAAATTTCTGTTATTGCTTTTCTTTTTATAAAAATTCAAATTAAATAATAAAATGAAAGGCATAATCTTTAAATACCAACCTACAATAAAGTTCTTCTAAACAGATATACATAACTTCATTCAGTTATTATAACTAGTGTTAACTAAAATGATCTGGATATAATCTTTGAAAATCTAAATATGGAGCTGAGCCTGGGTGGCTCAGTCAGTTAAGCATCCGACTTCAGCTCACGTCATGACCTCATGGTTCACGGGTTTGAGTCCCGTGCTGGGCTCTGTGCTGACAGCTCAGAGCCTGGAGCCTGCTTCAGATTCTGTGTCTTCTTCTCTCTCTGCCCTTCCCCTGCTCGTGCTCTCTCTCTCTCTCTCAAAAATAAATAAAAACATTTTTTAAAAATTAAAAAAATAAAAATATATGAAAATCTTAACAATTAGGTTCAACTCAATGTAGTTGCATCATTAGAATATTCTTGTTATTAGTGAAAAATGACCCTAGGAACCCCCAGACAACATATACAAACACAAACACATACAAACAGCATATAAAATAAAGCAATTCTGGTAGTAATTAAAGTGATCAACACATACATGTTTATGAATACCTCCTGACGAATACAGGGATTACAGGCAAAACAAAAATATATTTACAAATGAAACATTTAAGCTCAAATAATGTAAGAAATTTCTGGTTAAGGGGCATCTGGGTGGCTCAGTTGGTTAAGCGTCCAACTTTGGGTCAGGTCATGATGGTTAGTGAGATCAAGCTCCACACTGGGCTCTCTGTTGTCAGTGCAGAGCCCACTTTGGATCCTCTGTCCCCCTCTCTCTCTTTCTGCCCCTCCTGTCTCTCTCTCTCTCTCTCTCAAAAATAAAGTGTTAAAAATTAAAAAAAAAAAAAAAAAAAAAAAAAAAAAAAAAGAACTTTTCGGTTAAGTTCAGTGTTACCAAGTGTGCCTAAAGCATCACAACTCAATTTACAATGGCAGAACCTAAAGGGAGTCTTCATTAGCTGACCCTTGAACAATGGTGCCAATCCCCCACACACTCAAAAGTTCATCTGTAACTTTGGACTTTCCCCAAATTTAACTAGTAATAGTCCACTGTTGAACAAAAGACTTACAGATAACATAAACACCACATTTCATGTGCTATATATATTATATACTGTACTCTTACTGTATCATATACTGTATGTTATATATATATATGTATAGTATATACTGTATGCTTACTGCATATACTGTATTACACACTGCTAGAAAAAAGAAAATGCTACTAAGAAAACCATAAAGGGGGAGCCTGGTGGCTCAGCTGGTTAAGCATCCGACTTCGGCTGGGTCATGATCTTGCGGTTCATGAGTTTGAGCCCTGCATCAGGCTCTGTGCTGACAGCTCAGAAAGTGGAGCCTGCCTCAGATTCTGTGTCTCCCTCCCTCTCTGCCCGTCCCCCGCTTGCACTCTGTTTTTCTCTCTCTCAAAAATAAACATTAAAAAAAAAATAAGGAAGAGAAGATACATTTATAGTACCATACTGTGTATGTATATATACATACATGTATACACAGACCCATGTAGTTCAAACTTACGTTACTCAAGGGTCAATACTTGTTAAATGGCATGCAATGTTATCTCTGTTTCATTTAAAGATCTCTCTTTTAAGAATCTATTTCAAGGACTCCTGGGTGGCTCAGTCAGTTAAGTGTCTGACTCTTGATTTTTGGCTCAGGTCATGATCTCATGGTTGGTGAGATCAAGCCCTGCATCCAGCGCAGTGCTGACAGTACAGAGCCTGACTGGGATTCTTTCTCTCTGACCCTCCTCAGCTCCACACAAGCATGCATATGCTCTCTCTCAAAAACAAGCAAAAATAAATTAACAAAACAAACAAACAAAAGAAAACAAAACATTTCAATGAGAATGAATCCTACATTTAGGAATTTTTGTTTTCATTTATCCTAAATTGTTCCAGTTGAACCATAAGTCCATTCCCTTATTTAAATATTACTGGTCTTTAGTTATCTAATCCTCTACCCTAAACAACTCCCACTGCTTCCACCAGTTTTACAAATTTTTATCTCAGTTCATCAACCTAAAAATTTAAAAAAATATATCTTCTATCCTACATGTACTGTCAAAAATTGTACAGAAATTCCTGTATATTTACAAAGATATTCATTACATGGTCATTATAATAATGATAAGTTTAAAATAATCTAAGAATCTATAAACAGGAAAACAAATTATACACACAATTTTTGAAAAGCTTAACACAGTAAAATGACAGTAAAGGTGATCTCTGGGTAGTGATTTTTATTTTCTAATGTGTAACTTCTACATTTTCCAAATATTCTAACATGAGTAATTGTTAGTCTGATAATTAGAAAAGTATAATTTGAACTTAAAAAGAAATCATGGAATGCTTCTGTTGAATTAGCCCTTAAAAAAAGAGATACAAAGAACGTACCTATTCAAAAAGAATGTCGTAAACCAAAAATACTTACCTTTATATCAAAAGGTGATTTTTTCTTGATATGCGGAGCCCAGTATTTACATGCTAACTGCAAAAGTAAATAGTATAAACAATAAGTCACAGGTTCATATCATTGTCGAGCACAAAGACTGAGATCATATATCAATAAGCTATTTTTTAACAAACACTACAGGCACTGGGGGACAAAGTAATTCTACTTTCTAAGAGGACTATATGGGCAAGCAGGCCAGTTAGCATCCTTGGCCCCAGCCCACTAAATGCCAGTAAGGCCCTGCACTGCACTCTGTCATTGTAATTTTAAAAAACAAAATATACTTTTCTAATCACCGCTAAAGAAATGGTAGGACCCAATTAATAACCACAGTCAAATATCTTCAGCTAGAGGTAAGAAAACCCAGGAACCTCCTAGAAAGAACACCCTAGAACCTACAGATTAAGTGAGCTACCCAAGATTACAATTAGTTAAGAGTTGAGCCAGTATTAGAAAAACAGATTCAAAATCTTCAGTTATATGTATAAAACAATAACCTTCAAGTGATTAGTGGACACATGTAACAAAACCTAAAAAGTTATCTATAAGCGGATTATTACAGAGAATAAAAGAGCTGGTATACTTTAGCAGATTTGGTTTCACTTGGAAATTGTGAATTCTAAACACATACATTCAATATTTCCAGACATTTAGTTGGATTGCATAATATTATATTCAAGAAAAAAGTGGTTTTATTAATATATGTTTTTTAAAGAAACTCAACTACAGGGGCGCCTGGGTGGCTCAGTCGGTTAAGCATCCAGCTTCAGCTCAGGTCACGATCTCACGGTCCGTGAGTTCGAGCCCCGCGTCGGGCTGTGTGCTGACAGCTCAGAGCCTGGAGCCTGTTTCAGATTCTGTGTCTCCCTCTCTCTGACCCTCCCCCGTTCATGCTCTGTCTCTCTCTGTCTCAAAAATAAATAAACGTTAAAAAAAAAATTTTTAAAAGAAACTCAACTACAATCTCTTCAAAAATGAAAACTCTAGCAAGCACAAAGACTCAATATATTCATAAAAAAGTGAATCTGCACAGGGTCTAGTGTATTGGAGGAACTCAAATAATAGCTGATGGACTGATGTATGCATGTAGGCATGTGTGCATGGATGAATGAACAAATAAAATAAAATCTGAAATGGTTACCTCTTCTGTGAAGCTTTCCTCAACCCTACCTGATGGTGATAATTACTTCTGAACTCTACTGAATAGTCTTGTGTTTCTGTATTATTATTTGATTGCTTATCTAGCTTTCCTGCCCACTTAACTGGAACACTTATGAGATGGGACCCATGTCTTCTTTGCTTCTATAGCTAAGCACTTATCACAGTAAACACACTCAAAGGGCCTTTCAAGCAGTGAGGACACTGGTCTTGACCAAGTCTCTCCAAACCAGTAAAATAACGGCCCACTTATGTGATACCTTACTAAACTATCAATCACCCTCCAACCTGAGAGAAAATACTTCACCCTCAGTTATTCTATGCTAGTCTCATTTCCTTATTCCACTGCCTATGACATCTAGCCATCTTTTCTTTACCTCATACCATCAAGAGAACTGAATCTGCTCTGTTTTTATGATTCAGGGTCTTCCAAACAAATATGTAAATCTTATCTTCTGATCCAAACTGCTTACTGTAAATATATGATACAGCTTTTCCCTTAGGGTGTAACCTGTGACCTCTCCAACACTACCACCTCCAGGAATATACTGCCCTCCCCAACACTCTCCAGCCTCATGCAAAATAGAAACTCCTCCCAATTCCCACTTAGCATAGCCGCTCTCTCCTCTCAAAAATAAATAAACATTTAAAAAAATTAATTAAAAAAACCCCAAACTACTGTATTGAGAATGAAATCCAAACTTATCTCAGCCTCCAAGTGTATATGATCTGATCCCTACATACTCTCATTTCATACCATTCTCTTACTTTTTAAAAAAAAATTTTAAAGTTTATTTTTTTATTTTGAGAGAGACAGAGACAGCATGAATTGGAGAGGGGAAGAGAGAGGAGAAAGAGAATCCCAAGCAGACCCTGCACTGTCAGCACAGAGCCTGAAGTGGGGCTTGAACCCACTAAACGGGGAGACCATGACCTGAGCAGAAACCAAGAGGGGGACACTTAACTAACTGAGCCACCCAGGTGCCCCTCTCTCCTGTCTCTTATGTTTGCTATCCTGGCCTTCTTGATATTCACACCACAGGGCATTTGCACTTGCTATTCCCTGGACTGTTTTCCTGTTCTTCCCAAAACTGGCTCCTACTTTGCAGTTAGGTCTTAGCTCAAATGTCACCTCAGCTAGGACTTTCCTGACTGCCTTTCATACACCCCACCCCCATCACTGTCACAACGCCGTTTCATTTTCCTGACAGCACTTATTACTGTTTGAAACTATACTGCACCTTTGTCTGACTCATCTCTGTAAAATGCAAACTTCTTAAGATGAGGAAACTAATAAACGGCTTTAACCACAAAATGCAGGTAAATGGGAAAAGGGAGATCTAATCTAGTTAAAGTTGTCAGGAAAGCTACTCCAAAGTAACGTAGATGGATGACAATGAATTAACCATATAAAGGAAGGTGGGAGAAGATGAGGATTCTGAGCAGAAGGAACAATGCTGAAAGACCAGGAGGTAAAAGCATGGCAAATTCAAATACAGGCAGTTCAGTGTGGCTGAAGAAGAGTTAGAAAGAGAGAGAAAAATGGATGTAAGCACAGGCCAATACTTTGAGGGATCCTAGTCATTACCCTAAGGAAAATTATAACTCTTTAACGATTTTAAGAAGGTAAGTGATATGATCAGATTTGCATTTGCGTAAAATCACTGCCAGCAATATGAGCAATATGAAGAATGGGCTGGAGGAGAACAAGAGGAAAGACAAAAGATTTGGATGCCTAAGTCCAGAGAGAAAACAAGGGCGACGTGACTTAGTCTACAGAGAAGCAGACAGATTTAAAAGATACTTAGAATAGAAACATGTAAAATGTAAAGATTAGTTATGCTGCTGAGGGCCACAGGGCTGTTTCCCTAATTACAGCCAACCGCGGTTCACAATGCAACATAGTAAACAGGCTGTAAATGCACGCTCTCGGATAAAACGATTGCTCTCGTCACAGATGCATCTACTTGGAGCAGGTGTCTTGTCAGACTCTCATCACTCCACTCAAACGGCTAAGAAAAACCCTATTCCGCCCTCTCTTAGCCATTATCTCTGCTACGAAACTTTGCCAGTCTCAAATAGGCTAGGGTGCTGTTTCTTCTGCGAAGAAACGAGTGAATGAAGCGACGAACGAATGCCTCCTGGGTGCTCCCAGTCCCAAGGAAAATCCCACCCCCCAGGCCTTGGGGCCTCGACATCTCCTCCCTTCACACACACCAGAGTCGCCCAAGCGCACCTGCGTTACGAACTCCGCGTTGATCTGGGACACAGTAGGAGCCACGATTTTCTTGGGCTGAGCAGGGGCCGCCATGGCAGCACTCTTACTACGCTCCAGTGGTAAGGAAAGGTCCGTAGGAGGAACGGTGAACCCGATACACTTCCCCTAACAGGCAGCCACGGCTGCCTAATTCCCCGAAGCAAGGGCCAGCCAGCCGATAGGTCCTCAGCCTTCACAGTCCCACAAGAAACGCGTACAACAGCCCGTACATTTCCCCGGAAGCGGAACTGAACAGGGACGGAAGTTCGTGTAGGCGTTGGGTCTGAGCTAGAGAAAGCAGGGGCTTCGGCCTCCTCCGCATGCTCCCCCTAGCGGACATCTGAGAGAACACACCCAGCAGTCTGGACCGGGTCTCAGTGATAAATCTCAGGTAGGTGGTGTTGTGAGGGTTTTTCGTGGTAGAGTTAGTTGCAGAGGAGGGGGGAGACTTGACGAGGGGGTTCTCTCCACCCTAAAAAAAAAAAAGAAAAAAAAAAAAACCAGCCTGGTATGCAGGGCTCAGTTTTAACTGTTTTTAACAGATTCATGGAGGTATATAAGTTGACATACAATGTACTGCATGCACAGATTTAGGGTGTAAAATTTGATCCGTTTTCAGTCATACGTCCGTGAAACCATCACCAAAATCAAGATAATACGCATATTCAACGCCCCTCAAAGTTTCCTCATGACTTTTGCAATCCATCCCTGTCGCCCAGATAAGGGGCTAAGAGGTTAGTGACTGAAGAGGCAATGGAGGAAGTAAGTGTAAAATGCATTTTCAACATAAAGGAAAAAAATATAACAGTAACCTGAGAACAGATAAGACTGACGTTGTTTGTCTTAAGGGCTATCTCTTTTTACTCTAAGCGCAGTGGAAATTTTTGATTGCCTATCCTCCCTTCTTTCCAAACACAACTTCAAATTTGACCATTATCCATATCCATACTGTTTTATATTGTATATGTAAAATAGAAAACATAAAAAGATGCATTCCCTTGCTTTCCAGAAGCATGTAGTTTTGTTCAGTGATTCTCAAAGGGTAGTAGTCTCAATATAGCAATAACAGCTAACCTGCATAAGTGCAAATTCCTGGGCCCAACACCAGACATCAGAAACTCTGAGGGTGCGGTTTAGTAATCTGTGCTTTTAACAAACCCTTTACATGATTTCAGTGCACACTAAAGTTTAAAAACCACTGATCAACAGTGACAAGAGAGTTATGAACGAAAAGCAGTGCGAGCATAGGGGATGGAGTGTTTAAGGCAAATCAGAAAAGCTTCCGAAGGAAGTTGTAACATTTAAGTTCAAACTCAAAGCATGAGTAGAAACTTGCCAATGTATATGCAAAATATTATGTGTTCCATATTCGTTTAATAATACCATGGCGTCATTTTTCTTTTCAGTTCTTTCCCCCTCCTAATGCTAACAGAACTCCAGCAGTTAGCCCTGAAACTTAAGCTCTTCTAACCAGCAACAGAAAGCTCGACAAGACAGGAATTAAATGTTCTTTCCCTGATTGTAAAGAGCAGATATTCTGTACCATCAAACACACCTTGGGGCGCTTGGCTGGCTCAGTAGGTGGAGCATGGATTCTTGATTTCAGAGCTTTGAGTTTGAGCTCCTGTGTTCAGTGTAGAGATTACTAAAACAAACAGTAGTCCTTGAAAATGTTATTTCTAACAAAAAATTCTCATAAGTTACCTAGACTTCGAAATTGTTGCTATGTCTTAAAACTGTAGTTCTAATAGGTTGTCTTCTGTAACATGTAAATTGAAATATTTTCAGGGTGCCTGGCTGACTCAGCCAGTAGAACACGTGACTCTTGATGTCAGGGTTGTGAGTTCAAGCCCCATGTTGGGATAGAGATTACTTAAAAATAAAAAATAATAATAATAAACCAGTTCATCATTTCAAAAAAAGTTTTCTGCAAGCCAGTTTTAAACTTTAGTTTTCCCCATAATTATGGAAAACCAAATAAAATCCGGCTCAACTAAATTTAATCTTTGAGTAGAGTGTGAAAGTCTATATCTAATTTAAAATAATAGTAGGTAAACCAGATGGAGACAAGAATATACATGGGAGGAACTAATTCTGTATTTCTTTAGTACAAATCTGGAAAGGAAGGGCAGAGGATAAATGGTTAAGGAGGTAGATCATGTGACATGAAATGGAGTTAACATATCCTTTTGTAGGTGATTAGAAGGTATCAGGGGCTCCTGGCTGGCTCAGTCGGTTAAGCGTCCGACTTCAGCTCAGGTCATGATCTCGCGGTTCATTAGTTTGAGCCCCGCATCGGACTCTGTGTAGACAGCTGAGTCTGGAGCCTGCTTCAGATTCTGTGTCTCCTTCTCTCTCTGCCCCTCCCCTGCTCAATCTCTCTAAAATAAATAAACATTAAAAAAAAAAAAAAAAAGAAGCTATCAAAGAAATGTAATAAAAAGGAAAAGTAAAAAATAAGTTGGGGCACCTGGGTGGCTCAGTCAAATGAGCGTCCCACACTCCTTTTGGCTCAGGTCACGATCTCACGGTTCCGGGGTTCAAGCCCCATGCTGTTAGCGTGGAGCCTGCTTGGGGTTCTCTCTCTCCCCCTCTCTCTCAAAATAAATAAATAAACTTTAAAAAATAGGTAAAAATGGAAATGATTAAATATCCATGTTAGGAAATTCAGTGTAGAAGGTGGATTGGAGTGGGCCCAGGAAAGTGTTTGGCAATTGGTACCTTATGCCAGTATTATGTGATTTTCCCTTTTTAAAGAAAAAAAAAAAAGTCCAAACTGTATAATTTGAAAGTTTATTTTTAAAATATTCTGAAATTTGAATTCTCCAAGACTCTTAATCACCATCTACTTTCCTTCAACACACACACATTTTGTCCTAAAATTGTTGGCCCTACTGCAGTACAAAACAAGAAACAATAATTCCACTAACTCAGCCAATCAAACTACTTCAGGAAGTAATCATGCTATAGCCTGGAATCACCGAAACAAAAAAATTTTAATAAATCTCCTTAAAGATATTTATAAAGTTTATTTTTTCAGAAAACCAAAGTGATTGATTCAACAATACCAACAGTTCTAGCATGCAGCAAATCATGTAACATCTAATGTTTAATCTTCTTATGGATGTATACAGTTTACTTTCATTCCTATAAAGTTTCCACAAGAAGCTTGCAATGATAAAGGTAAATAAGTATTTTGTTACAGGTACTTCAAATAGCACTACAGTACATCTTTGACAAAATTTGTACAATATTCCAACTTTCAATATGAAACAGCTTAAAAAGGCATGGGCCAAAAAAAAGTATAGTAGTTATCACTTAAGTAAAGAAAGTCTAATAATCATACAAGCACAACACTATTAGAACTCTCCCTGTTTGGGTTGGGAAAGGACTAAATGAGACATTTACTTCAAATAAAATTACATAAATAGTTTTGGAAAATCCCAAAATACATAACTTCAGACGAAAACCCCTTGAACCTATATTCTTGGAAAACAGGAACTAGTTATTCCTTGTTTTTATGCAATAGGTATGTTCTTGAAAAGTTTTGTGTACAGCAAATTCTGTAAACCATCATGTTGCCTGCACTGGAGGAACATATCTGAAGGAAATCGAAGATAAATTATTCTTTAAAACATGATTCTCCTGCACATTTATACATCACTGAGCATTCTCTGTACTGTTGTTTTATGTCTGTGTATTAAACCCAAGGTTCTCAAAATGCGTTTGGAAAAGAAGATACCAATGTCCCCTCCTCTCTCCTGCTACACAAAGACAATTTTTAGAGTATGACACAGAGCTTACAAAGCAAAGAATGTTCATTTTATCCATTCTCAATAGAGGGCTTGCCACTATATTTGTGATAGGACAAATACCCACCTGTTCTTTTAGAAAGCTAATGGTTATTTTCTTTAATTACTAAGAAATCTCATTCTTAAAGATTTTACTAAAAAATGGCAAATATGAAGGACAATTTGTGGTTGTGTAAGTCTTTTATAGCTTAAGATTCAATATTTCCCAAATAATGACAGTGCTGTTTAGAAAAAGGATACCCTCAATTCTGCAAGCACTTTATTCCTATATGGGAATAATTACCTTACTTATCAAAACAATTTATGAATTATCAAAATAATGTTCTTTAGCATTAGACTCTTGCAAGAAACATAGACTTAAAAACTAGAACTAGACCTGGGACATCTGGGTGGCTTAGTTGGTTAAGCCTCTGACTTTGGCTCAGGTCATGATCTCACGGTTCATAGTTTTGAGTCCAGCATTGGGCTCTGTGCTGACAGCTCAGAGCCTGGAGCCTGCTTCAGATTCTGTGTCTCCATCTCTCTCTCTGCCCCTCCCCCACTCATGCTCTCACTCTCTCTCAAAAATAAATAAACATTAAAAAAAATCAAAAAGAAAATAAACTAGAACTAGACCTAGTCCTTGCCATTTGATCAAACTTAACAGATTTACTTAAGTCATATAACCACCCAATGCATGAGGCATTAAAACAAAGTTTTACTAAAGTAAATCAAAGTCTTAGGGAGATGCAGATCTAAAGGGGAGTCTTAAGTCTACAGCTACTGCTGTCAATCACCAAGTAAATAGATGAATTGCATTTATTCCTCTGAAAAGATAACACTGCATACAGAACATCAAAGAGATTATGGCACTTGGACAATATTCCTGATAAGTAAACATGGTAAATGTATACAGGTGCATACTAACTTCTCTCCTACTTTTAAATTTGGGAAAAACAGCAAGCTGGGCAAAAAACCAATTCTAATCACTTGTGGAAAAGGAGGTGAAGCTACCAGAATCCTAAGAATAGCTTGCAAAAGACCAATGAAAATAATACTGTGATTTTCTCATCCATCTTCACTTTTACTGCTTTTGTATTTTTTACTTACAAGAGAAAAAAATTTTGCAATGGAATTTGAGCCATAGGTGGACAAAATTATGCTTTCGTGTGAAATATAAAACAAGTAAAATGTAGTGGGGCTATTTGCTGCAGCTAAAAACCAATTTTTACCTCTCAGTCTTAAGGAGATGGCATGCCTTAAGGAATAAGTCCTTTAAAAAAAAAAAAATGAATGAACTGAGTTATTGTACCACATCTTGGATTTATATTTTCAGTACAGCCAAAGTATATATTAAAATAAAATAAATGCTTACTGTGTGGCATCAAACCATGTTCTTCCCCCTAAATTTAATTTGGCTGTTCCTAAAACATCCTATTAATTTTCTACATACTGTATCTTGCTTCCTACTATGCAGAACAAGCAACTGCCTATGAAATCACCCAACCTAGTGAAGGCCTTTTGGTAAAAATACATTTAAAATGATACAGGCTTTAAGACCAAGATTATCAGAGACTACGAATGTGTTACTGGTTCTGTCAGTTACGTAACTGAATTTGAGAACCACTTTCTCTTGTGGTTAGTCACTCCTTAAAGTGAGTAAGTTGATGTCTCTTCCAATGAGGAGCCTGTCTGAATGTTTTGCCACAGACTGAGCATTCAAATGGCTTCTGCCCTGCGTGAATTAGATAGTGTCTTTCCAGTTTAGATGGAGATCTAAAACTCTTGGAACAAACACTGCATTGGTAGAGAAGGCCATCATTCCTCTCCGCCCGCCCTGAATAACCACAACAGTGACCGTGATGGCTCTGCTCTGACTGCAAAAGTACACTGGAGAGATAGGGCTGCCTGTTCCTATAGGGGGGACTAAGAATGAAATCCTCCGATTCTGCCTTAACTTTTATTTCTGATATTTGATCTGACTCTGAGGCCTCATATTTTTGGAAACCGGGAGTCTGACATTGTTGGGAAGCATTATAGTTAACATTATCACCTGGATGAATGAGAAGTTGGTTCAAATTTTCAAATTCTACTTGGCAAAGAGATCGTCTATAAGGAATCTTATCAATATGAGTTAATTTGTGTCTTTTTAAATGAGCTGACTGTCTAAAAGATTTCCCACAAACATTACAGCCAAAAGGCCTCTGTCCAGTATGAATTAAATAGTGTCTTTGTAGTTTGGATATAGAAGGGAACACTTTCTCACATTTGTCACAAGGACACATCTTATGTCCAGTATGTAGGTTTTCACTTGGAACTGAAAAACCACACTGAAGCACTTCACAGTTATTAAAGAATTCCTCACCTGATGAACCGTAGATAGATACGTCTTTATTATTCGCTGAATTATCTATAGTTAACATGTTTTCTGTCGTAAGGATACCTTTCAAGTTTTTACCCACATTTTGGTTCTGGAAGTGTTTTTGCCAAGAAAATGGCAAAGTCAATGTTTTCTTCTTTTTATTGCCAACTGTCTTGTATGTTCCATGCTTGCCAAGAGGACCCATAAATGTTCTCTGGGTTTGTTCAGGGCTCTGCTCACCAGAAATAAGATCACAATTTTCCAAGAAATTGTTTTTAAATACTTTTTTCTCAGATCGAAGATTATCTAATTTCTTACCCCCAGCACGTTTAAGTTTAGCCAAGATTTTTTTAACAACGGTTTTATAGTTGTGGCTTCTTTTGAGCCTGCTTGGCATTTTGCCACCTCTGGCAGGAAAACACTTATGTCCATTGAGAATCTGCTCTGATTCAAAACACTCTTCACACTCTGGACACTGAAAAGGGACGATATAAATAGAGTGGACATCAAGTGGATTATTCTCCTCAGATTCACCTAAATCACCATTTTCCAAACTATCCTGCTTTGCATTTAATTTATTAGGCAGCGGGCATGATTCTGGACTCTTCACCTTTAATGAAAGAGTCTGAAAGGTCTTATTCCTGGTATGGATTTGTTTATGCTTCAGAAGTTTGCTTTGAATCTTAAATCCTTTTTGACAAAAACAACATTGAAAAGGTCTTTCTTCTGAATGCGTGAGTTGATGAATTTTTAAATGAGTTGACTGTCGGAAAGACTTACTGCACAGGACACACTTAAAAGGCCTCTGACCAGTATGAATAAGTGCATGCCTATCAAGTTTTGATTGTGATGGAAACATCTTGCCGCAGATCGTACATGCATGAATATTCTTTCTTTTCTTTGTAGGGCTGTATGCAGGATCAGATTTAGAGCACGGGTGTAATGCCCATCTTTCCTCTGTGGTAAAAGTATGATACATCCCATATACCGGCTTTTCTTGCTTGGCCTCCAGCAATCTTCTGACCTGTTTAACGTCATTCTGGTAGGTTTCATTGTGAAGTTGTTGGTGCTTCACAAACGTCTTCAGATTTTTAAAGTGGCGTTGACAAATGCTACATTTAAAAGGCAGATTATGAGTTAGTTGATGTCTCTCCAGATGAACCAGTTGTCTAAAAGTTTTATGACACACATCACATTCAAATGGCTTTTGACCAGTATGAATGAGATAATGCCTAGCTAATTTTGATGGCGTTTCAAAGTGCTTGAAGCAAATATTGCAAATATATGGCCTGTTTCTAGGTAGTTTGTTGGCTACTACACACTGTTGAATCTTTAGCATTTTTAAATTGTTTTCAGCCATCATATTCTTCAGTGATATACTCTGATGAACTCCATGTTCTTAAACTCCACAGATGTCTAAAAATTAAAAATAAAAATGTATTAATTTAAAACTTATTCATATGAAAAGAAATAATTTGTCTTTTGGCTAAAGATATTAAGGGTAGAGAGGAACCTGGACTTTTTCTATGTTTATAAGTAAGTTAATAACTATTTTAGATGAATACTTTAGAATCATAAAACTAACTTCATACATAGAAATGATGAGTCTTTAAATTAAAGAAATCTTTAGGGGCGTCTAGCTGACTCAGGAGATAGAGCATAGGACTCTTGATCTCAGGGTTGTGAGTTCAAGACCCAAGTCGGGTATAGAGTTTACTTAAAAAAAAATAAAATTAGGAGCGCCCGGGTGGTTCAGTTGGTTCAGCGTCTGACTTCGACTCAGGTCATAATCTTGCAGTTCCTCAGTTTAAGCCCCACAATGGGCTTTTTGCTGTCAGCACAGAGCCCACTTTGGATCCCATCTCCCTCTCTCTGCCCCTCCTCCACCTCACTCATGCTCTCTCTCTGTCAAAAATAAATAAACATTAACAGAGGGAAATTAAAAAAATAAATTAAAAAAATATATATCTAAAAATCAATATTAGTTGGATTTCTAATTGAGATAATGCATTAAAAGGGGACTGAAATGAATTTCTTAACATTAAATAGACCTTTTAATTCCAATTTTCCTAGTTCTCTAGTAAGTAGCTTTGTCAGTATTTGTTTTGTCATTTAAAAAAAATTAATCTAGACAGGTAAGAAGTGTAAGAATTAAAATATAATACTAAAAATAAGATGTATTTGCATTTAATTATAGCATACCATGGGCACAATCTGAGAAGGCAATGTTTCAGATACCAAAGTTGGATTTCTTAGCCACCTCATTAACAGTATTTATTTTTTTATTTTTATTTTTATATAGAGAGAGTGTGAACGGGGCAAAGGGGCAGAGGGAGAGAGAGACAGAATCCCAAGTAGGCTCCATGCTCAGCTCAGAGCCTGATGCAGGGCTTGATCCCATGACCCTGGGATCAACGCCTGAGCCTAAATGGAGTCAGCCGCTCAACTGACTGAGTCATCCAGGCGCCCATAACAGTATTTACTTTTAATTACTTCTTTGGACCAACAAAGACAACATGGACAGCTGGGAGAAAATGGCCCAGATAACTGGGGTTCTAGTCCTAGATTTGTCACCATATGATCTCAGTGGCAGAAAGAAAGAAATACAGATTCTTCATCTCTAAAATGGGAAAAATGCCTCCTGGCCTGCCTACCATATCAAGTTGTGAGAATCATGGAGATAATGCATCTGAATGTGCTGGAAAACTGTGAAGCAATACACAAATGTAAGGTATTACTTAGCTCAACAGTAATCAAATTTTAAAGCTTTATCCTTGTCTGCATAATTTTTTAGGGTTTCTACCTAAGAAATAAATACATTAACTAAATTTGTAGTTATGTCTTCTTTGCATTTTGTTGTTCAGCTCTCAAAAGACATGTACAAAAGCAATGAGGCAAATTGGCTACTTCTATATTTATCAATGGCTAAGTAATTTGAAAGTTGAGTGTGGTTCACTTTTCAGACAATATAATAAAAGGATCATTTTGGTCTTGAAGTTAATATGAAGATAAAAATGGTTTCTCCAATATCCCCCTGGAGGACACATTCAAAAGTTTACCAGGTATTTTCACAAAAACCTATCTTCCCTTTTATCAGAAACCAATTTTCTTCTAATCCTTTTACTACCTTAAATAAGGGGATCAGAGATTTAAAAAAAAAAAAAAAAAAAAGCTCCTCTAGCTTTCTCATCTAATGTATTTTCTCGTTGAGATCAGAAAGTTGATCAATCTACCAGAAACTCCGCGTTCTTCTTTCTGTCAGCTGATCTTGCGAATATTCAACATATATGCTATTTGCTATTAACTGCCTTGTCCTAGAAGACACCTTAAACACAAAGTCACAAACACACCCACTGTGGTTCTCTTCAGCAATGTGAATTAGAAACATGCAAAAAATTCATTTACTGAGCAAGTATCTTCTACCAGTTGCTGTATCTCTGTTTTTCAAAGTGTACATCGCTACCCACTAATGGATTATGAAATCAATATAGTGGGTTATGATCAGCAATTTTGTTTAATAAAAAGTAGAATATATCAGATTGTATTACAAATAGTAAAGATAAATACGGTTTTGTGAAACTTCTGTATAAAGATTAAGAAAGTTTGTGAAAGCTGTTCCTGGTGTTATCTCTTCAGACAACACTAGACAGAGGAACCCACAACAAATCAATCACTTTATTCAAAGTAACCAAATAATCTGTTAGGTAAGATTGGGGCCCACAGGATGAGACAGGATTACTAAGGAAAGCAACAGTATCTGATTTTCTTCACTTGGCCCATATAACCCCCCAAATTTATCAAAAAATTTAATTAGAGGCCAAATGGAATATGCCACACTAGTCTATGCAAAATAAAAGACTCTGACTACAAGCCACTATATTAATTTACAAAATGTACTATATAACGCAGATATCCATGTTAGTGACAATCAGCTGTTGGTGCTATTAATATGCATTTTCATTACATGGAGTTACTGGTGAACAACCTCCAAATCCCTAAACATGCTAACACAGCAACAGTTTTGGTTATTAAAATTAAGTCATGAATCCAGTAAATTGCCAAGAACTTGGCAATTTATTTCATTCCTGTCGAGCTATCAGGTGTCAAGGTGGTCAATTAGGACAATGAGCCAAAATGAAAGTAATAATCAAGCCTTTATTCACTTACTGCCACAGTGCAAGCAAAAGGCAAAACAAGTACTGGTTCCCCAGGGTCCATTGAACAGAACTATACTAGGTGAGGATCAGATGGATGCAGTGCACACAATCATCTCTCTGCAGAGGAGGCCAGAACAAAAAGGCTTCTGCCTCCTCATGGATCTGTGGGCCAGGGGAAGACGAAGGAAGGGAAGACGAAGGAGTGGAAAGGTCCTGAGTCAAAACGGAGAAAAGTACCTCAAGCAAGTCCCTCCCCCCACCTACCCAAAGAGGTCTTGGTGGGCACAGAGGCACCTGGGAAATACTTCAGCCAAGATCTTTCAGAATGGAAGTACCTGAGCCAACAATGCAATCTAGTATAAGCCTGGGTAGCAGGAGGGAAGGAGTGAGTCCTTGACTGCAACTCCCCCCAGAAACTGGCCATGCACAAGTCTGGTGTGAAGAGGGCAGTTTCCTCCAGAAGGCCAGCCAGCCAAAACCATGCAATTGTCTACAGTCAGGCCTGAAAGATCACACAAAGGATTCTGGCCTACAGCTGACCTCCTCGATTCCTACTGTACAGTTTTCCTCTTTAATAGTTTCCATGGAATACTCTTGAAAAAATCCCACACTTGCACCACATACAACAACCATCTCCGATTCTAACAGGGTTCCTATGCCAGAAAGTGTCTATGGCTGATCACCTACCACTAGCACTAAAACTGTATTCTGTTGTCACTTGCCTTCACACCATGTGGGAAAGCACTTACTGGGAGCCCTGTACTGTTGGAACCATTGGTGGCAACCAGTGATCTCATCTGCTATTTATAAGCCATAGCTTCGGGATCCCCAATGTTCCAAGTGCGGTACCCTATGTACTTATACAGGGTGCATATTAATTTGATAAAGCTCCAAATCCCACTTCAACTGATTCTCTGTGCTCTCAATTGATATTTTTGTTGTTGGTAATCCCAAAGAAGAAACAAACAAACAAACAAGACCAAGCCAACACCATGTTGTTTTTCCTATGTTAAATTGAAAATAAAAAAAAGTAAACCTCAGAGGTTCAACCTGAAGATTATTCTGACAACTGCAAGACAACACTCTGTTGGAAGACTGTAAAAACCGATTTAAAAAATTCCAAGACGCTTCCCGACTGAAAGCCTGTTGGTTTTTTACCCTTACCTAACACCATCAAAGCGAAATAAGGATCTCACAAAAAGCAAGTGAACAAAAAAAGACCGGAGAGAAACTTGGATCACTTCCAGCTGGGGAATAATCTCTGGCGACATTGATCACAACCTTTCCTCCTTTGTGGCCGCTTCTGCCCCACTTCCCCTGGCCCACTCTCGTGGCCTTGAACCCTCACCTCTCGTCCCAGAGGGGCTGAAATGGACAGAGGACCCTGACATCTGGCCGTCGCCCTAATCGTCCACAACCAATAAGCACCTAGGGGGTCCAGCCGAATCCAGAGACTGCAAAATCCCACACTAGGAAAGGAAGGGTGAAAACTGCTTTGGCCGCAGCCAGGGGAAAAATGCCACAGGAGACTCGACACACAGCAGGGGAAAAGCATCCTTTCTGCGCCTTCCTCTAGGAGACAGACTGCCGTCCCCCATGAGACGCAGTCGGGAGGCGGGGAAGTGGAAAAGGAAAGGGGCTAAGGTCTTGGCGCCCCCGCTATGGGTCCCCGGACACCTTGGAGAGATCGAGGCAGGCCCGACCCTTCCCGAGGATCGCTCCACCTCACACACGGACTCCTCAAGTCCTCCTCACGCACCTGGAGCTGGCACGGACCGGGTAGGCGCGCATCTCAGGGCCCAGACGCCGCGAAGGCTACGGGCGCACGTCCGCAAGGCTGGCGCGGCGACGGGCTGAGCGCGCAGGCGCGGCGCTCGGGAGCGCCCAGGGACGCGGTCCGGCTGGAAACCGGCTCCCCCCACCCCAGGGCCGCCCTTCCTTAGGCGTGGTCTGCCAGGGGGCTGGGTGGTGGTGGGTGGGGCTCCAGAGGTGGGTCCCTACCCCCAGCGCCGCCCACACCGCAGTGCCCTCGCGGGAGGAAGAGAATAGACAAGTGGAGAAGGGCGTTTGTTGAGATGGCTCTGACAATTCGATGAGATGAATGTAAAGTGCTCAACATAGTGCCTAGAGCGTAGTAAGCCCTTAAATAGCTTTATCATGTATTACTTTTTATATTAAACACAACTTTATAAAGTGATAGGATCTCATTTTAAAAATGAGCAAAATGTGGGGCGCCTGGGTGGCTCAGTCGGTTAAGCGTCCGACTTCGGCTCAGGTCACCATCTCGCGGTCCGTGAGTTGGAGCCCCGCGTCGGGCTCTGGGCTGACGGCTCAGAGCCTGGAGCCTGCTTCCGATTCTGTGTCTCCCTCTCTCTCTGCCCCTCCCCTGTTCATGCTCTGTCTCTCTCTCTCTCAAAAATAAATAAAATGTTAAAAAAAAAAAATTAAAAAAAAATAATAAAAAAAAAATGAGCAAAATGAGGCTGAGGCGATAAGAAACACACCATGTCACACAGCTGATAGATGGTAGAGATGGAATTTGAACACAGGTAGGCTAGTACTAGACCTGAACTTTTAATTCACTACTTCTTCCCAAATTATAGATCATCTCTGTATTGTATGTGGACACAAGTAAGGGTTAAATGTTGTAGTTAAGTTACAGACTTGGGTGGCACATTATTATTGAATAAGATGTTTAAGATGTGAATAAGACCTACCCGAAATTTTAAGTACAAAAGACATTGGAAAATTATTGTGGATTTTTGCAGGTTCAGACTGTAACTGTCTCAGCTTGAGAGATGAGGTCATGAGGACAGGTAACAAGCACATTTTCTTTCAACTGTAAGTAACTTCCTGCATTACTTTTCAAGGACCACTGACAACAAAAATGGTTATTTCTAATGTCGATATACGTTCCTCTATTTAAAAAGGAAAAAGTTGGGCCAGTGAAAAGTAAGTGTCTATTTTCCGTGTGGTAACATGAGGAAATGGCTAATAGAAAATAAGCTTTTGCTTTTTATATAGCAACCTTGGAGGAGTCACATTTGGAAAAGGTTGAAGCCCTTACTTTCAACAGAAGCAGAGACAGAGAGAGGAGGGGAAAACCTTTAGGTGTCCTAAGTACTAACCCCAGTATGGGGACTCTGTGTGTTTCAGATAACCCTTGGGGACTTGCTCCATTCTGCAGCTTCTCCTGGAAGTTCAGCTGACTAAACCATGCAAACAATTGCATCCATCACCAGCCACATAAATCCTCAGGAAAGATATGAAACTGTGAGAGAATATTACGTGAGATTTGGAACCAATGGAGGGTGCATTGCCTGCAAAATACATAGGCCTTTGCACCAAGAGCCTGAATTTGGAGTGTGGAACACAGATGAGACATGAATAAGCAATTCTCCAAGGCCACATACCCTACATCATAACTTTCCCCCATTCACTTTGAAAGCCATCTCAGGAGGCTTCTGGGGGAAAAGGAGAAGTTATCACAAATAGGTCATCAGAAAGATTTCACTGATTAGGTAAGATTTGAATGGGGACTCAGCAATGGGTACAATATGGATAAACAGAAACTGTAAGGGCAGGATAGAACATTGTAGGGAGGGATGGTAGTGACAAGGAAAAATGGCAAGACATACCTTTGAGTTAGTATCTTACCTCTGCAACTCACTAGTATATGTCCTCAAAAGTTACTTAACCTTGGGGCACTGGGGTGGCTCAGTTGGTTGAGCATCTAACTTTGGCTCAGGTCATGATCTCAGGGTCCGTGGGTTCGAGCCCCACGTTAGGCTCACTGCTGTCAGCACAGAGCCTACTTCAGATCCTCTGTCCCCCCCTCTCTGCCCTTCTGCTCGCACTCTCACTCTGAAAAATAAATAAAAAACTTTTTTTTTAAAAGTTATTTAACCTTTCTGAATCTCAGTTCCCTCATCTGTAAAATGGGGATATAATTAATCATTCATTGGCATATGAATGAATCAATCAACCAATGACATATCCTGTACAAAGTGCGAAAGATTCATTTCTTAGTATATGAAGTCCTTGAAGTCAATGTAGTTTTCAGCTTAGAACAACGTACAAGGAAGTACAATGTGATAAGAGAAGATATGTAGAGGGCAGGAGGGAGGAGGAGGAATGTCTAAAGCTATCTGGGGCTTCAGGTGGAGACTGTCTTTGAGCTGAGGCTTTTTTTGTTTTTATTTATTTTTTAATGTTTATTTATTTTTGAGACAGAGAGAGAGACAGAGTGTGAGCAGGGAAGAGGCAGAGAGAGAGGGAGACACAGAATCCGAAGCAGGCTCCAGGCTCTGAGCTGTCAGCACGGAGCCCCACATGGGGCTCTAACTCACCCAACTGCGAGATCAAGACCTGAGCTGAAGTAGGGACACTTAACCAAATGAGCCACCCAGACTCTCCTGGATTCTACAAACTTTTAATTAATCATTGTCTACATTCCAGCTGTCATTCCTCTATTTCAGGGAATATGAAAATCCTTTTTTTTCTGCATTACCCCCAAATGTCTTTATTTCTTGTGGTACATGACACTCACTGAGGGTCCTAAGAGGCAGTCCCCAGTTCAGATCTATGAGAGACCCTGACTCAGTGGAAGTAGCAGTTATAGAAGGAATCTTTCATCAGCCCTGTACTGAGTTGCATTGTGTCCCCCCAAAAAGATGTGCTCAAGTCCTAAGCCCAAGAACCTGAAAATGTGACTTTTTTTGGAAATAGGGTCTTTGCAGATAGAATTAAGGATTTTGATAGTAAGTGATCCTTGGTTTGAGGTAAGCCCTAAATCCAATGATGATTTGCCTTATAAGAAGAGGAGGGGCACCTGGGTG
Source organism: Panthera pardus (assembly GCF_024362965.1). Classification (NCBI taxonomy): domain Eukaryota; kingdom Metazoa; phylum Chordata; class Mammalia; order Carnivora; family Felidae; genus Panthera; species Panthera pardus. Next base: position 60,171,202 of record NW_026526810.1, on the reverse strand, counting down.
GCTCAGTCGGTTGAGTGTCCAACTTCAGCTCAGGTCAGGATCTCACGGTTCATGAGTTCAAGCCCCACATCCATCTCCCTGGCGCTGTCAGCATAGAGCCCGCTTCAGATCCTCCGTCCCTCTCTGCCCATCTCCCACTTGCGCTTTCTCAAAAATAAATAAAACATTTTAAAAAAGAAAAAAGAAAAGGACACAGAGACACACACAGACACGCAGAGGAGAAGGCCATGTGAATAATGAGGTTTTGGGGTAATAGTGGGTGAGGTTTGTGGGGTCAAGAGCTGATGGCCAAGAAAGAATTCTTGAAGACGTCTTTGGTGCAAAAAGATGACTTTATTAAGGCATGGGGACAGGACCCATGGGGACAAAGAACTGCCCTGGAATCCTGTGGAGAGACTGGTTATATATTTGGGAGTTGGGGGAGGTTTCTAGTGAGATTTTCATATGCTAAAGAAGATTCCCAGGATAGCGGAGGACTAGCTATTGTCAAGCTAAGGTGGTTTTCCACCTAGCAAAGCATTAGCATTGAGACAATAGGGAGTTCCTGGAGAAAGTTTTACTCTGCCAGCCTCAAGTATTTGTCAATGGGCTGCAGGTTATAAGGAAATTTAGTTCTATCTGCCATTCCCTTCTGCCTGTGTTTCCCACATCACTATGGAGGGGTGATGTTGGGGCTCTAGGAAACTGAGCTTGATAAGACTGCCTTTTTCTTGTAATTTGCTAAGATTTTTGTAAACTGATGGAGACTGAGGTCCTTTAGTTTTTCCCCTTTCCTTTGATCTGGGGTAGCCAGGAGAACCAGAGGAATATCACACATATCCCACCTGGGGGTGGGGGTGGGGTGTTGGGGGGGTGGTTTAAGGCCTGTCAGCTTGCGTTATGCTCCCTTATCATGGAGACAAGAAGCTGGAGTGACACAGTCAGAGGCCAAGGAGCCTCCAGGCTACTACAAGCTAGGAGGGGCAAAGAAGCATTCACTCCCAGATCCCCAGAGGGACCTTGGACCTGCCGAAACCTTGATTTCAGTCTTCTAGCCTGCAGAACATGAGAATAGATTTCTATTGTAAACCATGCATTTTGTGGCCCTTTGTTATGGCCATATGAATGATGAGGCTTTTGGGGTGATCGTGGAGTTCATGGGGTCTGGAGCCCTGAAAACTGATGTAAGTCCAAATATTTTTATTTATTCCCTTGACATTTATTGAGCACACTTATGTGCCAGGCAGAGAAACAAGACAGGCAAAGTCCTTGCTCTTACGCACGGCCTACATTCTGATAGTGATGGTGATGGGAAAGATAGGAAATAAGGAAACAATAAATAAACAAGATAATTTCTGATGGATAAAAGGACTATTGGGACAAAGACAAAATTGAGGTGTCTGAGTGATGAGGGAGTGTGGGGCAAGCTGAGGGCAAAGTACAGGCTGGCACCCCACCCCCACCTGGGTGGAATATGTATGATATACCTCGGACACCCCTGGCTACCCAAGAACAAAGGAAAGGGGTTTAAGTGCTTGCTATGATGATGTGGGAAACTAAGGCAAATGGAAAGTTAAATTCCCTTACTGCCTACAGCCCATTGACAAGTCCTTGAGAATGGCAGAGAGACCTCCCTCTAGGAGCTCAGCTGCCTCGATGATGACACTTTGCTAGGGGCAAAAGAGAACCTTAGCTTAACATTATCCCAACCTTGAGGATCCTGTAAGTCTACTCCCTTTATCTCAACTGCCCCAAGATATATGCTGACAGTCATACTCCATGCTTATGCCCCCCCCCCCCATATATATCTGAAGGGTCTCATGACTCAGGTTTTATTAAACAATAATAAAGGGTGTTTCCCTACCAACAGCTAGCCCCTCAATGTCCTGAAAACCTTGCTTCCAAAATACCTTAGAGACTTACTCTATCCCTGATCCCCTTCCAACCTGAGGGTATATAGTGAATTACCTGTCACAACCCCAGTGCAGCTCTTCCTGTCCCAATGCTGTAATAAAATCACCTTTTTGCACCAAAGACATCTTCAAGAATTCTTTCTTGGCCATTGGCTCTGGACTCCCCCATCACCCCAAAACTACATCATGAGGACTTCTTTAGATTAAGTAGTCAGGGAAGGTCTCTGAGGATGATGAGGGAGCCAAAGGCAAGCTGAGACCAAGGCAGAAGCTAACACCCCACAACTTCCCCTCCCCAGGTGGAATATGTGTGATATTCCTCAGGCACTCCTGGCTGCCCAAGAACAAAGGAAAGGGAAAAACAAATAACACAAATAAATTATCACAGTCATGCGGGACATGAGTCTCCATCAGTTTACAGATGTCTTAGTAAATTACAAGAAAAAGGCAATTTATCGATAGCCTAATCTCCAGAAACCTATACACTCAGTTTCCAGGAGCCCTAATATCACCCTCCCCTCCATAGAGATGTGAGGAACAAAGGCAAGAAGAAAATGATAGATAAAATTAAATTTCCTTATAACCTGCAGCTCATTGACAAATATTTGAGATAGGCAGAGTATAACACTTCTCTAGGAGCTCCCTATAATCTTAATGTTAATGCCTTACTAGAGAAAAAAATAATCTTAACTTGACTTCCAGTATCTTCTTTAACATATGAAAGTCCTTTCAGAAACTTCTCCTTTGCCTTTACTTGCCCCAACTCCATAGTATATAATCAGTCACTCCTCACAACCCCAGTGCAGCTCTTTCTGCCCATGGTCCTGTCCCCATGCTTTAATAAAATCACCTTTTTGCTCCAAAGATGTCTCAAGAATTCTTTCCTGGCCATCGGCTCTAGAGCCCCACCACCACTCCAAAATTGCATCAAAGAGATGACATCGAGCTGAAACCTGAATAATAAGAAAGAGCTAGTGATATGAAGATCCATCAATGGGAAGGGTGTTGCAAGCAATTGATCCAGCTGGTGCAAAGGTCCTCAGACAGGCATGATCTCGCTGTGATTCAGGAACTGGTAGGAGGCCAGGGGCTCTGAAATGACATTCAAGGAGGAAGTGTTACAAAATTAAATGAGCTCAGAGAACAGAGGAGTTAGATCTTGTGTAGCCTTGTAGACCATGGTAAAGGGTTTGGGTTTTATTCCAGATGCAAGGGAAAGCACTTGGAAGGGTTTAAGAAGGTCTGATTTGAATTTTTAAATGATACCTACAGCAAGTTGAGTTAATTGAAGGAGTATGGAGAGATTGCATTGTGTCAATTTAGCTAAGCTGGAATTAAGTTTCCCAGAATTCCCTTCCCTGCATGGCTCAGAGTTGTCAAACCTCACAAAAAGATTTTTTTGTTTGCTTTTTGTTTTTAATTTACATTCAAGTTAGTTAGCATAAAGTGCAACAATGATTTCAGGAGTAGATTCCTTAATGCCCCTTACCCATTTAGCCCATCCCCCCTCCCACAACCTCTCCAGTAACCCTCTGTTTGTTCTCCTTATTTAAGAATCTTTTGTTTTGTTCGCCTCCCTGTTTTTGTATTATTTTTGCTTCCCTTCCCTTACGTTCATCTGTTTTGTATCTTAAAGTTCTCATGTGAATGAAGTCATATGATATTTGTCTTTCTCTGACTATTTTTGCTTAGGATAATACCCTCTAGTTCTATCCATGTAGTTGCAAATGGCAAGATTTCATTCTTTTTGATTGCCGAGTAATGCTCCGTTGTATATACGTGTGTGTGTGTGTGTGTGTGTGTGTGTGTACCACATCTTCTTTACCCATTCATCCATCGATGGACATTTGGGCTCTTTCCATACTTTGTCTGTTGTTGATAGCACTACTATAAACATTGGGGTGCTTGTGCCCCTTCGAAACAGCATACCTGTATCTTTTGGATAAATACCTCATAGTGCAATTGCTGGGTTGTAGGGTAGTTCTATTTTTAATTTTTTGAGGAACTTCCGTACTGTTTTCCAGAGAGGCTGCACCAGTTTGCATTCCCACCAGCAGTACAAAAGAGATCCTCTTTCTCTGCATCCTTGCCAACATCTGTTGTTGCCTGAGTTATTTTTTTTTTTTTAATGTTTATTTTTGAGACAGAGAGCATTAGTGTGGGAGTGGCAGAGAAAGAGGAGAGAGACAGAATCAAAGTAGTCTGCACATTGTCAGCCCAGAGCCCGATGGCAGGGCTTGAACCAATGAGTTGTGAGATCACGACCTGAGCTGAAACCAAGTCTGATGCTTAACCGGCTGAACCACCCAGGCAGCCACAAGTACAATTCTGTACACTATTTGGAAGGTAGAAAGAAGCAGTAGCCTATTGTTTTTACACTTGGAAGATGGGAGCAGAGCACAGGCACTCTTGCAGTAGATTTACATTGTTGTAATCTGCTGACTCACCCTCCTGGCCTGGGGCAACATCTGGCCCACAGCTCCTTCAGCTCCTGCCAAATTTTATCCTTCAGCTTCTCGAAGTCCTGGGCCAAGAGCATATTCAGTCCCATGACTAAGGGCATCAGCTTCTCCTGTGGGACACATGCCCTCATCCAAGTTGGAGGATTGGAAGTGATGAGAGACTGACAGTCTTTCCGATTCCAGTCCATCCTTGTAGATGTGTAGAAGCTTACCCTCCAGGTTCCAGTTGATTCTCACATCTCCTTCTCCTCCTTCATATTCATTGTCCCTTTTAAGTGCCAGAGCCTGGGGGGGGTGTGGGGCACATACACTGTTTTATCAGCTTCTATAGTTGTGTGAGGCCAAAGCGCTATAACAAACTCATGTATATATAATATATACATATATATAGGAATTTATTTATATACTTTATTATGTATCTATATTTAAATATTTATATAGTTATATAATGTGTAATATTATATTTATATAAATACATTTTATGTATTTAATATGTGATATATATTTTGTATATTTAAATTATATTTTATATTTGAAATATGTGTCATTTTATATAAATATTTATTATATATATGTATATTTTTTAAAGAACAGAACTTTATTAGGTTTGTTTAGCACACAGTAAGCTCATAAATTTGAAAACCATCTGTATGCCCTAGATTCTCACATCTGAAGCTCTACTCCCAATTCTTTCTCTGTCCCACATAGCCTACTCTGTATTTGGTAACTCCTCCTGGCTATCCCACTGAAACTTCACAATCAACATGAACCAAAATTCATTTATTATTGATTATGTCCTCTGAATATCCTTTAAATTCATTCACGTTTCACATTAAAATATGATCATCATTTTCTCTCTCTGTGTCCTGGATTTTTCCAACAAAGCCTCATTTGGAATTTGCCAAATCCAAATTTTTTTCTCTTCCCTCCATGTTTTACTCAGAAACTAGAGTGGTCTTACTATACCCCAATTAAATCGTGTCAATCCTCTATTTAAAAATATCTTGAGTTACCCATTTTTTTGTGGAAGAAAACTCAAATGTCCTAACTTTTCTTCAAAGCCTTTGCTTTTTTAATTCCAGTATAGTTAACATACAGTGTTATGTTAGTTTCAGGTATGCAGTATAGTGATTCATCAATTCTATACATTACTCAGTGCTCATCAAGGTAAGTGTACCCTTAATCCCCTTTACCTAGTTCACTCATTCCCCCCACCCCCCTCTGGTAATCATCATTTCTTCTCTGTGTTTAAGAGTCTGATTTTTTGTCTCTCATTTAAAAAAAAAATATTTATTTATTTTTGAAAGAAAGAGCGTGAGTGGGAGAGGGGCAGAGAGAGAGAGAGAGGGAGACACAGAATCCGAAGCAGGCTCCAGGCTCTGAGCTGTCAGCCCAGAGCCTAATGCAGGGCTCGAACCCATGAACCATGAAATCATGACCTGAGCCAAAGTCAGACGCCTAACCGACTGAGCCACCCACAATGCCCTGTTTGTCTCTTTTTTGTTTGTTTGTTTGTTCATTTATTTTGTTTCTAAAAATTCCATATATGAGTGAAATGATATGGTATTTGTCTTTCTCTGACTGACTTACTGCACTTGGCATTATACCCTATAGATCCCTTCATATTGTTGCAAATGGCAAGATCTCATTCTTCTTTATGGCTGAGTGATATTCCATATTTTTACATATACCACAACTTCTTTATCTATTCATCTATTGATGGACACTTGGGTTGCTTCCATATCTTGGCTATTGTAAATAATGCTGTAGTAAATATAAGGGTGCATATACCTTTTTGAGTTAGTATTTTAATTTTCTTTGGGTAAATACCTAGTAGTGGAATTACTAGATCATATCATAATTCTATTTTAATTTTTTTATGCTATAAATTCTGTATTAAGAAAAAAGTTCAAATAAACATTACACCACAAGAAACTAGAAAAAGAAGAAACTTATCTGAAATTTAGTAGAGGAAGGAAATTACAAAGAAAATTCAGAAATAAATAAAATAGAAACCAGGATAAACAATAACCTAACATTGAAAGAAAGAAATGACTGTTTTTTTCCAAAAAAATAAACAAAATTGGCAATACTTTAACTACATTAACTAAGACAAAACAAGAAGACTCAAAAACTAAAATAGGAAATAGAAAACAATACAATAGATACCACAAAAATACATAGTGTGATAATAAATTACTATAAAGTTATGTACTAACAAATCAGATAACTTAGGGAAAAAATCCAGATAATTGCTAAAGTCATATAAGTTACCAAGATTGAATCATGAATTTTGAATCCAAGAAATAGGGAATCTTCTTAGACCAATAACAAGAATGAAAGTTGAATTAGGAATAAAAAAATCTCCCAGCACAGCAAAGCCCGAGACTACATGATTTCAGTGGTGAATTCCACCAAAAATTTCAAAAAATTATTAATGATAATATTGATCAAAATTTTACAAATAATAGAATAGAGGGAGCACATTCAAAATCATTCTATGAAGCCAGTACTACCCTGAAACCAAATCATGATAAAAAAACAATACAAGAATGAAAAAGTCTAGTTTGTCCCATATGAGTATTGCTACTCTGGCTTTCTTTTGACATCCATTTGCATCATAAATGTTTCTCCACCCTTCACTTTCAATCTGTAGGTGTCTTTAGGTCTACAGTCTTTTGTAGATAGCATTTAGATGGGTCTTGTTTTTCCTATGCATTCTGACACCCTATGTCTTTTGATTGGAGCAGTTAGTACATTTACATTCCAAGTAATTATTGATAGATATGTATTTAGTGCCATTTTTATTACTTGTTTTGTCATTGTTTCTGGAGATTTTCTCTGATCCTTTCTTGTCTTTGTCACTTTTGGTCTTTCCTTTGCACTCAAAGAGCCCCCTTTAATATTTCTTGCAGGGCTGGGGTGCCTGGGTGGCTCAGTCAGTTAAGTGTCAGTTCATAATCTCACAAATCATGGGTTTGAGTCCCACGTTGGACTCTGTGCTGACAGTTCAGAGCCTGGTGCCTGCTTTGGATTCTATGTCTCCCCTCTTTCTCTTCCCTCCCCTGCTCCCACTCTGTCTCTCTCTAAAATAAGTAAACATTAAGAAAAATTAAAAAAAAAATATTTCTTGCAGGACTGGTGTAGTGGTCATGAACTCCTTTAGTTTGTGTTTGTCTGGGACACTCTTTATCTCTCCTTCTATTCTGAATGATAGCCTTGCTATCATTGGGTAGAGTATTCTTGGCTGCAGATTTTTCCCATTTAGCACTTTGAATATATAATGCCACTGTCTTCTAGCTTGACAAATTTCTGTTCAGAGATCTCTAGCTAGCTTTATGGATTTTCCCTTGTAGGTTAAGGGCTTCTTTTGTTTTGCTGCTTTTAAGATTTTTTTCTTGTTTTTGTCCTGGTGTTGGCCTGTTGTGTTATTTTGATGGTAGTTCTCTGTGTCTCCTAGGGGAATTTTCAGCTATTATTTCTTGAAAGAAATTTTCTGCCTTCTTTTCTCTCTCTTCTTTTTGGACTCCTATAATACAAACATTATATTATATTATATTGATATATTGTATATGATATATTACATTATATCAGTCACATTGATGGAGTGACTGAGGTCTTTAAGTCTATTCTCATGTTGAATAATTCTTCTTTCTCTCTTTTGTTCTTTATTATTTTCCATTATTTTGTCTTCTAGGTTTTGTCTTCTAGGTTACTAATTCATTCCTCTGCTTCTTCCAGCGTGCTATTCATTGCATCAAGCCTGTTTCCAATCTCATTTATTTTACTCTTCATCTCTGATTGATTCTTCTTTAAGTCTTTTATCTCTGTGGTAAGGGTCTCAGTGATGTCTTCTAGTCTTTTCTCAAACCCAGTAAGTATCCTTGTGATTCCTTTCTAATTTCTTAATCTTCTCAAGAACTTTGAAAGGAAATATTTTTGTCCCTATTTATGCATTAGGAAACATAAAGACTTAGAGTTTAGTTGACTTGTCAAAGTCATGCAGCTAGTGAGTGTGGGAGTAGGTTTCAAATCCAGATTTGTCTTGACTCCAAAATCTATATTTTTTCTATTGTGCCATAATATAAAATATGTAATACAATGTCTACAGTATATTTGGTGCTCAATATATTGTACTTTTTGTTCTTATTTTTTTCACTTGGAGTCAAGTGCTTATGTATTTTAATATATTTATATAAATACATTTTATATATTTAAATACATTTTAAATATATTTTGATGTGTATTATATAGGTATTGTGTGTGTGTGTGTGTGTGTGTGTGTGTGTGTATCCTCCCTCGTGGTTCTGCTTCCCTGATTGAACACCACTGAAGCAGGGACAAAAGTGAAAGCTGGTACACTTGTTAAGAGACCAATACCATTTAGTCCAGGACCAAAGATATAGGATGTAATCATGGAGATGGAGAGAAGTTTACCAATTAAGAAATGTTTTGAGGGCACCTGGGTGGCTCACAGAACTCAGGGAAATGCTTACATACATTTACCGGTTTATTAGTGGATATGATAAATGAGAAAATGAACAATCAGATCAAGAGCTATCTGGGGCAAAGTCTGGGAGGTCCCTTAGTGAAGGAGCTTCTGTTCTCATGGAGCTGGAGTATGTAACCCTCCCGATATGGATGTGTACACCCACTTGGCAGCTCTCTAAACCCCATACTTCTAGGATTTTAGAGAGGCTTTATCATGTTGGCATGACTGATCAATCATTAATTCTACTTTCAGCCCTTTTGCCTCTCAGCCCTCAGTACTAGGGCTGAAAATCCCAAGCTTCTAATCATGACTTGGTCTTTCCAGTGACCAGTCCTCATCCAAGAGTCATCCAGAAACACACTCAGTCACCTCGTTAGAACAAAAGATGCTTGTAGTACTCCTATCTCTTAGGAATTTATATGAGTTTTGGGAGCTGTGTGCCGGGAACTGGAGACAGAGACCAATATATGTTTTTTATATTATCTCATGATAGATATATATTGGGTGACTTCATGTGTAGTTGTATCAAGCCCCGCCCTTGGAAGGACTCCACAGTTGGTTTAACGCTCTGCTGTTGCTGTCTTGAAATTCTTGATAATTTTTCAATGTGGGTCCCTGCAAATTTATTTTTTATTGGGCCCCACATAATGTGTAGCAAATCCTGATTGTCTATGAAAAGTGAAGGAAAAGAAGCTCAAGGATTAAACAATACTATGGATGGTAGTGCATCTGGAGGTGGAATTTGGGAGAGAAATCAAGAATTTTGATTTGATCATGTTAACTTAGATCTGCCTTTTAGACATTGTGATAAGCTATTTATTGATTACTTCCCCAGCATTCATTTCCCTCTTTCTGATTCCTGGCTAGACCCTGTTTCCTGGCCTTGTGGTTAGGGCTTGATTGGCTCTAGTTCCAGCCATCCACATACTGTCCTAGCATGGCAGGCTCTGCCATGTAGGGGTAAAGTAATCAACTAAGCTGAGTTGACTAGAGGTCTTTGTAATTCCCTTTAACCACAGATTAAAGAACAAGGAGAAGTCTGACTATTGAGAAGGAGAGGCAAAGGCTGCAGAAATGGAGCTTAAAGTGTTTTTTTATTATTGTTATTATTTTTTATTTTTATCCAAGGCCATGGATACTTGTGGGAAAAACCGCTTGTTTTCCTAGTATCTATCCTTGCCATCTTCCCATGTAACAGACCTTCCACTGTTTAGCTTAGTACATGGTTTCCTGGTATAAAGATTACATTTCCCAACCTTCCATGGAGCTAATTACAGTCATATGATTATATTCTGTTTAATAGCCTATAAGGGGATGTAGTGTATGCAATTTGCTGGACACATCCTTAAAGAGAGGGGGCATGCAATGTCTCCTTCCTTCTACTTTCAGATTTCTAGAATTTGAATGCATCGACAGAAACACCAGTAGTAAGCAACAATAGGCATCCTGGTCCTTTGTCATCATGGAGCCATGCCGGTTCCGGACTATCTACCTCTTTTACAAGAGAGCTAAATACTATCTTAGTTGAGATAAGACCATTATTCCCCACTATTTTGGATTTCTGTCACATGCAGATAGCATTAATCCTCAATGATACAATATCCATATAATCAATTCCTTTTCTTTTGAGGTCACCTAAATAGTGAACTGTTGCAAAAAAAGTCTCTACTAACATTTTTTTCTCATTCAGGCCATGTGCAATTTAGTCTACACACACACTGAAAAACCTCTATTCAACCCATATTTTGCTTTGTCTTTTAAGTCCTCAAAAAATATATAGACACTTTACTAGAATCTATTATTAAAAACACCACTACTTTCTCTAGGGAAGCAGCAAAAATTAATCCACATTTTTCTGGCACCAGCTCACATTTCATAAACCCTTGTTTAAAATTAACCCAAACCATTAAAGAATGCAGAAAAAACTCTTTGAATTACACAGTAAGAGCTGCCTTCTGAGAAACTGAAATAGGTGAGTTTACACGTAGTCTCAGATAAGGTGACCAAATATCTAAAATTGGCTAAGACAGTACCAACTCCCGGATGGCTGGCTGTTCTGGTTTCTGTCTCAGCACACGTCCTGTGGTTTTGACCTGATGTCATCCTACTTTCAGACAGGAATTTCTGCCCCTACTTGGGCAAACAAGTTACTGAAAATGGAGAGAAACAACATGAAAGTGGAAGTGGCCAAAAAACTAACTAAACTTTGGGTGCAGTTTTGGTTAACATTTTGATTCTTTGTTTGACGATGTTTGCAAGCATTTGTCAACAAATATTGTTCAGTTTGGGGTCTTTCAAACTATGTATAAAATGATACATTTCTAGGGTTTGATCAGTATTTTTAGAAAGTGGTATTGACTACAATAAGCTAGACAATGCCAGAATACATTTCACATATTAAAGATGAGTATTTTTCAAAAATTTTTGTTTATGTTTCGTCTGTGAGTGTTTGGTGCAAGAGGGTGATCAAAAGAGGTTTAAAACCCACCAAATTTTAGTCATGTAGGAGTACACTCACCCATTGTCTCTTGAATCATGCAGCAATATTAAGAAATTTTAAACATTTCATTCAACATATATTTGACATATGTAACATTAAGCATACTTGTGACTCCATCACTTCCCCAGATAGGGCTTCCCTTAAGCCCCATTCTTACCCAAGTCTTCCAAGGCTGTTCCAGGGACTTTACGGGTGTCCAGGTCTGTGGGATGGGGACTGTCTACAGGGGATTGGTCAGTGGACACTTCAACCTTGAAGTTCACTGGACAGATGGTATTTAAAGACTAAATTGAAGTTAGCCAGTTGGACAGGGAGAAAAGGGAATTCCAGATAGAAGAAGCAGTATATGTTAAACAGAAAAAAGAAAAAAAAAAAAAAAAAAAAAAAAAGAAACAGTAGAGTGTATGAGTCACAATCTCTTAGATGTAATTCTGAATTCCAAAAAGTTCTAAGAGCTGAAAGCATTGGGCAAGAAAACCAGATTCAGTCTGAACTCATTGGTGTGCTGCATTTGTCAAATGAGTTCAGATTGTTTTTTTCATACTACACTGACATCCTATCAGTCTAAAATATGGTTATAGTTCACTAAATGTGTATTTGAGTTCTAAAAGAAAAAATCATAAAAGACCAGTCCATTAACTATTTATTTATCAGTCTTTCAGAAACTATTATTTTTTTTTCTTAAGTTTTGATAAAAATAAAACCTCAAAATTCATAGCATTAGCAAAATAGGAGTCTAGTAAAGATAACACAGTAATTTATGCATAATTATGGAAGGACTAGTGCCTAAAGTGGTTATATGACATATCTCAGGAGGCAGTTTGTTAAATTGATACACAGCTTATTTATAATTGACTATTTCTTAATCTTTCTCCAGTTGGTGAATGGTTTCCTTATGCTTGCTTGTGCTTTAACTCATGTGCATTTGGCGAATCTTACCTACCACAAGCAAGTAGAAGTCTGTAAAGTAAAAAAGATTATCTCCTTTTCACCACTATCCCCTCCCCCTTCTGCACATATTCCAGAGGTAACCATTTATTTTTATTAAAGTGTATTTATTTTGAGAGAGAGAAAGACAGAGAGAGGAGTGAGTGGGGGAGGGGCAGAGAGATGGGGAGAGAGAGAATGGCAAGCAGGCTCCGGGTCATCAGTGTGGAGCCCAATGCCAGGCTTGAACTCACGAAACCGTGAGATCATGACCTGAGCCAAAACTGAGTCTGACACTTAACTGACTGAGCCACCAGGCACCCCCAGAGGTAACCACTCTTGAGAGGTTCGTATGTATTCTTTCAGACCATTTCTATTTGTATGCAGACATGCCTTAGGTCACAGATATTCAAGAACAAATATTGTTTCTTGTGTCATTCTCTCACAAAAATGGCATGATACTGTGAAAGCATTCTGCAGTTTGCCCTCTTCACTTAATGGGTTACACATATCTTTTCATGGAAATATGTATAGATCAACCTGATTATTTTTAGTGATTGCCTCATGTTCTATTGCATATGGATGTTCTTTAATTTTTCTAAGTTTATTTTTTATTATTATTATTATTATTATTATTATTTTTAAGAAAGGCAGACTGCCATGTGCAGTGCCTCATTTGGATATGTCTGGAGTCTTGGAAGCTTGACTACCCTATGTTCTCCTACAAATGGACCTTGAGAACTTCTTTGGAGGTTCTGGCAGGGGAGCGCAGCTACTTGTATACCCTTGACCGAAGAACGGTCTTCTTCTATTGGGGAAGGTCGTCCTCTTCCACCGAGCACGCAGCTTCGGGAGGGACACACATGGAGCAGTGAGGAAGGAAGGGGACACCTGCCTAGCCAGCCAGATCAGCGGAATCAACCCTGGCGATCAATGGGGTGACAGATGTTGCAGCCAGATCACCTTCACATCCTAAGTTTATTTATTGAGAGAGAGAGAGAGAAAGAGGGAGAGAGAGAGAGAGAGAACGAGCAGGGGAGTGGCAGAGAGAGAAAGGGAGAAAGAGAATCCCAAATAGGCTCCCAGCCGAGCCTGACGTGGAGCTCCATCTCATGACCAGGAGATCATGACCAGGAGACCATGACCTGAGCCAAGATCAAGAGTCAGCCCCTTAACCGAATGAGCTAGCCACCCAGGCACCCCTGGATGTTCTTTAATTTAACCATTCTCCTATTGATGGGTAGATAGGTTCTTTTTATGTTTTTATTAAATAATCTTTCAGATTAACATCCCTGTACTACTTCTTAATCATACTTAAAGGGCCTTGCTCTCCAATGTCCTTGGCCAAAGTATATATTTTGTAGGAATTGATACCTTCTTTCCTCTTAAACCAAAGAGAAATTATTCGTGTTAACCTGTAAATACAGCAACAAAAAGCATTTTGTTGATTTTTTAATGAAAATCATAAAGGTGACTAAGAGGGCCATTAATATCTTGTTATTGACCCCTTTAGTTCACCAATCTCATCTTCTTAAGCAAGATCATTCTGGAGATTACTCTTAAAATTTTTTCCTTGGTGTTCGCTTCATCATATCTTTTATTGTAGGACCATCTAAGAAGCACAGATCTGAGAAAAACCATCCAGGTTAAAGAGGTGGAAGTTGCTAGAATTTAAAAGCAGTGTTTCCACACTAGAGAAGTGACCTGCTACACGGCCATGGCACCAGGACATTTTCTAATTCTTTGCCTCCACCTCTGCCTCGAATAATGACCTACTCTGGAAAGAGGAGGGTGTGTTAGCTGGTACCATGGGCTCTAAAGTCATACTCCCCAGATTCTGCCTCTTATTAGCTCTGGGGCTTGAGCAAATGACTTACCTCTTCGTGCCTCAGTTTCTTCATCTGTTAAAATAGGGACAGAGATAGTGATGATGATATCACCTACTCTGTAGAGTTGCTATAAAAAAATCAAAGATTAGTATTTGTAAAGCACTTACAGGGCCTGGCACATAATAAGCTCTATATAGGTATTTGTTGAATAAGAATGGCACAGTGTTAAAGGCACTCTGGTTGTTTTTAGTTTCCTAAAGAAGCAGCTCATGAAACTTTCCCAAAGCTCAATTATAGCTGAAGTTGCCCAAAATATGGTATGAAAAATCTTCCTTCTCCTATTCATCAGCCCCTTCACAGTAGAGGTTTCTCTTTCTCTATATAGTGCTCACAAAAGTCCTGTATTTCAGTGGTCTGTTCTGGATGTCCAAACCTCTAATGAGAAATGATACCTTTTTTAGGTTAAAAAGAAGATGGGCTGATATTGGGTGTCTGCTTTCTAGACAGTTGTTAGAGTATTCTTTGTGTTCAAACAAAAAATTCTTATAAGAAGAGGAGCTTTGCAAAAACACATCATAGAAGAAACTGAGTTAGATTTCAGAAACATAAATACAGTGAAAATTGTCTGGATTCACAGGAAATCTGTGACTGTCTGAACGTAAGAAATTTATATGAAATTCACTGACAATAAATATTTATACCTCACATTTTCAGGTTTTAATATGACAACTATCAGAGATACATTCGATTTTTATTTCTATAAGAGCTAGATTAGCCAAATCTGACATTTTACAAGTTTTTTGTTGCTGTTTCCTTCCCATCCCAAACCTGCCATTGTCTGCATTTTGATCAATTACAAAGCATGTAAAGTCAGGTGTGAAATTGGTTTCCCTTAATATAATTAGTTATATATACAGGAGGAAAGGGCCACACCTTCTGGGGAGCTTCCGTATTCTCTGCAGTAGTTTGTAGCTTTGGGTTGAACACTGTGGCCAAGCAGTTTCATATTTTTGTCTGCCGTATCATGATTTGGTTTCCCAACAAAGTTGAATGTCTTACTTCCTCATATTATCACTAACAGGATTCGGGGACTTGGTGCCAGCTTTAAACCCCAGCTTCAGCACAGCATTATACTTGTAGGACTGTGGGTGGGATTTCTAATACTGAAAGAGGGAGGGACAATTTGCATGCTGTGGGTAGTCCCTGAAGTACTGGTGGAGATTTGGCAATCAAGCTTTCAGACTTTGATGAAAACACTAGGGAGGAAGCTGTAGCAGATACAGCTGTAATCAGCTTATAATTGGGTATCTATGTGTTTGGTTTTTGTGTACCTCACCTTGTTCCCAGAAGTCAAACAGTGCTCCTGTGATTCCTCTTCCAGGACAGCATTAGGAAAAGATGGAGTTCTCATTCTTTTCTTTCTCCATGGCTGGCTCAGGCCTGTGCTTAACTCTGTGATAATTTCTTTTCAGACTCAAGTTGCTCAGGCAACTACACTTTTTGCTCTCTAACTTGACCCCATTTCCTGATGAATGGGCTTTTCATTTTTTCCCTGAGTCCTACAGGTTTTCACATTCTGCAATTTTCTCTGCTAAATAGCTCTAGGCATAACTGCTTAGAAAATCATAGGCAATCATAAAACCTTAGAGTTTTAAGGAAATTTAGAGATCATTTAATCCAACCTCTTCATTTTACAGTTAAAGAAATTGAGTCCCCAAGAGGGTGAATAACTTGTTCGATGTCATCCAGTTAATTTTTAAACTGGGTAGAATTTTCCTGAAGCTAACTTTTTGAATTGGGTAGAACTACAACTAAAACCATTTTAAAAGGGGCATTTTAAAGGGCATTTTAAACCATTTTACTTTTCCATCTTGATCCTTCTCAGCTGTCATATGAATATAATTTATAGAACCAAATTTACAAAATCATGACTCCTAATCCTAACAAAACACTGTGATGTGAGAAATAGTGAAATGAAGTTTGGAATTACCATGTTTCTTAATAGATCATTTATTATAACTATGGTGTCAGATGTGGTAGTTACTTGAGGGTTGGCTAGGCTCAAGGAGATTGTTTTGCTTTACCTAAGATTTTTTTTTAACGTTTATTTATTTTTGAGACAGAGAGAGACAGAGCATGAACAGGGGAGGGGCAGAGAGAGAGAGGGAGACACAGAATCTGAAACAGGCTCCAGGCTCTGAGCTGTCAGCACAGGGCCCAATGCGGGGCTTGAACTCACGGACCGTGAGATCATGACCTGAACCGAAGTCGGACACTCAACCGACTGAGCCACCCAGGCACCCCTCTTTTTTTTTTTTTAATTTTTTTTTTTAACGTTTAGCTTTACCTAAGATTTTATTTTGGGGGGTATAGGTGGCTCAGTCAGTTGAGTGTCCAACTTTGGCTCAGGTCATAATCTCTTGGTTTGTGGGTTCAAGCCCTGCATCAGGCTTGCTGCTCTTAGCACAGAGCCCACTTCGATCCTCTGTTCCCCTCTGTCTCTGCCCATCCCCCATTTGTGCTCACTCGCTCTCTGTCAAAAAATAAAAAATAAACATTTATAAAAGATTTTATTTTGGTGGGGAGGGAGTTGAGGGTAAATGGACCAACACATGTAGAGAGGAAATAATGTCAACATGGGCATCAGTTTAGGCTCAATAATCTATTGTCATTACTGTCAATAAAATATCACACATTATGCCTGTAAGAGCATAACTCTAGTTTGGCAATATGAAGACCAGACAAGAGATTTTAAATTATCTTTGTGTCTAAAACTTGCATCTAACTAGAGCCAAAGAAGAAAAGTCTGAGGCTTCTCCATGCTCTTTCTATTGTCCACTCATTCCAGTTAGTGAGTTCTCCAGTATGGCCACAAGTAACTCATAGAGTCTTTGAAGAGCCACTCTTCTTTGCTCCACTATCCTACTCTGTGCAAGACAGCGTTTCTCACAAGCTGGCCCATCCTTAACATTTGTGAGTCTGAGGCAAATGTGCAAATGAATGGTTGTTTCCAATCTTCCCCTTATCTCAATGGGCCACATACCCTTCCATTCATACTGACCTCAGAGAAACTTGTGTATAAGTGTGTAGACTTCACCCTACGTATCCAAGCTCTGTCTGCAAGTCCGAAAACAAATTGCACAAATAGTCACCTCTTGGCCTTACTTTGGATAACACAGCCTGCCATTAAGAAGACAGACAGGCAGGGCACCTGAGTGACTCAGTCGGTTAAGTGTTGGACTTCAGCTCAGGTCATGATCTCATAGCTCATGGGTTCGAGCCCCATATTGGGCTCTGTGCTGATAGCTCAGAGCCTGGAGCCTGCTTTAGATTCTGTCTCTTCTCTCTGCCTCTCCCCACTCATGCTCTCTCTCTCTCTCAAATATAAACAAAAATTTTTTAGAAATTAAAAAAAAAAAAAAGAGGACAGAGAAGAGCAGAATCCCAAGGAAGTACCAGAAGGAGGCTCAGGGCTTCATGAGCAGGGAATTTAAGGTTTCCTGGGTAGGGAGAGCTTGGTCTAGAAGGACAGCAGGTTCCAGGAGGGCAAATCCTGACAAACCTGTCACCTTGTGGGGAGGAGGAAGGCAGAGGAGGGCTAGAATAGGACCTAAAGCATAGAACCCAGGAAAGAAGCCTTGGTTAATTAGATCAAGAGCAGTACTACCAATAAGAAAACTCTTGGGCAGAACCCTCATACAGGCATTGTCTCTTGTGTAGGACCTATACAAGAAATGGAAGCAAAGATGTTTAATAGCCAGAAGGAAGTCACTTCAAACAAGTTATTTTTTAAACAGGCAAGTTTCAAGAGATGTTCTAAAAGAACCACACTGTTCCAAAGTATGTCATGTCAAACTGGAAGAAATCTTCAAGATCATCTAATAAAGATGGAATAGACACCACAGAGACAAGTAACTTGCCCAAGGTTAGACCACAAGTTGTAATGGAGCTGAGCTGAACACTTGTAACTTGTGCTTCCAGGTTCTCAGGACTGGATTTTTTCCATGACCTGGTGCTGAACACCATTAAAGTATAACTCTAAGCAATGTGGAAGAAGAATGGACACAGGATAGCTCTTCTACTGTAAGTATGTCTTTAATGATGTGACAGAACAGCAAATAGCAGTGGTTTCTACAGAAACCAAAGACTAGTTAGACTTTGAAAGAGAGAGAGAGAGAGAGAGAGAGAGAGAGAAAGCGAGCAACTGAACTGGGAAATCAGGTGAAGAAAGAGGGGAAGTATGTAAGGGCTGATGTCTTGGTAGTGATGCTGAGTAGCAGAGAAACTTTATCTTTTCTTATGAATCAAAACCAGAAAGTGATGTTATCCCTACTGGGTGATCCATTTGGGGAAGTTGGTGTAATGAGGAAAGGTAGAAACAAAGAAGGGGGCTGTAGGGACTCTGAATTACGCCTTCACCCCCATTAACCCCCACTTTGGGACTATATATATAATTCAATTCATACCCTCCTAAATTGTCAGTAATATTTACTTTAAATATGAAGACCAGTAAATAAAATGTATTGAAGTGCCAAGTATGATCTAAGTATTGATTAATAGTTTTAAGACAAATTAAAGTTTGTCCATGAAAAAGAGAATTAGGCTGGAGTCCAGAATTTATATTCCAGTCCTAGCCTTGAAGCGAACCATTTAACCTCTGCAGTTCTGTTTTCCCCAAGGTATACAGAAAATAGGAAGTCTAGCTCTTAATATTTATGGCAACCAAAAATAGGGGGAGAAAACCCAAGTGTCCAGTAACAGGGAAATAGATTATGGAATATTTATATACTACAGTACTATCAACATTAGAAATTATAGTTTTGAAAATGATTAGCAATATACTAACAAGTTATAATATAAGGTTAAGGGAAAAAGTATGATTCAGAAACCATATCTACTGAATTATGCCAATTTTATAAAATATATGATTATAAACTACTTGAGACAAGTACATCAACATGTTAATTTTCTTATCTCTAGGTGGTTATTAGAGACGAGTTTTTAATTTTCTTTATGTGGTATTTTCACTATTTTCCAAATTGTGTCTAATGAACATATAGTATAGTAATTTTTTTTAAGTTTTTATTTTAATTCCAGTTAACAAGCAGTGTTATATTAGTTTCAGGTGATTTAGCACTCCCATACAGTGCCCAGTGCTCATCACAAGTGCATTTCTTAATCCCCATCACCTATTTAACCCATCACTCTACTCCTCTCCCTCTGGTAACCATCAGTTTGTTCCCTATAGTTAAAAGTCTGTTTCTTGGTTTGTACAGTATATTAATTTTGCCATTAGGAAAAGATGTTTTTCATAGAAACAATGTACTCTAGCCTAATTCATAAGGATGTTGTAAGGAAAATGGAAATAAGTTTAAAACTGAATCCTGAGAAATGTGCTAAATAATCTAAGTATTTATGTTAAAGGAAAAAAATTGATATATATCTCCATGTGCAACTTTTTTCTTAATAATAAACAGATATGCCTGTAAATAATTAAAAGCCATTTTCAGTCATTAAAAGAGCACAGTATATATGCCACTACCACTTCAGAACTCTTTGTATATGCTAACCCCGATGTGTAAGAAAAAGTCAAATCGACCTCGATCCAGTCATCAGGAGGGATGGCCAGTTTTTTGGGAAAGTCTTTGTGCCGGAGGTGGGGCCTCAAGTAGGGGTGGAGGGGTGTATAGACAGACTCCTTTTTCTAGAGCTTTAATTTCGGCGCCTTTCTCGTGGGCAATGACCACTCTCTTGTCATTCCCCATGCAAGTTGCTAGTAAGTTAGAGGAGGGTTAAGATAGGTTCTTGGGAAATAAAAAGGCAGTAAGTAGGGCTGCAGATGGGGCTTGTAGCAGAATGAGAGTGGCATTCCCAGTAAGGTAAAACCAGGTAAGATAGGTGACTACTTTCATCTACAGACTATTGTGTCCAGTACTTGCTAGTCATGCTCTCATTTAATCCTCTAATAATATGAGATAAGTAATGTTATTTCTTTCTTCTCCTCTTCCTCCTCCACCGCCTCCTCCTTCCTCTCTCTTTTTTTTTTTTAAACCTGAGAAACTGAAGCTCAGAGAGAGAGGGGAAAAAAAAACACCTCTCAATCTAAGATCACACAACTAATAAATTCTGGAGCTACAGTTTGAATTTAGGTTTTACTGGCTCTGAAATTTGTGCTTTTTTACCATAAAGTCCAATGAGTCCCAGAATTTTTTAACATCAGACTCACTCAAGAAGAATGTTGAAAATACAAATTCCTAAATTCCGTCCCTGGAAATTCTGATTTAGTAGCTTAGGAATAGGACCAAGGCACCTGTATTTTTAAAAAGCCTTGTTGATTTGCTGTTGGGGTGGTTTGAGGGCCGCTGCTTCATCCCCTAGTGCCTCTCCTAAATCAACAGTGAGGCTGGATACGTTCTGGTGCTGGGGCCTGGAGACGCTGGAGGACCTACCTGTGACTTCACAGTCTGCACAAAATGCCCCCCTCTTGGCCCCTGTAGATTCTCCAGGCTCATCTGCCTCTCTCACGTGGTGGCAAAGCTGGCCAACTGGGAAGGGTGCTAAAGCAAAACATGTGAATGTACCAAGGTAGAGGGAACTGTTTTCAGCAAGAACTGGACTGGCTTTATAGTTGAAA
Organism: Panthera pardus; assembly: GCF_024362965.1. Classification (NCBI taxonomy): domain Eukaryota; kingdom Metazoa; phylum Chordata; class Mammalia; order Carnivora; family Felidae; genus Panthera; species Panthera pardus. Next base: position 60,150,466 of record NW_026526810.1, on the reverse strand, counting down.
AGAAGGAGACTTTGGGGTAGTGAATGGGAAGCAGGACACGAACCTCCCCCCACCCTGCTCCTCAGGAGTATAGATCAGTAATAAAGACAGTCATTAAACTGGTTCTAAGGAGCAGGTCCTGCTAAGTGCAGACCTTTTATTAGGCTGAGAGACTTTGAAGTTTAGGGGCCAAAGGACATCCCTGTTTAGGACTACAGAGGAGTAACTGAGGGGCCACTAGTGTCCTCTCTGCCGATTTTTCTCCAGGTGAATCAACTTCTCCTCTAAGTAAATATTTAGCAGATATATTAAGTATACTTGTTTGAAGAGGCACAAATCATTGACCTGCTTCATGCATCCCCATGTTTTGGGTCTGCCCTATCTCTCACACCATGCCCACATCACCTTTCTTCTCCTCCAAATCTTTGCACATGTAATCCCATTGCTTGGAATACTCTTCTGCTCTCTCTGATCCTCTTTCCCCTCACCTATCTTATTAGTCTTGCAGGTCTCAGCTTAAGCATTCCTTTCTTGGGAGGCTTCCCCAACATAGAGGTTACAGACTCTTAGTGCATGTCCTGACAGTTCTCTGTTGTAGCACTCATCACATTTTATTGTTACTACATATCTATTTGCCTGTTTCCCCCTAAAGTGTGAGCTCAAGGAAGACAAGGACCTTTTCTGTCTTGTCCCTCACTGTTTCCTTACAGGAATCCAAGGTTTGTTAAGTATGTATGGGGATTAGGGCACCTGGGTGGCTCAGTCGGTTGTGTGTCCAACTCTTGATTTCTGCTCAGGTCATGATCTCATGGTTGTGAGATGGAGCCCCGTGTTGGGCTCTGCACCGACAGCGTGGATCCTCCTTGGGATTTTGTCTCTCTCCCTCTCTCTCTGACCCTACTCTGCTCACACGCTTCCCCCCCCTCAAAAGAAATAAACATTTAAAAATATATATGTATGAGATCGAAAGAGCTGAGGATGTGAGGTTGTGTGCATAGTGAGCCCCTCACTTAGAACAATCAAAGGTTGGGACTGGAACTGTGATCAGTTCACAGGAAATCCAGTGGATAGAATCCCTGACTTTACCAAAGCCCAACTTACTTTATGCAGATGATGATGCCAAGAATCCCGAGATGAGAATCAAGAGTACAAGGTGTGCGACTTTTGGCCAGTTGCTTGATGCCTATCTATCTCTCAGAGCTTTTCTGAGTAGCAAAGGAAAGTGTAGGAAAGTACTTTAAAAACAATGTGAGTGCACAGTTGTGGAGACATAGAATGTATGGGGTCATCTCTACAGGGCTGTGGTTGGGACTAAGAGGACATATTCTGTTTCCTATTTTTCCCACCTCAAGCCATATGTCTGGTCAAGTCAGCACAGTCAGTACAGTGGAGCCCTCATCAACCCCCACTCACCACCACCATTATCTGGTTGATTAATACTGTTGGTGTGTTATTGCAAGGGAAAGGGGAGGAGGAGAGAGAACAAAGTAGCAGCGTTTGCTGGGGTAAGAATGTGGTGGATCTGTCAAAAACACTTTCCAGATTCCTCATTCTCTAGGGGATAATTTTTTTTGCTGGTATTTTGAGATCTCAAAATTAAATACCTGTACTAGGACTGCCATCTCCAAGGTGACAGTGCTAGAAATCTCCATTGGTTTCTTAACAGGAGAAGTTTTAAATAATAGTTGCCTTAATGAAGCACCATATGGATAATTTTAGCACAGGTAGTCAAATGGTGGAAGAAAAAAAAATCAACTTAAAAAAACAAGCGAAAGCATTTCACAATACATACATATACCAAATCATCACATTGTACACCTTAAACTTACTCAAAGTTATATGTCGATTACATCTCAATAAAACTGGGAAGAAAAGTATAGAATTAGGATTGCCAGATATAGCAAATAAAATTATTTGGGACATATATTAAGAAATTATTTATTATTTGTATCTGAAACACAAATTTAACTTGGTGTCCTATATGTTATCAGGCAACTTTTAATAGAAAGCATCCCTTTTTCCCTAAGTTCTGTTCTAATTATTCCATAGTGAAAAATTAAATGTTCTTAAAAATATTCGTTCTGTAGTATCATTGATTATGTGAGTTGAATGCTATCATTTTGTGTCTTTAGAATTACATTTTCCTTCAAAATAGCCATTCTTTTTTACTCATAATTTCATACAGGAGATTAAGATTTAACATATCTATTCAATTATTTCATGTATTTTTTTGGGCTCTCTGTGTCTTAACCTTAAATCAATAAGGATTTTGATCAGTTTGGTCATTTTATTGTATTATATAGTTCAGTACCATTTATTAGTATGATCACGCCTAACCGACTGTGCCACCCAGGCTCCCCTACCTACATCCATTATTTAATTAGAAGTCTGCAAAATGGTGTTTGTTTTACTACATTATTCTTTTTCTATTTATTATTGAGAAATAATCATCAATTCTTTTGTTTCCTTGAGGTATATTTCATAAGGCTAAGTCAGTATCATAGGTCAGTCCCCTGGAAACAGACTTTGAGGTGGAGATTGCCTGTCAGAGGTGGGTGCTACATGATGAAATTTTTGGGGTGATAGTAGGGTCCTCAGGGTCTGGAGCCAATGGCCAAGAAAGAATTCTTGAGCCATCTTTGGTGCAAAAAGGTGGTTTTATTAAAGCACGGGGACAGGCCTCATGGGCAGAAAGAGCTACCCCAGGACCATGGCTTCCTAGAGAAAGACTTTTCTTACCTTTTGATTATTTGGGCTGCAGATTTCCCTATACTGTTTTCTCTTTTAGTTTTTATCCTGCTTTTCTGTCTAATAGTTCTTGCAACTTTCTGGTCTGATACTAGCTCCTTTTCTTGTTGTCTGGCTATATTAATAATTATGAATTTTTAATTAATTATTAATTATTTAATTATGGTATTAAGAGGATGGTTTCAAAATGGCAGCTTGAGCACATGCATCTACCTCCATTTGTTCCCAATGTCATTAAAATTCATATTTATTAATATACACTGAAAAAATATTGTTTTTCAGTAAAAAAATAAAATCTAAAAAAAACCCCCCAAAACTTGACAGTTTGTTTTTGGTTATATTTTACTCATACATCTACTTGTATTCAATTTTGCATTTACTTAGGAACTCCAAAGTGCCATTGATGGGGTTTTGGAGTGATGGGGGTTAGAAGCTGATGGCCAAGAAAAAATTCTTGAAGACATCTTTGGTGCAAAAAAGGTGATTTTATTAAAGCATGGGGACAGGACCCGCAGAAAGATCTGCACTGGGGTTTTGAGGAGTAAATGGTTATATACTATGGAATTGGGTGAGGTAAAGACAAAAGGGAGGTCTTCAGAAGGAGTTGATATGCTAAAAAGGATTCAGTAGATACCTGACGCCTTGCTATTGTCAAGCTAAAGTAGTTTTTCTTCTAGTAAGTCATTAATATTATGACAGTAGGGCATTCCTGGAGAAATATTATACTCTGTATTTGCCTTAAGTATTTGTCAACGGAGTGCAGGTTATAAGGAAATTTAATTTTACCTGCCATTTCTTTCTTGCCTTTGTTCCCCCACATCACTAGTGAGCAGAGAGTGATATTAGGACTCCCGGAAACTGAGTGTATAGGTTTCTGGAGATTAGGCTATTGATAAGATTGCCTTTTTCTTGTAATTTACTAGGACATATGTACACTGATGAAGACTCATGTCCTGCATTACCAAGATCTCTATCAGTTAACCATTTGTTTTCTTTCCTTTCCTTTGTTCTTGGGCACCCGGGAGTGCCTGAGGAATATCACACATGTCCCACCTGGGGAGGAGTGCTAGCTTGTGCTTTGCCCTCAGCTTGCCTTATGGTCGGGCAACACCATGAACTGTGCTCTTTTCATCTGTTGCTGGCCTTCTGCTTGAGTTCTGATTCTTGGCCAGATAGCTTAACTCACTCACTGTTGGAAGTAATAATAGAGATGTATCTGACCTCAGATACACTTTTTTTGATTAATGCTTATTTGACCAGTGGATATTTTAGAAGGTTAGAGAAGGGATAGTTGGATTGCAAAGCTCAAGTGATGATTCCTGCATTTTCAGAATCAGAGTGTATAGGATATTCTTAATTTAATCTCATATTAGAAGACAGTAACCTTATAGGATAGAAGACAATAATCCTTATAGGATAAGTGGATGTTATTGAGATGAAGCTGTGCTATCGATGTGGTTTGAAGTGTTAGGGTTCTGAGCTAATGGCCAAGGAAGAATTCTTGAGACATTTTTGACGTGAAAATGGTGTTTATTAAAGCACAGGGACAGGACCCTGCACTGGGATTGTGAAGAGCAACTGATTATACACTTGGGAGTTGGGGGAGGTAAAGATGGGGAAGTTTCTAAAAGGACTTTCATATGTTAAAGAAGACTTACAGGATCCTGGAGGCCTAGCTATGGTCAAGCTAAGGTTGTTTTTCCCTCTAGCAAAGCATTAACATTAAGACAGTTGGGAGTTCCTGGAGGAATGTGCTTGTCTCCAGTATTTGTCAGTGGGCTGCAGGTTATAAGGAAATTTAATCTTATCTACATTTCTTTTGCCTTTCTTCTCCACATCACTATTGGTACTGGGAAATACAGTTTTGGGATGAAGGAGAGAATTCAAAGAAATGCTGCATGGGTCAGAAGCCTCACCAGCTGTTTTCATACCATCAAATGAGAGAACAAATGCACATGTACTTATGCTGACGCCAGAACACCTTGAAAAGAATTTCTTGGAAGAGTGAGGATGTTAACGTAGAAGATAGTTTAATAGCTTTCTCTAGATTTCGGAAAAGTTCGCATCTATACGCGCCATAGATTCTTATCCAGGAGATGGGTTCAATAGCTAATAGCTTCTCCCAGTACTTTCTAGCCCCAGGAGTCAGTAATTTAGTGTACTTAAGTAGGGATCTCCTTGACACTTTTGCATTGAATCTCAGAATAAATAGGTAATAGCGTATCTATATAACTTGCTAACATGTCATTTAGGCCGCCTGAGGGCTGTAGTAAATTGCTCTGCCACCTTTTTAAGTGAATATACAAATGCTAAGCATCAGTGATGAGATCATCCTGTATTTTATTTTATTATTTCTCCCCTATGGTGCTGGGAAATGAATTGCTTATGAGAGAGAGGGAAGGATTGGCTTAATAACTTGTAATCAGATATGCCACACGGCACATGTGAACTTCCTTTTCCCCTATTTTAGCCACCTTTTATCTCAAGAAGAACAATTGATTCTCAAAGATGGGAAGGGTGGAAGTAATCCTTGGATGTAAACTGCCCACAGGAATTAGACACAAGTGAGAATAAAACCTGGGAATAAACTTGTGATGGGTGACTATCTGTCCATTCTTTCTGAAGGGTACCAAGGGACAACTAATAATGACATGAACACACATCTTACTGTTCTAAATATTTTACTACTAATAACTTATGCTTATAGCAACTCCATGAGGTAGACATTGGTATTATCTCCATTTTATGGATGAAGAGGCTGAAACACAGGGGTTAAGTGATTAGCCCTCGGTCACACAGAGAGTACAAGATAGTATGCTAAACTGCCTCTAATTTAATACTGATTTCCTGACTTATTTGAGTTTGTTCGATACTATGTTTCTAGGGAAGACTTAATCGGTTTTTGAGAAAACATGGCAATCGGTCCAATTTCAAATTAGGAAGACTCTTTGGCTCAATCTTTTAGTCTCTAAGAGTCCCTCAGAGACTTTACTTGGATAATTAGTTGCGAACAATATCAATTATATCTAAGTGGACAAATTTAATTACTACAGAAGACCAATTGATTTTTTTAATTATCATTGATTGCTCAGTGGTTATCTCAATGTAAAGATTGGTACTTTCTGAATCTTTCATTTAATTGGTTTATTAAGTAGTTCAAAGTTTGACATTAAAGTAAGAGGTGAATTTTCCTCCTGCTCCCTTTTTATCTCTATGAAGGATAAACATCACAGAAGCCTAAGACATCCAACAACAAAATAATAACAAGAACAACAATTAATATTAAATTTCCTGGGGTTTTGGGGATATTTTCATTTTCTGTTTTAGTAGATTTTTTTGGAGGCAGTGATACCCTAGTTTTTCTAATGTTGAAGATGGAACCTGCCATGTTAGCTGGGGTACCATGATGCTGATATTTTTATCCTTAAGTCAAATTCACAGCGAAGCCAGCTAAGATCATAAGGATTATTCGAAATTGATGTGGATGTAGAGAGAACTGGATTCTACACTTTACTCTATCCTTACCCCTACTCCTCACCTCAGTAATAGCTGGCTGTGTGATTTCATTTTCCTGTCTAATTGTCTTATCTTTAAAATTGGGATAATCACATTTGTCCTCTTTATTACACAAGCAAGACTGTGACAGTGCACTAAAAATATCACAAATGTATGTAAATTCAAGAATCATTAATATTTAGAGATAACCATATTTGCATTATTTTGCTATAGAAATATTGTCTGACACTAATTGTATCAGTTATCTATTGCTGCATAAGAAATCACTTCAAACCCAGTGGCTTAAAACAGCCATTTATCATTTGCCATAAGCCTTACTGATCGATCAGCGGGGTGGATTGTGCTGGTCTGTGCCAGGCTCAGCTCTTCTTGGTCTTGCTTATGCATCTGTGCTAAACTGGTGGGTTAGGATGTCTCCAGTGGGGACGATTTGGCTCTTTTTCACAGGATCTCTCATTCTACAGCAGGCTAGCTCAGAGTTATTCTCAGGGCAAAGGAACAGGAACAAGAGAGTAAGTGGGGGTGCATAATGTCTCTTGAGGCCTCCGTTAACTGTGACACCCCCTCATATCAACCACACTCTAGAGGTCAAGTTGCAGGACAGTTCAGTTCAAGAGGTGGGACAAATAAATGCCACATCATGATGGGAAGAGATGTACAGACATGTAGTAAGAAGGGGGAAAATAGGAGTCATTTTTGTAATTGATCTATCCTACTAATTGAGTCACTTATATTCAATTTAAACCCTTAATTATTTTTATTTCTTTTACTAGGACAGCGATTTTTGACCTTTTTGATTTTTATGTCACCATGTTATATATCTCTTATATAAATGCGTATATTCATTTCCATGGCTTGTTGCCCATGCATAAATATAACATAAGGCATTTGAATATATTAGCAATTATTGTGACCAGCAGGTAAGAACCTGGATAATTTATTAGATATACTATTATTTACTAACTCTTATTTGTTATATTAGCATTTGCATAAGGAAATAAAACAGAAGATCTGATTAAAATAATTGTCAGAGTTCTGAAGCCCAGTGTTTTGCTCTACTGGATTCTCTATTACACTGAAATGATTAGTACGCTTCATTACTGGTCCTATAAATAGTCAGATTAAATGAAGAATTGAGACAATATGAATTGAAAATTCAGATTTCTAGCCCTGCCCTCAAGAAATTTTGTCTTGGCTTTGTTTTATTTTGTTTGAGCTAAAACGAGCCTCACTGGATGTCTCCATTGATTCAATTCCCTAAGTGTGTGTTTAACTCATGATTTCACTTGGATTTAGGTATTTGGTTATATGATGCCAAACATCTGGATGTTTTTTTCTCAGCAGTGCCAAATATTCATCTATGGGGAGGAATGATCTGACTTTAGCATTTAGTTGGCATCTTTATATATACTTTTCAATCAGATGCACTATCTCACCAGGGCAACTCCAGAAGTTTGGTTCAAAAGGATGTATTCCTGATTAAGTTTAATTCTATTAACTGTAAATATAAAGCTATCTGAATTACACACAGGCACTTGGCAATATCCTGGAGATTCTAACATTCCCTTTCTTTATGTTGGCATCATGTTCAGGAACATTTAAAATATATTGCCATAACATTTTCTAAATGACTGTATTGTAATTTAATGTTATATTTGGCAAACACAACCGAAAATACAGCAGCTAATCGTGTAAGCTCATTTTATTTGCATACCATTGTTAACCACTTTCATGTAGTACTTACCAAATGTGTCAGATTATTACGATCTATTTAATGACTTAATGGATGAGGTACATTGTTCTTAAATTCAATTATACCCTTTGCACCTCTAGAATTAAGGTCACGTCAGCATTTCTATTATATAAGTGACTGGGTTTAGCAGTTTTTAACTGAGCTATAAAAATTGGCTTCCAAATCAAATCTTAGTAATAAAGGTCACTGCCTGGGGGAATTCTCCCCCCCCACCCCCAATTTAGAATACATAAATTTTAAGGTGCATCTCCTGCTTTTTAAGACAATCTTTTAGGAAAAATTCCATTATGGTCTTCATATGGCAGAAGGAAAAGTGCTTAATTTCCTGTTTGCTTTATAAGACTAGGTTTTTCTTACTTGCTGAGTAACAATCATCTCTTAGACCATTTGGCTTTTAATATACTCTCTACTACTTCTTGCCTGTATGACCTTGAGCTCTCGCTTAGCTACTTTGTGCCTCAATTTGCTTACCCGGAAAATGGATTATTAATGTTACTTGCCTCATAGAGCTGTAGTGTGGATTAAATGACATAATATACACATATGTTTGGGACAGTACATATTAATTGCTCAACAAGGGTTAACTTTTATTACCATCAGATAAGAGGTTTAATATGAGTCCATTCAGCATTAGAGAAACTTCTGAAAAGAACAGGCCACTGAGGTGAGATTTGGCATTTACTGAGAAGTCCAGAAGAGGCTATTGCTATTAGGTAATGATCACTCCATGTCAATAGATTTTTTCTTTTAGAAATGGGTGAGATCCCACTAAGGGATGAGTGAGATCTCCTCGGGGGAAGAATGCAAAGAAGGAGGTTGAAGGAGCCAGGACCAAGCTCTGAGGAAGAAATGAGGCTGAAGGGTCTGTGGGAGGAAGAGTGAACAGGAAGTGAAGATGTATCAGTACTGCAGAGCAAGAATTGTGGTTCTTACGCAAACGATTATCAAAATCAGTTGGAGGGCTTATAAAACTCAGAAGGGCCTGGAGTTTCTTACTCAGCAGGACTAGGATAGTGCCTGGGAATTTGCATTTCTTTTTCTTTAATCTTTTTTTTTTTTGAGAGACCGAGAACGCATGAGTGAGTGGGCCAGGGGCAGAGAGACAGAGGGAGAGACAAAATCCCAAGCAGGATCCACACTGCCAGCACTGAGCCTGGCACAGGATTCAAACCCACGAACGATGAGATCATGACACTTTCAGTATGCTAGGTTATAAATGGTCATCATTCATCATTCCAGAGAACTAGAGCAGAGTAGGAATAAAGGAGGATTTCTAAAGACTGAAATGAAAATAAAAATCATTATTGTTATTCATCCCCAGATTTGCTTAGGAAGAGAATAAGAGTGTACTAGGTGAATTATTGCCCCTGCAGGGGACAACATGTTGCTAATGAAACACTCTAGGCAATTCCCTGCAACTCATATAAATTACAAGAAGATGGACATATTTTCCTGAATGCAGGAAAGCGGCCGCTCTTTTCAAGTCTTAAAAAAATAATTCATTGATATTTTTGGTTTTGCACTGACCAAGGCTCAGGTTGTTCCTGAATAATTTACAGAGAAGTTCTCCACTAAAAATGGGAAAAAGGCTGATCCACTGACGGAAAAATCTGCTTTCCTCTATCTGTGTTCAGGGCAAAATCACTGGTTTCTTAGTTGCCATGACCTCCTGTTTTGTCAGGGGGCAGGTCAATATGTGAGAAACCCCACACAGAAATATTATAGTGGGGAGATCACACATGACTCTGCAGACACCTCAGCACAGATGTGTCATATTGCAAAAGATTCCAAAAAATAAAATAAACCTGATGGGATTCAAAAGCCCTTGGGAATAGGGCGCCTGGGTGGCTCAGTCAGTTAAGCGTCTGATAGGCTCAGGTCATGATCTTACAATTCATGGGTTTGAGCCCCACTTTGGGCTCTGTGCTGACAGCTCAGAGCCGGGAGCCTGTTTCAGATTCTGTGTCTCCCTCCCTCTCTCTCCCCCTCCCCTGCTCATGCTCTGTCTCCTTCTGTCTCTTAAAAATAATAAATAAACGTTTAAAAAAAAAGCCCTTGGGAAGGTACTAATTAATATTTTTTAGAAAATTTAATTTCAGTATGTGTTATCTAACCACTAAAAAATAATATCTAACCAATTCAATTAACTGGCTAAGTTTTCACCTCTATTAAAATTTTTTGGACTGTTCTATTTGATCTGATTCAGGACGAAGTTGTTTTTCTCTTTGACATAACACAGATGACATTCATACAATTACAATCTGTTGTTTTCACTCTGCCATTATACACACGGAATCCTAGAGCTGGAAAGTCCTGCAGAACTCATTCTTATGAGCTAATATTTAATGTGCAAACCACTCTGTTTAAGTGAATTTCCTTTTCTTCAAAAAGTACACAGCCTCTGATGGGCTAAAATCTAAATCAAGGAGAATGCTATTGTTTAGAGTCCTTGCTAGGCAGACAGATCAAAGTTAAAGGAATCTAATGGGGTAGAGGAGATTCAATATAAAACTCTGGAAAAAACATGAAGTAAGATTGTAGAGGAGAACCATCTAACTATTGGTCTATCATCCATTTGTTTGAGATATGTAAAAATATCTAAGCATAGTTTAAGATAACTTGAAATATTTATTAACAAAGAACAAGCACAGTTGATGCCATTCAGGGTTGTAGAGAATAGATGATTTATGCCCTGATTTACCATGAAAAAAGAAATTAGAAATATATCAAATTCCTTTTCAAAATTCAATTAATGGCTAAAGAAGAATATACAGCATAGTTGCTCAGGAATCTCAAAGCTGGTATGATTTCTGAAAAAACCTGGCATACATCAACTGACCAGAAACCATCAACATCAAGTATATAATGGGGATTTACATTGTGCGGTGATCCATATTATATAAGTAGCATAAGAAATTAAGAGAGGCGATGATACAGTATCTTAGAAAATCATAACTACTGTTCCAGAAATTCTATTTAACCAAATTAACTGGAGCAGTAGCTGTCATAAATACTAGGAAGATTTTTTTTTTTTCTTAAAATTCTACTGCGTTAAGTATAGTTCAACTGGAAAGGAAAATGCAGTATTAAAATAGAATTGTGTACAAAGTAGAGGGAGATAAATACCACAAATCCATAAGTATGCAGAAGACTGCCTAGGGACCCCAAGGGAAGTGTTCATATAAATGGTGTCCCCTGCAGCTGGGCATCCTCACACTACCAGTGCAGTGGTAAATTAATCAAGGAGCTTCACAATTAAGCTTAATGCTTATTGATCAACAATGAATTCTACTCAATGGCAGGTGCAGTGAACGATGATAGTTTGGTGAATTTACAGAGAATGCTATGAAATCTAAAGATGTTTTTAATGTTTATTGATTTTTGAGAGAGAGAGAGCAAGGGAGGGGCAGAGAGAGACAGGGAGACAGAGGATCCAAAGAGGGCTCTGCTCTGACAGCAGAGCCTGCCAGGGGATTTGAACTCACAAACTGCAAGATCATGACCTGAGCGAAAGTTGGACTCAACTGACTGAGCCATCCAGGTGCCCCTAAAGATGTTTGTAATGTTATAGTCAGAGTATATGATATTGTGTGATTTCATACTATAATCGAAGAAAAATATCTAATCATAAAACAAGGGACAAAATAATATATGTGCATAAACCTTCCCATCCTTTTCTTTAAGAAAAATTGTTCATCCTTTTAGTCCCAACTCTGATGATTCTTCCTTTGTGAAGCTTTCTCTTACTCATAGGAGCAAATATAATACTTCTGTGACCCCAGAGTATGTGAATATACTTATACTACTGCACTTACTCTATTTCATTTTAATTAATAGTATGTGTTAGTTTTTCTATTTATTAATATAATGAGAGTTCCATGGAACCGTGTCTTATTTAGTTTTGTAGAACTAGGTACAGAGCAGGTCCATAAAAAGTGTATTAAAGGCATGAGTTTAGTCAATATATGAGAACAAGAAATGTTCATGATATCTATTGATACTTTTAATTCCAAAGACAAATGGGCTCACAGGCAAAATAAATCTCACAGATCAGATTTCTGTTTACCAAAACTACCTGCTTGTTAGATTAAATTATTCAGGAATCATCAAGGACAGAACTCCAAGAAATCTTGAAAAGTTGGAGGAATCATCTATCAAAATTGAAGATGATATTGGATAGATATAAGAGCCAATAACAGCTTGTTAATCTTTGATCAGATACTGCACCCAAAAAATAGGCGAAGAAAATTTAGGGAGCAAAAAAATCTATGTTTATGCTAATATTTAATTTGGAAAAATGTAACATTTCTTTTTGTATTTAATTGGATGGGAGATAGTGAAGAGAGAAACTGTTGACTCTAAATTATTGTGGGCTCAGTTCCTCTCCCTATGACCTTGCCTGGCCACACTGATACCTGGTGATGTTGCATGTGTTCCCCTTTAGGATGATAAATATATTAGAGAGGGAGAATTTAAAAACTTAACTCAATATCCAAAAGTGCCAAAAACATGAAATAAGGGTTCAACAGTGGGGAGTATTATTTGTTATGAATATTAGTAAAATTACTGTTTTATTGATTACTTATCCAAAGCTGTTACAGAAAGAAGTGTTTCTAAGCTAAGTCTTTTAAGTGCTATTTAAAGGTTTGCTCTTTTCAGTTACAAATGACACATTTGACTTGTCAAATGAAAACACTTGATAGTTTTGCCAGCACAATAGCTTTGCCGCCATCTTGGTAGTGTATTTCAAGGGAGACAGTTTAAACAAGGGGGTGCGGCCCTGGAATGATGTCTTGCTTCTGCTCTTTGCCAGCTATATCACCTTGGGCAGTTATTTGAGCTGTCTCAGAGTTCTCATATACAAAATGATGATAATCAACTACTTCATGAGGCTGTTATGTCAATGAAATTATGTGCACAAAAGCACCCGTAAACTGTAAAGTACCATATAAATGTTAATTATGATTATAGCCTCATCTACCATAATATCAGAACCATGTCATGGAATATGGAGGGCCTATTTCCTTTTTCCACATGAGCTCCTCTGCAACACTAGTAGTAGTGATCTTTTTCATTTGCTTAGTCATTTTCTCCCCCCAATTTCTTTTTTTGTGGTAAAAGACATATAATGTAAAATTTACTAACTTAACCATTTTTAAATGTATAGTTTAATGGTATTACGTACATTAATATTGTTGTGCAACCATTACCACCATCCATTACCAGAATTCTTTTATTTTACAAAATTGAAACTCTATAACCAATTAAACAATAATTCCCCACTTCCTGCTTCCTTGTTGTGTTAGTTTTTTTTTTTTTTGAGATAATTTAAAGTTCTAATGCTGCTCCCACCTTATCCCTAACACAAAATTCATTACCAGTTAGAAATACAATGGTGATAATCTCAATTTTATCTACTACCTTCATTGTTTTGGTCCTGGTAAGAAAAATAGTCAGAAGATGTAGTCTACTGTAATATAGACCTTGCATGATAGGAGAAATTTGCCACATGTAAAAAGGCTGGACATAGTAACTCTTCTGAAAATGTATCCTAAGGAAATAACAGGGGAGGTATACAGAGTTATCTGGTAATAGGAGAAAATATAAATAGACCTTCTAAATTCTCACCAATTGCAATTTAAAAATTGATGGCATAGGGGGTTGGGTGGCTCAGTTGGTTAAGCATCTAACTCTTGATTTCCACTCAGGTCATGATCTCATGGTTCCTTGGATCGAGCCCCACATCGAGCTCTGTGCTGGCAGCAGGTGTCTCCCTCTCTCCCTGCCCCTCCCCTTCTCATGCTCCTCTCTCTCTCTCTCTCTCTCTCTCAAAATAAACTTAAAAAGAATTGATGGCATATACATACAATGAATAGCATATAACCACTAAATATCTCCTTATGGAATGATACTTAAAATAGGGGGGTATGGTCACACTACAGTATTAAGTTAAAACAATTTTAGTAAACAATATTATATTACATCAATTAAGTAATAAAAATTATATATATAATTATGTTATATATATGTGTATATAAATAAATAAATAAATATATATAAATATATTTATATATTTATATATTTATATATTTATATATTTATATATATATGTATAAATCCTAGTAGGTATACAGAAAATGTTAATGACAATCTCTGGGTGGCAGAATTATTAGTGATTTTAATTTCTTCTTTGCAATTTTTTATGTTTTGTAGTTTTTTCAATGACCATATATTACTTTTATAACCAGGAACAAAATGTAATTAAATCAAAACCCAAACTGAGGCCACCTCCAAAGCAAACCCAGCAGTGAACTCTGAAGTATTTCAGCTATGAACATTTTAAGTAATTGGAAATTGGGAGGACCATAAAAAGCGGTCACTGGGGGCTAGTATTTGAATGAAAAACCCAAAGAGCTTGTTTCGAATCATGTCGACTTTCACGTTACTAATATAATTAAAGCAAGTAAATCAGTTGGGCAACAAGCCACTCACCCTTCAGACACACGTCACAGCTGTCTGCATGCTCACTATCTTCACCTTGCTCAATTTTCACAGTTTTTAATATGAATATCAATTCCCTTTTTCATAAACCTAACCTATAAATGCCACAACCCCTCTGAGGGATTTCCCCAGGCTTCATTTTAGGCTCCACAAGAAAGGATGTAAAAGAGACCTTTCTTTTGTAAAGTGATTCTATAATTCTGTCCAATATCCATCATTTTCAAGGCCAAGTAATCATATTTAATAGATCCTAAATTACATTCTGTCAGGCAAGGATTCCCTTGATGATATTAACCAGAGCAGAGGACTGACAGGCAGAGGCCTGAAAGTAAGATATTGTTCTACAAAGGGCTTACGAGCTTTCCTTTGCGAGGCTTGACCTCACTAAGTTTGGGGTGGTGCAGGATCTGTGCCTTCACCGCAATCCTCAGCCTTCCCAGGGTTACTCACAAACCAACTCCTGATTTCCTGTCTTAAAGTCACTTTTAAAATTAAATTACTTGGCTCGTTTTTGACCCTTTGAGGAAATTGCCATCGTGAATTTATTTCTACAATACTTCACTAGCAAGACAGCTAGATGTACAAGCATTTACCTACCTATCTCCATTTTATCTCCTTATCGGAAGCCTGAAAGAAAAAGGCTGAAGGAGAAAGTTGGAGAGATGCCTTCATGCCTTGTGCTGTTTAAATGAATGTTACAAAGTAGAAGGTTGGAGATCTTTCTTGACAGGAAAGATTTAAGGTCATGATGCTAGAAAAGAGTGCAAGGTCAGATTTTCCTTTGAAAAAGGGGGATATCTTGGATCAGGTTTTCATTAGGAGGGACGTTCTCAGTACTCTTTTGAACATCTCTATTGGAATAGCTTTGGTTTTGTGGATTTTACATCTCAAAGGTTTTAAAGAATAAGAAGGTTAAAAAAAAGAATAAGCATTTCCCCAAATTAAACAAAATTTAAGTTTTTAAAAAAAGTTGATTTATAATCAAAAGTCTATTTATTTATAATCTCTACACCCACCAGGAGGCTCAAACTCATGACCCTGAGATCAAGAGTCACTGGCTGAGCCAGCCAGGCGCCCCACAGAATTTAAGTTTTTAATGCTTCAGTTATTAAAACAATTCAAGCACAAATCTTCATTCAAAATACAACTGCTGACCTCTTGCTATGTGCCTTGTCCCTGGTGGCTTTAGGAACATTAACTCATTGCATTTTTATGACTCTGTAACCTGCAGAGATATTTATCCCAATTTTAGGGGTGATCCCTATGGGTCAGCCATTTCTAAAATCTCAGAGTGTCTGGGACTCCAACAGTTTAGACCACTCTTAATTTTTGATCATCTGTTTTCCCACATGGAATTGCTTGTTCTTGTTCTGGAAAAAATAATCCCACCCATTTGCTCCAAACTTGAAGATATCTCGTCTTGAAATTCTTGCCTAAAGAAAACTGTGAAAACACTAAAGGTTAGAGGAGGAAGGAGGGAATGATGGTGCTTGGTGTTTAGCATTTTAGAACAGGAGGTAGAATGATGGACATAATGTAGTAGAAGGAAAACCATAGTATTAAACCATTATCAAGGTATTTGTCCTGTGATTTGTGGCAAAGGTACTTTACACAAAAGGACCAATTCTGCATATTTTCTGCCCCATATTCTTTTCTCCTTCCTTTTTTTTTTTTTTTAAGTTCTCAGGTGTCTGTGTCTTTGCTCTTCATTAATTCTTTCATTTTTAGTCACAACTCTCTCTTCTTATTTCTATCTTACCATCATTCTTTCCCTAGTTTTTCCCCCATGCCTAAAGAAGAGAAAAAATAAGACAAAACAAACCTTGGTGTTCTCCCTTTAAGTGCAATAAAACACAGGTGCAAAAACTGAAGGAAGGAACCGGCTGGTTTCACGACCATGTCTTCCATCTTTCATCATCATTAACTCCTCTCGCTGCTGTCTTCTTCTTTACTTCCTCCTTTCCAATAAGTCACTTCCTTCTTTTCAATAAATCACGAAGGCCAAGATTTAAAGGTACGTTACCACATTCTGATACACTACAGCGGTTTAATTTCCTTATCAGTCTAACCCAAATTGATTTCTCATCGACAGAGCTCAGCTGCCACCAACTTACCCGCTGTGTTCAACAAATGGAAACTCTCAGTAAAACCTGTATTATCATTTATTTCCACTGTGGAAATACTAAACAAGCTGGAATGTGGTGGTTTCTTTAATTTTTTAAGTCACAACACAATTATTACGATGATGGAAATTTCACAATTTTCCAGGGAATGAGGATGGGTTTCAAAGGAAATAAACATGTAGAATCTGACCACTAGGTCTCCAGTAGACTTTGGTCCTTTTCAGTGTATTTTGCCTGGACGTGTTAATATACTATCTACCTTCTTCTCAATGTTCTAATCAGTAAAGAAAAATAGTGGCATTCTTTTATCTTTTAAAGGGGTTATTTTAAATGTTTTTCTATTTTTAACTCCATGGAATAAACAATTATGGCTGTCTGTATATGTATCACATTTTATATTTTTCAGAGAACTTTCATAGAATTATCTATTTAATCCTCATTAAAACACCAAACACTTGCTGGACACTGTGATAAGTATTGTGGTCCAGATGAAAAGGTTCCACAGATCCTCTTTGAGAAGCTGGGGGCACATGTAATAATTCCAGACAGACTAATGTATTATGGATTTTAATAATTGTATATACAAGGTACTAAATGAACACTGGGCAACTATTAATTATATTGTTCTCTGAAGGCATTTGTCATATTGTATTTTAATTCGATACATAGTAACAGCTTCTCCCACTAAGTTGTGATAAAGAAGACATCTTATGCACCTCTGTCTTCTCATCATTAGACACAGGGCCTTGAACATGATAACCGGTTACTCTTCAATGAATGGAGGAATAAAATGGGTGGTATCTATACATAGATATACAGCTGTATGGATATTCATTTTATATATTATAATGTATATATAACTGTATAGATACTATACATTGATTCATGTTATATATTTGTATATAAACACATACATGTATATATTATTATATATCACATGTATATATAATTATTATGCATCATTATATATGATATATATCTAATGTATATATGTTTAAATTAATAATTCCAGGAAAGAGGATCTTTTATGCAACATGGGAAAAGAATTGTTTTTTGGCCAGGAAAAGTACTATCTTTGTGTTACTACAGACTCTATATATAATAGGTTCCATATTAATATGTTTTCAAATTCTGATGATGTAACTGTGATGGTCAAGGTCAGCCTTCTAAGAAAGATCGAATTCCCAAATTTCCTTTCACTTTAAGGAGTGAGAGCCTTCCAGCCTTTCTCTCTCTCTTGCTCTTCCTTTCCAACATGACTACAATTCATGCCTCATTAAGGACTGTATGTTGTCCTCCATCTTCAATTAGTGAATACTTCTGACTTACTGTGTGCTTCATTCCCATTTTATGTGTATTTTCTTCAACTGCTCACTGCTTCACCTTTAGGTGCTTGCTGACCACCATCCTAACTAGACTCGATTGTGAATTTGGGAGGGACAATGGAAGAGCTATTTGACATAAGGAAGAAAAGATGAACTCAAAAGCTTGCTTTCTCACCTGTAAGTTGCACAGAAAACACTCAGTCAAGTTTCTAACAGGGACTCACTCCTTTCTTTTGATCTTTGATCTTTGATATTTGGAGGAATGTTGGGCTTTATGTAGCTTTACTTAAACAAATGCTGATAGCAAGATGAGGATACTATTCCTTTTTGTGAAGGAGCTGCCTGAAGAGCTCTCATTGTATGGCTTTTTATCTTAGTAGAAGAATGCATTTCAACACCAGCTTTATTTATAATAAATCAGTTTAGTTGCAATGTTTGCTTTATTTCTGTTCCTCTGTTTCTGGCCCGTGGGCTCCTAACCTGCACTGATGGGCTTTCCTTATTCAGAGAGGCAGATCTAATGTGGGCCTTAATTGTGGGGTCAATAAGATAAGGAGCCCCATACCCTCTCTGAGTGGGTCTTCTTTGTTGGCTCTACTAGGATGAGCTTAGTCATTTTTCACTTGTTTTCCACGGACTGGAAAATGACATCAGCTGCTGACCCTTCTATAATGTTGACCATGTGCCTACATCCATCCCACCAGTTGCCTCTAGTAAGGATCTATGCTGCTTGCTCCGGGCCTGCCTGCCATAACTCCTTGCTCCCCAGGTCTCAGGAGTCCATTGCGTGTTCCTTGTCCTTCCTCCTTTGGGCTGGTGTTTTGTTTTAGTCCCACATCCTAGATTGAACATCTCCTTTCATACAACAATCATCTTCTGGCCATGATGACCTCCTATGTGGAACTCTGACTCTCCACAGATCCTGAACATCTCATTTTTTCCCCCAAATGGTTCAGCCTTCTCAGTTTGTCTGGATGTCCCCACTTGGTTTTGTTTAGGACAGTAAGAGAAACTCAGATGTATTCCTCTGTTGGAAAAGAGACAGTTACCTAGCTTTCTTAGTGTCAGCAAAATGATGACTTATGCAAGAACCACTTGTACTCTGATGAGACGAAGAAAGCTCTCTGGATCATTTCATCCAGCTATCATTAAGGCCAGGAACTTATGACCTGGGACAAAATCTCAGAAGGATTCCTTATAGCCCTTGTTGATTACCATTCTCCCTTAAATGTATGCATTCCTTGGCTGATAGGTGAAAGTGGGAAAAAGGAGGAGTTTACCTCTGCATTGTCTCTAACTTACTCCCCGTTGGCCTTTGTACTTTGCTGCATCACCCCAAGGAGACCCTTGATATGCTGAAGGGATCAGTCAAGGTCCCGACAAGAAACAGAAGGCATACTTGATTGGGCCTTATTCAGGGAGTTTAACCAAGAGGCTACTTACAAGGGTGTAGATAGGTTCAAGGGAAACCAACAAAGGATGGTAAAGTCTCCCCAGGGCTAGTAACAGTGGGGATCCTTACCAGCCATTGGCTTAAAGGGATAGAGAAGGGAAAAGCTACCAGAGCCCTGAGAGAGAGAGAGAGAGCTGTAGCTATAGTATAATGGGGCTGTGTGGCCCTTTCCAGAGGGAAGGAGCTACTGCCAAGCCTTGGTCATACAGGGAGGGACCTCTGACCTCACTCTGCTTCATTCTGCTCCCATCCTCACGTCTCCTACCTACCTCTTGCCGCTACCTCCCATTAGCGGAATCCAACCAGAAGGCAGGGGATGGGACCTGAGATGATGCAAAGTACAGGTCGGCCTGTCTTGGGAAGGAGCAGATCAGGAGGCTAGAAAGAACATCTGGAGGGCTGATGCTGAAGATATCCGGCACGTCTAGTAATTGATCTTCAGCTTGAGGTTGCTTCCTTAAATGATAAGGATATTTTGATGCAGTGAGTGGCACGTCTTTGAAGCCTCTTAGAAGCTTATATAGCCATGTTTTTCTATGAAAGATTTTTTTTTCTAAACTAGTTCAATAATATGGTAAGTAGAGGATTCCCTACAGCCTTACTCCCTGGCTCTCTGGCTTACAGATTTGTCTCAGAGCCCTTCAGCCTCCAACATCTTGATCTTGTGGAAGCTGCTGCCATGATAGCTGCATTGATGGCAAAACTGCAGTTTTGTTTGACGCCCCATTTCAGCTGTATTCCTTTCGGTGACGGGTATCAAACCACAAACCAAACTCCTCTCCTCTCTTTCACTAGAGACTCACCTTCTTTATGAGACATGTCTGATAAGTGTTGGAAGCCATAGAGGATTTTCTCCCTCTTCTCCCACCTTAATGCAACACACACACACACACACACACACACACACACACACACACAAACTCGTGGAGAATTTGAAAAAGCAGAGTCTTGATCTTTGGAGAGAGGAACAGATTCTCTGGATGGGAACTGAGATGTTGCTGAGTTGGATGGCAAGATACCCACCTAAATATAGCCTCTTCTGAGCTTGCACAGCCTTATGACTCAGCATTTCTTCTGGAGATAATTCAGTGAACTCCTATACACCAGATCCAAAATTGGCAGAGCAATGTGCTGTGAGCTCCAGAATCAGGCTCTGAAACTAATGCAAGGGTGAGGAACAAAACTGAAAGCAAAAGATGTCATGATTTTTTAGGGCCTAAAGTTTTTTTGTTTTTTGTTTTTTTAAATTTTAGAGGAGGGTGGGAGAGGGGCAGAGGGAAAGAGAGAGAGAGAGACTTCTAAGTAGGCTGCATGTTCATTGTGGAGCCTGAGGCGGGGCCTGATCCCGTGACCCTGGGATCATGACCTGAGCTGAAATCGAGTCAGATGCTCAACCTACTGAGTCACCAGGCACCCCTAAAGTTCTTTAATTCTGTGTCAAGTGGGAGTTTTTAGACTTTTTTAAAGGAGAGGCTTGGAGATGGTGCCCTCTACTTTACATTGTGACAGTTTCTTGCCACAGCTGTAAAGTTGCTATAGCGAAGCTGCTTGGCCCTCCTACAGACATCTGCTTCTGGGAAGGGAAACCTGAGGTGGGTGGTCACCCAGTGCAGGCGGGGACACACCTACAAGTTTTGGAGAGTATGACTGAACCATAGAGGGAGAAGGGCACCAACACTGAACCCCTGACAGGGCTTTGGTAAGAAATGCTTTGTAACCCGTTCCTGTCTTCACTTGGGAAGCTGAGAGCTTTGAGAAGCTGTGTTCCCAGATCAAACAACATGTAAGGTTCTCACACCATGAAACCTTGGTGCCCTACAGCGTGTGCTAAGCAGCACGTTTCCTAGGCTCTGATGGCTGCCTTTCTTGCACTCTTGGCCTGTGGGGGTTGGTGTTCATTTCTCTTAGACTTAGGGTGACTGACCATCTTGGTTTGCTAGAGACTTTCCCAGTTTTAGCGCTGGAAGTCTGCTGTTCCCGAAATCCCTCCACTTGTTTGCCCAGATTGGAGTTTTGTGACTGTGAGACGTGGGGTGAGGCCTGGACTGGGGGTGTTACCTGAGAGTCAGGACCCTCAGACATCAGACCTCCTCTCGGAGTGTGGCTACAATATAACATCCTTCTTTACCAGGTTCCCAGTGACCCATAAACTGCATGTACTTACTTTTGTCCCACAGAGCACTTTGGGTGGTTGCTGGTGAGCTGAGGTCCAAGTGTAATAATGCATATTAAAGCATTTTGTATTGTATAAAGCACTATTCAGACATAATTCTTTTGGTTATATCATGCTTTCCTCACTGACAGTCCCTGACCCTGCGTACATGTGAATCTCGACTTTGGGAGAGAGAAGGAGCTAATAAGTATGATTAATTTAGTATATTAAATAATAATCTAATACACTTATTAACAATTTAATATACTAAAAATAATAAATATTAAGTACCTCCTGTTTCCACTGAACATTGTGCTAAGTACATTATATACATCATTGCTTTTAATCCTTCTAAAAATTCTGTGAAATAGTTATTATTATTCTCCATTGCCCCTAAAGTCAATTTCCTTAATACAAGAGTTCATTCTCTTTTGGTGTAGACTCAGGGCTGATGAAAGCAGATAAGCCAGTATAATTTACCTGGGCTGGTCTGCTATTTTGCTTATTAACATAAATCCTGTGTGAAAACTACTAGCCGGTCAACCCTTGGATAGGGTGAGGCCCAACCCGCCATTGGTGGCTCTGCTCAAACCTTGAGATCTAATTTAGAGCCTAATTTAGAGCCACCTTGAGCCATTTGGCACAATCTAGCATCCCAAAAGGTATAGGAGTATGGGTTTCACTCTATGGTATTATGTACATTTAAAGGCTCATTTATCTTTCCTTGGTAACTAAAACAGTTCCCAGATAATGTCAACAAAGTTGTTGTACAGACATGGTAAAAAATAATTTTCTAAAATATATATTAATACACAATACATAAAATACACAACCTATCCTTTTATTATATTTCATTCAATTTTTATTTATTTACGATCAAGTTTAAATTTTTATCCCAGCATTCATTTTTATTTCCCATTGGATTAAATGTATTTTTTAAATGCAGAAATGAAGTTCATTTCTTACCAGTTCAGCCTTTAACTGTTAGGTTTATTAAAGGCCATAGATTATCCATGATGTATTTGGTATAATAATTAAATCATGATGTTAATCCTGTTTCCACCTATGAAGAGATGTTGTTTCCTCAGGGCACTTGGATCCCATGTTCAAGGCACCAGTTTGCTCATAGAAAGAATCTGAAGGAAGATCTTTTACTGCATGACAACAGCTAAGTTTGAATTATGTTATCCAAAGAAGAAATTTCTCTCCATTAGTCAAAGTGCCCACAGCTTTCAAAGAAACCAATTTTCCATATATTTAAGGACTCTTGTATATACACTTAATACCTTTCAATGAAATTTCTTACCCACACAACGTAGTAAAAAAAATTACACTATTTCTTCCTAAATGTTGTTAAAACACCTTCTTAGACAAATGGCTTATAAGTTTGGGCCAAAATTTTGTTTCAAGCTGGCCACAAGGGATGAAACCTTTAAGTGTGCCGATTCAATATTCTCTTTAGGGATTCTATAAAAAAAGTGAATGGTTAATCATTGTTAAACTGGATACAAGAAAAAATCATGTCTGGTTAAAGATTATTAGGCTGGCCAGTCAGCTGGGTGGGTAACCCTGGCTTCCCAGAAGTCCTTAATCTTATTTAGGTCTATCAGAAAATTGCTCAAGCATTTTAACAGCAACACCAATTACATCCCAGAGGAGGTTGTGAATTATATCATGCAAAAAAAGTTCTGCCCTAGACCAGGTTTGGGACAATTTTTATTCTCACTGTGAATATAACTTTTGTGCCAAAACATTATCATTGTTTTTTTTGTTCTAAAATAATAATTTTTTTTTTCCTTAAAATTTGATTTAAGGTGGTAAGCCCTTTTGGAATAAAGCTATTTCTTACCTTAAAAGAATGTTGTACCATTTGAAACACATGAAAATTGGACAAGTGCAACTTATTTGGAGAAATAGTAACATTTCATAACAGAAATAGTGCTAAAGTAAGCTACAAATGTAATTTAAAAACAAGCCAGCAGTGTCTAGCTCTACCTACCAATTTCCAAGAAGTCCACGAAAAACTATACCACAAAGGCATGTTAATGTCCAGACCTTGAGAAATTCTATAAGACTCCAAATGGTTTCTTCGGTAAACACCTTGCAGGGACTAGGGGCAGAGAGAGAGAGAGAAGAAAGGGAACCTATAAAAAACACTTAAAAGACTTACTAATCAATCACAGCATGTAGACCTTATTTGCATCCTGATTCCAACACACTGCAAAATAAAATTATGACATTCAAGAAGCAGTTGAAAATTTGAACTTTTACTGGAAATATAATGATATTAAGGGATTATTGCTAATCTTTAAATTGTGACAATGGTAATGAGTTTATATAGAATCAACTTTATGGTGTAGAAATACACAGTGAAAAGTTTGCAGACCAAAGGATATGTCTGGGATTTGCTTCAAAATAATACAAGAGGAAGAGAAGTGGGTGAGGAGAGATGAAATATGAAAAGCCTGAGTTGGCAATTATTGAAGCTAGGTGATGGGTATACAGAAGTTTATCGTCCTCTGCCTACTTTTGGCATATGTTACTAATGCTCTTGAAATTTTTTTTAATGTTGATTTATTTTTGAGAGAGAAAGAGAGAGAGAGAGTGCCTGAGTGGGGGAGGGCAGAGAGAGGGAAAGACAGAATCTGAAGCAGGTTCCAGGCTCTGAGCTGTCAGTACAGAGCCCAATGAGGGGCTTGAACCCATGAACTGAGCCGAAGTCGGATGCTTAAGTTGACTGAGCAACCCAGGTACCCCAGGCACTCTCTTTAATAGAAGATTTAAATAACACGACACCAACAGGATTGATTCTCTAAGCTGTTGGTGTTCTCATTGCTTGCCTGGTCAAACTGCTATTCTAGAGCCCACAGGCAGTAGAGCCCTTTGCACAAAAAAGCAGATTGGAGGGGCAGCAATGGCATTACAGTAAGTAGATAGAAGTCAGACCCTAATATGTCAGTGAAAACCTTTCCATTGGGGCACAACGTACTAGAAGAATGAAATGATGGCTAGACACACAGAAAGGCTCGTCACTGAGTGCATTGTAGCGAGGGGTAGTGCCCATGTCTCTTTGGTATTGCCTAAATACCTATTTCCTGTTTTTTTTTTTTAATTCAAAAACTTGATGGGGTTTATTAGTTGTGAGTAAAGAGAAGAAAAACAAGTGAGAGAGAACACGGCCTGGGGACAGAAATGTTCTTACTTACTTTAAGAGGTCTTAGGCCTGTTATGGGAAGTAATTAGCATTCCTAATCAAATGCTGGACACTGCACGTGTTACTGAGTTGAAGGCCTCTTCTGGGAAGTGGGTTGGCCACCCACCTGTTGACAGTGTGGAGCAGGCCATCTTCAACCAGGCTTTCGTTTATTCGCCTTCCTCTGTGTCTTCTTTCTTGTAACTTCTTCTTCCTCCTTTGAGTCCTATTTTTCTTTCTTTTCCATACATATTTCTCCCAAGAGAGAATCCTTTGGCTTGGCTTGCAGTGAGCTTGAACAAAAACTCCAATGTTTCTTACGATTTGTCTGAGAATTTACTTTCTTCAGTTTTTTCATCACATAAAAAGAACTCAGTTGTTCATTGGCACATATAAAATACCAGGAATTTTGGAGTTTCAGGGTTCAGCAGCTCAAGGTATGTAGTTGGAACCTTGAAAGGAGTGGGTAGAGAAAAAAAATATGGAGTGGGGGGCGCCTGGGTGGTTCAGTCGGTTAAGTGTCTGACTTCAGCTCAGGTCATGATCTCATGATGCCTGAGTTCAAGCCTCACGTTGGGCTCTGCACTGGTGGTGCGAGCCTGCTTGGGATTTTCTCTCTCCCTCTCTCGGTCTTCCCCTTCTCCACTTGTGTGCACACACTCTCTCAAAATAAATAAATAAACTAAAAAGAAAAAAAAAAGAATATGGAGGGAGAGGAGCCCAACAGCAAGGCCAGAGGCGGAGACTCTGGAGGGACACAGCCGGGGTGAAATTCTTATGCCTAACATTCAACTTGACGTTCTTTCCTGAGCTGTGTTATTTCTACTGTCCTCCCGTCTCGGCAAATGACAGGCCCATCTTTCCTCTGGTGCAGAACAAACACCTGGGTCTCATCCTTGGTTCCTCTCATTCTTTTGCATCTGCATTTGATCCATCTGCAAAGCCTGTTGGCAGACCTTCAGTATATATCTATAACCTATGTCCACTCCTTACCACCACACTGCTGGACAGTGGTTCCCGTCACCAGCTCTAACGTGTGCAGTTGAAATGGCCTCCAAATTCATCATCCAGCTTCTACCTTTGCCACTCTCAGTCTCCTCCCACCCCAGAAGCCAGATAGATGATCCTTTTGAAGTACAGTCAGGTTCTGGCACTCCTCTACTCCAAAGCCTGCAACTGCTTCCCAACTCACTGTGAGTGAAAGTCAGCCATCACACCAACCTACTGGCCTTCACAACACATTTGCAACCCCTCTGACCACATTTTGGCTCTTTCCTCATTTATTCCCACTGCAGCCAAACTGGCCTCAGACTGTTCCTCCTTCGGGGGTTGTGCGCTTGCTGCTCCCTCTGCCTGGGACATCCTTCCCCCACATATATGGGCATGGCTTTCTCCAACACCTCCTCTACTCAATGCAAACTTTCCTTGCTGTAGCCTGCTTGGGTCATGCATTTGAAAAATCAACTCCCCACCCCGCCCCGTCCCCCAACCCCAGCACTCTGCTTCCCTTTTCTCTACTTTAATTTTCTCTGTGTGTTTATTAGTACCACACACACTCTATAGTGTGCTATTTATTGTGTCTATTCTCTGAGCGTTTCCTCTGGAATATAAGCTTCACACAGGCAGAGATTTCTATCTCTTTTGTTTGCTACTGAATCCCCAGAACCTAAACAGGGTGTAGTCTATAGGAGAGGCTCAATAAATATTTGTGAATGAATAAATTCCCCAAACTAAGAAAATCTGGCATGTACAACATTCTTATGTGAGTAGAGCTTTGGGGGATGAGGCAAAGTGGCTAAGAGCAGAGGGGACAGGGCAGTGGCTTCAAGCACTGAGATGCTGAGCTGGTATCACCAAGAGCTTAGTGGGAACAAGACATTTCAAGTGAGAGGTGACCATGGAACTTGAAGCCCTGGGAAGGACCTTTCTGACCATTCCACAATAGCCTGAACTCTTTTATTTGGATACTTAAGTAAAGGCAGTCATGAAAATTTGGATATATTTGGAAGCATCTGGTTACTTTAATAAAATGTGAAGTGACATTTTGAGAAAAGAGACATTTTCTCATACTGGACATTTACATATCTGGTATTTTTGCAGTTTGTTTCTCAGAAAAAGGTTTACCTATTTGAAATCAGACATCGGGCAGCTTAAACCGGACAAAGACAATCAAAGCTCTCTATCGCAGACCTGCCAGGCACAAAACACAACCTCCAGTGTTGAAGCTGCGGGGTGGGGGTGGGGTGAGCCGGGGAGGGGCACAGCAGGTGCCTTGGCCTCTTCTCAGGGAAAAGGCTGTGGCGAGAGGGGCGGCCAGCCCTACAATAAGGCTTATTTTATGTCGGCCCAGTTGGCTCGCAGTAAGCACACTATCATAGGACTCATAGAAAGACATGGTTATTTTAGTTGGCACTAAGACAAAGATATGAATTCAAGGATAAAAGCAAAGCCATTCTAGTACATAAACAGAAACAGCATATGCCCCTGCCCTCCCTCCAGCCACTTGTTAATCTCTCAAGGCAAAATCCTGTGTCTACCCTCCCAGTAATCTTTGAACCCAGACATTGCCATTTTCAAGGTCACTCTCCACTCCCACATAAGGGGAAATTGAGGAACGGCCTGAATTCAGTCCTTCAGAGGTCTCACCCAGATTCCATGATACCCTGAAGGTATCTGGGGGTGCCCATGTATCCAGGAAGAATACTAAGGCTGACAGCTTGCAGAGGGCTCAGTGAGGTCCCTGGCATGTCTGCGTCTATGTGTGTTAGTGTATAAATCTGGGAGGTGGGATGGGGAGAGGAGAGAAACTGCTTTTTATTTATTTATTCTTTTGATGTTTACTTATTTTTGAGAGAGACAGAGAGAAAGAGAGAGAGAGAGAGAGAGAGAGAGAGAGAGAGAAAGCAGGGGAGGGGCAGAGAGAGAGGGAGACACAGAATCCAAAGTAAGTTCCAGGCTCTGAGCTGACAGCACAGAGTCCTATGTGGGCCTCAAACTCACAAACTGTGAGATCATGACCTAAGCCGAAGTCAGATGCTTACCCCACAGAGCCACCCAGGCACCCTGAAAAATTACCTTTTAGTTCAGGGCAGCACTGGTCTGGAGCCCAGATGAGATTTGTAGGAAGAGCTCCCCAGGTTCTCCAGCAAGACCCCCAGGAAGAGTGAAGATGAGACCGCTAGGTAGCCAGGAGGCACCACTGGGCTCTGGCCAACCTTGAAGACAAGCCAGAGGACAAGTTACAAGCAGCAGAAACAGCAGACCTTAGGAAACAGCAACTAGGGGCACAGTGACAAGGTCCTGCAGACCGGGGAGCTAGGGGATGTCGTGCTTGGGACTTCTGACCTGTCCTACCATGAGGATGAAAAGTTTTGGAATGACAGCCCAGCCCCATGTATATTCATGTATTCAGGTGCCATCTTGGGGAGGAGCCAGGAAGTGAGGTGGAAGACGAAGGAATCACCAAGTACCTTTATCTAGAAAGGTGGAGCATTAAACCAGGGGACTCTAAATGGTTGCACTGGGCCACGGTTTAGACCAGATTGGACTTTTAGTTATTTTTCTCCTTGCTACGCAGCAGTTGAAAGTTGACCAAAGATGTTTGTTTACAAATACCAATTTTCTTTTTACTCATCTGATAATAAAAGTGAGTAAATTACAACCTCAAAATATGATTGTCAATAACCCTCTATATAGTTAGTTATATTTGAAAACTTCTGGCCATTTTGGGACGGTGGGAAGATGGTGGGCTGTAGCCTCACATAGATCTAGGTTTGATCCTAGCCCTTGCATTCTGCTCCCTCCCTGTGGGAACTTGAGCAAGTCACTTAACATCTCTGAGTCACGGTTGTCTGTAAAATGGATTTAATACTGCTGACTAGAGTCTTGGTCTGAAATTAAGTGGTGTCTGAATGTAGAGTTGCCCAACGCAGGCTTGTCATGCGGTAAATGCTCGACAAATGTCAATTTTCTTTTCTTCCCACACTGAAAAATTTGCACATTGACAAACTGTTTCCTATTGAATTGACTCCAATTAACTACCAATAAATTGACCTTAGTGTTTGATGGAATCATACACGTTAAAATATTGACAAGTAAGATGTTATTTTTTATTTTAATCCAGTTCCAACTATGACCTGTAGATGTCTCTGTGAGTCTTCCTCTGTACCCAGCTATGACTAAAGGTACAGAAGACAGCTCAGCCATTTGTGTTAATGATTATTCATAAAGCACAGAGGTTGGTGCCTGAGGAAGGAGAGCACCGGTCACTCTGTCCACTTAACTTCCTCTGTCCCCCACTCCAGGGTGCAATGAGACTTTCCTCAAATCCCTTTGTCCTGCATCCACTCTCAGCCTTAGAGTGGGAATGTAACTCAGAGCACAGGACTTGGGGCAGAGCAGCCAAGTTCTTGGGGCCCTTCTGATGTTCCCCCACCTCCTGTTTAAAGCTGTCATGTGTGGCATTGACCACAGGAAGCTGTTCTCTTGCAACGGACAGGATTTGACTTGGATGTTGATTCAGGTAACACCAGCTGAGTAAGGAAGGGCTTCTGCCACGTCTCCCTATTTGGGACAAAACATTTAGCATTTGTTTCAACTCAGCCACGGAACCCACAGCACAAGAAATAACCATTGAAAGGTGAGGGAGAGAGGATTTAGGAAATCATTTGCACAATTATTTTTAAATGACATTTTGTACACCATGAAAATAGGATTCCTTAGGACCCCATAAAGTGGACATAAATACATGTTCCTGGTTTAATGGACCTGGCCTCTCCTGGGCTGTGTTTTATGTGGCATAAGAGGCTTCTAGTGACTAACGCGATATGGGGCAGTGGTGGGTGAGCAAAGAGAGGAAGGGATGGATCTCCCATCTGCATTTTATTTCATTTTGAAGAAGACGAAATGAAGATTTGCTTTATTCTAGGGTCAGGGCCCTGTGCTTTCTTCTTGACAAATGATTGAGACAATTTGAATGGAACTGAGTTTGGCATTTTACTTTCTGGATTTCCTTGGCCTCTTTCTGTCTTCTCTTCAGTCCCCTGGAGCGTTGGACTGCCTGGTCTTCTCAAGCAACCCTGAGGGGATTGTGAGCTGGACTCCTTTCCTTATGGAGTCCCAGGCATCTGCTCTGTCCTCCCTGCTGTCGGTCTCTGTGCACAGTGGTGAGTACGGAGGGATTCACAGAGGAGAGTGAGACAGAATCTGTGGGTCCACTTGCCTTCGGTGGAGGATGATCTCATCTGCTTGGAGACATGAGTGGAAGCTGTTAACCCCACAGGGTATGTTGGGGCTAAGGTACCTGAAGTCAGTCAGGGGATGAGAGGGAAAGAGACGTAATGCTTGCAAATGTGATGAATAAGAGGATGTTAGGTCCGGTTGTAGCTCTGGAGCCAAGGGAGGGGCAGAACCTGGACTCAAGGTCACAGCCTTTGGTGGCTTGGCTGGGGCTTGCTCTCCATAGGTGTCCCGTGCGTAGGCTACTGTCTGCTCAGGATGCTCCTGGGTTATGCCTGTTGCTTGGGGGCAGTTATCCATAGCACCCCCTTTTACTCTCAAAAGAGTCCCTATTTGGATGCTAAATTACATTGTCAGCCTGCCTGTTCACCTCCCTAGATATTGTGTCAGCATTTCTAAGAGGGTACTATGTTTGTCAGTGCAGTAAAACATAAACATAGAGCTTCAAAAGGACCAAGAAGCTGGTCTAGACAGGTCAAGAGCTTTCCATGAGAGGAAGCGGGCTTCCTAGGTCCTACTATGCGTTCAGTTTTAACTGTATCCAAATTTCTTTTGATCCTTTTTTCTTTCCTTCTGGCTAAAAAAGGTAGTTTTGGAAATCAGTATGATACTGTAAACTGCTTTCTTACTAGACAGCATATTTAATTATTTCTCTATTAATGGAGAGTCATGATGTTTCTAGTCTATGACCACTACAAACAACGCATATGCATACACATTCTAGTTTACCGTATTTGTTGCCCCATCTGTAAATGAAGAAATCGTAGGATTGGTGGGGGGGATTCAATGAGATAATGCTTATAAGAGCACTTAATATAGTACCTGGTACAGAGCAAATGTTCAGTAAAATTGTCTGTCATAATTATTTAAATATGGATTTCATAAATTATTTTTCCTTCTCTCAGAGAGGTTCATCCCTGGGCCTTCTGACTAGTGGAAATGGTGAACCTATGCCCTTTCAAGGTCACAGGCAGGACCATGGCACGTCTACGTAAATTGCCCTCCAAAAGCTTCACTCAGAACCTCACTGAGGGTTCCTGGTGAGGCCTCCAAAGTTCATGTGGTCTAGCTCCGCCTCAGTTCCCAATTTCAAAGTGGCTCTGATGATTTATTCATTTCTGCAGGGGACAAAATACATTTGAATGTTGTCACTGAGATGTTAGACTTCTCTCTCATCTCGAAAGTATAAACTTCAAAACATCCACAGAAGTGGCTGGGAGACGTGGGAGGATGGATGTGCTCCTGGCAAAGGCTCCTGAGCAGGGTGAGGCTGAAGGAGCGGGCCTGCCTCTCCTGTGACGGGAGGTTTGTTTGGAGGGACTCCTGTGGAGACGCGGGTGGCAAGTGGCAGGGTAAAGAGCTGCCTCAACTTTCATGTTTGGAACATGTTTTTCAGATGTCCTTCCCAGCTAGAAGTTATCAATATGACAAAGGGACACCTGTCTGACCTCAAAGGAAGATGACCTCCTGTCCCCTTGATATCTCTCTTACAGTCCAGGGCTTCCAAAAGAGCCATCTCTGGATGCAAACAGATTTTCTCTGTGATGCCTTTTTTTTTTCCCTTTAAGCTTTGAACAATGTGGCAAAAGATAGAAAAGGAAGCTTTTGCTCCAAATGGACAAGGTTTACTAGAAGAAAAAAAAGATCTAAAAAGCTTCTCCACCACCTGTCCTGGTAAGGTGCAGAGAGGGCTTAACGTTATATGAGAAAGCTTGTCAGATAAAAACTCGGCTTGTCAGAATTTTCTCCCTAGTTCTCATCCCACAGAGGCACATCCTGTAGGCTCTCTCCACTGACCAAAACCAAAACGCAACAAGGCCAACTAACTCCAAACAGGGTGGGTAGGCCTGAGAGTTTACGGAGCTATTAAAAACTAAGAGAATATGCTGATTCTACCCAACAAAGAAACTGGAAACATTTCAGGAGTCGGGGCGGGGGGTGGGGGGGGGGAAGAGGAACAATGATTTAAGACTTATTACCCATGTTCAATTCTACCTATGTTCGGAAGACTTATGAAATTAAAAAAATGAAAATATAGGACGCATTTTAATGAAAACAAATTAGTATGTGGTTACTGTGTGCTGACTTAGTGCAAAGCCTCTATTTTTCAGGGCCACAGGAGTGACAGATGGTACTGTTACAGACTGAATGTTATATCCCCCCCCCCCCCTCCCCCGGCAAAGATCATATGCTAACATCCTAATCCCCTATGTGATTGTATTAGGAGGTGGGGCTTCAGGGAGGTAATTAAGTCCTGAAGGTGGAACCATCATGGATGGCATTAGTGCCCTTATTTAAAATAATTTTTTTAAATGTTTATTTATTTTTGAGAGAGAGAGACAGACTGTGAGCAGGGGAGGGGCAGAGAAAGAGGGAGACACAGAATCCGAAGCAGGCTCTGGGCTCTGAGCTGTCAGCACAGACCCCGACGCGGGGCTGGAACCTACAAATTATGAGACCATGACCTGAGCTGAAGTTGGACACTTAACCAACTGAGCCACCCAGGCGCCGCTCATTAGTGACCTTATTAAGATGAGACATGAGAGCTTGCTCCCTCTCCTCCCCACCATATGAGGGCACAACAGCAAGAAGACAAATCACCTGCAACCCAGGACGAAGGTTCTCACCAGATACTGGATTTGCTGGCACCTGATCTTTGACTTCTAGCCTCCAGGACTGAGAAGTGTTTGCTGTTCCAGCCACCCAGTCTGTAGTAATTTGTTAGAGTAGCCCAAACTAAGACAGCGCAGATGAATGAAATCCACCGACACCCACAACAAACATTGAATTTTGGCTTTTAGTTTTAATTTTCTTCTCAGCCAGAGACTCTGACACAAGTAAGCCAAACCACTCTGAATTTCAGAAACTTTCTTTTCTATCTCTGTCATAGGGAGTTATGAAAATGGCTATTGAAAAATGTGAGCAAAGGGAGAGGCAACAAGACTCATCTGACCACACTGTAGATACCTGTGGAAAGCGGGGGTGACACCAGCTCAGGGTGAGAGACAAATTGCAAATTGGGCTCTTAGCCTTACCTTTGCCTGAAGGGGGATGGGGACCGACTTGGTAGGGGCCAGGCACTGGGACAGTTGCAATATATACATTTGCACTTAATCCTCACAACAGCCCAGTGAAGTAGAAATTCGTATCTCTGTCTTACAGAAGAAATTAGAGTTCTAAGTATCATGGTCAAAGTCACACATCTAGAAGTGGTGGGACCAATATTTGAACAAAGAAGAACTGAGGTTCTTCTATTTGCTCTGTAATTTGAACTGACAGATGGTTCTGAAAGGTTCTGCAGGGTGGGAGCCAGAACTGGTGCTCGGGCAAACCAAAGCCACAGGACCTCTGGCATCACGGTGTAGGAATCAGCGAAAGAATTAGCTTTGTTAGGCAGGAACAAATCATATGCAGAGAGGAGGAGAGACCAGAGGCTGCTGAGGGAAAGGTTTACGTGCAGGATTTACAACTCCAGATGCACGAATCTCCTGCCCAGACCCACTAATGAAAATTGCCAGCAATTTTTGTAGAGTTCCCCTTGTGATTCTGCTGTGCGACAGTTGAGCGTCCTGAAGTAGCATAAAGTAGGATTCTGTTCCTTGCCATTTTACAATCCCACGCTGGCCCTTTGTGCTTTCTACTATAGTTTATTATATTTCCTAAGCATAGAAATATAGCAGTTAATTCAGGAGCAAGATAACAAAGAGAAAGGGAATGCAAAGAAGGAATCTGAGGCAATGGCTTATCTCCTCCCAGACCAAGTAAACTGACATTTTTGCAGGTATTTTTGTTCAACACTAGCAGAGTTTGCTGAAGGAATGTAAAATCTCTTCTCCTGGATGGTTGCAAAGAGGATATATTGCCACCTGCCAGCAGGACTCTGTCTTCTTGGAACATTCTTCAGAAAATCTAAACTAATCCTTAATGCTTGGGAAATGTGAATTTGTCTTTAAAAAATTTTTAAAAAATGCAGTCAAATATCAAGTCTGACCTCAAGGTGAGTGCACAGGGGCAGAGGTGTACTCACTGTCTTGGTGGCATTCAGGCAAAACATACTTAACAGCTGTAAAGAAACCAAGAAGAGAGGGTTAGGAAGACCATAAGTGAACATAAGCTATCAGTGGTTTTGTCCTTTTCATGGCTTCTATCAATTTAAAAAATCTTTTCAGGCACAAAACCTTCTATTCTTGGTAGGATAAAAATACAGTACTCACATTCCAAACAAGGCGTTCTAAAAAAATAAAAAAATAATAATAAACATAGTGAAGCACAAACCATTAGAAAACCGTCTTTGTCCCTTGACCCATACTCTGCTTTGAATTGGATATTTTGTGATTCAGGGGACAATTAGGTGGTTTATGAATTTCCCAGATCTTTGTTGTGATGGGCTGTGGGACAGAAAATGATCTATCCGAGTTAAGGCCAGTACAGGTCTTACAGGTCTTATAGGTGAAGGATCCTTGAGCTTTAAAAGATGAGAAGTTGAGTATAGAAGAGTCTAGTCAGTTCATTCTGCCATCCATTGGGAACAGTGGCAAAATACTCATTAGTAAGAGAAGTTGAAAAATTTGAATTTTCAAATTTGAAGTATGATTTCAGGTTTTGGTGTTTTGTCAGGTACTTAGTGAATATACCAATGAGGATAAGGGAACATCCACTTATTCAAAATATTATTCATAGAACAACTCGTCCATGCCAGGCACTGTGCTCAGCACTGAAGAGGAGAGAGCCCTCGCCTTCGTGGTCTGTTTTATTCTCTCCAGGATTCATTCTTTAGGACAACAGTCAGTTGTATTTTTCAGAACAAGCCTTTTACCCTTGAGTTACGTGCTGTCACTTATGGCCTAATAGCTCTGAGGGTACCCTGCCTCAACCATCTATCCAGGAATACATCTGCTTCACCAAGTATCCAAAAATATGACTGAGGCTCCTGTTCAGCGTACTAAGTCTAGGGTTCATGATGGAATTTTCCATCCTGAAGAAGAGCTTAAATCTTAATCAGGTCTCCTCTGTGGTTAAAACAAAACAAAATTAAAATCAACCTATAAAGTTATCAAAGTACTTTGATAATAGTACTATACAATATAAAATCTATATTAGTCAAATTACCGTTCTCACTCATGGCCTATGAAGTTTATATATAAATTAAAAAAAAAAAGTTTCCTGCCACTTAAAGTAGAGGCATAGTAAGAAATCAAACCAAAGCATATCTGGAAAAGCCTACCTGGTGACTCTTAGGATCCACAACTGACATGGAGTCAAAGAGGTCAGTGTGATACCTCAGCCTGTTAAAAAGAAAGTCACATTAATATCTGGGAGGGGTGCCTGTGTATGGGTGGAAGCAGGGTGGGACTGCGGGTTAGGGAGAGCAGCAATTATAGTCCTTCATCAAGTCAGGGGAAACCCAACGGAATTCGGGGCCATGTTTCCAACTTAAGAGATTTGCCTCGTCAGTTTTTCAAGAACATTGTCTAAGTTGGTGGCTTGTTTATTTATATCTTGGATTTATGGATCAACTTTCCTCCAGAAGGGCTCTCTGCTAAATTTGAACATAGTTTAGATTTCTTCTTCCTGTCAAGTCTCCTACCTCAAAAGAGAGCCTTGTTGTCCTGCTGTGTGTAATGATGGCATTTGTAACCCCATTTGGCACGTACATTTATTGTTGCATATTCATGCATGTTTTTTTGGACGAAAATTGAGAAGAGATTGACAACAATTTTCTGGTGGACACAATGTGTTCTTTCTTGCTCTGTAATGTATTTTTCCATTTGCTCCCTGCTCCGCCTCTTGGGGAAGATTATTTTCCTTTCTCATCACCTATGTTTCCTTCTCGGCCTTTCTGGCTGCTCATCTGGGCTGTTTTCCACCTTGCAAACGTTTAAACAACTCACAAATTCAAACTTCTCTGGTTTTTGAGAGAAGACAATTTTGAAATCACAAATTAAATGGGTCTGTTAGCTCAATAAACTCTCTTCACTTTAAAAAAAAAAAAAGTAAAAATAAAAAAGGATTAACAGGCACCTGGAAGAGAGCTTTATATTTTGGCAAGAAAAGATTAGGCTTTTCTCAAAGGCATCATGGAATTTAGTGAAGAAAAGATGCTATAGAACTGGCCAAATATTAATAATAAGATGGCCAAAGCCATCCTAATTATTTGTATGTGTCCATGCATGTTTGTGGGCCCAGAGAGAGTTAGTAGTTAGGGGACCTTGCACTATAGTTCACAGGACTCTGCTCTGCTGTGTGGACGCAGCTGCCAGTAAGACTCTTCCTCTGTAATGATTTCCCACTCCTCTTTACAGAAGGTAAACTAGGCTTTTAGACTTCTAGAATATTGGAGACTTCTAGAACATTCTGTGGTTGGGTTACCATTCTATAAATTAAATACCATGTGTGCTCATGCTTGGGAGAGAATTGGTCGCCACACTGCCAAATGCTTAACTTTCATTTTCTTTACTAGATTTACATGAGTTTCTGAGAACAATGGGAACCTCCAGGAGGGAGCCACTTGCCTTGTGAAAATGTCACTCCTTACTTCTACATGGGAAGCCTGGGCCATCCAGGCTCTTGCAAGCCTTTTGACACCAAGCCTTCTGTGTCCTCCTGGTAGCAGGTACATTCAGGCTGAATCTGCAAGTGGGCCAAATCAGTAGAAGAACAAAGTCCACAGAAGCTGATTCCTCAAGAAAAGGGTTACTGAGTGGGATATGTTTTGTCTTTATATCCCTAGCGCCTAGCATAGTGCCTGGCATGGAATAGAGACTTAAGAACAGTTTGCCAAATGGCTGAATGAATTTGAATGACGGCTTTCAATGGCATTGCCAATGAAGACAGTTGGCTTGACTGCCTTGTGGGAAAAAAAAAGAGGGCCTTTTGAGAGAATCCTAGGTCTCATTAATCTATCTATACAGTTAACAAATACAGGTGAGTACTTCTTATATGTCACTGAGCACTTTTTTGAAATCACCTGGTTCATTTGTACTCTCCACCTACCCAACTAGGCCTAGAATGTAAGTTCCAAGAGAGAAGGGACATTGCTTGTCCTGTCCATGGCTCTACCTTTAGCTCTTAGAATGGTGCTTAGGGACAGAGAGGAGCCCTCAAAATGTGACAGAATTTTCTGCTGACTAGTATTGCCCAAGTTGCAAATGGCTCCAAATCATTCCATGTACTGAAACCGAGTGGTGGCTTGGGGAGGTGGCTCTTGTGTTGGGCTTGGGATCTTCTGTCACGGGCCACATTTTCATCTGCTGATGAGCCTGGCTTCCACCCCAGTCCAGGTTCTGAGCTGACCTGCATCCCATACCAGCTCACTGGATTGGAGCAGGTATACAAATTCTGCGGGTTCTCCATATTTTCTCAAAGTTCAGTTTTTAAGATATAGAGTCTAGCATTCCTTTGTTTTAGTCACTTCTGTTCTTATCATATTTCAAAAAATCCATAAAATGCCAGAGTTCAAAGGTGCAACTTCTCTCAAGTAGAAAAATGCTTGACTAATGTCTTTGACAAAACCGTTTTCTCTGTACCGCTGGGTTAGGATGGGTCTCATAAACCTCCCAGACTTCAAGCTCAAAAAGAATAACTTCCAGACTGCAGGCTGCCTGCAAGATTTCCCCAGGCCCCTGGAATGTCCTTTATTTTATAGTTGCTTCCTCAGTCTCAATTATGAACCTACTTTCCGTGACAGAGAGGGAGAAGCTAAGAGGGTGAAAGATATTTGCATAAAATGCCACGGTTTACAAAACTAATTCATATGTTATCTTTTAAAAATCTTTGCCATTAAACCGTGAAATATGTGTCATCCCAATTTTAGAGATGAGGAAATAGGGGCTGACCGAGGTTAAATAAGGCATTGACCATTATGTTAGATGTTATTTGAGCCCAAGTCTCTTAAATATGACCCTCCATGTCTTTCCACTCCTAAGTATGTCATAAATGAGTCTCCAAAGTTTCCTAGGTTTTTTGTTTGTTTCCTGGTTACTCCCCTGTGTATATTGTGGTTCACCAAGTTTGTTAAGCTGGTTCACATCTTTAGGCCTCTATACATTGCCATGCCCTCTGCCTAGAAGAACTTGACCTCTCCTTTATTAAATTGTTTAGATAACTCCTGTTTATCCACCCCCCCCCCCCCCCCCAAAAAAAAATCTGAGCTCAAGACATGAGAGCACAAGGCTGAGTCAGCCGTGGAATCACACTGTCTGGGTGCAAATTTTGGTGGTGCCATTTACTCGCTGTTAAACCTGGTGTGGTAGCTTAACCTCTCAGTCCTTAGTTTTTCGATCTATATGATGGGGAAATTTTTGTTTATCTTCAAGGGCTGGCGAATAAGGAATGTAAATACCACACTGCTTAGAGAGTATTCAGTTTGCTGCTGCTCCCCCACCTTCCAATTTTATTTATTTATTTATTTATTTATTTATTTATTAAAGTTTATTTATTTATTTTGAGCATAAAGGCTGGGGAGGGGTAGAAAGAGAGAGAGAGAGACAGACAGACAGACAGAATCCCAAGCAGGCACCATGCTGTCAGCACAGAGCCTGACTCAGTGCTGGAACTCATGAACCATGAGATCATGACCTCAGCCGAGATCAAGAGTCAGACGCTTAATCAACTGAGGCACTCAGGTGCCCCAAATTTAGAATCATATTACCAATCTCCCCTGCTTCTCTAAAATTGCTTCTTTGTTTAAAAAAATTTTTTTTCTTAATGTTTTTATTTATTTTTGAGACTGAGAGAGACAGAGCATGAGCAGGGGAGGGGCAGAGAGAGGTGGAGACACAGAATCTGAAGCAGGCTCCAGGTTCTGGGCTATCAGCACAGAGCCTGAGGTGGGGCTCGAACTCACAGAGTGTGAGATCGTTACCTGAGCTGAAGTCTGATGCTTAACCCGCTAAGCCACCCAGGCACCCCTCTCTAAAACTGCTTCTTGATCATCCTGGAGTTTCCAAAAGATCACCCATCCACAGAGAGGGAAATGGAGAGAACTGAGGGCAGGGGGGGAGGGAAGAGAGAAGAGTATAGAGTAAATAGAGAAAAACATCAGATATGGAGAAAACTTTGCCAGCTGAAGGGAAAGAAAGAATATTAAAATAAATGTATCAGTGTAGTTCTGGGAAGGGTTGGGGAAAGTAGAAGAGAAAAATAGCTAAAAATGACACCGCCTGTCCTGGCAGACATGTCCTGGCTCAGAAGCATCTGCTCTGCATCCAGGAACCGGCATAGGGGTCTGGAACCCAACACAGCAGCTCTGAGGGAAAAGGAAAATATGAGAAGAGCTGGCTTGAGAAGGAAGGAGGATGACAGGAATCATCTTTGTATAAATCCAAGTGGCAGTTGAGATGTATTTATGTTTTCAGGAATTAGTGACTTTTGTTTTTTTGAAAAAAAAAAAAGGACAACACTTTTTTTATACACTTCTTTTGCTTAGCAACAAGACCCACAAAAGGCATGTGTTCAGCCAGGATGTCAGTTGCTCAGCTCATTAAAATATTAAGTGAAACATTGATGACAATTACATAGCACAAGCCTTTTTGTCTGCCAAAGTGTGCCTTTCAGTGCATAACAAAGTAGGTCAAAAGTTTGTTTTGTTATTTTATTGTTTCTTTTTATCTTAGACTTTTGATGCAGTTTCCTTTTAGTAGGTAAAATGGTTGTCAAGTTTGGTGGAGATAATTTGAGGACAGGGACACTTCAGTGACTGAGATATCTACTTCTGGATGACAAAGAAAGGCTCCCTGAACTTTTCTCTGAGATGTCATCTATTTAAGAAAGATTTCTTTGGGCCTCTGTATCCTAGGTCTTGTGTTGGAAATACAGTACTGAACAAGATAGATACCAACCTCATCCTCATAATGATACCTTTAGCTCCTACTCAAGTCTGTTTATCTGGGCAATGCCTTATGTTCAAAGCTCTCTCCCACACACATAAAACATACACTTCTTAAGTCTTCCTCCGCCAAATTCTGCTATGAGAATTGAGTGTTGGTAGTCATTGAGATATTGATGGGAAAGGACAGTTATGTAAGTTACCTTCCCGTTGGCATTTGTATTCGGAATATATAA
This sequence comes from Panthera pardus, assembly GCF_024362965.1. Lineage (NCBI taxonomy): Eukaryota > Metazoa > Chordata > Mammalia > Carnivora > Felidae > Panthera > Panthera pardus. The sequence continues at coordinate 60,110,423 of NW_026526810.1, read as the reverse complement.
AAGTATACTCCTAGAATTACACAAAGCTTTAACACACAGGACTGATTTCTTCAAGTGGGGCTTCAGGCATACATGCTTTCATTTATGTGGTACTCCCATGGGCGTACCCTTATTGTGATGGGTATAATATAGAGTTAGCATTTATGGAGTGCTTACTAAGTACCAAGGAGTGTGTTAAACATTTTCAATGAACAAACTCATTTCATCTTTAAATTCTATAAGATGTGAAGAACTGCAAGGGATCTGAGATTTTACTTTATTGGCAAACTTCTGAGGCCTGGCAGAAGACATAAACCTCCTGAGAACGAGACAAAGGACTTTATCACTCACGACTCAGGCTAAAGCATGAGTTTCAGCATATTTGTATAGTTCTTCTGGCCCCGCAGTTCCATGGAGATGCCAGCATACACAGTGGTCTGTGTTGTAGGAGCCCTAAGAGGAGCCCTAAGCTTAGTAAACTTAACTCTTTTATCATAGACAGTAGGTATGCCTGCCCTTTGCTTTGAGGGAGACACTAATTCTGTGTCCCGAGGCTGTTTGCTATACAAAATCCTCAAGAAGGTAGCCTAGAACAGAGGGCAGTCAGTGTCTCCATAAGATATGTAGCAATACGAGAGACTTATGGAGAACTTATGTACCAAAAATAGACACTGTGAACATCCTCATATTACACTAATGAGTCTGAGACTTAGGGAGGGTAAGTGATTTGCTTAAGGTCATTAAATTAGTACACATGTGACTAGCATTTGAACTAAGCAGTCTGATTCCAGAACACATGCTCTGCATGAGTAGTGTTTTAGTTTACGTCTCCTGGAAGCTGAATTTGTGGGTGTGCCTAGGAGGTATTTGGGTACACACCAAAAGCTAAACTTGTCTGGATGGCACCTCTTACCCGCTTATTAATTTTCATGTTTTAAACCATCATGCCACTGAATTAAATCTGATGTGTACACAGATAGGAGTTTTGTGTTACAAAAAAGGTTGACCACCTCTACCTTGGTTGAGTTTGGGTAAATTGCTTAACCTCTTTGATTCTCTATAAAATAGAAATGACAATACTTTCCTTTCCATCAGTATTTCTACATAAAATCAAACAAAAACCTCATTTGACCTTACATTTCTATTCTGTTATCACCCTGTGTCCTACTTTTCTTTCATAGCGAAACTTCCTAAGAATTGTCTCACTGTTGTCTCTACTTTTCCATCTTCCCTTGACCCTGTAACAGTGTGACTTCTATTCTTATGACTTCCATGCATATTATTTTCACTAAGGTTACCAATGAGTGCCTTCTGGATAAAACCAAGGAACATTTCTCAGTTATCTCTCAGCAAAATCCAACATTGTCAATCACTTTCTCCTTGCAACACTCTTTTCCTTTAACATTTATTCATTTTTGAGAGAGAGATGGAGTGTGAGGGGGGAGGGGCAGAGAGAGAGGGAGACACAGAATCTGAAGCAGGCTCCAGGCTCTGTGCTTCGGCACAGGGCTCAAACCCACAAATCGTCAGATCATGACCTGACTTGAAGTTGGATGCTTAACCGACTGAGCCACTCAGGTGCCCCAAACACTTTTTTCCTTTAGTTTCCAAAAATTTGCCTTCTACCTTCTTGTTGCTTCATTCTCTGTTTCCTGTGGAGCCCTTCTTCTCCTTACCCTTTGCATGTGTTGTCCCACAAGGTTCTATTCTAGAGCCTCTCTTTCTTTCTCTACAAATCTTTTGTATATCTTATGTATTTTCATGTTTTCAAGTACCACCAACCACATATGCTGATGAATCCTCTATGTTTATCTTTAGGCCGTAATTTTTCTGAGATTCAAATCCACATACACAACTGTATCCCAATTATTTCCACTTGCTTGTCTGACAAGCATATCCCACAACATGTCCAATAAAACTCATTATCCTTCTGCCCATATTAGTTCTTCTGTATTAATGATGGAATCTCCATCCACTCAGTAGCTCAAGCCAGAAACCTGGACATGATCCTTTCCCTTTCCTTTACCCTCATCTCTCATAGTCAACCAACCACGTCTTGTTGAGTATTTCTTAAATACCTTTCTTCTCCATGTCAATGGCCATTTTTAAATTAGACTACCATCATCTCTCATCTCAATTACTACAACATTCTCCTCGTCAACCTCATTGATTAGGCTTGCTGGCATTCTTCAACTGCAACTGAACTGATCACATCATTTGCTTGATTATAATCTTTCAATAGGTTTACACTGTCCTCCAGCTCAAGTTCAAGCTATTTACAATGACCCTTTGTGATGTGGACTCTGCTCACCTCTCCAGCCTCACCCTTCCCTCTCCCTGTTGTGTCTCCCATACACTTGATGCTCCACTGAAACAGAGCTTCTTCTGGTTCCTCAGGTGGGCCATGCCCTTTCTCACCCTGGGCCCGTGTGTACTTGTGATCCTCTTAGCTGGAAAAGCACTTCCCACACCTTTCACTCATTTACATTTATATCTGATCTATAAAGCTCCTGCTAAGTGTACTCCCTGTATGCTCTGCTCTGTATTTACCCGATCATCACATTTGCTACATTCGCTGCATTATAACTGTCCATTTATCAGTATCTCCCACTACAATAAACTCTGTGAAAGCAGGGGCCTTGTTTGTTTCACAGGTATTCCCTGTTCTTAGCAGAGCCCGGCACATAGTAAGAACGCAATCCACATTTTTTATTGAATAAGCAAATGTATGGAATCACACATTAGCTTGTTTAATAAGTGCTTCTCTTTAGCCAGAATTAATAATAGAACATTAGAATTTTTAAAGTGTTGGGATTACCATGGGTATGATCTACACCATTGTTTTCTGTCTGTATTTAGGAGCCCTGTAGCTCCACTGGGGGAACTTAGTGGCTTTCAAAATGGAAGGAGGGGAGAGAGGGAGGACAGAATGGTGAGAGAGACTCATTGGGCAGAACTCTGGGTCCCTACATGGCTTTAACCAGGGAAGCTCAGAATTTTTTTTGTTTTATGCACTGGAGTGGCATATTATATTTTATATGGGGGGAGGGGAGGAAGGAAAAAATGAAACAAAAACCTTGCTATAAGTAGACTATCAAAACATGTCTTATTTTAAAGATGGTTCTATAGTTACATAAGGAAACCATTAAACATTTGCTTTAAAAGATATAATAAAGGCAGAGTGCCTGGGTGGCTCAGTCAGTTGAACATCCAACTTCGGCTCGGGTCATGATCTTATGGTTCATGAATTCGAGTCCCACATTGGGCTCGCTGCTGTCAGCACAGCGCCCACTTTGGATCGTTTATCCCAGTCTCTCCTTGCCTCTCCCCTGCTCACACTCTCTTTCTGTCTCAAAAATAAATAAACATTAAAAAAATAAAAGGTATAATGAAGGCAGATATTGTGGTCACTACAGCACAGGATATACTGGTATTACCAAGAAAGGGTATATTGTCCTCTTAAAAACTCTCCTGATATGATCGGGTTGTATATCCATAGCTTTATGTCTCTTAAATCAATTAAATTAAATCATACTACCAACTGACATCTGATTATTAACAAGACTGAGAATTTTCTTTACCATTACGTTCCCTTCTGGGTATTTCTATTGTTTTAGAAAACTGTACCTGCATACAGTAGGACTTTTTGCTGAGCAGACAAGGAGAAACCTAGACAATCAGACTTTTAAAAATTAAATTAAACCTAGTACTAGTAATTTGCAAGACTAATCTGCTACTTCTGCTGATGCTTGGACAGGGGTTTTGTACATTATATTTCCCTAGTGAAATTCTGCCTATATCTTCATGTCCCACTTTCCTAACATTGGAGATGGCAGCATGTTAGACAAAACTATTACTGCTGTGAGAGAAGTTTTAGGAGACAAATATTTTTCTATCATTCATTCAAAAATATTTTTTGAGAGTCTGCTATGTGCCAAGCACCTGCAACATTTTCTAGTGTTTGGAGATATATGAATGGAACAAAAAAATAAGGCTCCTGCTGTTACAAAGCTTATATTGTGATGGAGGAGAGAGAGAGACAGTAAATAAGGAAACAAATAAACAACATAATTTTGAAAAGCAATGAGCTGTATGAAGCCAGAAAAATGATAATGTGCTGGGGATTGGCATTCTGGGAGGGTGGGGGTGCAGTGGGACTGCCAGAGCCAAGTGGCCTCTGAGCTTAGCTGAGTGATGGGAAGGAACCATCCATGTGAGGAAATAAGGACAGAGCCTTCCAACTGAAGGGAGCAGTGACAGAAAATGTCCACCCGGTGCGTCTCCCAGAGGTCCTCTAGTGGCCAGAGCCTGAGGTGGAAGAGAGGTGCCAGGCCTCCCTAGGCCTCTTCAAACACCTGGGCCACATGGTTTGCTGGGAAGGCCCACAATTGCCCACATATGTAGGAACATCATGGAAAAATGAGTGAAGAAACAAAGAGGAGGAGAGTTACCTGAGTTCTTTTAGAAGGAATTATGTGTTTTGGTAAAATGTCTATCTTTTCATTTTAAGACATAAAACCAAAATAATCTTAAAAATGAGGGGCACCTGGGTGGCTCAGTCGGTGAAGCGACCGGACCCACCAACTCTTGGTTTCGGCCCAGGTCGAGATCTCCCTGGCTGGTGAGTCCCCACATCAGGCTCTGTGCTGACAGCCAGGAGCCTGCTTGGGATTCTCTCTCTCTCTCTCTCTCTCTCTCTCTCTCTCTCTCTCTCTCTCTCTCTGTGCCCCTCCTGCACGTGTGCTCTCTCTCACTCAAAGTAAATAAAGAAACTTAAAACAAAAACAAAAACAATGAAATCCCCAACAACAAAAAATGCCCCTAAATATTATGGGAATTTAATTGGAACATGTGCTCATCTCACTTGGCCACTAGAGAGCAGCATTGCCCATCAAATGTATGGGAAGGAAGTCGCTTCAGACTGCCGTTTAGAGGGAGAAAATCAATCCAAGTACATCTCTTCTCCCATCTTGGTTTCCCGTTTTTAACTCGATCTTCCCCATAATCCACCCTTTAACTTCCTGCCATCCCCCTCTCCAAGAACACCATCTCATTGTTCTGGCTAAGCTTTATGTTGAGAGAAAAACCTCTGACTCACAGGGAAAGATAAAAGCAGCACATTTAACATGGTTGAAGTTGTTTTGATCCTAGTTTCAGGGTAGACTCTTTCTGGGCAACAATGGGAGTCTCCAGGGCCTCTGGGCAGTGGTTGGCTCATTCTGCCCAGTTCTGAAGCATCAGACCCATTGTTTGCTGGGACAGTTTAGCATTTTTAGCCTAGGGAACAAGGAGCTTTGTTCCTTCTGTGTATTGTTAGATTGGTGGTCAGCTGGTAGGTTTAGTGGCCTCCTTGGGCTTAGGGACCTTGCTCCTTTCTTTCTGAGCAGCCCCAGCTCTGGCCACCAGCTGGCAGGCTTCTTGTTCTACATTTTAGCTTTCTTTTCAAATTGGGGACTTTTATGAAAACTATGCAGGAGAATTAGATCAACAAGGGAAAAAAAAGAAGAGAAAGAAGTGATAACATTTTACCTGTAGCTGCACAGGCAGAGTGAACATAAGATTTTTACACATGATGTAAGAATTGTATGCAAATGAAATGTGAGAATTTATATTATGGACCCTTTCCTTCTAAAGAAGGATTTGAGGCACACATCACGATGCATGTAGAGTAATTTATTCCTTCAGTATATATTGAGTGCACTCCATTTATATGGAAACCAGGGGTATATAGGTGAACAAGGCAGACATGGGTCATACTGGTATGCAGCTTCTTTTTTAATTAAATAAGGGTATGAATGAGATCAGAAATCATACAAGAAAGTGTGTGTGTGTGTGTGTGTGTGTGTGTGTGTGTGTGTGTTGGGAGGTGATGCAGAGCTGGAAGAATCTTAAAGATCACCATCTCCAATATACCATCATTTTACAGAGGAGGAAATGGTGGTTCAGAAATATTGTGACTGATTCAGAGATGAAACAATTAGCTTATTTGAGCACTAAATTTCCTCTGAGCAAACTGGGAAACACTCTGGGTTACTCAGCTGTGAGCACTTGGTGAAAGGAACATGAAATGTCTGGAAAGGGGGGCCGTTAATTTATGGAGGAATAATCATATGGATTCTTATAGCATGGACATGGAGGCACAATGAAACATTCTTCAAATGACTACTTAAAATTTGACATAATGTAATCTAACGACGTAGGATAGAACCAAAAGAATCTGGAGAAATGTTTGACTGTTTTAAAGTCCAGCATTGAACAACCACTCAATGAATATGATTACTCAAACTCTTCCAATGAACCCACTCCCCCCATCAGGCTGCCTGATCCAATTGGCTTATGTATGTATGTATTTATTTATTTAATTTCTATTTTTTTAACGTTTATTTATTTTTGAGAGAGAAAGAGAGCGAGCGAGCACGTGAACAGGGGAGGAGCAGAGAGAGAGAGGGAGACACAGACTCTGAAGCAGGCTCCAGGCTCTAAGCTGTCAGCACAGAGCCCGACGCGGGGCTCAAACTCACAATACGTGAGATCATGACCTGAGCTGGAGTGGGATGCTTAACTGACTGAGCCTCCCAGGCACCTCAGCTTTTTTTTTTTTTTTTTAATAGCATGTTTCTGGGCCCTAAACTATGTGTCTGGGTACCTCAGTATCCACTTATTGCTTATGGAGACTTGTCTTAAAGGAAAGAAATAGAAGGGAATACTACTGGTAAGAGAAAGAAACTGGGAGGTTGGAATGTGTTGTCTTACTTTCATCAGAACATAAACTCCTAAAGCTAGAAGCGTGTTTTGGATTTTTGGTTCTGCTGGTAGCACACAGTGTCCAATAAAAATTAACCCATCAATCAACAGGACAGAAAATCCTATCCTGCCGGAAGCAATGCCTCCTGTTTGCCCCCACAGAAAGCCAATTAGAGTGTTAGGATGTTGTAATGGATACTGAAGCCAAGGAAAGTGGGGGAAAAGATGCCCTGAAACATCAAATAAGAAATAAAACCAAATGGGGGAAAAATGGATGACAGGGAAGTATTCAGGGAAAGCTACTACCCACTTCAGTCTCTCCTCTGGATGGTCTCGGTCAGTGTATCTTCAGTGTAATGGAGGTTTGACACGGTGGCATCTTGGATGCACCATTTCCCTCCCAGGAGATGCTCCTCAGGGCAGGTCTAGGAGGCACCGTCCATCTTCCTAACAGCCCACCCCCAGGGCGCTCACTGCAGTCTGGCCATTTACCACCATCACCACCCTGGCTCAGCCTCACCGGGTCAGAAAACAAAAGAACAGTTCATCTGAGAAGGGATTAACAGGAAGCTGGTGAGAGAGAGAGAGAGAGAGAGGGAGAGAGAGAGAGAGAGAGAGAGAGGGAGAGAGGGAGAGAGAGAGAGAGAGAGAGAGAGAGGCAGAGACAGAGAGCTGTTGACTTCAGAGAAGCAAGGGAAGGGAGGAGAGTGAGACAGGTGAACTGGGAATTCTTTCTGTCATCAGCCCTCCTGAGAATTGATTAGAGCCATGAAGCCTTTCTTCAGAACACAAACATGCATATGCACACTGTTTTGCATATAATTTCAGACTCTTCCTTACACACAAATACACCTTTTGTTTGAAAAACTTCAACTCTAGAAGCTATAAATTTCCAAATAATAACCAAGAAATTCTGAAAATTCTTCAATCGTGGCAACTTTTTTCATATTAAAGAATTTTCTTTTTCTAATTGTAGCTCTGTATGTTTCAAATGCATTGTTTTAGAAGCAGTTCCTTGAATAGAAAGAGTGATCAAAATGGACAATTAATAGGATAAAAACACTTCCTTTTCCTCATGTAGCAAAGCACACCTTATGTGAGGTGTCTACATATTCGTTTACCTGAAAGTAATTTCGTTTAGAAGAAAAAAGGCTTTATTACCAAATTCTACGGGAGCTCAGATCGAGTGATATTTGACTATTCAGTACTCTTTCGGAGAAATAGAAACACAAAAGAAAACAAGTCTCATCAACGTATAAGGCTCCTGCATTCTCTGTCCTAAACGGAGGGGAACATCTTCAAATCCAATGAAAGCCATGCTAAGTACAAATTGTGTGTCTTCCACTGCATTATCAGGTGAACACAAGGCTCACTCTGATCTCTTAAAGGCAGGTCTGTCCAGGTTTTGAAACCACGCAGAGGACAGGTTTGCACCTGAGGAGGGAGCACTGAGGCAGCCGTGCCTGGATGGCGTGCAGCCAAAGACACAGCAGAAAGGCTCTTCACCTGCCCCATGACCACTCCTTCACATGAGTCAGTGAGTGGGGCAGCAGAAGGGGCAGAGGTAACAGCTGGCAAAGAGAAAATGTGGGAGGAAGTGAGGGGAAATCAATAACACAGAGATGAAAAAATAATGTGCTCTCCATGCCATAAAGGAAAATCATGACGAAGGCCCAAGTTAACTCCCATAATGCTTCCAAGGATCAGAGAAATGACATTGTCAAAATACAACATTAGTTTTCTGAAGCCTACAGGCTGAATTTTATTTATTTAAAGTTAACTCCCATTTTAATACAAAAAAAGAGCACATATTCTACATCAAAGGGAGAAAAACTTTTCCTAATGTATCCATTTCTCTTCTGAAGTACACAAGCTGTCGCCATATAATGCTTTGTGGTGTTTTCTCAACTGTGCTTGCTTTTGCTTTGCATCAGGAAATGCATGGTAAACAGACTCAAGCCCGGCTCTGCTATTTCTCAATGCCAAAATGGCAACTGTTTGATTTTGTGTGTGTTTTTAAATGCATTGTTAGTTTTAACTAAGATCTATATATGCCCTGTGAATACTGTTTCAAAGCAGGAGAGAGAGAGAGAGAGAGAGAGAGAGAGAGAGAGAGAGGGAATTTGAATCACATATAGATATGAAATCAGTGCTTGGTAAATTGTGTAAAAGTGTGAACTACAAGTTGCCGAGTGGATTGGGCTGGGGTAGCTTCTGGGGCATAATTCAATTTTATGTAGTGATCATTTCATTCCCCTTGGACGTTCAGTTGATGGTTGCTTGGGTCTGGTCAGAACTTGACCTCTTGGTGAGGATAGCACTGCCTACAAGCTTTCTGGATATTGTTACCATAGCTGTGAGAAAAGACCAAAATTACCATCTTTCTGGATTGCTGGTCTTCTCACCTTTCTTCAGATGCACTTGCTCATTTCTGAGTCTGAGCATTAGCTAGATTTCTGTGTGTAAGGAAGTCAATTTTAGTAAAATATAGTGGGTAAGACCATGAACTCTGCAATCTGATAGCCTGGGTTCAACTCCCTGGTGTGACATTTACTAGCCATGAGATAAATTTCTGTACATCTCCATGCCTTAGTTTCCTCACCTAAAAATGGGGATAAGATTACTTTCTTCACAGGATGTTAGGAGGAATAAATAAATACTATATGAAAGTTGTTTAGACTAGTACCCAGGGAGTAAGTTTTTAGTACTTGCTGTAAATTCTTTATCATAAGTGATGGTGATTATTATTATTTTTCTGGTGACAGCATTACAGTTTTTTTTTCTCTGGGGAGCCACCTCTCTTCCCTAATCTTGTTTTGATATGGCTCAGATGGTGCTATCCCCACTTGCTTCTGTTCCAAAGCTGGAGACATAATCCAGACCTGGCCAATCAGTTAAGTCCAGTCTCCTTGCTACCATGATTGACTCAAGGATGGGAAACTGATATAAGTGGGTCCAATCAGAGTAAATCATAGGAGTTTGTTTGGAACTATTAGAGAAGAGAAGTGGGTAAGACCATTACCCCTCTGTACGTGTAGGACGAAAAAATGAGCTCATGGAGGAAGCCACTGTGATGAGACCCAACCATTGTCTTTTGTGTTGAGTGGTTAATGGACTAAACTATAAACCTGGCAGCAACTAGGTGGAGTCAGTCAGTCTGAGACAAAAGCCAGTGCGGAGGAAAGCAGAGCCAAGAGGGGGAGACAAACTAATTCAAATCATAGAACCCCATGACTCCAGCCATGTGGAAGCCCCATGACCACTCCTTCTGCATGAGTCAGTTGTACTGGCCTTCTGTCCTTGGGAACTGAAAGAGCCACACCACTAATCAGGCTTCCACAAGACACCTCTGGTCTCCTCTACCTATTCCAGTTAGATCCATCCCTCAGGACAGAGTGCAAAGCTCACCTCTTCTGGAAGTTATGCCTCGTTTTCTAAGTTCCCACAGCACTTACTATCTGTGCCATCTATTTAATACTTATTACCCACATTAGGAAGTTTACCTTTGCAAATGCATTTACTGCATCTCTCCAATTCCATGGATTGGTTTCACGTTGGACTGTTTGGTGATCTCCATAACCACTATCGCATCTGGCATTTTGCAGCAAGTTTACCAGATATATGTTGTTTGAATTCCTTTTATCCTCTTATACCCCTCAGAAATGGATTCTATACCTAGTACACAAAGGAATGTAAGTGGAGGACAACATGAAGTGAACTGGAGACGGGGTACTGTAGGGTCGTTACATGTAGAACATTTCAAGGGAAGAGTCCAACCCCTTGTCCTGTGTGAAGAGCACAGTAGAATGTGAACTTGTTTATATGCTTCCCGCCAGTCTGTAAGCCTCTTGGAGGAAGGACTGGGTCTATATTTTAAATGCTGTTCCCAGTACTTTACACAGTACCTGACATTTATTGTAGGTGCTCAATAAATGTTTATTGAACGGATACTGCAGTGCAGTAATAGTGCATGGGGCTCAGCTCAATTACCTAACCTTTAGGAACATGTAAAGGAAACGAAGTAAGAAAGGAATTGCTGCTTCTGTGAAGCCAACACCTTCCTCCCATTATTCTGAGCCCTTTCTACCATCACCTCATTTCTCCAAATCACAGGAATAAATAAAGCCATTCCTTAGGATGACTGATGAGGTGTAATGACAATAGCATGTTTGGAATTTCTTGGTCTGTGAGAAAGCTGGTATGAATTCCAGACCCAACAGGGAAAGGCTTACCATCATCAGAATGAGCGAGTGGAGGGGTACGAAAGCTGAATCACAGATTTAGAAAAAGGCACTGCATTGGAATGTTCAATCTATACACAGAGAATTCTGGGTTTGGATCAGTTTTCTTTTCTTAGGTAACATTAGGTAGCATTAGTTCTATAGCTGTTTTATGCATTATAAATTGACGAAAATCCTAACCACTTTTCCTTTAAACTAGTTGATTCTCTCCCACAGAAAGTATTAATATGGTTGTCATCCTCTCTTCCAATGTGACATTTTCTATTAATTAATTAATTATTCATTCGTTCATTCATTATTCACAGGTCACAGTGATCTTTCTAAAAATTATTTTCATTATCTCATACTGGTGTCAAAAATTTCACTTGCTCCTATGGCATAAAATCCAGGCATAAACCAGGTAGCCAAGGCCTTCAATAATTTGACTCCAACCTATCTTTCCATATGTGAACTTTCCCCCTGTCCCCTCATCCAAACCTCTCTTCTATTCACCCTTGTCTACATATTGTTTCCTCACATTTAATTCTCACTCTTGTACTTTTGAATCTTTCTCTGTCTATTCAAGTATGTGTTTTCTTTGAAGCAATATTTTTTATATCCTTTAACTACTCTTACTGAAGATGAGCTTTCCCGTCTTACTTAAGGGTAGAGATCACATCTTGGACTTCTCTGCATTTTGCTTTACATGTAATATGGATTATTTCAAAGATGAGTATGGTAATAATGCAGGTGATACATAGCTAGGGCCTCTCACTGCTCATACCTGGGGAGGTCTTGCGCTTTTTCAGGTAGGAATGCTGATCACCATAAAGTTTTCAAATTTATAAGTATCCTTCATGAATGAAATTAACTAGAATTTCTTCCCCACTTTTCTGTTTTTACAAAGACATTAATCTACCAAGAGCATCACAAAGCAAAAAGACAAACACCAAATACACACTAGGAAATTGGGAATGGGGTATACATGAACTAAAGAGACTACTAAAATATGAAAAGATGCACATATTTACTCAAAGAAGTGCAAATTACAGTGGAATTCTCTCTTTGACTTTTGATACTGCTAATGACTAAAAAGTTAAGATTGTCAGTGAATAGTGTGAGCAAGGGTGTGAGGAAATAGGAACGCACATGTATTTGGGAGTACAAATTTGGTATGACTTTTTTGAGGGGCGAGTTAGCAATATACATGAATATTTTATTTATTTATTTTTATTTAATTTTATTTAATTATTATTTTTTAACACACATGAACATTTTAAATTTACCTAACCTTAGAGTGAAGAAGTTCACTTTTAGGAATTCTCCCTACAGACATAAACATATAAATGCACAAACACATCTATTTGTTAAAAGATGTTCATTGTAGTATTATGTACAATAACAATAGGCCTCCTAATACTCTTCAGTAGGGGTTAACTCAGAGTCAAGTACCAAGTAATGGTGGAACTGGGCCTTGAACAATAGGCCTCCTAATACTCTTCAGTAGGGGTTAACTCAGAGTCAAGTACCAAGTAATGGTGAAACTGGGCTGGCAAGCTAACTTTATGCTTATAGATGGAAGGCTTTATTACTTCAGCTGAACTTACTGAGAGCTATTCTATTAGGAGCTCAAAATCCTCTGTAGACATTTGTTCTGGTTTTTGGCCAGAGGGAAGAGTGGTTAGGAATAAGTGATAAACATACTACAGTTATTAAACAAGTCAGCAATAGAGATAAGACTAGAGTTCTTACCTTCTTGACTCTCGATCCATAAAACACTCTGCCATTTCTCATCTCAGTTTTGAGTTGACACACATTTATTTAACTTGGTGACAGTGTCTGCAAAAAATAAAAATGTTCTAATGAATCTTTCAGGGTGTTCTGATAGTTTCTCTGTTTTGAAGTATGTCTGATGAATGCTTTATATGTTAGATTTATTAAAAACACATCCATTACTTTGGGGCCTTGGGTAGATATTTAAAGGAGGAATATGGCATATCCAACCCAGCAGTTAAAATTACCCATAAATAGCCAAGGCATGACCCATCAGGGGATGTCGAATCAAAAAGATGCTCTGAGAAGCTGAGTGGACTTGGCTTCTCTAACTACAGAAAATAGTCTTGCCTCCATTCCCTGTTGCTCAAAACTTCAATTTTTTTTTTTTTTTTTTGCAAAGACAGGCAACTGATTCTTCTACTTTGTTTGACCTACCAAACTCCCATTACATGTAGGCAAAAATGCAGTTGTCAAACTAGGATACAAACACAAGTGCCAGTGTGCCCAATGAACTTAGGAAGAGAGAATGATCAAAAGTACAAAGATCTTTCACAACTAACACTGGGTAGACAGATACATAATTTCTTCTAGGAAGCCAGCTAGATAGGGCACTAGATGGGCAGAACATAAGGATTCAGTTTGCTCTCCCTGTCTGTTTTCTAATTAAATTTTAGGACATGGAAAAAATATTCTAGAGTTTGGAAGAGAACAAAGTAAAAGGGTTGCAAGAGTGCAAGATTTCAAGATTCATCTCTGAAAGCTGGGTTAATATATCAAACTGGATTAGTCTGCCAAAAATATGAAAATATAAAAACATCATAAATTAGTCAGTTGTCCATGGCTATAATCTGTTTGCCTGATGCCAGATGTACTTATGATAGGAAAAACAGGTGGCTTTAAAATAGCTGGAAAATGTTAAGCACTTATATAAGATAACAGATTTTTTTTTTAGAGTATCAAATGGGTTAGTATCTTATTAGGGTATGCAGGTTAAAAGAACCCAGCTATGATTTAACTGGGACCAATGATAAGTTTTCTCATTTTAGGATTTCAGTGTTCATTTAGGGAACTATAATACCATGTACTACAAACGCTTTATTAAATCAATGCATTCATTATGTGAAATCAAATTTTGTTCAATCACTGTATTTTGATAGACTAGACTGTTGTGCACGGGTAGGAGATAATGGATTGAAGACAGTGTCCTTGAAGGAGAAGAGCTCCAACCTCCTTTCTTTACACATTCCCAGGAGACAGTCAGTTTCTGACTCCATCAAAACTTCAGAAATCTGCCAGGGACTGTGAGCCAGCCCTATGTGGTATAACAAATCAGTGCATGAACCAGCTAACCATATAACTGGTGCGAGGAAAGAATGAAATCATTCCTGCTTAAAATTTCTCGATGTCATCTTTTAACCTATTAAGGGCGATTGGCTTAGCTAGCTTTATGGCAACTCAGCCATGTGTATGGTAAGGACTCAGTAGAAGCCATCATCAAAGTTAGTAAATCTGTTTCTGCTCTCTGCAAGCTCTACTCACTTAGCAGATCCATCTTTCTGTCCCACTGCCCAACAATTAGAGGAAGAACAGGGAGAGCCCTTGAGAGAGAGGGGAGAGAGGACAAGACCTAGTAGGCAGACGTACACATACACGACACAGATCCGGAGGAAAAATATTAAGAGGTATTTTCATAGCCTGATGTGCATAAGGAAGAGGGAAATCAAGGCTCATTTGAAAAATGCTCGTTTTCCCATAACTGGTTACAATTTTCCTTGTGCACTGACAGGGTCTTCTAACACACCTTTGTGTTTTGGGTGTTGAAATACTCATCAGCATAGACTAATTTTGACACAATCACTAAATCCTAAATTCTTCTGGCAAGAGGGCATGGTTAATAAAGTCAAGGAAACAGAATAAAATTAGCCTACATATATTCTTAAAAATATTCTAGAAACAAAAATCAAATATATATTTGTGTATCCTAAAATCAAAACCTTGCTAGTTAAATATTGATCACCTAATGACAAAAAATTTCTTAAATTTCAAATCTTAGGGGCACCTGTGTTGCTCAGTTGGTTGAGTGTCTGACTCATGATTTGGGCTCAGGTCATGATCCCAGGGTCATGGGAACAAACCCTGTGTTGGGCTCTGCACTGAGCATGGAGCCTGCTTAATATTCTCTCTCTCTCTCTCTCTCTCTCTCTCTCTCTCTCTCTCTCTCTCTCTCCTTCTGCCCTCTTCCCTGCTCGCCCTCTCTCTAAAATGATTTTTTAAAACATTCAAATCTTAAAGACATTCTCCTCCATACAGTGTCCTGGGTTTCTTGAAATCATAATCTGGGTACATATATTGCCACAAAGATCTCTGGGAAGTGCTTTTGGGCAGGGGATAGGGGAAATTATAATGAGAAACACTCACCAGCACAAATTGTGTAAAAAGATGGTTATGCTACTTCCCGAACATTTAATAGCTATTTGCATCTATTTACACACATAAGTCACATCACTATATGGATATAAAATGTTTCTGTTAAAAGCCTGAGGACGTGAAAGGGAGAAGAGAGGAGAGACAAAAAGAACCAGTGACTTAGGAAGAGGAGAAACGGCAGCCTCTCAACCCTCCCGAAAACATTTCAAAAACCATTTTTCTCACAGGGATGACTTCACATTTTTCTACCTTGTAAAAGGAAGGGAGGTACTTCTTGACTGGAGAGGAGTTTTCTTATGACCATGTCTTGAACCTCTGCATTATTTCCCCAATTTTCAACACACGAATGAAAAGAGGACAGAGATAGTGACTCCCCTTTTGAGACAGGTAGGTCTGAGTTTGGACCAGCTCCACATCCAGGTCATGGTCAACGTCACATGCACTGTGTCTTCCACCTGGAGCTCAGATGCAGTGCTGAAATGCATTGGGCTGCACGTGACTGCTTTTTTTCTGGGCACAGTGTGAGAGTGATTTATGAGGGAGGAGACAGAAATGGCTAAGACCTGCAAAACACGATGTCTTCGTACCGCCTAAGAATTCCCTGTTCACCCCTGACTAACATGGAAGCAAGGGAAATCTGCAGAGTTCTCAAGAGGCTCTTAGTCAATACACTGTAGAACACACAATGCTCCCAACTTTGGCCTGGGATTAAGACCCCTTTGAAAAGAAGCACTTTTCTTCCTATGAAAGGAACATTCTTGTGGTGGGTGTTTCCCTGGGTCAGAAGGTAGGCTGATATAGTAGGTAGCAATCACTTGACTCCCTTCTTAACTAGGCCAGCATTTGTTCATTGAAGTGGCTAATACACGCAACTTTAAATCCTTTAGTCAGATTTTTAATAACTACAAAACCCAAAGAAACATATTACATTGTTTTCCTGTCTTCTCAGTGCTAGAAAGGAGGCAGCTTTTCTATTTTCTTCCTATACTGACATTAGCGCTGGGTTTTTGACAATTTAAACTCTGTAAGAAACCCTAGAATTTGAAAGTACTGTTTTTATTCACTTATTAAGGAACAAAGGCCCTTTCCATAATAAAGAGACTTAGGGCTAGACTGGGGAAGCACTGAAGGAGTTAAGTGAGGCACAGAAGAGCTCACCATGAAAATGGTGCAGAGGGAGACGTGGCTATAGCTAGTGCTGGAGGGAATAAATGAAATAATGGATATTGGTCTGGGCGAATTGTGTCCCCCACCACCTGCCCCAATTCCCCTTTCATATGCTGAAGTCTTAACCTCCAGTACCCTAGAATTTGACTAGATTTGGAGATAGCACCTTCAAAAAGATAATTAAGGCAAAATGGAGTCATATGGGTGGGCCTTAATCCAGTATGACTGGTGCATTTATAAAAAGAGGAGATTAGGACCCAGACAACCCAGACTGAGGGGCCGTTCTGTGAGGAGGTGAGAAGGTGGCCATCTGCAAGCCATGGAGAGAGACCTCAGAAGAAACCTACCTGCTGACAACTTGATCTTGGATTCCTAGCCTCCAGAACTGTAAGAAAACAAATTTCTGCTATTTAAGGCACCAAGTCTGCGGTATTTAGAACACGGGTTTGAAAGTGCTTGGTGATTTATGGAGTACTTTAAAAATGCTAGTTATCATCATTATTATTAAGGGGGGTATCATGGAGGAGCTGGGAAGTGGAAGCCAGTCTGGACACCCAAAAGCAACACGTCAATAAAAATGTATTCAATGCTGACTATGCGCTTGGTATAGTAAGGTGAATAAGATAGGCTTTTTGATCCCCAGCAGATGGCAACATGATATGACAGATAATGAAAGAGCTAGAGAAACTTAGGGAGAAGGCAATTAACTTCTGCTCGTTGGGTGTGGTGAGTGGAGGTGGGGGATAGGAGAGTTTACAATGTATTCACGAAAAGAGAGTGGCATATCCAGACTCAAAAACTGAGTAAGACTTTGCCAGGCAGATGAGGTGGGGGCTGAGTAGGAAGCACATTCCAGGGCACCCACATGTGAAAGTGCTCCATGTCGCTGGGAGAAAGCCCGCGGTGAGGTGGCGGGACAGAAAACACAGGCGAAGTGCTCTCAGACTTGCGGAGAAGGTTGGCATCAGCTTGTAGAGGGCCTTGAGTGCTGTGTGAAGGGATTTGGGTGCTCTCATGGAGGCAACAGTGAAGGAAGATGCATTGGTTTTTATTCTCTCAACATTTCTTTACTTTCCGCCCTGATCCGTTTGTCTTGCATTCATTGTGAACCTTCACCCAAACTTCAAGTCCTCCTCTCTCCCTGTCTACCAGGGTTCTTTCAGCCAAATTTTTTCCTTAAAAGCCATCTTTTCTAGAGGGTTAAGTGATTTTCCACTGACACTCACCCTTGAAAGGTAAGCACTAACCCTGATGTCCTGGACCCTGAGCAAGCTTTGCCACCAATTTGATAAATCTTATAAGGCAAGTCGTTTTTATAATTTTGTTAAGAACTGACAATAGTGATCACTCACAGAGATCAGCCAAATGTATTGGGGTCTCAAAAAACATTGATTGACTGGGTGAGTAGAATGTGTCTAAAAGCTCATGTATACCCCATTCTTTGGCCTGACCATTCTCCCTTTTCCTCTCTCTTTTTTTGTATCTGTATTAAAATAACACCTACCAATTATGGAACATAGCCAAACAGTTAAAGACAAGTTATGAGATTAATTGGAAATGTGTGCCATTCCTTGGAGAAATTTCAAGAGTATCCTTTATTGATTCATGCTTATATATCGCAGGGAAAAAAGAAAAATCACATTCACTCTTTATTCCAAATAGACCTCATCATATATACTCAAATAGCTGTACAGAACCTTTTGGCTATGGTGGGGAAGCTGAAGGACACTGCAGAATATGCATCTGAACAATTAGATGGTGGAAGAATGGCCTAATGTGTAAAAAGGCAGAAATAGTCTTTTATCACCATGTTTTCTGTTACTACATACCAACTTGTAAATTAGAAGTAAATATACATGCCTCTGATCTCTAGCTCTATCTTTAGGACACTAATAAAAAGCTTCCATTTTGATCAAGAGTTAGTTTTTAAGTTCTCAGAATTCACTCTTGTAAAAGAGTTTTAAACATTTGTTGTCTAATTTTAATTATGGAAAGACAATTCTTAGAGAAGGAGGATAAGTGAAGTGATTAACAATAAGAGCTCTGGTGTCAGATGACCCTGGATCAAATGCTGTTTCTTTAGTTTGTAATGACCTGTCTGAGTCATTTGAGCCTCTTTGTAACTTTGAGGATCACTGTGAGGATTGAATGAGATGGTCTGGGTGAAATGGGTGTTTAGCACAATGGTGGATAAATATAACAACCTGCTATATAGAAAAGAGCTTTCTCTGCTAAATGTGGGGCCCTAAAAGTGAGTTGATAAGGGAAGCCATATAGAATGTCAGATACCATTCTCATCTACAGCTACAATTTCTCTGGTCGGTGGACAAGAAATGATGGTGCTGACATAACTGGTAAACCACAACCAGAAAAATCAGTCCATTTACACTGCAAGTAGCTCAGAAGAATCTGACTTACACAGCTGTAGCAGGGAGCTAACAGTTCAAGGGAGTTTGTGTTAATAGGAAGTATTTTTGAACCCTTGAAGCAAAACACATGTTTATACCTAGATAGAAAAGTTTACTTTGGGTCTTATTGCCTAACTGTGAACTTCGGTATTAAGATCCTTAGGCCAGCTTTGCACCGGTAAGATAAAGACATTTCAGAATAGTGCTGAGGTCTATGGCCATACCACCCTGAATGTGGCCGATCTCATCAGAATGGTGCAGAGGACAGTTAGTGTAAAAGCTTACTCCTCAAGCTGAGTGGTAGAATCTTTGTTTGGCGGTCTAGGTGCTAAGCCAGCATCCTACCTGGATAATTTCTCCTCAGGGTAAATGCATCACAGGGGCCAGAACCAGTGTGGGTAACATCTTATCCATCTCTGCTTCCAGCAATGTCTTGAACTCTAAAATGCAAAAACGGAAAAATGATGCATTTTCACTGTTGACCTTGTACACAGCAGGTGCACGATCAATAGCTGTTGAATACATTTATCTACCACTGCAAAGTCAGTTTCTCGGGGGTAGGATAGGAATAAAGACTCTCGTATCTTGTACAGGTCTGACAGCCAGCAAGCATCCATTGTTTCTGGTTCTGTGGTATGTTTTGCCTGAGGAGTTCTCCATTATCATACCAAATGGAACTAATGTTAAAATATTAGGTCTCTAACTTTTCTGGTTTGTAATCTTAGCAGAAATTCTACTTGTAATATGATTGAAATGAAAATGCCTTTCCCCAGATCTGGAAGTGATGTTCGGGTTAAAGTTATTTAAAATACAACAGGAAAGCAACCCTAAAGAAATACTTAAGACAAAATCTAATGATGATAAAAATCAGCATTATTATTTGCTGTTAATTTGATAATGTTAATATAGAAACGAAGCATGGGATACTGTATATTACAAATATGGAATTAGAAAAAATATTAAGTATATGTTTTGATTAAGTAATACAAGCACAAGAAGAAAACAAAAATATTTTCCAGTATCATTCAACTTGTAAGTACAATAAAAATTTCTCATATGGGAGAATTTCTTCTCTAAACTAAGAAATCCTCTTGTAACTGAAACTGTCATGAAGTTACCACATTAGACTAATGACCTTTAGTTATAATTGGATAATTGAATTTTAAATTGTCAAGAAAACGGAACTAAAATTCATAAAACTTGCCAAGAGAATAACTCTTTGATACACATTTGACAATCTGAAAAATACCACAGCTCAAGAAAAAAAAAAATGAACCTGCTCTTACATTATCCAAGGGCAAAGCACTTGAATATTCCTTTTAAAAGCCTTTCCCCCACAAGATCTCAGGATTAAAAAATAGCTCAGCCACTTTTGTTGATTTGTGGTGCATTTGCTTTAAGTCTCCTTTAGAGTAACATTTTATTAGTTAGGATTGTTACATGAATCCTGTACTTAATATAGGGATCATTTATAGCTAACTTCTTATTGTAATGACATTTCATGATATACTGACAATGATACCCAGTCTCTAATTATTAATTAGGAGTACAGAAGAAATAAGCAAATTATTTAACTGGACAGAAAGTGTAATGCATAGGAATTAAATATTTGGAGTGTTTGTGGATTAAGAAGACTATCCATTCCTGAATTTCTTCCACACTGAAAATTGTTGACACTAGAGGCAAGTATTGACAGAAGTAGGGCTGATCAATATTGAACCTTAAGGGTCAAAGGACTTCATGTTTAGTGTAATAAGCAACTTAGTTTAGGTATTACAGTGTTTCGGTAAAGTAACAATTATTAAGGGTCAGGCAAGGTTTCTTTTATAAACTCTAATTTGGGGACGCTTGCATAGTTCCAGAGTCTCCAAAGGCATGAGATAGTATGATTGAAGCAAGACGATGGCTTGTGAGTCATTACACTCAAAGTTGAGGAATTAGATTATCTCCACTCTCCACATTCAAATCCTATCTTTTCTTACCATCCCGATAGAACTTTTATGAAATCTCTAAACCTAGAAGCTTTAGACGAGAGGTAAATCTCTTTTAAGTTTTAAATGGAATCTTTACTTTTTTGAAAATTATCTAGCACATTCAAGTAGGCTACGAATTACAAATACTACCAAAGGGAGCTCTGTATCTATTCAGCCAGATATGGTTCAATGAAATCTCAGAAACAACCTCTACACTTTCCACTTAGTTGTGTGTAGAACATTAGTACCACATGGAAATCATTATTCTTCACTCAAACATACTCGATCATATTGGCCTACTGAATTGTTAAGGTTTTGTTTTCCAGCAAATCTGACTTTTAATGTAACTAAGAAATAGTTTTTAATTATTTATTTCAAAATTTGTGTTGGACACATTAGGATTGAACTTGGGAAAAGGCAAACAATAAAGTAAATAGATGCCAATTTTTTAATAATAACAAAACGATGATGAAATAAAAAGATAATTACATAGAAATAAATCCCTTATTGTTATTTTCTTAAGTTAATGTAAAACTTTAAAACTAACATGAAAAAGTTTAAGATTATGGGCTTGCGAGAAAGGATGGCTATCTGAACAGAGAAGAGGAGCTGAGTGCTAACTCAAGTACTTTCTCCCTCTTGAGCCCCATATAAACACAATTCTGAATCTTCAAGTCCTTCCTGGGCAGACACTAAGTGCTCTGCCCTCTGTGACCTTTCTTCTAGAATTTAGAATGTATAGATACATTCAAACAACAGAAGTGGGCATTGATCAGTCAAGGAAGAAGCCGTGCACTTTCAGTTTCCATTACATTAAACAAAATACTCATTAGTGCTTGGCATTTTCCCAAGCAGACACAATCTAGGTGTCCACTGAGGCCTCATTGTGCAGTTAAGAAGTTTAAAAAGACCTTCTAGACATCAGCTAGGGACAATTAAGGGATGGGTAAAACTACTCCAGGGTAAGAAGGCTGAAATTACTGGAAACAAACACACATAGAATATCAACTACAAATAGACAAACTATCTTTACCTTTAAGATCAGTTAGATATTTAAGGAGAGAAAGACTAAAGATACTTTTGCTTAATAATCATTATCCTCCTTAATGAAACCACAAGACACTATGGGAGTATTCAGTTATATTAAAACAAAACCATGTCTAGATATGTGGTAGAAAAAGCATAATCTCATGGAAATCTGTCATCACAACATAATTATTCTTACCGTTTACCCAACAAGGAAACTAATGCTACTATTATTAAGAGGTCATAATAATGTAAGTTAGCTCTGAAATCCATATCCATTAAAACTGTTGAAACATGTTTTATTGTTAAACATCACTCCCAGATCCAAGACAGCTTCTAGAAAATATTAGAGAGCAACTACTTACATGCAGGTCAGGCTGACAAACTGTTTTCCCAAGTGTTTCCTTCCCTTCTGCCTTGCTCTCTTCCATCCATCCATCCATCCATCCATCCATCCATCCTTTCATACAACAAATATTTATTAAATACTGTCTGTGAGGCACTGTGTCAAGTTCAGGGGCTACAATAGTGAGCCAGTCCAACAAGGCTTAGTTATACATGAAGTTACAGGCTAGCACATAATGCAAAAGATTTGATATGATCTCTGTTGCTGTCGGTATTAAAGCAACTGTATTTGAGAAATCTTCATGCAAGACCATTAAAATGAGTTAAGTTTCAAAAATCATTCACATTACCTGTTTCTCACCCTCTGGGTATGGGAATGGGAAGCAAAGCTTTTCATGACAAAATTTCTCTTATTTTAAGGAGACATTTATCTTTCCACTTAGGCTGATGCAATCTAATTTACCAGCAAATTGTAGGAACAAATTTCAATTATGAACTCTTTCTCAAAAGGATGCCGTGTTATCTATTCACAAGGAATGTATGAAAGAATAAGAAAAAAGAAAGACCATAAGCTTAATATGGAACATGAAAACCTCTTTGAGTTTGCTACAATATACTCTCCATGCTTTTTAACTCAAAGACACCATTCTATCGGTATTAACAGAGATCTTTAAATCCCAGAGCTAATAATGCTTCCCAGTTACATACAGCTGGATGCATCTGACAAGCAGCATGTAGTAGGAACCTCACAGGGGATAAGGTTCCTAACAGTCAACTAAGAGTTCAAATCCCAAAAGAGGTGCCCCTGGTGTGCAGAGCACTTAACCCTTCGACCAGTACCAACATGACTATTCACAAATTATTGATGTCCCTAAATCCCTGGCAGATTGCAGACAGTTCTCGTATCCATCGAAGCCCAAGCATATGGTCACTAATGGGATGGATTAAAAAAAACACATACACACGTTCAGTCTTTGCTACATGAATATAAAGCCACTGAAATGCTAGAAGGTGATTGAACTGGATGGAACACTGTTAAATACATGCTTAGCCTCATGTTATGGATCATTTCCATTGACATCTATCTGCGTCCTTGGTACAGTTTAATTAAAGCTGTCTGGAACAAGTCTGCCCTCTAAATGATCGTCAGTGCAATGAAAAGGTGAAACATGAGGAGGCTTGAGGCCTTTTTTTTTTTTGTAAAGCATTCAAATGGCTGTCTCTGTGGTTACGAACAGCAGTGGGGGAGAAATTCATTTTCAAAATTAGCCAACCATTAGACTTTTTTTGCAGGAGAAAGTGGGGCTCCTTTTTTTTTTTTTTTAATTTTTTTTTAACGTTTACTCATATTTGAGAGACAGAGAGAGACAGAGCATGGCGGGGAAGGGGCATAGAGGGGGAGACACAGAATCCGAAACAGGCTCCAGGCTCTGAGCTGTCAGCACAGAGCCCGACGTGGGGCTCGAACTCACAGACTGTGAGATCATGACCTGAGCTGAAGTCGGATGCTCAACCGACTGAGCCACCCAGGCGCCCCAGTGGGGCTCCTTTTGATGTCATCTTGGAGTACCAGAAGCTGAGTTAGGTCATGCCAAATCTTAAGAACTCAAACTGGGCCATGTTCTGGTCTAAAATAGACACACTTTTTTTGGCCCTAAAGCAGTAAATTCTAGAGCACACTTGCATTTGTAATTTATTTGGCAAAATAGAATGCCAAGGTGGAACAGTTTTGCCTAAAATAGTCCCTTTCATAAGGCGATTGTGCACCTAGAAGGTAGGAACATCATCTATTTAATTTGGCTTTAGAGCATATAGAATACTATCATAGCAAGGAAATAGTTGCAAACAATTAAGGTATTTGTTGAATACCCTTTATATTTCCACCACTGTTACGGAGCCAGAGGAACAAAATAAACAAAATATGGATTCAGGGTATAAGAAATGTGGGACATAGTTTAGAGGCTGAATCTTAAATTAACTAATTATACCTACTTCTTTTGGCACTTCCTCCTCTTTAATATGATTTTATTTAAAGAGCTATAAATTAAATTATACATGCCCTTTAATACCAAAATTAATTGTACTTTATAAAAGGGCCCAAAGGACTGTGCCATGTTTAAAATTTTCATTCATTGGTTCCTCCACACAAATCCATCAGTCATGGGCTTATCCTTTTCATTTAATATTTATTTGGTATCTACTTCATATAGGATGTTGAGTTATACCCCATGTCTTACCCCCACCCCCAAATGCTTGTCTCTATCTATTCCACCATGTTCATCCAGACTGGTGAAAGGCAATACTAGCACTAAACAGAAAAGCACTCCTGAATTTAGTTAGGATGCTATTCAAGAGTGCAGACTATCTTGGCTTTGATAGAAATTAGTCAGACCTATAAGACATTATTTTCAACAAATAAGTTATAAGTGAAAGCCAATTAATTGGGGCAACAGGTATTGAGTGCTTACTGTGCACTGACATTGTGCTGGGAACTCTGGGGACCAGGAAACAGCAGAAGCATCCTCAACAAACTACAAACTGGGAAGATGCACACATTGGAAGTCACCAAGGAATGATGGAGTTGGAGGACTAAACACTAGAGTGATATCGGAAGGCTTTCTGAGGAAGACAGAGCTTGATCTGGCTTTGAAGAATGAGGCCAGATGTCCGAGCCTAAAGCGCAGTGACAGGAACATGGAGGGTGGAAGATGAGGTAGGAGATACCACTGCCTTGAGTGGATGCTTTGTGTTGAAGAGTGTATCTCTTGGGGTCTGATCGGGAGACTAGAAACCACTTTAGGTATTTAACAGAAAAAATTTAAAACTAGGAACTGATTTTACAGGTGATGACCTGAGATGACCAACAGAAGACAGTGTGGCAATGAAAGATTGGCAACTTCAGGTAACTGCAATAACACTTGGGTTGAAAGAACAAGGGAGAAGATAGGGTCTCGGGAGCTCAGAGACCAGGACCACCCAGTGGAGGATGGAACTAGAGAAGGCGTGGCCAGTGGGTGCTAGAACAATGGAGAAATACAAATGCAGTTAGTACTAGAGATCTACATGAAGCAGAGAGAAGAGGCGAACTCTTGAAACCTGGCTTCTTTCTGCCTGCCTCTCCTCCCCCATCACCTGGCAGTATCTCCCATGGGCTAAGTCCAGACAGAAGCTGACAAGAAGCCTAGGGGAAAAAAAAATCTCTGCAGGAGTCAATTTCTACAATACAGAACAGAGTAGGTGAAGGAAGGAATATTTATAAGAGAAAACCAGCTAATATCAGCAAAGAGACTAATACAAAATAATGTTAGATTCTTATTACATAATAGGTTTTTAAAACCTAAGGAGAGGAGTTTAAACCAAACAGGCAAGAGATAGTCATTTGAGGTTTTTGGGAAGGAAAGAGACATAATGAAATTGGTATTTTAGGAATATCTGGCCAGAGTTTGGAAAAAGATTTGAGGCAAAGAAACAAGTTAGGAGGTAGGAGATTAAAGGTGGCCACAAACTCTGACATTCCTCTCCTTGAGAGGTGGGTTATATTTCTTTTCCCCTTGGATCTGGGCTGGCCTGTAGATGAATTGATGCTGTACCAGTTGTGGGACTAGCCTTTAAGAAAAGACTGGCAGACTGGTACCTTGGAACCCTGAATTGCAATGTAAGAAGTTCAACCACCCTACCAAAGTGGTCATGCAGAGAGGTCCTGACACCACTGAGCCCTCCAGACAAGCCAGCTGCCAGTTAAATTCCAATGAGTGACTCTAATTAGTGCCACATGAAGCAGAACAATTGCTCAGTTGAGACTTGCCCAAGTTTTTGATCCGCAGAATCATGAGATATAATACAATGGTGGTTGTTTTAAGTCATTATGTTTTGGAGTATTGTGTTATGCAGTAATATGTAACTAGAATGGAGGGTATCCAAGAATGTGAACATATCATGTTATGTCCCCAAATAGTAGGAACTGTGAGGAGGCCCCATTTTTGGGGGGGAAATGGTCCTAAGTTCTCTTTTGTGTTTATAACAGGTAGACAATTTTTTTGTACCCTGTAAAGGGCCAGATAGTAAATACCTTTTGCTTTGTGGGTTATATGGTCTCTGCTGCTACTATTCAACGGCATCATTGTAGGGCAAAAAAGGTCATAGACAATACGTGTAGGTGAGTTTCAATAAAACTTTATTTACAAAAAAACAAGCAGCTGGCCCAGAATTGGTTGTGGATCATAGACTGCTTGCTCCTGGTGTATAATGCTTGAGATATTAAGGAAAATCTAACTAGAGATATGCTATATGTGGATGACACACAGGAATTGAGACTTAGATTGGAGAATAAAT
Source organism: Panthera pardus (assembly GCF_024362965.1). NCBI lineage: Eukaryota > Metazoa > Chordata > Mammalia > Carnivora > Felidae > Panthera > Panthera pardus. Next base: position 60,084,026 of record NW_026526810.1, on the reverse strand, counting down.
ATTCTGAAGAGGGCCTAGGATACGGCTATTGTATCTTTTTAAAGTTGCTTCTACTTCATCATTTCTTTTAAATGACAGGATAGTTGGTAAATATATTAGTGGGCTGAAGAATTATTTCAATTTATAAGGTGGGGCCCTTGAACCAGACGATTTATAATCTGGAGACATACAGAGGCAAAATCAAACAGATTTTCAGATTATGAATAGTAGTTCTGGGTCCACCGTCAATGGTTTTCAAATTTATATAATTTCAACCCAATGTATTTTATGAGTAAATTGGACTATTCTAGAGCCATTTTTCTAAGTGTGACTAACATCCATCTAATTTTTAATTTATATCGTATTTATGATTTATTTGAACAATTATGAGTTTGGCAATATTTCTTGTTTGTATTTGAAAAGCACTTATAACATTAATCTCAAAGTATTTATACCCCAAACTATCCTGAAAAGTCAATGGTTATTTTCCATAATTTATGATATATTGGCGGCATTTTATCATGCTATTTACTGTTATGTCATAGGAAAAAAAGTGTGACCTTTGAAGAAATAAAACAAGCAGCAGCTTCTTAGTTCTCCTGCATATCTGTTAAGTTTATGGATATTTATTTTGGGCTTTATAAAAATTCTATCAGGCAGCTAAACAATTTAGAGTCACACAGCATGTAAATTCTATTAAACAAGGGCTTTTTACCCTTTCACCTCTTGCCCTACATGTGCTTGGTACAGTGGTACCGCTATTCAGAACAAACACTAATAGTCTGCTGGAAATCCTTAATATAACAAATGCAGGTATGCTAGAGGATACTAGTGAATATTCAGAAGTGTTTTTATCCATTTAAGGCAGAGAATGGCTTGAGCAATTCTGTTTTTGGCCTCAAAAAGAGCAACCTGGTTAAGAGGTGAAGCTTTCTTGGAGTTTCTGCATTTGATAAAGTACAGACCTTGCAGTGTTCCCTCATAGACCTGTGACCTCACGCCCTGGCCTCTTAACTTTTTTTGTCCATGAAGGTAGAATGATTAGTCAGTTCCTTTTATTAGATATGTTAGCAGTTTCTGCTAAAAAGATGATTTTTTTTAAACTTTACTTATTTTGAGAGAGAGAGCGAGTGAGTGTGGGGGAGGGCCAGAGAGCGAAAGAGAGAGGATCCCAAGCACTGACAGTGCAGAGCCCTGTGTGGGGCTCGAAATCAGAAACTGTGAGATCATGACCTGAGCTGAAGTCAAGAGTCAGATGCTCTACTGACTGAGTCACCCTGGCGCCCCAAAAGATGATTTTAATAACATTAAATTGCAAAGAATTATGAGGCACGTCTTGCCCCTAAGATACTAAGACAAACCCAGTTTAAGCTGATGACACAGCTCCCATGAAGGGCCATCTGTTTAGCCCTAACAGCATTTTCTTTGTTTCACTTTTGTGGCTTGGCGTCAAACCCTGTCTGGGACACCTGCTCCATGTGAAATGAGACTGGCGGGTCTCAGTCCATTTGTGGCTGGCTGAAATTTCCCATCTTCCTCTCCAGGAAAATGGTCCATAAGGAAATCAAGTGAAAAGAGTTAGACGTCACACATGGCTTCACGTATAGGTGTACTGAAGGCCTAGATAATCTTCCTGTGTGAAAAGTACAATATAAATTCAACACTGGTTCATTGGTTCATCTACTTTGCCTCACAGTAGCTCTCTAACACCTGAGGTCTCCTGTATCCCGAAGATGATGCAACTTTAGGGACATCTTTTTACTATTAAGCCATGGCATAATTTGAGCTGAGATTGTAACGTGGCTTGAAATTGGCTGTGATTTGCTGCTTCATTTAAACAGGGATGGCGTATGAAAGTAGCATAAGAGGTACATGTTCTGTGCTTTTTACATTATGTAAATAGATCCGAAGTCTCCATAAATAACAATTAAAGAATATTCATAGGCTAAGAGTAAACAGATTAGATGCCTTCAGACCATACATTACCCAAGAGAGAAAGTAGAACACTGTAATTTATTATAACCCAAGGCAATATTACCTTAAAACGGTATGAATTTTGATTTCAAAAGTCAATAAGGTCTTTTCCATATAAATTTGAAGCCACCAAAAATGGCACTAAACTTACTAAATATACAATTAGTTTCTTGTTACAGATAATTTCTATTGATCCAAATCTGGTTTGTCAGCATGGATTAATCAAAATCGTCAGGGATTGAGATCTGGATGGCTCAAGGGATCAGTTCCTGGGCTATGAGCCTTTCCCCCTCAGGTCACTATTTCCAATACTTACAGGAGTTTTGAGAGGCCTATCTGACAGCTGGTGTGAAACAAACCAGTCCTTTCAACTAAATCTCTTGCATAGATTCATTGTCCCTTATGTTCAAAGACGTTATCACTTACAGTCTGAGGGTATAAGTAAGGGGAAAAGTTACTACATTATCAGCAGTCCTAGTTATTATTCATAGATAAGTCCATATTTATAATCTCCTATGGTAAGCAATACTAATTGCTGTCTTCAAGGCCTGCTGTATCCAGTTATAGAATATTTATCTCTGTATGACATTTCCCTGCAAACCTAACCAGTTGATCTCTGATTGGTTGTCCCAAACTATTACATATATATATATTTTGTAGAATAAACTGTAGAAATGTTTCTTTTCTAGAGATTATATATATATATGTATCTCCTTTCTTTGTTTGCCTTTCAGGTCTTTTCTGTAGTGCAGGTTATAACATTCTTTTACTGCATAAAAACTCCAGGTCCAGGCTGGCTTCCCTGAAGAAATACTGTTTCCTACAGCTCTTGTGTTAGATGATTATCCTTCACCTGCTCATAGTCTTTAGGAAGCTTTTCATCTCAACCTGGGCATCCATAGTGATATGCTGGCTAGTACAGATGCCCTGATCTTTGGCCACCTGATCTTATCATTAGGTCTAGGAAACCCTTTGGAGATCCTCTACGTTGCAGCCCTCAGTCTATCAGAAGCTCCTGACAGCTTTCTTTATTCAAGATGAGTCAGGCAACCTTGTTATTAAGATTTTCCTAGTTATAGGGGTGCCTGGGTGGCTCAGTCAGTTAAGCGTCTGACTTCGGCTCAGGTCATGATCTTGCAGTTTGTGAGTTCGAGCCCCGCGTCGGGCTCTGTGCTGACAGCTCAAAGCCTGGAGCCTGCTTCGGATTCTGTGTCTCCCTCTGCCCCTCCCCTGCTCACACTCTGACTCTCTCTGCCTTTCAATAATAAATAAATAAATGTTAAAAAAAATTTTGAAAAAAGATTTTCCTAGTTGTAGTCCCACAGATTTTGTTGCCAGGGGCCAAACACCCTGTTTCTGTTCTGTCTGGGTAGAAAAAATTAACAGACTTTGATTACAAAGATACTTGGGATTTTTGGTTAGAAGAGAAAGAACTTTGGCTACTTGGGATTAAAAAAAGGGGTTTTAGCTATCCTTGATCTTTTATAAAGTTTTGCCTTTTCTTTACTAGAGCATTTTCAATTTCTGGTTTTTCTATAAAACTATACATCTAGGAAGCCCAAACACAGTGACTAGTATCTGGGCTGTACTATGAACTCAAGTTCATGGTTCTTAATAATATAAAGAATGGGAAGTATCTAGTGCTTTCCGAGGTATTCTCAGAGGGAGCTCATGGTACTCTTTGGCTGTTGTGGAGGAAACAGTGTGGTTCTCTACTACTGGGCCATGTCCATGCAATGAAGCCAGCTTGGTGGAATGTCCTGATGATGGAAATCACCTGTTAGGGAGTGGCCAAGGGAACTGGTAGTTTTGTTACTAGTTATCTATATGTCTATGGCTACTCAATTTCAAGTCTCATTACTGTGGAGTTGGAAGTGGAGGTGTAGGAGGGTCTGATTAAACCAAGCAATGTACCTTCATGGATTCCAGATGTCAGGGAAGTAGCCCAAGAGAGTTACCATCCACTTCCAGATTGCTGACGTGAGTTGCTTCAAATTGATCTGAGTGCTCCTGGCTCATAAAGCTGTAGGTGTGGAAGGAAGAAAGAAGAGCCTCTGATTTCAAGTAAATGGATGGAGATGATCTGGCTAAGTTAGCTTTCCTTCTTAGTCCAGGGAAGGGGAAGAAGTCACTTTTGCAAAACTTCTTAGTTGAAGATGAAGCTATTCTGGATTCTTCCTTAGAGGATCTACTATTCTCCTGGGGATAGGCTGCCCACAAGTTAAGTGAAAACATAGCATTCCTTGGACTTTATTTTTTCCCCAGTGCTGTCACAGTACTTCGTATACCTTTCAGTTAAAATTTCATATTGAACTGTAGTTGTTTACCTGGTTTTCCTTTCCAGTGGATAATGAAAGCAGTAACCATGTGTTATTTGTCTTTATATCCTCAGACCATGGATAGACTCTGGCGTATTACCTGCACAAAACAAATGTATGACAAATGAGTGAACAGTAGAAACCAGAGGAAAACCAGGTCTGCTACACTTCCTTGTAATCCTACTCTTTCCCTTTGGTGATAGTGACCTAGAGATTGAATCATTCCATGTTGGTATAGTATAGTTGGTAAGCACATGAATGCCATGTGCTTCATTTGAATCATGATTCTGATACTTTTTAGCTATGTGATTTTGAGTAAGACTTAAGTGTCTTCCTCTATAGAATTAGAATAATACTTATTTCTTTTTAAAAAAATTTAAAAATGTTTTTATTTATTTTTGATAGATAGACAGACACAGCATGAACTGGGGAGGGCCAAAGAGAGGGGGAGACACAGAATCTGCCGCAGGCTCCAGGCTCTGAGCTGTCAGCACAGAGCCTGACGTGGGGCATGAACTCGTGAACCACAAGATCATGACCTGGGCTGAAGTTGGATGCTCAACCTACTGACCCACCCAGGCGCCCCAGAATAATACTTATTTAATTTGGGATGTGAGGATTAAATAAATTAACATGAAGTACCTGGCAAATACAGGTTATATTATTATTATTATTATTATTATTATCATCATCATCATTATCATTATTATCATCACCACCCTCAAAGTGAGAATACGGCCAGTTTGCTGCTGCTGAATTTAGGTGAGAGAGACAACATCTGTAGCAGGAGGTAAGAGTGCCAGAATTACTGTCATGAACAACAGTAATAGATCAGTTAACCTGCAGTTATTGTGCATCCTCTGTGTGGTTTGATTTACCAGGTGGAAATATGTGGCTTCCTTGTTTTAATTTCCTTTAGAGAAATAAAATCTGATTATTTAGTCAAGGGGATCCCTTTTTGCTTCCAGGAGGCCAAGAGGGGTGTGTGTGTGTGTGTGTGTGCATGCATGTGACTGATTTGAGCTATGTTTCAATATCCAGCAATTGTTTAGGCAGAGAGGGAATGTGTGAGTGCAGAGGCATGGAATGCCACCATCCTGACCAAGCCAGAGAATACTTTTAGATTCTCTGGAGCCTAGAAATAAATGGGGCCTAGAAATGCAAAGGAAAGCAGGCAGGGTGGACAAAAAGTTTTGGAAGTCTGGCATTGGAAGGGCAGACCTAAGAGACCTATGGAGGAATACTGGAGAAGAGAAAACCTCTTAGCCTACTACCTTTCATACATAGCAACAGAATAGTGTAATATGCTAGAAAGTAGACGTACTGATTGCCCATAAAAACCAGTACAAAATAAGAAAATTCTAGAAAGACTAGACAATGTCTAGAGTCTATATTGCTCTGAAGGAATGTATTCATTTAGTATTTAGGTTTCTTTCAGTTAGCATCTTTTAATCTTAAGTCTCTCTATATTACCTTTTTTCTTACTTTGTTTGCCCCTATAACTCTGTTAAAATAAATTGGTGACCTGGAAGTGTACAAGTTCTGTTTTTCTCTCGCCATCAACAGTTCTAAACAATGAACAAATAAAAGAATGTTACATGCCCAAACATTGATTTGAAAGATATCTTGGAGATTTAAAATACGTTAAACTAGGGAAAAACTTGGGAATAATCCACACAATACATGTTGCTCTCCATTATAATCAGTTTTTCAGGCTCTGTGTCGATACAACTTTTTCTCCTTTTTCACAATGGTTTACAACTTAAATAATTTAATACAACAGTTGTTATATTTTTATTGCAAGCTTATAAAACTGGAACCATAAGTCTTTTCTATGCAATATATTGTCAAAAAGTGACACTGGAGAAGGGAAGCTGATGATTACCGAAACTGTAATTCAATCTTCAAGTTCTGAAGATGTCATAAAAACGTCTCCTTCTTTACTTGCATACGGCAGATACCATCAGGATGCCTCAAATGAACTCTCTCTGGGTATTCAATCTCTCCTCCAGCATTATTTCATATACAATCAGAACAAAAATGGGACTCCACAATGCAAATGCAACTGTGATTCAAGCCCAATAGTTCTTTTGTCAAATAGGATTTCCTTTTATGAAGTTTCATTTTAGAATTAATTTTGATATCAATGCCTGTCAAGCTGTGGAAATTGAGCTGAACCAAGGGAGTCTATTCCTATTTGAGCCGCATTGTAGAAAGTGGTAATTAGAAAAAAACGCAGAGAATTTGTACTGTGCTAAAGAAAATTAAGCTCGTCATGCTGCATGCTGTCATTCTGGTTAAAAGTATAGGTGTGGTAAACAGCAACATTCCATAAATGCCTATTTTTTCATATATTTAAAATTTACTACTTTCACCCTGCCGTATTAGTTGTCAGGAAATAATTTCTTAATTCTGACTGATTCTTCCTGTGGTCTGAAAGCTGTGTGAATTAAATAACAGATCCCTATAGTATTTACGATTAACAGTGTCCCCCATAACTAGCATGGAAGGAAATACATTCCTTTTAGAGAAAGAGGATGGTTAGTTATTTATACGTTCTTGCCAATGATTATCATTCAGTGGACTTGTCACGCCTGTGTTGACTTCAGTCTAAGACAAAGAAGCATCAAATTCCCCAAACCTCTTCTTCATTTGTCCAACATGCGGTTAATCTACTGACAGTGTTGCGAATGGAATTTAAGAACTGCTATCTTTCTATTAAAAATGTCACTTTGCCTTCTGCAGGAAGGCACTGCAGCAAGACTCTACAAAATCTTTTTGAAAACCTCCCAGGATGAGAATAAACTAGCTTCTTGAGGGAGGCGGAGGAATGGAACTTTCATGGTATGGTTACAGAGGGATCAACACATCCAGTTGGAAAGTGAACATTTCCAATTATTCCCCCAGCCTGAGAGACTGCAGGTGGCGCCATGACAGTTTCTGCATTTTGTCTCTCGGCCAAGGCAGGCCTGGCCAGGCCCATGAGGGGTGAAGGGTCATAGATGCCATGTGAGTGGGTTTCATTCTCATCACAGCAGAGGCTGCTAATCACATTACATTCAGGTGAGTTATGGTGATTATAGCAGGCTGAACGTGGAGAGATTAAACAATAGAAACAGCACAACCATGCTTGTGATGGCTGTGATGAAGGGTGGTGCTTTCATGGCCCTGTGGCAATAGGTTTGATTGGATTCTGGAAACCTTCGGTGAAGGACACCTTGCCCCTTCCAGATTAGCTTTTTCTAAACCATCTTGGTAGTAAGTGGAGGGACAGAGGCCATTTTAACAGTTTTTAGTAATGAAAAGGGTACAAAACTTTCTCCTCCAGCATGCTGAGGTCTCGTGAATCTATAGAGTAAAAACACATTGCAGGGTCACTGCTTTCCAGCAGGTCTCTACTTCTTACAGCTGTTAGCTGCTGCACCCTACATGAACTTTTAATTTTGTTTGGTCTCATTTTACCCTTCTACATTTGTAACCCCTGGAATAGATTTCATTTTCCCTTAGGGACATTTGGAAGGAGAAGAGCCTATTCCTGAGTGTTTTTAAATATAAGAAAATTTGCTTTCATGCTTTAAAATCAGAAAAAGACAGGGTCGCCTTCAGTGTCCAGCACTTGGTTTCGGCTCAGGTGATGATCTCATAGTTTGTGAGATTGAGCCCCGTGTCGGGCTGTGTGCTGCTGACAACGTGGAGCCTGCTTGGGATTCTTTATCCCTTTTTTCTCTTTCCCTTCCTGCTCGTGCTCTCTCTCTTTAATCATGAATAAACTTAAAAAAAATAACTAAAATCAGAGAAAGTCAGGCGCTGGGTATAGTGTGAAAGGAAGAATAACTCACTTGTATAGTTAGCCCCTACCATTTAGATAGTTTGCTTTTCACATTTTAGGGCAAGAAATGCTTAATAATAGTGTATCCATTGTCCATCAAGTTGAAATGCTATGCAACATGGGTTGTTCACCTGAACCAAGAGAGGCGGAGATATCTAGAAGTCAAGAAGTGCAAGGAGAAATTGAGCCACCACCAGCCATCCAAGTTTACCTTTGGGATACTGGTTTTTGAGAAACGCTCATTAACTGCACTCCTCAGAAATACAAATGAAGATATAGGGTATGTGTATGTATGTATAAGTACTTGTGTATATATACATATGGAGAGAGAAAGAAAGGGAAGGTGGGAGGGTGGGAGAGAGGGAAAGAAGGAGAGGGAAGCTTCAGGAATATTTATAAACTAAAGGTAGCACCCTAAATTTTACCAGGAGGTTGAAAAGTAGTCCTTGTTGACAAAATAAATGAAGTGGTACATATATTCTGTGCAAATAATGCTGTAAAGCAAATAGTCTCATATGCTCCAGCTAAGGTATCTGGATAGTTTTTAAAGGTGTTTTTTTTCTTCTTAAAATATGATGCAATGATCCAACACGGAGGAAATGAAGGTGGCAAAAATCTATGACAAAATCTGAATCATGAAGAAAAAGTTCAAAACTCGCTGGCATAGTTCAAGAGAAGCAACGCCAAGTGCTTTTTAAAATACGATGTTGTCAAGTCCAACCACCATGAAGTGGAAGGATTCCAAACTTGGGTGTAGGCGATTGATCTTGAATAGTTGTACCCCATCTATTCTGGATGGTTTGATGTTAGCTTCGTGAGTGAGTTTTGGGCTAAAAAGTGCCAGGGCATTAAGTTCCTGTTAATCTTTCAGCTGATATGAAAATATTTACATTGAAAATTTGCATAACTACTGCGGTAAATGGATAATTAAATGCATGCATCTTATTTGAGTCCTGAACCCCAAGAAGTAATGATGACAATAACCATAATAGTAACTGAAACTAACATTATTTACTATGTACAGGCATTGTGTTGGATGCATTCCGTGCGTTGTCTCATTTACTCCCCACAACATCCAGAGGCTGCCTTTTGTTATCCCCTCTATTTTACAGATGAGAAAATGGAGGCTTAGGGAAGTTAAATAACCAGGCTTTCTGAACTCGGTGAAAATTTGGGCTCTACTGAGTTTCAGAAACGTTCTGGGATAACAAATTGAATCATCCTGCTCTTCTGTGATTATTGGCTCTTAGCACTGCAGTTTTAGGAATCAATATAGTGCACGGGTTCTGTAAATGTGCCTCTTAATAAGTTAATAAAACAGAGATATTCTCATTGCCTCTCCATCAAAGTTTCAGGGAAAAAATGAGAATATTAAATGCAGTAGGATAGGGAAGATCTGCTCCATTTGCTCTGCAATGATAATCTTTTACAAAAGAGGATTTTTATTATTAATTCTTTGCCTTCTGGGGATATTATAATTTTCTAGAATATAGAACTGCCTTAAGCACAGTAATTTGCTGAGCTAGACTGAATCTCAAAATGTTTCAAATGAGCTGATAAACAAGTGCATAATTAGCCATTATTAGATCAAGTCTGTATGTTACTGATATCCAGATGAACAAACCAATGGATAGGCAAATTGTAGATATAGTTTAAAAAACTAAGAGCCTGTGTTATATTTTTGCATGCTTTGTAACTTGTCCTTTAAAGAATTAAAAACCACATTTCATTTGCCTTTTTAAAAAAAGAAATTTAGATTATTCTATCAAATAAATCCTTGGAGACTTAATCATTAAACACATACTTCCATGTATGAATAATGAAGGATTTGTGTGTTAAACGCAGCTCATGCTTTAAAAATGAATAGATGGTGGGATTTTTTTTTTCAATTAAAACTTGCCTCAAATCTATTGGTTGCATGGGTAATGCTCTTTCATACCCCTTTTGAGTTCTGGTTCAAGTCCAGAGTACAAAATACATTTGGCCCTGATTATGAAAATAAAAGGTTTTGCGTGCTCAAATCAGAAAAGGAAAATACAGTCAGCTTTTATGCTTAAACACACACACCTTTTTCAATTGGTTAACATCCAGTCCAAAATGTATCCATGTTACAGTTAAACCCTCTTTCCCCTCATTTTTCATTTTTCAGGAACTTGACACTGGATCATAAAATGTTGCTCTGGGCTGGAATTCGTCATGCAGGTTTACAGCCTAGGAGTAAGGTTTTTATTTTTAATATTAAAATCAGCTCAACAGTTTTGAGGATCAAATAAAGAAAAGAGACATCTGCAGAACGAAAACAAATTCTAAGCTGGCTTAATTTAAACAAAACGGTAGTTTGTGCTATGAACTTAGGGGCCACAAAGCAAAACAGGGAAATGTGTTAGGTCATCTTTGAATAGAAAGTACTGCAGCAGCAATTTTCCTGAGGATTTCTAAAATTAGAAAGTTGATATTTTGCCTTTAATGGTTTATGTGTGTGTTGGGAGGGCAGACCAGATAATTTCTCGAGGCTTTCTGAAGATCAATGATTCTGTGATTTATATCTATCCGTATTTCAGATGCCAACAATAAAGTGTGAACTGCCAATCTGCAACTGTGCAATGGGTACAAGGCCATATGTGAACGAGCCTAGTTGGAAAATGAATTTGTCACTAGACAAAAACAAGTATTTTGACCTTTGACGATTTTAACAGCTTCCAAAATTTTATGCCATTCTTATGCTTCCCATTATCACCAGTCCTCCATTTGATGCCAACTAATAGCCTTAGGTAAAATTTTATTGTCGTTGGGTTCAAGTTCTGCTTTTATTACAATGATTATATATATCCACGGTCTGAATTTTTTTTTGTTGTTTGTTTCAGCCTTAATTTATTACAGATCTTGGGTCCTGTTAATGTTCTTCTATTTACATATTTTCAACTAGTCCTTTCATTTGGTAAATTGGCATGGATTCTCTTTGCATATTTACATGGTTCCTGAAATAGACCATTTATATCCTCAGAGTTAAAGCCGTAAGGCCATCTGGGCTACAAATCTAAGGAGTGCCAGTTTTTCTTTCCATAGGTGTGTCCCCAGTACCCAAGTCACAATGAGAAAATAAGACCTTTGGTTCATAAGATATCAGCATAATTGCTTTGATGTTTTCCAAAGGCATTAGAGAAGCATTCAACTTTTTTAGAATGTTCCGATTTTGTCAGGGACATTTTGCCATTGTGTATTTGATAGGAAATCTGATCTTTACACTTTATAACCTTTCTGTACTAAACTCATAAAAATGACATGAGTATTCTCCAAAGTCCAAGATGCCTCATTAGGATTTTATTAATGAGCCTTTTAAAGATACTCTCTCCCTAAGTGGGAAATTATATTTGGTTCAGAATAAATGAAGCTACACACTTACAAGATCTGAGTTGATTTAAGGCTCTGAAGCAAAGAAACTTAAGCAGATTTCAAATTTGGAGCAATATACTGTCATAGTCCCAGAATAAGAATAGTATATCTAATTTGATTATACTATCACAACATGTAATGCTACACATATTTTCAGAGTTAAGTAAATATTATTACAGAAATCTGGGTCATTACTGGGCTGCAGTGTAATGCATAAATAAAATAAGGTAGGGAAAAAGTTTCACTAAATTTTATCTCAATTCCTTGCTTTCCCTGAATATTTCATCGCTGGCATTATTGTATTAAAGCAAACCACAGTTTTGCTGTTGATGAGAGACACACAAAACAGCTTGTCTGGCATTTGATTCCTCTACAAATTTTAAGGTCAAAAGTTATTTCTCACAAATGTATGCCTTCAGTTGATATTGAATATTTGAGCTAGGCTTTTGCTCTGAAAGGATTCTGAATGACCCCTTTAATGGACAATGTTTGTATTGTTACATTAAAACCCAGGAAACGAACTGAAGATACAACTGCTGTTGCTATAAACAAAGGAGGAAGAAAGACGCCCAGTCATCTTAAATAAGTTGTTTCCTTACAGATGTGAACAGAAAAACATTGCAAAATAACTACAAAATCATACCTGTCATTTGTTTCTGACTTGTATGAGGAAGTAAGTAAAAATTACCTTGGGGCAAAAGAAAATGTGAACTTAAATCCTTTATTTTAACTTTTTTTTAAATGTTTATTTATTTATTTTAGAGACAGTGAGAGAGATCGAGAGAGAGAGAGAGAGAGAGAGAGAGAGAGAGAGAGAGAGAGAGAACGTGAGCAGGGTAGGAACAGAGAGTCAGCACAAAGCCCAATGCCGCGCTTGAACTCATGAGTTGTGAGATCATGACCTGAGCTGAAACCAAGAGTCCAACGTTTAACCTACTGAGTCACCTAGGTGCCCCATATTTTTCACTTTTTATTTATTTTTCTGGTTTTATTGAGAAATAGTTGACATACATGTCTGTATAAATTTAAGATATATAACATGATGGTTTGAGTTACATAGGCTGTGAAATGATTATCACGAGTTCAGCTACCATCTATCGTCTCATATACATACAATATAAAGAAAAGAAAGAAGAAAAAAATGTTCTTGTGATGAGAACTCTTAGGATTTACACTCATAACAATTTTCCTCCATATCTTACAACAGCATCAACTACTGTCATCATGCTTTACATTACATCCCCAGTACTTCTTTATCTTATACCTGGAAGTTTATACCTTTTGACCATCTTCCTCCAATTCCCTCTCCTCCTAGTCCCCTGCTTTTGGTAACCACAGATCTGGTTTCTTTTTCTATGAGTTTGTTTGTTTTTGTTTTGTTTTATTTTTAGTTTCCACATGTAAATGAGATCATACAGTGTTTTTCTTTCTCTGACTTATTTCACTTATTATAATGCCTTCAAGTTCCATCCATGTTGTCAAAAATGGTAGATTTCCTTATTTTTTATGGCTAACTAATATTCCATTGTGTATATATATATATATATATATATATACACATATATAGAGATATATACATATATATGAATAAAGAAGTGATATATATATCACAACTTAAAGAAGTTTATATATAAGTGTATATATATATATATATCACAGTTATATATAAGTATATATATATCACAACTTCTTTATTCATCCACTGATGGTCACTTAGGTTGTATCCGTGTCTAGATTCTTATAAATAATGCTGCTATGTATGTGAGGGGTACAGACACATTTCTGAGTTAGTGTTTTTGTTTCCTTCAGACGTATTTCCAGAAGTGGAATTGCTGTATCATATGGTAGTTCTATTTTGAATTTTTTGAGGACCCCTCTTACTGTTTTCCATAGTGGCGGCACCAATTTACAATCTCACCCACAGTGCACAGGGTAAACCTAAGTTCTGATGAACAAATTTCACAGTAGATAATTCTTCTGTTTTTGGGTTTCTGCCATCAAAACACAATCGATAATTAAGAATCAGAGGCCATGAATCACCAAGAAACATCAACAGACAGCTTCCAGGGAAACAGAAGCTGCAGACATAGCTATAGACATCCTGGACTAGAAACAGTGGAATGTGTGCAAGATGTTTGCACCAGCAAATAAGAGCTATTAAAGGGGGAGTGTGATTTTTGTTTTAATTGTTTGAAACCAGCAGTGAGGATAATTATTGCTTGAAATGAAGCTTTGATACCATTCTACTATATTAGTTCTATTAAAAATATTTGTATGACAGCCCCTCAAAAAGTTAAACATACAAGTGCCATTGATCTAACAATTCCACTTCAGGGTATGTGCCCTAAATAATGGAAAGGGGGGACTCGAACAGATATTTGGACACCAATGTTTGCAGCAGCATTATTCACAACAGCCAAAATGTGGAAACAATTCAGATGTTCATTAGCAGATTATTGGATAAACAGAATACATATGACGACAGTGGTATATACACACGATGGAATATTATTTAGTCTTAAAAAGGAATGAAAAATTCTTACACATGGTGTAATACAGATAAACCTTGAAGATATTATGCTAAGTGAAATAAGCCATACACAAAAGGACAAATACTGTATTATTTCACATATCTGAGATACCTAGAGAAGTCAAATTCATAGGGACATAAAGTGACACAGTGGTTACCAGGGGCTGGAGGAAGGGAAGAATGGGGAATTATTGTTTATCGGGATCGGAGTTTTTGAGATGGTGAAAAGTTCTGGAGATGGATAGTGGTGGTGGTCGCACAACAACGTGAATGGAGTTAATGCCACTGAACTGTGCACTTAAAAATTGTTAAAATGGTAAATGTTATATTTTACCAAAAAAAAAATATTCACATGGAGTGACACAAATTATGTCGTATTTAAGCATCTTAAACAGTATGGTAGACCCCTGATATTTACAATAGATTTGGAGACTTTTGTGAATCTCTAATTTTATATGTATGGAATGTTCTGGTTTTCTTTCCAGTTACTTTTCCATTGATAGTTCTTTCTGGTACATCTCCTAACGCCAAGGAAAGAAATTCAACTTTTACTCATTTTTCTTCCCCATGTCTGCAATTTTGCATTGCTGAGACATGAATCTTCTCCCTGAAATGGTTTTCTTTTGCTTTGCTTAGAAGGTTCTGGGAATTCTTTCATGTTATACCTCTGATCTACTATCAAATTCAGTATTCTGCCACTTAAGCTATTGAAAACCTCTGTTTTTTTTTTTTTTTTGGCTAAGAAACATTATTTTTCCAAATTATTTTGTTTCTTGTTTATTTCTGTCAACAGCCCCTAGTAGTTAGCCTTCTTTTTTGAGTCATTTTCCCCCCATAAATCTTCATGACAATTACTGTTGAAAGCAAGTAAAAAAGCAAAGCTGAATAGTAGTGAGGGTGCTAGATGGTAAGATATAAATACTAGGCAGTCATGTAGGTTCATTCACTGGTTTAGTGGTGCTTCTTATAGGTACCTGTGATTCCACTTCTTGCTTCAGAAAAACTACAGGGGTGCCTGGGTGGCTCAGTTAGTTAAGCAGCTGACTTCGCTCAGGTCATGATCTCAGTTTGTGAGTTTGAGCCCCGCGTCGGGCTCTGTGCTGACAGCCCGGGAGCCTGGCGCCTGCTTCGGATTCTGTGTCTCCCTCGCTCTCTGCCCCTCCCCCACTCGCGCTTTGCCTCTGTCTCTCTCTTTCAAAAATAAATAAACATTAAAAAATAACTAAATAAAAAGAAAAAATACAAATCACTACTTAAATGGGTTCATATTTGCAAAGTCATAAAAACAGTCTCTGACATGTAGCAAACATGATGTAATTTTTAAATTGAGAAATACACCCTACGGGCCTTTGGCGCGTCAAAATCGATACATAAAAATCAGAAAAATTAGAGCTGAAAATGCCAATGCTGAGTCTTTTGCTGGACAGGAAAGGGGGAACACCTCACAGTGTTGTGAGGGTTTAGGGCTCTTTCCTAAAGTTCCTGGAGCACTGCACCTAAAGTTCTTGTGTCATCCTGCAGTATACAGAAATTTCATTGCATGTTGATACTCCCCAGCATTCATTTAGCGCCCTTAGTTAGTGCCTGTCTAGAGTAGACACTCAGTAAGTACCAGTTGAATGAATAAGCCTAGAAATGAATAAATTGCCAAGAGAGACAGGGCTGATCTTCCTTCCCTTTACTCAGGTCTAAGCCACAGGTGCTGACCTCTTTGTTCTTCTCCACCGGCACCAAGAAACCGTATTGTTTCTTCTAGGTCATGAGGCCAATTTCATAGAATGAGTTTTCTCCAATTAGACAAGCCACAAAATATAAACTGATTTGAACTGGAGACTTAGGAGAAAAGACTACTAAACGTTGAAATGATTAAAGAAATAAGTTTATCAGGAAAGGTAAGGTATGTCTTATAGAACGAAGGCTTCCATGGGAATGGAAAAGGAATACACTGTTTTGCCCACCTTTCATGCATGGAAGGATAGATTAAAAAAAATCATTCTTAGGGAAGTGAGTTAAACTGTAGAGATGAAAACATTGTACTTCATTAATTTAATTTAAAAATGTTAAGAGAGTGAAGTAAGACATTATTTCCCCATTAATGAATGTTTCCATTTTAAGCTTGGGGAAATGGCAGGTTGGTCTTGCCACACGGTAAGTGATTCTTACAGTTATAGCCATTAGAAATTCCCCCATCATTTCTGAGTGGGTAATTATTACTTGAAATAGCTCTTTCAGAGTGATTATTATAAAATGTACCTATCTTCTGTTGATCTACTGCTTTATTTATCTCATGTTAAAAGATCTTTAGAAACCTTTCTATCATTAATGGACAAATTCCATTTTACAGATACATCCATTAGTTGCCAAGAATAATTCTGATCTGATTAAAGGATAACCATTTAAGGCCAGTAATTCACATATTAAATGCTCAGGGTGGTACATTGTTAAAAAGACCTTACATGTCCAGACCCATTATCCTTTCTCTCTTGGTAGGAGACAATAAATGAGAACCTCAAATAGTGGATGGATCTTCTTTCATCTAGACTAGAGAAAAAGAGGGCTACAAAAATAAGTATACAGTTTGAGGAGTCCTTCCAGAAGAATGTTCAAGGGCTGGTTATGAAATAACAAAACACCACAAATCTCTTTGAGATGGTGGGAAGCTCATCAACAAGGAAAATATTCTTGGATGATAATGATCTCAAATGAGTATTTAAGGAAACAAACATGACAAAATATTTCCAATATCTATGAGGTGTTTCTCAGAAGGATAAAAGTTAATTTATTATTCTCATAAGAGCTGTTTTCCATGTGATTAAGATCATAAATAGAATTTATCTGTTTTCATGAGGGGCAATGAAGACTGGAGAGGCAGAAACAGAAATATGCCGATTTTTAACAAAAGTTACGGGTACATTGTAAACTCCTAGAAGGCAGGCTCCTATCCTTGTTAATCAATAAAAAGTTGCTGAATGAATACCTCAAATTAGTACGTATCTGTTTCCTAACCTCAGTAGAAAATCCACAACTTACAAATATGTTAAGTTCCAGAAGAATTTTGAGGCAGATTGTTTGCAACTTAAAATACATTTCCCCACAGAAGAAACTATCATGGATGGTAGGGGAGTGGGCAGGCCAGCCCTTGAAAGTCACTTAATCTACAACGTAGCAGAGATACTATACATTTGAGATGAACTAGTAGCAGGAAAAAAAAAATATTGCAGCAATAAAACCAAAGAGAGAAATAATAAAGTTGAATAAAAACTTAAAATTTTCTTGTCTGTTAGTGCTTGAAGAGAAGCAGATTTAAGTATGAAGAGATGTATGGAGATTGTCACAGAGAGGCTTAGAAGCTCAAGGAATTTAGAAGCTGATAGCTTTTTAAAAATTATGTAGAATCCCCCTTCAAAACAGAATTCTACTTATCCATGATAAGAGTCTTTGAATAATTATTTTAACTCTTATCAGCCAAGATTAAAGTGCTTTTTAAAATTCAAAAATGGAATGGTAAAAAGGGGAAAAGAGAGAAACAAGTGAAGAAAAATCAGGTAAACCAAACAACAGCCAAGATGAAAATACTATAATCCATATCAATCTAGGCCCTCCCCTGCTCCAGGCTCTAAGAGTATAAAAATCGATAGGACATAATGTCTGCCCTCAAGAAACTGCGAGCGTAGTCAGGTGAGTCAAACTCATAAACAAGTAAAGTGATAAGGAGCATGACAAAGGTAACTGGGCATAATGGGGCCAGAGAGAGGCTGGTGGCCAGAGCCTCCTGAGGGGGTTGGTGAAGGCTTGTGGTGAATCTTGAAGAAGGAACAGGTGCTTCGCAGGCAGATGGGGAGAGAGGGAGAGAGAGCCAGAGAGAGAGAGAGAACCATCCAGGCTTGGGGAACAGTGTGAGCACATCAACGTGTGCAGAGTACAGAGGCTGACTGGGAGAGAAGAAATGCACTGGGAGATGGGAATGGAGTGGCAAGCCAGGGCCCGGCTGGAGGGAGGAAGGGCTTCCGTGGTCCCCTTGTGGAGCGGACTGACTCATCGTGCAGATGACTGGAAATGTGAGGGTTTTAAACAGGGAAATAACACGATCAAACAGGCATTTTCGAAAGATCACTCTGGCAGCATGATGGAGGATGGATCGGAGGTGTGAAATACTGGTGGCAGAGAAACTGGTTAGAAAGCTGCAAGAGAATGAAAGCTGGGAGTAAATAGCAGGCTAATTATAGAGGCAGCCAGGAGAGCCATTTGGTCTGTTCTCATCTTCATGAAGGGCCTCAGATTTAGACTCCTGATGTTGTCTCCTAATGAGGCTATCCACACTGTCACTGAGATTCATTGTCAGGACTGAACTTTTAAAATATGCTACAAATTCTTTAACCTCATTTTAATGCATCTTTAATGTTTAGTGTACTGGGAGCCTCAAAAAATGGAAGGGATCTGAGTCCTCCCCAATCTCAGAGAAGCCTGTTAACTGTCTCTGTGTAATTTGTGCATAATCTTCTTGAAGACTAAGAAAGGGAGGCATAGGGAAGAGATAAGAGGTAGAGGGTTTCCATAACTGGCACAGATTAGCTTTGTTGCAGTGAAGGGAAGAAAATGTGCATTTCTTTACTCATGAGTTTTTGATGTTTGCAAATGGGTGTGTTCACAGCTTGGGAGCACCTGAACGGTTGTTACGTAATTCTTTCTTTACCTACTTCTACTACAGATGAAGGCCTTGGATTGCAATATTTTAGGAAAGGGTATTATGTATCTTGAAATGACTCTCAGTTTTCCTGACATAGAAGATGGACTTTGACAAATGACCCAGAGTTAATAATTTTAAACCAAATTATTGGAAGCGACTTATTTCTTTAGGTTTATGTTTCTGGTGTTATGCTTTTTAATGCCTGATAAAAAGCATTATAATCTGCAAAAAAAAAAGCATTTTGTCATTGTTGACTACAGAGGATGAAATTTACTTTTACTTTTTGCTTTTTAAACATATCTAATTAGCTAGTGTTGAAAGGAGGACCAGACATGAAGCAACGTTAGTTAGGGGCTGTTTGTTTCCGGGTAATTGCAGCATAGTCACCTGATGAATAAAGGTAAATAGTAATACAGTGTGTTTGAAGAGTTGAATTTTGAGGGTTTTTTCAAAAAACATTTATTCACTAAATGCAATTATTAGCACTTTGCTAAGTGATTAAAATACAGTTAAACTTAACACTATTATCTATCCTTCACAAAAGGTCTATAAATCTAGTATATACAAAAATAAAAATACACCTTCAGAACAAAGTGACATGGTTTTAAGGCCAACCTTGAGTGAAATAAAATGTCACAATTTAGTCTTGTATAAATTCAGACTCTAAATAAATCTAATTTATGCCTTCTGAGCTCAGTTGTCCTTGACACATAGAAAACTACAAAAACATATCTCTGCAGAAAGAAAACACTTTTTCCTTGTAGTGATGACTAGATCTTTATCCATATTGGAGAAAGTGATAAAAATGATAGAAGTATTACAGTATTAAGATGAAGAAAGAGGGTCTTCATATTTTTAAAGTTAGCTGTTTCACAACAAGCCAAGGACACAGAAGGGCTCTTTCTCTTTTGGAACATTTGACTTCACATTTATCAAAGCTCTGAGCTTCAGATAAAGATCACTTCTTTCTTCTTCCTCTGCTTCTGCATTGGACATGCCCTACCTAGATGGCTTGGACACGAAGGGGACCAAGCCAAATAAGACACTGGCTGTATGCTAATTAGTGTTCTGAGGCTTGAGACATTCTGGGGATCTTTGAGGGGCTTTGCTTTGCTTCTTTCTTGTTGCTGGATCAAGATGAGCATCGTTCTGACAGTTGGTATTGAAACATTATATCATGTAGATATGAAGTTGTACATAAATATTTATTAACTGAAAATGCATAAATAACTTCAAGACCTTTCAGTATTTGAATTGGGATTGTTCAGTAGTAATTATTAGTACGTTTTAAAAAGTTAAAAGTATTTCCCTCATCGGGTGTTGATTTCTTCACCTAGGATTCCTACATGAAGATGCCCCGGGAATGGTCATATATGAAGCAAAGAACTTTATGAAGCAAATTATGATCCTCTTTCATGTTTAAATATGTTCTCTTCATTGAAGTATTGATTTCACCAGACATTTTTGGGGGGTGGTGGTGAGGAAATTGTTACTGTCAGGTATACTGCCTTAATTAGCTTTTGGCTTTTTTTCTTTTTTGTAAGTCATGCTTCCCTTGACAGGAACAGTGGAGTGATGTATCCCCCACCTCAATAATGTGTGACCCAAATTTTGCGGCATAAATTTTCAACCAGTAGTGGTTTTCTTTCTGCTTTTTTTTTTTAAACTGGCGTCAACATTACTTCTTATTCAGCTTAGAGAAAAAACAGGAAGGTTTTGTCTGCAGAAGAATTCACATGGAATCTCCCAATGTATTTCTTTACTTTTGTAACAAACTCAAAAAATCAGAGCTTCTAAGATGTTGCAATGAAGCAAGCAGTCTCATGAGTATAGCTGTGGGCATGTTCCAATACTCACTTCTATCAGGGATCTTCCTAACTTCCCTTCTCCCATGTGATAGTGATTAACTGGAAACTGACAAGAGGAACTTGGGTTTTTATGATGACTAGTCTACACGTTTATATTAAACATTTATCCATCATGCTGGGAAAGGCTGATTTACCTTTGGGTATTTAACTCACAGAGTATTCTAAATGTCAGGTTTCTCATAACACAAAAATATAGAGGCTATCAGGTGCCCAAAGTAGTTCCATGTTTTAAGATTTCTTCTCATGAGTAGCATCCACTGGCCTCAATCCATCTGTACATCAAAAAAAAAAAAAATCTAATTCTAAGTATGGATTCTAGATTCTAAAACCTAAGAATAATGAATAAAATCTGAACTATGGAAAACTGAACAACTTCCTAAATGTTACTATTTGCTGGAGACATTTGCATTCAGATCTTCCCTCAAATTAGATCTCTGGCATTCCTTCCTTGCTTTCTAGCATTGCTCCAATGTTATATCTGTTCATGGCTGGGAGGGAGCCAATTTCAAGGATTTATTGCACAAAGAGCTATTTACTGAGACATATGCAATGCTTTCACTATGAAATAAACAGGAGTAGCATGCCTTTAATATAGGTTTTGACAAGAAGAAACAAAACTTATCTGTCTTAAGCACTCTCACACTGTGGGGTGCAGGGGAAATACCTTTGCTATTTATTACAGTGTAGTGCCTTCCATGGTTTTGGGAATATAGAATTTCACAACTTAGTCTCACATTTTACCTTACACATGACTTTATATTGTTTCCGAAAAGGTGAAAAGCTATCACCTTACGTGTTTTTCAAATGAGGAGGCCTTTTCATACTGATGGACAAGTCTCCTGTATTCTGCCATGATGGTGTCATTCTCTCTGCCTGCAAGGTTGGAATCAGTCATATGGATTCTTTCCTACACTTTGCAAAATTCGGGCAACTTGTCCTCATTCACTATTTCCCTCAAATGTAGATCCTGCTTTGAGGCCTCTCCTCATCTTACCCCTTCTAGGGCAGTCATTCAAACTTTAGTGTGCATATAAGAAATAAAGGAAACTCACAACAATCAGATTCTTTTTTTTTTTTTTAACAGATTCTTGATCCCAATATCAGGTGATTCAGTGGTCTTAGGAAAAGCACAGGAAACTGAAATTTAGTAACTCACTTAAATATAATCCCTTGTCCAGATTTTAAAAAATTCTATAGTCTTCTTATCTCTGCTGGGTCTTATAAACTATCTCCAAACAAAGAATCCTAAAGATTATATCATATGCATTCATTCATTCATTCATTCATTCAGGCCTTCAACTATTTATTGAGTACCCATGTTTTCTAGACATTGGGTTTATAGTAGTGACAAAAGCAAACATCATTGACTCCATGGAATTCACGATCTGTGTTTACCCAGGTTTAAGAAGGTGCCTGTATTACTTATCAGATTTGATCCAAACTTTCTTAGTTTGATATTGAAGATCTTCATTGACCCTGTCTCTTAACTATCATTCAACAAAGATTCTCCCCTGTAGGCAAGTCATTGTCTCTTACTGTTCCTTAGCTTTTCTTGTCTCCATACCAACTCAATCTACATCTGGTCATTGGTCCTAACATTCCTCCTCTGAAATACTGTCCAGTGTTGTAGACTGGGCAAAGAAATGGGCAAGTAAGTTTCATCCATCCATTAAGCACATTTATTGAGACTCAAGCATTGTTGTAGATATGGGAGAATTCAGTAGTGGACAAGACAGAAAATAAACATATAAACAAAAAAAAATATCAGATAAATGCTATGCAGGGTGTGGTGTCTTAGTCTACTTTATATTGGCTACTTTATATTGGGTCTTAGTGGCTACTTTATATTGGGTATATGAAACTGGGAGCTAAATGTCAAAGATAGTGGCCATGCAAAGTTTGGGGGGGCATTATTGGCAGAAGGAAAAAGCTAGTGAAGACTCTCAGTGAAAATGTATGAAAGAAGAATATAAGGAAGGCCAGTGTGGCTGTTGCATAGTGGGAGATGATAACATGGTAAAGGCTGGGGTCAAACAGGTCCATATGAGTCAGATGACATAGGGGCAGAAATATGGATTTTATTCTAGGTAGAATGAAATATCATTGGAGGTTTTTAAGCAGGGTTGTGATGTGACCTGATTTATGCTTTAATGTAGCTGTCTTCAGATGTTGTGTGGAAACTGTATTGTAGAGAGACCAATAAGAGACCAGCTAGGAAGTACGGTAGTAACCCAACTCAATGATAATAGTTGTTCAGATAGGTAGTAATTCAAATGGACAGATTGGGCATATATTATGGAAGTAGTGTCAAGGGGATTGGTGGTGGATTGAATGTGGGTGGTGCAAGAGAAGATTCAAAGATAATTCCTAAGTTTTTTACTTGAGTAACTTGCTGGGTGGTCATATTCTTTATTGATCTAGAGAAGGTTTGGCTAAGGGAGGTGGCAATCCAGTGTCCAAATGGTGGGTGACATGGCTGAAAAGATAGGCTGCCATTGTCAGACTGCAAAAGATTTATAATAAGAGATGAAGAAACTCAAACTTCTTCTGAATTGTGACTTAGGAGACATACATTGATGTGTAGGATAAGTTGGAAGGGGTAGAAATTGCATACCTGCAGTAGGATTTTGGGAGTAAGAATGGTGCTGGATATGAGACAAAGAGAGTCAAAAGTCACAAGAATAATTATACAAGAGCCAAAAAAGATTTAGATAAGAGGTCATACAAAATATAAACAGAAAACATGTTTACTTGAAGATATAAACAGAGGAAGAGTGCAGTACGTTTAGTCATAGATAGCTTCTTGATTGGTAGTTTTGAGAAGAGGAAATGAAGAGAATAGAAAGGAGAGAGCACAGCCAGCTCCTGGGAGAAGGGCTAAGTCTGCTTCAGAGGGAGGAATTCCTCAGTCATGGTTACGTCCCACAAACACACTGATGTGGGAAAGAACCTGGGCTGAAGGAAGAGAGTAGACCCTTAATCTACATATGGTCATTCCTTCACTGGTGGCAAGAGAATTAGAGAGAGAGAGAGAGAGAGAGAGAGAGAGAGAGTGTGTGTGTGTGAATAGTAACCCCATCTACATATTAATTACCACATATCTTTTTAGTATAAAAAATTTGGGCAATATTGGGATCTTCTAACAGGTTATCTGATAAAACTTACATATTGTAGCATTTCCAGAGCTTGAAATATTGGTTCATAAAATGGGAAACTTTTCCTTACCTTTATGAGTTCTATTGCCAATGAACAGTATCTCCAAGGCAGGATGTTTATAAGGAAGATCTTTGTCACGTCAAGGGAGAAAAGCTATTGCTCTTTATGAGAAAATGTTTCTAGTTTACAATTAATTTTATTTTTCTGACTGAGTTTTCTTTCTCCGATATAACAGGCTAGATCAGTAAGAACTCTGCATCTATAAGTTAGGAAATCTAATAGGGAAAATCATCAAAGAGAAAGCAGATGATGAAGAAAATCAATATGCTTACCTTCTTGGTATTCCCTTATCCTTCATTTTCCACTTTCCACTCTTGTCTTCACCAAAACCTCACCACTGAAGCTAAATGAATCACTGGAATGAATTTTTTTCTAAAGAAACAAATTTTGGCTCATTTGTGTCAATTGCAAAAGCAGCTGCTTCTTTCCTATATGAGCCATTTTCTGAATAAGTGATTTTTTTTGGTTGGCAAGCTGAGGGATTTTGCCTTAGTCAATAGTTGGCATTATCATCAAATAGGAGCCAAATTAGTCACTGCAAATGAATTAATATCTTCCAGAACCAGAGTTATTTATGCCCTGAGTGATAAACTTGGGAACTGTTAATCAGCGCACTGACAGAATTTGTAAATGAGATCAATGCATCACTGTTGGGGATCTTCCAGGAATGATGGAGGACAGGATGGCTGCCAGAGGACTGGATTCATTTGTTTGCTTGCTCCTTTCTTCCTCTCCTTATTTTCTCTCTTCCCTTCCTTCTTCCCTTCTTCACCTTCCCTTTTCCTCTCTTTCCTTCTTCTCCTTCTCCCTTCCCTCCTTACTTCTTCCCTCCCTCCCTCCATTCTTTTCTTCCTTCTTTTCCCTGTATTGATGATCTATTCTGTGCTAAGTGTCAGGGATATCCTTAAGGAGATCATGTCCTCCACCTTCAAGAATCTAGTGGGGATGTGGCATCTGGGTGGCTCAGTCAGTTGTGCATCTGACTCTTCATCTCGGCTCAGGTCATGATCTCACTGTTTGTAGGAATTGAGTCCCATGTTGGGCTCTGCGCTGACCATGCAGAGCCCACTTGAGATTCTCTCTCTTCCTCTTTCTCTGCCCCTTCCCTCACTCATGCACGTGCTCTCTCTCTCTCTCAAAATAAATAATTAAACTTAAAAAAAATCTAGTGGGGCATCTGGGTGGCTCAGTCAGTTGAGTGGCTGACTTCAGCTCAGGTCATGATCTCACAGTTCATGGGTTCGAGCCCTGCGTTAGGCTCTGTGCCGACAGCTCAGAGCCTGGAGCCTGCTTCTGATTCTGTGTCTCCCTCTCTCTGCCCCTCCCCCATTCACATTCCATCTCTCAAAAATAAGTAAAACATTAAAAAAAAATTTAAAAAATCTTGTGAGGAAAAGAACTACATGAAGACATCAGACACCATTAGAGTATAATGCATTAAACACAAGTATAAAGGTCTATAAAAATGTTTTATCATACAGATAAGGAAGATCCTACCTTACCCTAGAGGTGTTAGAAAGGGCCTCAATGAGAAAAATCAACATGAATTTTCCAGGTGGAAAAAGCAGTATTTTAGGCAGAAAATAAAGATATGTGTAAATTCATGGATTTGGGGGAAAACATGATCGTCACTACCAGAGCAATCACAATAACAACTAACATTTACTGCATACTTACCCTGGGTCAGATATCATGTTATGAACTTTTCATAAATTAATGCTTTGAATTCTTACAAACCACACTATAAAATAGGGTATTATTCCTATTTTCCTGATAAGAATATGAAGTCCCAAATGGTAAAGAAATGTGTCCCAAAGAGGAACTGATATGTTTTTGGAGTTGTAACCACTTCAGTGTATCGGTGTGTGTGTGTGTGTGTGTGTGTGTGTGTGTGTGTGTGTGTGTGTATGTGTGTGTGAGAGACAGCGGGTAGTAGAAAAAGCCAAGAGATGAGACTGTAAAAATCGTCAGGAGCGTGTGTTAATAAACACTAAGATGCACTATAGGAAAGGGTTCAGGTTCATTCTTAAGCAGGACAAATTTGTCCATCTATCCCTCTGTCTGTTCATCTACTCATTTATTAAATATGGAATTTTAAGCAGTATACAGAGAATGAGTAAAAATGAAAGTGGAAGAAGAGAAAAGATGAGGGAAAGGACGTAATGAAAATAGGAATAGGCGTCACTGAATCTTGGCAAACACCTTTGTGTGTTTGCTACATCTTTGTGTGGAAGTTAAAGAACCAATTGAGGAAAGAATGCCACCCTAGCTCCAGCGAGCTGAAGCAGCACCCACTGCAAAGGCCAGAATTTTTCAAAATGATGATTTTTGAAGTCATTTATTCTGATTGACATATGGGTGAAAGATGTCCTGATATCCTCATTCTTATAGCATTGTCATAAGATTTTCACTTGAAAATAATTTTTAAAGGAGGTATAACCAAATGCTTCCTTCATCAAAACACAGTCCTACTAAAGCGCTTGTGGAATGTCTGTCTTTAATAATTCTATTGCCCAAATATTTGCTAAGATGACTTATTCATGACATTTATGTCAATCCAAATACATAAGTTAACTTGTTGTTTGGCTTGTTATTTTTAAACCAAGTAAAAGATGTATACATCTAACAAATACACTAACTTTGGTTTTAGAATGGTTGACATGTCGCTCTTCCTTTTGACAGTGATTAGTCAGCAGGAGGAATTGCCTGTTTGGGCTATTCTGAGCTTGCAAGACCCAACTGGCATCAGCCAAATAGTCTCTATGATGAGCGGGCTTTAGTTGAGTATATCCAGACCTGCTTCTAAGATTATTTAGAGGCAAGTTCAAAAGAAGAAGGGACAGAACACAAATGATGAAAAAATTAACTGCTGTGTTAAAAGATCATCCTGGCCCAAGCCAATTCTAGTGTCAGTCAGCTGACTATATTTTTGTGTAAACATTAGAGAGATAGGATGAACGTAGTCTATGTTGAGCTTGTGTTTCTTGGCCCATAACTGATTTCTGTTCTCAGAGGCAAACTTTCATAAAAGCTGCACATAATCTGAAAGCACTCCTGGAAGATATCGCCATGAAATGGTAAAACACATGACAGTATAGTGACAGTTTGTAGCATGATAGGCTATGTCTAAGGGCCACCAGTTCCTCATGATGTCCTGAGTAACTAAGTAATTGGTCAGGTATGTGGGTTGGTATATGATTCAAGTGAACAGTCGAGTGGTCTTGTAAGTCTATGATTTGGGGGGAACAGAGGTGGTCCTTTCTGAAAATGGGATAAACGATGGATTCCCACCAGGAGCTACTAGGCCCAGAGTCAACAAAAGTGTAAAAAAAAAAAGCCACTGACAGGAGAAAAGAGCTCAGTTCAGAAAAGTCACTGAATAGCTTCAGGGGCAAAGTATCTTAACCAGGGCCTTTACTGATTTATATTTTCAAACAGCCGTACAGTTGAAGCCCTGCTCGACAGAAGTTGAGGTAGTTAACTGTGTTGTAAGGTGGTGAGAAATGAGCCCCCTAAGTCTGTTGGACAACTTCCCCACGCGTTTCATATCTATGGTAATTCTGTCTAGAATTTATCCTTTTTGCCTAATGAAATCTAATGGCATGACTCTGGTCCTCCTTTACATCTTATTAGAACAAAGTTGTCCTGAGGTAACAAAATGTGTTAAATAAACCTGAAAAGCTTTAAATTTTATGGAGCCATGGCCTCCTGTTTAACTGTGTTACTTTCAGCTTTGTAGCCAATCTTGGCAAACTAGGTACCAGAAAAATGAAAAGTGGAACATACATTTTTTTGTGAAATTTTGTTTTTCAGGTAAAATTGGTTTTAAAATCTGCTAATAAGTAGGAAGAGATCAGCTTCTCTCAAGTTACAGATTCAACTGTCCTTATATAATGCAAGGTCTTCAGTGCAGGCTGAAGGTTCACTTGTACCACTTAATGCTCTTCTGATCTCTCTAATCCAGTCATCTATGCTCCCAGCTCATAAGTGTGCAGTTATGTCTAGAACTATCCCAGGACAAAAAAGCTTATTTACCACCAAGATGACAAATCCTGTCTACAGAAGGTAAGAATCCCAGAAAATCTGTGAGGCTGGCTTTTGGAGTAGGGCCATGGATAAAATCTTCTCTGGATTTTCCCAATGCATTATGATTCAATATATCAGATAAATGAGTTGTTAGAGAATTTACTCTTAAAGTAACAAATTTACCACCAATAAAATATTCCATAGGAACACAGTCTTCATGCCTTTTTTAAAAAAGTTTTTTCATTTATTTACTTTGAGAGAGAGAGAGAGAGGGAGGGAGAGAGAGAGAGTGCACAAGAGCAGGGGAGGGGCAGAGGGGGAGAGAGAGAGAGAGAGAGAGAGAGAGAGAGAGAGAGAGAGAGAGAGAATTCCAAGCAGGCTCTGCACTGTCAGTGAGGTGCCCAATGTGGGGCTCAAACTCATGAACTGTGAGATCATGACCTGAGCCGAAACCAAGAGCCGGGAGGCTTAACTGACTGAGCCACCCAGGTGCCCCACAGTCTTCCTCTAGCAATTTTGGGTTGCCATGGATGTCCAGAGGCACTAAAGGTATTTAGCCTTGGGGTGACATCTGGGCTACTTTCTGTTTCTAGACTGTTATGTAGAAGTAGTATTATACTTAGAATAGTACTATGCTATAGTATAACTATAACAACTATAAGTAAACAACTATATAGTTAGTAGAATAACTCCATAGCTGCATTGGTGGAATGAAATCTTAATAATCATAGTTGTCCAAAGATGAAATAAACTAATTCAGGGGATGTGACCTCCCATCCTTCACCCCCGGATATGTTCAATTAACATGTGGATGATCATTTGGCAGGAAGTTTTGTGTCAGAGAGTACTTGGACCAGATTATATGAAAGAACTCTCCAAACCTAAAAGTTCTAAGAATCTGTAATGAGTATTTTTAAAAATTATTTTAAACCATTTTTTTTTTTGGCGGTGGTGGGGATGGGGGGATTAAACCTGAGGAAGGGTTGTTTGCTGGAAGGAAAATGTATTCCTATATTTTTATACTTTTAAGCTTGAAAACTTTTGCATTATTTTATCTTTTTTTCAGATAGCTCACTAGAAATAAATATGGAAATTTCCTAAGAGGCTGAATACTAATGAGGTTGTAACTGAATTTGAAATTCTCTTCTAGACGCAATTCCTTGGGTGATATAAGGTCCTAAATTTATATATGTTTTACCTTTTTGTTTTCAAAGTTAAAACCTATAAAAATTGATAGATTGGAATAATGAACCCTTTTGTGCCCATCACCCAGTTTCAAGAATTATTAACTCACAGGGTGGAATAATGACCCCCGCAAAGATGTCCATATCCTAAAGCCTGGAACTTGTGAATCTGTTAGGTTACCTAGTAAGTAGGAATTATGGTTGCAGATGGAATTTAAGTCGCTAATCAACTGACCTCAGGATGAGGAGATGTGTGTGATTAGATTGGTTGTGATTGGCAATTTAAATATCTATTTAACTTTGGTGGTATATATTCAAATCTCTTTTTGAGATTGGTATCCATCCCCACTACAGTCAAAGTACACAAATAAGAGCATTGTCTGCCTTTGCTAAGTTGGCAAATACTTGTTTTACTTGAAAATACAAAGAAATTTCTCGATTTATCCTTAAGGATGATTTTATCCTCTTCATACTGTAATAACAGTCTCTTTTTTTTCTTTTTCAGAAATTTCTTTATAGCTCCTATAAAAAATTACCACAAACTTTGTGGCTTAAAACAGCAAACATTTATTACTTGGTAGCTCTCATAGGTGCAAGAGAGTGCAAGAGGGAGGCAGAGGAGAGAGACCCAGATAGATGCCCACGTGGGAAGGTCTGGGCCTGAGGTTGTAGCTGGGCTGAAATGGAGGGAGGGGCCCTGAGCCGAGCATGTGGGTGGGTGGTCTCTGGAAGCTGGAAAGGATGAGGGATCAGATTCTCATCCAGAGCCTCCCGAAGGAATGGAGGCTTATTGATACCTTGACGTTAGCCTTGTGAGACCCATTTCAGATCTCACCTACAAGAACAATGGTATTTATTATCCAATTTCCATACAAAGGTGAATACTGAAGAGGAACAATGCATTATTTTATAGAGGCCAGTGACATTGTTTATCCTTATCAAGATATTAAGACTTTCAACAAAATCAGCTAAAATCTATTGTCATTTTCTTCAAAACCGTTCTCTAAATTCCCATTTATATTCTTAGGTATTCTTTCTTGTAGTCTTGATAAATACAATATTTGAGTTCAAAAATCAACCAATCACTCAACCAGCTGAACGACACACTCTGCAAACACAAGCATGAGCAAAAACCAAAAATAAAATGAACCAAAACCAAAGCATTTAAAGTTTATAAGCAGTCACTTTTAACAATAGATGCAAATGGCCAGAATGAAATTTCTAATAGATTATTTTATCTCGTTAGTATTAAAATGAAGGACAAAAGATCAATGCCTAGGCTACTGGAGTCATATATCCTAATGGGTCAGTTTATTTCTTATGTTTAAGTCCTTCCCCTTCAAAGATACTGGATGTATTATCCATAGTCTGCAGTGGGATTCTTTACTTGTTATCATTAGAGGTATGTTCAACTGTAGTGTTTGAGACGTACAGATTATATTCTTTTGGAAGGTTGCATTAGAAATGCTGTAGCAGCATACACTTGTCTTGCACATGTAAGTTAGAAACACACACCAGAAATACTGAGCATATGGCACAAACTTTCACACACACACACACACACACACACACACACACACACACACACACACCCAGAGGCACACGACACTCCAAAATCTGAAAAACACATACACTATTTAACATTTTCCTTAATATTTAACATATCATATCATACTTTAGACACTATGAGAAACTAAAATGTATAAAAGTTAAGGGTAGTCGCTAAAGCTACTGTGATGTGTAAACTTGGTTAGGCTGTAGTGCCTAAATTACTTAGTCAAACACCAGTCTAGATGCTGTTATAAAAGTAATTTTTGGATGTGATCAACATTTACAATCAGTAGACTTTGAATAAAGCAGAGTACCCTCCATAATGTGGGTAGGCCTCATGTCATTAATTAAAGGCTTTAAGAGCAAAGTCTAAGGTTTCCTGACGAAAAAGCAAGTCTGCCTCAATACTGCAACATGGAAACATTGCCTGAGTTTCCCACCTGTTGGCCTACATTGCAGATTTGGGACTCAAGACCACAACATCAACTCTTACTTGAGTTTCTAGCCTGCTGGCCTCCCCTCTGGATTTGACTTTCTAGCCCCCACAATTGTGTAAGTCAGTTTCTTAAAATCTCTCTATCTGTAGATGGATGGATGGATGGCTAGCTAGCTATATCTCCTATTGGCTCCATTCCTCGGGAGAACCTTTCAATAATATACCTATTATTGCCCAAACAGCTTTCAAATAAGACAATACCTTGATTAATTCTGACATAATTTGATAGTCTCATTTTGGCCACCTATCACTTGCTTTATTTAAATTGAGCCAAAATTTAAGTTTTATTAGTCAAATTTGATAATGAAAACTTTAAAAGCTCAACGGGGCACCTGGGTGGCTCAGTCGGTTAAGCGTCTGACTTCAGCTCAGGTCATGCTCTTATGGTTTGTGAGTTCGAGCCCCGCGTTGGGCACTGTGCTGACAGCTCAGAGCCTGGAGCCTGCTTCCGATTCTGTGTCTCCTTCTCTCTCTGCCCCTCCCCCACTTGTGCTCTGTTTCTCTCTATCAAAAATAAATAAATGTAAAAAAAAATTTAAAATAAAAAAAAACTTACTCTTTCTACCAGTATTGCTTGCTCTTTCCTGTGTTTCTTTCTCCACCTTAAACCAGCCCCCAACAACTTTCTTACTCAGCCCATGAATCATCCCTAACACACACTTCATTTTTCTAAAATACGAGATCAATGAAGAGCTCTATAGACACTTTGTTGTAGTTTGGGTGTTTATTTGCTTTTTTGGTTCAAATCTCTTTTCAGTGACTATCACTACTGTGTTTCTAATCTCCCTGGTGACTATTTTCTATCAATTTATGTTTAGCCAACAGTTCAAGTAATGTGTGTTGAGTTACTAGCAGAAATAAGCTCAAAAACTCTAGATCAATTACCATAGGCTCTCATAAGAAGACTTGCTTTGCCTGCCTTAAAACAAAACCCTTTACTAGGGTTTAAGACAAAGTTGTGTCTTCATTTTCTTCTTTAGATTCAGGGTAACTAATTTGACCAAAACTCTAAAAAGAATTGGAAATAGTTAATTACAGCAATGCAGTCCATGATCGAGAGGACTGAGTTCCTTTCTAAGTTGATAAAATACTTCAAAATGCATAATTATATAGGACTTTTTTCAAAGCAAAGATACGAAGTTCAAAATAACAAAACTACTCCTCTGCTGTTGCTTAAGAGGGATTTACCCACTAGGCAATTTATAACTCAGATTATGTTCTTAAACAAATGTTACCCAAATAAACCTTCCTTGAAATCAATGGTACTGGTGTTCAAACATTTCCCTTTATATGGATTTAAATGTGTCCTCTATCATCTGACTGAACCAACTAAAGCCATTTCTCTTAAAGACATCAACAGCTCAAGGGGGAAAAAAAAGTTTTCTCTCCAGGGCTGGGGGAGGACTTTTGCTTTGCACTTTAAAATGTTTGCTCTGTTCCAAGAAGATATTAGGATCAGTTGACTGACAACAGGAAAAATTTTCCTGGCAGAGAAGGAAGCCAGAGGAGATTCATATGCAGACAAAATTTTAACTATCAGGCTGTTTGTATCCCCATGTCTATTCTAATATGCCAAGCTGGGATAAATCAAATGGGCTCTAAAAATGGTAGATAAAAATGTGATTTCGCAATAATTCTGGAGTTTTGCAGAATATCCATCTTGAGCATTTCTTTTTTTCCAAGGAGTTATTTATTACTGGGTGAAGCTATACAGCTATTTCAATATATGTACTACTCTAAGAAAAAAAAAATCCTTGAAAACTTTACATTTTAAAGAGTGTTATAAAGATATGATGGTTTTGTTGAAGGGCTAGTGTGAGTTTAAACAGACTGGGGCCCAGGCAGAGATGCCTGAAATCTGAAGGGAGGAGGGAAGCCGGGTCAGATGATATAGTGTAGTTGGATGTGTCCACCTTCCTGCTGGCCATCCCTCCTCAGGGGAGGCCTGGACAGAAGGGTCCTGCTTCAGGGTATGTGCTACGTGTGTACACAACCTGTCTTTATTAGGAGACCCCAGGACTGGCAATCTCTTATTGATGTGGGAATTGGATTCATGGCATAAAATCAAAGAGGACTAAGAACACATGAAAGCGATGTTGGGTAAATTCATGAAGCAAACACTTTAGAGACCTCAGGATGGACTTTTCTAGTCAGCGTTTCATAGCAACTTTATAATCATTCACTTTTTCTTGGTTTCTCAAAGAAAATGTGGTCCTTGTAAGGATTAGAAGAGTAACAGTTTAATCCAGGCCATAATTTATACTCTTTAGAGTATCAATCTATATAAAATTCTATAAAAATAGGATTTTTAAATCCCTCAAGGAGTAGAAGAAGTTCTACTTTCTGAGGGGCGCCTGGGTGGCTCAGTCCTTTAAGCGTCCGACTTCAGCTCAGGTCACGATCTCGCGGTCCGTGAGTTCGAGCCCCGCGTCGGGCTCTGGGCTGATGGCTCAGAGCCTGGAGCCTGCTTCCCATTCTGTGTCTCCCTCTCTCTCTGCCCCTCCCCTGTTCATGCTCTGTCTCTCTCTGTCTCAAAAATAAATAAACGTTAAAAAAAATTTTTGAAAAGAAATTCTACTTTCTGAGATTAAGGGGAACAAACAACAGATAGACCTGTTTACCCTCTCTTTTATTGCCTTCAGGGATTTCAGCTGCCCCCTGGCATGAGACCTCCAAATTGGGTCTTCTAGCCTAACTCTCCTCCCTTTGTTGGTATGAGCCTTGGGCTGTTTTTCTTACTGTGACATTTCATAGGGCTTATAAATGAAAATTCAAAATGAGGGCACCCAGGGTTGATTCATGGCCTGCTAGACCTATCTGCATTCAACTTTAAATGAACTAAGACTTAAAATATACCTGGTCTAAATATACATCTCATCACAGGAATGCTAGGAGAAGGTGATTAAGTCTTACCCTCATTCATTTCTGAAGAAGGCACATTGAGAACCATTGAAGAAATAATGTAACTTAAATTTGATATAAACTGGACCAAACAGCTAAACAAAAGGCAACAATAATAAAAAAAACAACGTAAAAAAGAAAGGCCCCCCAACACAGATAATTCTAAGACTTAATTTAGTTGGAAATTATGTACTGTAAACAGCATATATGATTCTATTCAAAAAGTGTAAACTACTCAAAAAGACTGAAATTTATTTTATTAATGCTAAGTTTATAAAGCTGTTAACTTCCTAATGATGTTTCAGGTTAGAAGTTGCCTTCAAGGGGCATCTGGGTGGCTCAGTCTGTTGAGCATCCAACTTTGGCTCAGATCATCATCTCACACTGGTCTGTGAGTTCAAGCCTCAGGCCAGGCTCCCTGCTGTCAGTGCAGAGCCAGCTAAGATCCTATGTTGCGCTTTCTCTGCCCCTCCCTTGCTTGCACTCTCAAAAATAAATAAAATATTAAGAAAAAAGAAGTTGCCTTAGAGTTCTTTAATTTTTTAATTTTAATTTTAAAATATTAATTTAATTATTCTTTATTCTAGGGGCCATTCCTCAAAAACCCTAACTTTCTATCACTTCCTAAATGCATAGTATTTATCAAAAAGCTATTTTTGGTTGGATATCTCTTTCATATACCCTGGGAATTAGACTCTTCTTCTCTGTCTCCTTTCTCTCAAAAATCCAACTCAGTTTATTTCAAAGCAATGCCAATAAATAGGAATTTTTCGCAATTGTTAATCTGGGCTAACTGAACCATACTGGTAAACCAAGAACTTTAGGAATTGAGTTATCAGCCTACTTGGAACCTGACAAATGTTAACATAAATAAAACAAAAACACTGAGAAAAGGTTTTTCTATAATGAAACTATATTGTGCTCAGTGAATTTTTGTCCTTTCTTTTTTCTTGGTAAGAACTTTGAATTTTAAGGATTGTGAGGCAAAGACTTTTGTTGAGATCTAATTATAGGGAAATAACCCTAACCTTATGGTTAATGTTACCTTAATCTTCTTTCTTCTCTAGTGTATTCATTAAAATAATTATTATTCTGTTTTCTTACAATATGTTCTTTCTGCAATATCAGAAATTTATAATAAAGATGTGAAAGGACCCAGGTTCACACCCAGAGAGTTGTGACACCGAGGCTTTTCTTTCCGGGAAGCAACTTGATTTGTGCTGGCACTGGCTCAGTGGGTTTGTACCCAAAAAACTGAGTCCCCAGCACAGTGAGGTGTAGCCTTTTATAAATTTCCGACTTCTCTATCTCCCATACATGGTAATACAGACATATGGTCTGATTGGGCGGTCTCATGTGACAGGGTCGTGAGGGATATCCCATTCACACACACAACCAGGTTGCCTTCCCTTATCTTGAGGTTTTTTTTTTTCTCACCACATTCCTTAGGGAGGGGACTCTACCACAGAGAAAACCCAAATCATCGTAAACCTAAACCTACGTTTATGTAGAGATAACTTCTTTTAACATTTTGGTAAATTTCCTTTCAGGTGGCTCAGACGTTCAAGCCACCAACTCTTGATTTCAGCTTGGGTCATGATCTCACAGTTCGTGAGTGTGAGCCCTGCATCAGGCTCTGTGCTGATAGCATGGAGCCTGCTTGGGATTTTCTCT
Organism: Panthera pardus; assembly: GCF_024362965.1. Classification (NCBI taxonomy): domain Eukaryota; kingdom Metazoa; phylum Chordata; class Mammalia; order Carnivora; family Felidae; genus Panthera; species Panthera pardus. Next base: position 60,048,400 of record NW_026526810.1, on the reverse strand, counting down.
CCTTCCTTCTCTCTCTGCCCCTCCCTTGCTCACATTCTCTCTCCCTCCCTCTCTCTCTCTCTCTCTCAAAATAAATAAATAAACTTAAAAAAAAACCTATAAAAAATAAATTTCCTTTCAGCCTTTTGTGTACACACACATGCATTTCCTGGTGACCAATTTTAGATTTCATAGCAAGGACGTGCTATGTTTTGTATGTTTGGCGTTCACAGTGAGTTTAGTTTTTGCTTTCCTGGTGTCCTTTAACTAAAGTTCCTTTATATGTAAATCATACTGGCCTGAAATCAGGAATACCAGCAATTGGCATCTACTGTCCATTAGAGTAGTTAGAAGGTGAACATACTTTTTGGGAGCTCTTTCCATGTTCTCTAAGCTGGTGGCCTCCTGAGAAGTTCAGAAAGCCCTTGCTCAGAAATACACATTCCCTGTTCTTGTCTGCATGTGGCAGATCCCTTCGGTTTGTCAAAATTCTTCTGCCGTTTCTCCCTTTGCTGCAATGTAGGCCTGAATACTTAATGAACAATGATTGACTTCACTGGAACTCACAGGGATGAAAATATTTCCAAGTTCTAAAGTAGTGACCCTAGCCAGCAGTCAAAGAATAATTTTTTTTATGCCTCATGAAAAGGATGGCTGGAGATATTTCTGTCTATATATCCATTTAGCTATCTTGAGGCACAAAAACACTTCACCTGAATACCTTCATTTTAAAAATAAGGAATGATAATAAAGTAAATAGCATAATGAAACATTTAAATCCCCTTTGCAACAGTATTTGTGTAATATTTAATTGATGTGTAACTAAATAAAAACAAATTAAAAAAACCCCAAACACTGAAAGGCAAACACCATAATGTATATAAAATTTAGATGAATGTACTGGGCTTATAGTGTTTCTGTATGTAACTACGAGCATGCATGTAAACACACACGTGTACCCACATGCCTGAGTACTCATTCAAAGTTTTACTCATTGAATATATATTACTTTTGTGGTAGACAAAACAAAGAAGACTCATGAGAAATAATTTTACAAGTTTCCACTGCAATCATCTTCCATTTATAGTTCTTAAAAAATATATTTGACCACGGGATGTTTTAGAAACTGTGGTATCAAAACCCAAGACGGTCAAGACTATCTATTTGCTTAGATGTTATAGATGCCTCATGTCTATTCCAATATTTTCTTTTCTCACGTCTAATTTCTCCTTATTTTCTTCTTGAACAGGCTCACATTTATATCTTTAAGCATTATCTTTTCTTTTGGATGTTATGGGGAGTGGGAGAAGAAAACATACTTTGTTTTTACTTATGGGTTACTTTAGTGTGATCTCATACAGTGCTTTGTACCATTCTTTGCCTTCTATATCTTCCGTCTCTTCTCTGCCCAACCCCTTCCCTTTCTTTCCTAGAATAATCACACTGATCTGCCATATTCCAGAACTACCACTAGCCGTGCTGCTGAAGGTGGGCTTGAAAGACTTTACGGTGTTTGTCTTCATAGTGTCTTAACACTGCTTTGGTCTGCACATTAATAGTATATTAAGCCTCTACATTGGTTAGGTTCCTTTGTTTAAAATGGTATTCATTTGGTAAATGCCCACCATTAATTTACAACCCAACATGTCACCAAGTAACTGATCAGACTGTCCTGCCAATCTAGCATTAATATTAGTCTGCTCATAGATGTCTTGGGGGCAGTTGCAGCTAACTCTAGAAAAGTAAAAGTGTAGAAGATGCTCCTAATTTTTTTTTTTGGAGGAAACACAGGTTAATGTATATTACATATAGCAGTGCCACATTATTGCATAAATTAAGCTTTAAAGGGCTAAATAGATGTCATTATCATTGTCAAGCAAACATTTATATGGTACTTTCTATATGGCAAGAATTTGGTTTAAATTCTTGACATATATTAACCTGTTTCTTCCTCTAACAATACAGTGAATAGGTACAATATTATCCTTGTTTACCAGTTGAGAAAATGGAGGAGCAGGGAGGTTAGAGTACTTGTCAAAAGTCATGGAGCTCCTAGGGAGAAGAGCTGGCATTTCAAGCCAGGTAGCTTACTTCCAGAGGCTCTTAACCTTAATTATAGTATCAGTAAACATTTGATCATATTTGAAAAAATTTTCAGAGTATTATGTCATGTACAGGGAATGTTTAAGAAAAAGGTATGAGGAACCCCTGGGTGACTCAACTGGTTAAACATGTGACTCTTGGTTTTGGCTTGGGTCATGATCTCATGGTTCATGGGATGAAGCCCTGAGTCAGGCTCTGGCAGACACGTGGGAACCTGATTGGGAGTCTCTGTCTCTTCCTCCCTCTCGGGCCCACCCCCTCCCCCCTGCAAAATAAATACACATTAAAAAAGAAAAAGGTGCGAGACAGTTTGTGCCCTTACAGGTCTTCAATCTAGTTAGAAAGACAGGGTAAACAATATAAAACTTCAGAGAATACCAGGAAACAGAAGCTGTGATAAAGGAGCCATTCAGAAGAGCTCTCTAGGGTTGTGAAGGTGGCCAGGTCACTAAAGGCAGGGGAAATCTGCAAAGACCTCATATTTATGGAGTTCTGAGACATTTGGACCAAGATCAAGATGGTTTTTCTGCTCCTTATTGAAAGTTATCCAAAATATGAATAGCTTAAAAATGCATCTGAAAATCCCTAAGACAGATGGTCTGAAAGTAACTGGAATCATCTGTAGATAGAGCGAGAACTTGATTAAACCCCAGCAGGTGAGTGGGAATTACAAACACAAAACAAAGGAATTTAAAACACCATTATTGTAGCATTAATATAGAAGAATTAGAGTGATCAGATAATTCAGAAGATGCTTGTCTTGATGCCTTTAAAAGTGGGACATGCACTGCCTTGGGCTCCGAACAATTAGTCCTGCGTGTCACAGAAGCTTGGGAGTGACAAGACCCTTTGACAGCTCTGAACGATGAACCCATACCCAGGAGAACAGCAATCTAGAAACTAACTTGATTTGATACTTCTTTTTGTTCAAAGCAACAAACATTTCAGTGATCTATAGTACTCCAGGGTTGTATTTATCTACTCTTACTGTAATGCAATTGTTTCAGAAGAAATAATGGGTGAGTTAAATAACAAGGCCACTGGTATCTCGGGATAAATAAGAGTATAGGAAAATTTAAATTGTTAAAAATCCTCTGTATCTATTCCTGCCGTTTCTTTTAAGTTCACAGTAAGATTATACTTTCTTCCACTTATCTGACTTGCTATTAAACTGTACTGTGGTTTGGCTTCCCATTATAGTTCATGATAACTTATTCTAAACATTCCATATTTTCAATGAACATTGTGTATCAGTTTCTTAATATTAATGTCTTTTGTAGAATGTGTTTAATTCACGTATAGATTGAATATATACACTCTCTCAATATATCTAATAATCCATTATTACTACTTCCTCTCCAGTATTTCTACCATCTATCCAGTTATTTAAAATTAGAAACTTGGGAGTCATACTTAATTTCTTCCTCTCCCTTCCCACTTCATAGCTAGTCAACATGTGTTCTTGATTATATCTCTTAAATATCTTATAAATGGGTCCAATTCATAAAGGCTAATTATGTCTATGGACCCAGAGGCATAGATTGTCCTGCTGAGACTAGAACCTGGGTCTTCTAATTCCTGGTTCAGCCATCTCTCTGACCTATGTGATGGTTTTAGAGAAAGGGCTTTGTTTTATTTATTTATTTATTTATTTATTTAATAAATGTATGAAATTTATTGTCAAGTTGGTTTCCATACAACACCCAGTGCTCATCCCAAAAGATGCCCTCTTCAATACCCATCACCTACCCTCCCCTCTCCTCCCACTCCCCATCAACTCTCAGTTTGTTCTCAGTTTTTAAGAGTCTCTTATGCTTTGGCTCTTTCCTACTCTAACCTCTTTTTTTTTCCTTCCCATCCCCCATGGGTTTCTGTTAAGTTTCTCAGGATCCACATAAGAGTGAAACCATATGGTATCTGTCTTTCTCTGTATGGCTTATTTCACTTAGCATCACACTCTCCAGTTCCATCCACGTTGCTACAAAAGGCCATATTTCATTCTTTTTCATTGCCACATAGTATTCCATTGTGTATATAAACCACAATTTCTTTATCCATTCATTAGTTGATGGACATTTAGGCTTTTTCCACAATTTGGCTATTGTTGAGAGTGCTGCTATAAACATTGGGGTACAAGTGCCCCTGTGCATCAGTACTCCTGTATCCCTTGGGTAAATTCCTAGCAGTGCTACTGCTGGGTCATAGGGTAGATCTATTTTTAATTTTTTGAGGAAACCCCACACTGTTTTCCAGAGTGGCTGCACCAGTTTGCATTCCCACCAACAGTGCAGGAGGGTTCCCGTTCCTCCATGTCCTCTCCAGCATCTATAGTCTCCTGATTTGTTCATTTTGGCCACTCTGGCGTGAAGTGATATCTGAGTATGGTTTTGATTTGTATTTCCCTGATGAGGAGCGATGTTGAGCATCTTTTCATGTGCCTGTTGGCCATCTGGATGTCTCCTTTAGAGAAGTGTCTATTCATGTTTTCTGCCCATTTCTTCACTGGATTATTTGTTTTTTGGGTGTGGAGTTTGGTGAGCTCTTTATAGATTTTGGATACTAGCCGAAAGGGCTTTGTTTTAATTCTAATCTGTCTCAACAAAATATTAATATATATTAATATAATAAAATATCATAAACACAAGTTCCTCATACTCATTCGAAAAAAACACATAGCTAGTATTTGAATACATAAAAGACTGTTACTATTACCTATGATACCTAGCTCTGAATTTGTCATTTTTATGCTTTACTGAAGGTCTTCTTGCTGAAAGTTCACCATGTTTCCCTCTTTTTATTCCTGTCTCAATAGAAACCTTGGCCTTCCTTCTGTTCAGGTGGATTTCTCCACCTGTGCTATGGATCTTAATTGCTTTTGCCTTCTCAGGAGTCTTGCTTCAAGAATCTTACCATCTCGGGGCATCTGGGTAGCTCAGTCAGTTAAGCCTCCAGCTCTTGGTTTTGGCTCAGGTCATGATCCAACAGTTTGTGAGTTCAAGCCCCGTGTTGGGTTCTGCACTGACAGTGCAGAGCCTGCTTGGGATTTCTCTCTCACTCTCTCTCTGCCCCTCCCCGGCCTGCTCTCTTTCTCAAAAAAAAATTGAATAAACATAAAAAAAAAATCTTACCATCTCCAGATGCCTCACTGGCTCAGTTGGTAGAGCATGCGACTCTTGATCTTGGGGTTGTGAGTTCAAGCCCCACACCGTGCGTACAGCTTACTTAAAAAAATAATAAAATAAACAACAATTAAAAAAAGATCTTACCCTTTCTCTCCAGTATGTAATATTCCCCCACTCCACTTGCTCATTCCCATCAGCCTATAAATATCCTTAGGTGTCTTCTACTTTAAGAAGCAAAACAAAGCAAACAAACAAAAACAAAACCAACAAAAAAACTAAACTAAGAAAATTTCCTTGCCCTTCCTCCCTTTCTAAACACCAGTAAGTATCTCATCTTTACTCAAGTTATTTGCAGAAAAGACCAGTGCATGGGCTGTCTTTACTGCCTGACCACCTTGCACTTCTCAACCCATTCCAGCTTTTGCCCTTCTGTCACCATGATTACCATCACCATCACCGTTGTTTTGACAAAGCGAATGAATATGTTTCCATGATTTAGCTTGGCCTTTTGTGGAATTTGACATAGTTGACCATTCATTTATTTGTTGAATAGTTATTCAGTTCTTTCTATGGGCCAAACATTGTTCTAGGTGCAAAGGAGACACAATGGTGGGGAAAATGTAAAGAAATGGATTTCAGTGACACTATAGTTTCCTGGTTTTCTTTCTATATGTTTGGTCTTTTCCCCCTTTCCCTTTGTAGGCTTTTATGCTTACCCTTACAATACTGTTTTAACACATAATAAATGTAACACAAATAAATACATAGGTATTATGTAGTCTTACTGGTGGCCTCACTCATATGAGTGAATATGCACATTTACATGTGCAATGAATAGACAAGCTTTACCCAGATCAACTTCCAGGAAGGGCTGAAGACCCAGCTGTGGTGAGTATAGTCATATTAGAGCTTCCAACTGCCCATTCTGCAGATTCAGCCTGAACTGCGTTGCCTTGCCAAGGTCTTGCATTTTTTTTAGGACAAAATCTAATGGTTGAGTGGGGGTGAGTATAAAGACCTGTCTGTTCTGGCCTGAGACAATAAGTTGTGCAAGATGAAACCAGAAACCTTGACCCATGAGAAAGCAGGGACACCATCAAAGACCCTGATGCCAAGCTAAAAGATTTTAGTGGCCAAAATATGGGGCAAGTTGAGTATCAATAAGAATACTCATGGCAATGACTAAAACACATCAAATCAAAAATCCATGCATTCATAGAAATACTGAAGGAAAGCCACAAAATCTTATTGATTTTCTTTGGAGAATTCTGGGAAACTAACTTATTCTCAAAAATAGTACATGGAGCATTTAACCTGCCTTATCAGTATACGCTAGACCTCAGTATAACCAAATAGTTGATGAAGAGAAATTTCTCCTTGTAGATGTACTCCATCTAATAACAAATAGAATTAATCATTGGTATATAAGTTATAAAATTATAATATCATTGTTTTGTTAATCCTTTACAGAATAATGGATCTAGGCAAAGATTGTGCAGAACAAATATCTATAGACTGAGCTCACTCATAAATATTACTATAAAAAATAATAAAATATTAGCAAACAGAATCTAACTGTTATAGAATCATGCATGTCTATGGAAAATTTATGCCAGAAATGTAAGAATGGTTCAATATTAGGAATATAGGTTATATTATCAGAAAATACATTAGTGTTATTCATCATATTATAAACTAATGTGAAAAATAATGATCCTCTCCACAGACTCTGAAAAGACAGTTGACAAAGTTAAACACCTATTCTTTTAAAAACACTTAATACAGGGGTGCCTGCACGGCTCAGTCCATTGAGCATCCACCTTCAGCTCAGGTCATGACTCATGGTTCGTGGGCCCGAGCCCCATGTTTGGCTTTGTGCTGACAGCGTGGAACCTGCTTGGGATTCTCTGTCTCCCTGTCTGTCTCTGCCCCTTCCACGCTCATGCTCTCTCTCTCTCAAAAATAAACATTAAAAAAACACTTAATACAAAAGAAATCAATAGACGCTTGATTAACTTAATAACATAAATACATCTTAGCCCAAGTCTAACGTCTAACTTACTGGGGAAATCTGGAGATATTTCCTAAAGTCGGATGCAAGACAAAGATGCCAACTATCATACTCAATGACCTGGGATATTAAGCAACACAATTACATAAAAGAAAGTGATCATATAAAATTATTGTTATTATATATTATGTAAGAAGTTACCTAATTGAATTGTATAACAGAAAGGCATAGGATTGTATAAGATGTAGGCATAAAAATTTTATGGAGAATGCAGAGCTATATTATTTACAGATGGTGTGATTATATGCCTGGAAAACCTGAGAAATTCAGCTGAAAAGCTACAATATACAATAAGATAGTTTAGGAAGATGGCTGATGTCAAATTACTTCGCCAAAAAAGAAAAACAGTATTCATGTATATAGATACCCAGTTAGAAGATATAATTGAAGAAAAGACTTATTAAAATCAAAACAAAAACATAAAATATTTAGGAATAAACTCAATAGGAAAAATGTGAGACCCATGTGAGGAAATATTCCTGCTACACAGAAAAGTACACTTGGAACAAATGTAAAGATAAACGTGTGCTCAGGAAAGTTCAAGAACAGATAGTTGTTTGTAATTTTAATAACATATTCAACCCTAAAAAATATCACCAGGTTTTGTTGTTCTTTCCCACTCCCCCAAATTATAAACCTAAGTCTAAAGTTCACTTAGGAGAATAAATAAGCAAGAATCACCAAAGGAGATCAGTGAGGGGGAGATAGTGAAACAAACTTTAAAGCTTTAAGACGTGTGTCATTCTGGCATATGAAAGAGACTCAAAATACCTACACAGAAATTTAGTATGCGATCAAAATGACATCTCAAATCAATGGGAGAGGCTTAATAAATGTAATTATTAATTATATTAATTACTTAATTCAAGAATAAATGATAGTAAGACTTAATAAGTGACGTGGCCATGGGGAGAATTAGAAAGTTGTATATTTTACCCTGCTTATCAGAATAAAACACCAGATGGATCAAATATTAAAAAAAAAAAAACCCAAACCGCGAAACTTCTAGAAGAAAATACAAATTTCTTTATACATGTGAAGTGTGAAAGGCCTGCTAAATCTTACAAATAATGATGATGTTAGCCGCTAGTACTTTGACAGCATGTACTATGTGTGTGAGACACTGTTCTAAGAGTCTCACATATATTTACTGATATAATCTTCATAACAACCGTGTGACGCAGTTACTATTATTACCTCCATGTGAACATAAGCACAGGACGAGGCAGAACAGCATCATATGTGCCCTAAAGGAAACACAACATACTTCAGAGATTCAAAAGAGGAAGAATTACCAGCTTGGGGAAATAAGAAATGATTTACTGGAAACAGCAGAACTGAGGTGGATCCAGAAAGATGGAAGGTGGGCAGTAGTAGGGTGAAAATATTGTATAAACCCTCATTCAATCGACATGGGTCACATGTTAATCCTTTGAGAATTTGAGGTCTAATTCAGTTTTGTTACCTTATACTTAAGGTGCCTGAATGAGATAGCTAGATATTGACTATTTTGGAATGACCACATATCATGCAGAGGTTTCAGTTTTATAGGAAACTTAGGCTGACATATTGGAGCAGAAGAATTTTGTACCAGCGGAAATCCTTGAACATCAGGGAACGTACTCAACAAGCGTCCTGTTCGTATTCTGCAATAGACCACAACTAGGGCTGACTGTTCACAGGCTATCATTGCATCAGAGTTGTGTAAAAGAATTATTGCTGGAGTTAGGGTCTTTTCAGTGCCACCACAGCACAGTGAGTGCAGGAATATTTTTATCACGTATATCCATCCCTGTTAACTACATGTGTGGCCCAGATGCTTGTTCTGCTCCATGGCCCACACATCGCTTTAATGCAGACTACTCTCGATGGCTTTCTCGGAGGAGAATGAGGATCTGGTCCACTGGGAGTCTTATGACTTTTTAATCTTATACGATGAAGTGTTTTACAAAAGGGATCAGAAAATTGGAAATTGGAAAGATTTTTTTTACAAATAGAGATAATGTGAATGTTATTTTCAATCGTGCCTCATGTACACCTTTTAAAATCAGATCATTCTTTCTGAAGTATCAGAGGGCATGATAGATTCAGAATCATAACTGGAGAATAAAATCAGGAACATTTTTTTTTTTTTTATCATGTGGTGCAACTCAATAACAGTTAAAAACAAAAGGTAGGATTGAGAAGAGCAATAGAGATAAGTCCCTTAGCTATCCGAACTAGTGGTAAGCAATGAAAATTTATATGAACCCATTTAAGAATCTCATTTGGTTTCCAAACAGCATGTGACATTAGTGAGTACAGAACACCTTCACAGTTGTTATTCCTAATAAGCACTTACAAACTTAAGAAAACCATTGCTCATGGATCATGGTAGTTTTAAACTAACACATGTCTGGAAGGCAGAGTATGTACTGTAAATTTTATATAACACCCTTAAAAATCTTCTTACAGTAAACAGCAGTCAAATTTAGCTGTTATTCCTACCTAAATACACAAGCTTGTGGTGAGGAATATGTCCTGGGGGGCTTTTACCTGGGACATCATCGTATTTACTCAAAGTAACAAAAATAATAACAAAGGTTCAGCTGCTCCTTGAGAAAACGGATTTATTAAAAGATGAGGATTATGAAGATTAGTGGTTCTATTGAGGATTGGAAACAAAAAGAGATGGTTTTTTTCTAGTTCACATTTTTGGCTCCAAAACAATAATCTCTTTTTTAAGGCTTTGAAGACATTCAGAACATTGAGTTAATGACTATATCTTTTGTAAATTTATTTTTTAATTGCCTTGTCTCTCTCCTGCTCTCCCAAACCCACAAAAATGAAAGAAAAATAAAATTAAACACCAGCATGTAATGAGAAAAAGAGAAGGAAAAAATATAGGCAACTAGCCTGAGTTACTCAACTTTAACCCATGGAAATGGATTTTACTTCCTACTAACCAAGATTTCTAGTAATTCATATTATGATTTAGCTTCCGGATCTATGATATTCCTTTAGCTTAAGTTACAGGATTATTTACAAAACTATGGTCTGTAGCACTGTTTTAAAATTTTAATGTGCACTTTAAACACCTGGGGATTATATCAAACTGAAGATTCTGATTCAGTAGTCCTGGGGTGTGGCCTGAGTCTGTCTGTCTGTCTGTCTGTCTGTATTTATTTATTTATTTATTTATTTATTTATTTAAACATTTTTTTAATGTTCATTTATTTTTGAGAGAGAGACAGAGCCTGAGCAGGTGAGGGGCAGAGAGAGAGGGACACACAGAAACTCAATCAGGCTCCAGGCTCTGAACTGTCAGCACAGGGCCAAACGTGGGGCTCAAACTTGTGAACCATGAGATCATAACCTGAGCCGAAGTCAGACACTTAACTGACTGAGACACCCAGGCTCCCCTCTGAGTTTTTATTTTTAACAACTTCCCAGGTACAGCTGATGTTGCTGGTCTGTGGACCATATTGTGAGTAGCAGGCATCTAGATTGGAGAATCATTGAGCATTCATGATTACCTTAATTTTTCAAATGTGAGTGCCAACAACCTTCTAAGTAGTCTATACTGCTGGTGAAATGGAAGACCTGTGGCATTATGGGATTTGTGCTGAAGTCTGATCCAGGAATTAGGAAGAGCAGAAGAGCTCTCTGTGAAAGGAAGAAAAATTTGGGCAATCCTGGAGAGAGGAGGGGAGAGAGACAGACAGAGAAAGAATATGAATGAGTGGAAGATTATGAGGTTTGTAATGTGAACCCTCCAGAGGGGCCTTCAAAACCTTCAAAAAAAGTCTGCAGATGACATGAATGTTTGGTGCAGGGGATTTGGTTTGTGAAAACCTGGAAAGAATGAGGTTTCCAGTTGGGGCGAGGCATAGCTGGAATCCAAGAGACAAAGAGAGATGGAGGGGTTAGTGGAAAAATTTGAGAAGGCTGGGGGTTGCAAAAGGTGCATAACTGAGTGGTTCAAGACCATGTTACCTAGCTCTCCAGAGGAAGGAAGGTGTGACTGACATCTCACTTGTATAATCGATAAGGATTTGTTGAATGGTGAGCTTGTACAAGCTACTTCACTTTGCTCAGTCTCATTTTTTCAACTGGTAAATGGGGACAAGGATACTTATTTTAAGGGCTTTGTGGAGCATAAATGAAATAATTTATATAGAGCTTATAGCCCTGTACCTGGCACGTAATAGGGTCTCAATCAACGGCTGATATTATTGCTACCATTACTCTTATTTCATCATTCTCGGCCCACTCTTGAGCACCCAGTAGGTGCTCACACAGTATTTGTTGCATATAAAATAGAAATATTTTCCCTCCCTCCCTGCTGTGAAACAAGGTATACCTTTTAAAAAGTGCTGTGCTTTTACATTTTGATTATGACTGAAAGGAACACCAATAAGACAAATTGCCTGAACTGTTATGAAATTTGGATTATTATAGTAGTAAGTTCCTTTTACTTACAGTAGCCTTAACATGATCAAACCTATGAGGCCCTGGAGACACATTGGCCCTACACTGTTGTGAGATATCGTGCAGAAATATCACAGACCATTGATGATTATAATCAGACACTCACAGGTTTGATTGAGACAGAGAGGCAAAGAAGATAGAAAAAAAATCTATTCATTTTAGAAAAATGTGAATAAGGGAGCCACATGAGGAAAATGTTCTTTCTTCCTCAGAGTATTTCAGGAAACTGAATATTCTACAACTGGCTACTTCTTCCCTTTCCATTCGAAGGCACACCAAGATCAAAAAGGAAAATGGACCTTTAGCTCTGGCCTGTCTATGACCTTCAGCAGAGGTTGATTGAGATGGAAAAGAAAAAGTACCAGATCTTCTCTTGCATGATTATAGTGCACAATCCCATTCCTTTTTGCATCATTATAAAGTATTAGAGCTAACCATAAAAAAGGGCTGGATTTATGGAACTCCTCATAATTCAAACAAGAGCCAGAGAACTATAAAATTTGAATCCAGATTTTCTTTTACCATGTATGCGTGTAGTGCAGTTTTTGAAGCATGTTCACTTACATTATCTCATTTGGTTCTCATAACAACTTCACCAGGCAAGCAGGCGTAATTACCCTCCATTTTATAGAAAAGCATATTGAAACGCAGAGAGATTTCGGGTTTCATCCACTTTTGCCTGGTCAGTAAGGGCAGAGATGGGACTGGGTCTTTCAATTCTCAGTCCCTTGCTCTTGCTATATACAACACTGCACTACCTTGGTCCATGTGTCCCCAGGGTAAAGGGTAAAGGGAGATGATGCATCTCCGGGCCTTCCATGGTGTTAGCCAAGGGCTTGGCAATCCTTATGTGAAACACATGCCAAGATGACATTTATCATGTTTGAATGTGTGTGTAAAAGTGACACTCAGCTGGAGGAGAGTAGGTCACATTCATGAAAAAGGTAACCACACATGAAGTTCAATCTTGTTTGAATCACGCATTCTTCCATGGGAAAGGTGCTATTTTATGAGGCATTACTATTATTACTTTAAATCATATCATATTTGTTTCACCAAAGATAAATTAGACCTGTACCAATTTTTTAAATGTTTATATTTTATGGGCATAGGTTGAAATATCTTAAATAAAATACATCTTGAAAGTTATTATATTACAGAATCACCTGTCTTTTTTAAAGGTCCCCTCCACCAGTAACACTTCAATGACTTTGTCTTCCTTCACCTCTGATGGCATTCACATTTGAGAAATTAAGGTAATCCTGAATGTTCAGTGATTCTTGCATTCTCTCTTATGGAAACCCAGGCCAGATTTAAGGAAACCATAATTTTTTTTTCATATTAAATATGAAATGTATTCAAGATTTCTTTAAAAACATACAATTAAACACACACACATAAAACCTGATTTGTGGGGCTGAAGTTTTAGACCTGTTTCTGTCACATGTTGAACAAAAGGAAGCAGAACATATGAATGGCTAAATTGAAATAATTTGGGGAAGCTATTTTTAGAGGATCAGAAACATTTGAAAAAAAGCCCAAATGTTTCCTTTTTTAAACATCTGGAATTTTATCATTTAAATCCTCTTATTTGAAGTAGTATGATATATGGAAAGAGTTGTAATAATATTGTCTTTTGTGGGGCGCCTGGGTGGCTCAGTCGGTTGAGGGTCTGACTTCGGCTCAGGTTATGATCTCACAGTTTGTGAGCTGGAGCCCCGCGTCGGGCTCCGTGCTGACAGCTCAGAGCCTGGAGCCTGCTTCCGATTCTGTGTCTCCTCTCTCTGCCCCTCCCTCGCTCTCACTCTGTCTCTCTCTCTCTCTCTCTGAAAAATAAGTAAATATTTAAAAATTTTTTTAAAAAATCGTCTTTTGTAGTTTAATGTTAAAGCACCACCATTGAACTTTCAGTCTCTGTGTGTGTGTGAGTAGCTGGGGGATACACTTACTTGAGTGGGATAGAGAGGAGGAAATAAAGACTAGGGAATGCAAATTCATTCAAAGTGTTTGAGAAACACTCTTGTTTTTACTTTTGATTTGGAGACATGGATTATCTGTCTCGATCTGGTTACGCTTTTTCCCCTTGGCCCTATTTAAAATCTGATGCACAGGAAAGCCCCAGTGGGTCGTGAATAAAGAAATACAGTTTTGTAGGTGCTCTGTGTTTGTGTTTGTGGAAAATGGGTGTTCATCTAAACATATATAAGAGAGATGTCTGTCACAGAGTTACGGCTTTCTGAGCATCATAGCTTAGAATTAATGCCCAGGTGACAGAACACTGGAGAAAAGACTTCTTTTAACTGTATCTTGGAGATTTCAAAATATTATCTTCTTAAATATTTGACAGACACCCTGTAATTTTGATTTGTTACCCAAAATTAGATCTTGATTAACCAGAATCATTGCACAATCTGTTTTAGAAAAAAAGATTCTAGACAGCATGATATGGGACTGAGGCAAGAAGGGTGAGGCCTTAAACATATTGGCCTTAAACATATTTGGGAATATTTCTGATGGTATTTGATTACCATACTATTAACTTTTGAGATAGTGGTGCTTCTAATTTTTCTGTTTCAGCATGTCAATCATTCAAACAAATGAAGAGAATCAAAATGATTTACAAAAAACATTTGTCCAAGACACCATTACACTCCGACATCAAGGTTGGAACTTCATACCACAAATAACTTATTGGCTGCCTACATTTTTAACATTTATAGTGCAGTGATTCCTTATCTTGGGTGCATGAACTTTCTTTTCTTTTATGTGTGTGTGTTTGTTTACCATAGCTTTCATTAGATTCTCAAAGAAATCCATAACCACTCCTACCTCCTAAAGTTAAGAACCACTGATAGTAAATAAGCCCTACAACCCGGCAATTGCACTAGTGGGTATTTATCCAAAGGATACAAAAGTACTGATTCAAAGGGGCACATGGATCCCAATGTTTAAAGTAGCAGCACTATCAACAATAGGCAAATTATGGAAAAAGCCCAAATGCCCATCGGCTGATAAATGGATAAAGATGTATTTATACACAATGGAATATTACTCAGCCATCAAAAAGAATGACCTCTTGCCATTTGCAACAACATGGATGGAGCTAGAGTGTATTCTGCCAAGTGAAATAAGTCAGTCAGAGAAAGACAAATACCATATAATTTCAAACTCAAATGTGGAATTTAAGAAACAAAACAGATGAACATAGGGGAAGGGGAAAAAAAAGAGGGAGGGAGGCACATCATAAAAGACTCTTTAACTATAGAGAACAAACTGGGTTGATGGAGGGAAGAGGTTGGGGGGATGGGGAAAATGGGTGATGGGCATTAAGGAGGGCACTTGTATTGAGTTCTGGGTGTTACACGTAAGTGATGAATCACTAAATTCTGCTGAAACCAATATTACACTATATTTTAACTAACTGGAATTTAAATAAAAACAAAACAAAACAAACAAACAAACAAACAAGCAGACAAATTATATGAACTTAGAAGGTCTTAGAGACCACGATTTAATAGTCCTTTTCCTTACTGCCTGCCTCTTCTGTCAATCCTGTCCAGTATGCCTAGTGTTGAGGTTCATTCTTAGTCTTAGACTCCTATGCATGCACAATCAAGTTAATAATTAGAGACATACAGAACAGATGCTTCTATTTCTTAATTCTGAATAAGGTATCTATCTCGAATCTTAGTTGCCATTCCTGCTCCTGTGAACCAGCTGGATAATGAAGAGAGATATCGAAAAGTTTTCTCCTTCACTCTCCTCTTTTATGCTGAGAACCTAAGGCAAGCCAGTTTCCTAAATTTTAGACTTTGACAGGGAGTTTAGCAGTCAGAACTCAAAGGCACCTCCTGAGCAGGACTCCGCATCTATCCAGTGAATGACCCCTTATCAGATCTTCTGAATTTATAATTTCTTTGCCTTTCTGATTAAAACAAAACAAAACAACTTTCATTTTATGTTTTAGGATCCCTAGGTAATACATAAATACCACCATATTCCAACCAGGCAGGAAGAAAAGAGTGTATGTGACATTGCCTAGGCTCCAGTTGTGATACTCTCTTGTTTTCTGTACTTCTACAGTATCCAATTATTTGTTTATATGTTCCCAGTCTGCATCTGGACTCCTCTCTACAGGACACAGAAGGGCAGAAATTTTTAAAAAAGCGAGCGGGGGGTGAGACCAAAAGTCTACATTTCAAATGGACTAAGATCTCTGCTTTTTATATCTTGATTGAACTTTTTCTTGGGTTTGTTTGATCGGTATTTGAATTGCTACCTTTACCATGACTCTCAATAAAACTAAATTTACTTGTGGTTTTCATAGAATAATGGAGTTCTAGGCATGCACTAAATATAATCTGAATCATTTAAAATAAACCTCCTTGTGTGAATAGCATATTTTTCTAAACATTCTTACAACAAGTTGTTTTGAACCTCAAAAGTACCAATGCTAATAACATCCATAATTATTTCTCTACAACTTATGCTATTACATATTATATAAGAAAAATTGGTAAAAGGAATGTAAAAAATAGAGTCCTCAAGTTGAATTAAGTAAGTGAGAGATAGAAGAAATTATAGTACTTATGTTGGGAAAGCTACTCTTCAGATGTTGAGTTTTTAGTTTTGGCATGACAAATTAAAAAATTGAACGCCTACACACCAGCATACACAATGGGTTTGAGTTAGGGAAATTGGTTTTAGCTCAAGATGACTGGAAATGATGTTTTAAAAATCCTTTCTCCCTGCTTCTGTCTTATTCACCAAGCAAAACCCTAATCCTCTTAAAGTCCAACTCCACCTACTTGCTGCCCACACCAAACAGTACAGGTGGCTGGGAAAAAGTGCTGGCTGATACTTCTTACACTCGCACTCTTTCCTTTGTCCTCCAACTTCTAACACTTCTCCCTCCTCTTCACTCCCAGCTAATGATCCTGCCTCTTAAATTCAAACTTGAGAAGGCAGAAGAGGATTGCTTCATCTTCCCACTAAAAAATCTGCCTCTGCCTTCTCTTCCTTTACACTGGGGAGCCTGGTCCCAGGGAAGGCTGACCTCTTTACTTGCACAAGGATCCCATTTCCTCTGGACCATTCCAGGACTTCACTTCTACCATGATCCTACCTTTATCTTATATCTTAAGTTTCTACTTTTCTACTGGATCAATCCAATCAGCATAAATACAGACTGTAGTATCTCTAATTAATAAAATACTTCTCTCTAGACCATACATCCCCTCTACCCATCGTACCATTTCTTTGTTTTTGTTTGCAGTAAAATCTTCAAAAGCCTTCTGTGTCTATACTTTTCATATCCACCTCTTTCACTTCTTTTTATCCCAAACCCACTCCATTCAGGCTGTTTTCTCCATTGCCCCGCAGAAGCCACTCTTGTTGGGATCCCCAGAATTCTCCATCCAGCTAAATCCAATGGTGAGTTCTTCGTTTTCATCTTATTTGACTAACGAACAGAATTTGACACAGTTAAGCTGTCTACCTTTCTTGAAACATGTTCTTTCTTTGGTTTCTGAGATAGTATATTCTGGTTAGCATTGCTGTTAACTCAGAGACCTCTTCTTCTTAGCCTCTGTTGCTGAAACCAACAACTTTTTCATTTCTAAACAGAGTCCTAGTCCTTCATCCTTTTTCTTTGCCTCCAACTCTCTTAGGTATTTTCATTTCTTTTGTGGTTTAGAATCAAAATGCTGGAGGCCTTCCCAATTTTTATCCGTCTTCAAACACTCCCCAAGATCTACACTCATGTGTCTGTCTGCTCATCTTCACTCGAATGATGGATAGATTCATCTACATCTGCAGTAAAGAAAAGCAGGAAAATGACCAAAACCATACCTCCCTTTTAGGGACTGCATGTTTGTGTCCCTCCCCATGAAATTAATACATTGAACTCCTATATCCCAATCTGATAATGTTTGGAAAAGGGGTATTTGGAGGTAATTATAGTTACATGATATCATGAGGGCGGGGCCCCAGTCTAATGGAATTAGTGCTCTTTTAAGAGACACTAGAATGCTTATTTTCTCTTCCTACCATGTGAGGACACAGCGAGAAGGCAGCCAGCCATCTGTGAGCCAGGAAGAGGGCTCTCTCCAGAAATGGAATCAGCTGGCACTTTGATCTTAGACTTCCCAGCCTGTAGAACTTTGAGAAATACGTTTCTATCATTTAAGCCCCGTCTATAGTATTTTGTTATGGCAGCCTGAGCTGATTAATACAGCTTTGCCTTCCAGCCTGCTCCTCCCCAGGCTACGCCATTTGATAAGTGACACAAGTATGTATCCACTTGCTCAGACTAAGAGCCAGGGGCATCCTTGACTCTCTCCTGCATTCCTCATCCAAATTCACCAACAAATCCTGTCAGGTCTTTCTTTTTCAAAATATATCCTGAATCTTGGATTCAGCAACATTTCCCGAGACACTTATATTTCTAGTTTATACTTTTGCAAAATTTTCTAGTGGGTTTTCTTGTTTCCACTCTTCCGTATCCTCATCCCTGCCCTCAACCCAATATCCTCCACACAGCAGCCAGAGATAGCTTTTAGAAGGAAAAGTCAGAAAATGTTACTTCCTCTGCCTACAAATTTTGTGGTACCCCAGGGCATTCAGAATGAAATCCAGTGACCTGACTGTAACCTCAAGGTCCTTTAAAATAGAGGCACTGTTTGTATCTCCACCCTATTTCCCTCCCAATTTTTTTGTTTATTTCTTTGGTCTGGCTATATTTGCTGCTTCTAAATGTGCCAGTCTTCCTCTTGCCTTGGGGCCTTTGCAACAGTTGTTCCTTCTGAAACACTCTTCTCCCAGAGTGTTGCGGTGTTCACTCCCTCACTTCATCTAGGTCTTTGTTCAAAGGGCACCTCTTCACAAAGGTTTCTCTTGAGCATTGTGTCTAAAATAGTCACCATCCTGCTTTCTTTCTTGTCCTGATGTATTTATCACTATTGCATTTACAATAATTTATTTCTTTTATCAACTTTCTCTTCCATCAGAATGTAAGCTCCAAGTTCTTTGTCTTGTTTACCACTGGATCCCCAATGCCTAGAAGAACCCCCACTAAAGAGCAGATACTCAACATATATGTGTTGAATGAATGAAGTTTTTAGATGTTTTTCCGAAGGTACAGAAATTGCTATTTATACATTTTAAGGTCTGAAGTCTGTTTTCGAAAAATGTGTTCTTCGAAGGGGGAAAAACCCCTGAACAGATGGCACAAGAGCCAGGGCCAGTTCTTTGTAAATCAAGAGGATTTGAAAGTGGCAAAGTGGGAGGTATCAGCACAGCTTACAACCATGCTTACAGCAATGATGATGAAGTACAGAAAGCAGAGCACAGAAAATTACATGTGCTTTTTGGATCCTTAAGTGAGCAGCAGACTGAAAGAGAAGTTGGTTCTACTGTGCCACCCATAATCTTCTCACCCCCATACCGTCAGAACTATAGTTACCACATCTTATTTGGACTGTGTTGAGGCTGCTAATGACTCCAGCAGAGAAGACCAGTTTGCTCCCTTTCTCTTGGCTTTTAGCTTTGCGTAGGACCCCAGCTTTACTGCCATTTATTTTCTTCCATCCCAAATTCCAAGACTGACATCACCCCTCAGTAAGATCATGCACCAATCCCAAATTGTAATATCTCATCATATTTCTTCACTGGCCTTTATATTTTATAATGAATTTCATAACGTCCCTGAAATAAAATAAGATATGCTTAAAATATTAATTTTAAGAAACAACCAGGACTTTTCACTCAGGTGTGAAAATATACTGAGGTAAATGGAATAAACTAAATAAAACATATTTGATTTAATAAGCAGGGGATCTAAAAGTTATGCTAAGTAGTTTATCCAATCACAGTCTTAAATACATCTCTGGGCACTGGCTGGATATAATTGGGAATAAGAATAAGGAGCAAGCTCCAAAATATTAAATCTAAATTAGTCAGCCGTTCAAATGAGCAAACCCTTTGTGGACTGTATTGGTCATGAAACTGCACATCGCCACCCGCCAATGACATCCTAGGACAAATGCTCAGAACGACTCATTTTTTTCCATGGTTGCTAGGTTGGCCTTGAGCAGCAAAAGGCAACTGGATTTATTTTGTTCTGGCAGCAGCTCAGTGGGAACATAAACTAGCAATGCTAGGGAACAGAAGGTCTACACAGAAAAGGAAGCTCCACTCGTATACTATACTAAACCCTCAAATGCCAGCTACGCTTAAACCAGAAGCCATGTAAGTGGTAAACACTAACATTTTTAAAGAACTGTCTAATATTCATGGCAGAATCTATAAAAGGTGACTTTGAATAATCCCTTCCCAGCAAACCTGTAAAAGTTTTATGAAATATGCTGCAAAAGTGACTCACAGTAGATGTAATTACTGTGCAACCTTGGAAACTGATGTAAAAAATTCAGCTGCCAGCATGTTAACAGCCACCTAATATATGGGTTGTTTGATTGGACTCTTTGGGCAAAACTGCAAAATTCCTAACCCATTGCTGCTATATATTTTATCAGGGCCAAATTTAGCTACTTTCATTTTTTAAAATGCCATTTTAGACATCACAGTGAATCAAGTCAGTGTTGCTTAATTGCTTGCATACATTACAATCTAATTCATTTCCCCAAACACTAATTTAACTAGTTATTATTTATTTTTATTTTTTGGAACAGCAGCAGAGTTCTGATGCCTGAACTATGAAACTTGGCAAAATCATTGCTTTCTTAACAAAAAACTGTAAGAATCAGCAGTGAAATTTCCTCCTCTATGCAGTCAGCAACTGTTTCCCAGTTTTTTTTTTTTTAACGTATTCATCTTAAATTAACAGTTTGGTATAAAAATGGTTCATTGCCCATATTCTGTTTTCAATCATAATGTAGTATTTTTGTGGGCAGGGAGAAAAGCCAAATTATAGGAGGGTCATATGCCATATTTTCACCCCGTGCCTCATATCCATCCTTTGGCTTTGGCTGAGGTGATCAAGTGTATTGTCAATTTAACAGCTAATAACGCCAACCAAATAAGTGAACCTTTGAAAGATGTCCTCTTACTACAAAACGTTCACTCCGTAGCCGTCGCCATTCTAGGCTTTGGTCTTATGTGCTATTACTTCTGGAAAATTGAATTAAATTGAATTGTTGCAAAATTAATTCTATGCTAGTGCCCCTATATGCATTTGCTATTTAAATGACCTTAACAATGAAACTTTTAGAAAAGAGACCGACCCCTCTATTTTATAGTGGAATAAGACTATCCCTTCCCCCCAAATTCACCCGTTTGTTGAGTTTACTACATACATACGATTTTCTCCTAAGTGGTGTCTATCCCAACTGTAGGTAAAAGAATGGCTGATAAAGAAATGTTCTATAGGCTCTTTTCTAGATTAACATTTAGGATTGTTAGGATCACCCAAATAAAGCCACACAAACTGTCTTGAGCCCTCAGTCTAACCCCTTCATTACCAATCCCCTCTTTATTCTAAGACATATTGTTAGTGAGCAGAGATTTTGTCTTATTAATCTTTGTGTCCCAATAGATATTAATAAAATTGAATTCCTATGTTGGTATATGGTCACTCTGGCAGAAAACATCCTTTGATTTACTTGTAGGAAACTAAAATTAATTTTACGAAGAAAAATTAAACAAACACAAAATTTTGCCAAGGTGGGGAGGATCAGTGGAGAAGCCTTCAAGCATAGCAGTAACAATAGAGACTTTCTGATTTCTATCATTTCAAGTTTCATAACTACAGATATTGAAATTGAAGTTATTCCACATGATTAATTTCAGTTCTGTATAAAAATATACTTGTAGATTCTGTATGAAATTGAATTTGCCAGCACTCAACTTCATGTGTTTTGAGGATTAGAGTCTTTGGCTCCTAGAATGGTGAAACAGAGCAAATGTGGAGCCCAGGAGTTGTTTTAGCAGCAGACAGTGCTAAAACCTTTAATTCACTTAAACAGGTTTAGTTAAGTCATGATCAGTAATTCGAAGATGCACATCTGCTCAGCCAGCTGATCTTAGCTTATAATTCTGTTCAACCTAAAGTTCAGAACTTCAACTTCACTTCACAACTCTGTAGAGTACACAAGGTTTAG
This sequence comes from Panthera pardus, assembly GCF_024362965.1. NCBI lineage: Eukaryota > Metazoa > Chordata > Mammalia > Carnivora > Felidae > Panthera > Panthera pardus. The sequence goes on along the minus strand of NW_026526810.1, from coordinate 60,026,540 downwards.
AGATCTGTGAATTTTTCAGAAACTCCCACAGATCAGTACAATTCTGTATCTACAAAGTTCAACTATTATACATCTCCTCTCAAATAATTTGGGGTCTTATGGTAACAAAACAATCAAATTATTGTCAAAACATAATTATGAGAACATCTATATGCTGGGTCTCTTAATATACATGCTAAAATTGATAACAAGGCACAGCATTCTTTTGCTTTGGAAAGCAATAATTAAGAATGATCTTTCTGGTTCAAAACCATTCGTCTCAGAATTACAACATCGCACCTGTGCCTCCATTGACATTTTATAGAGTTAAAAACATGACAATGGTTTATTCCTGGGAGTTGGTACAAAAACCCTCAACCGACCACAACAAAACACACACACACAATATGATAATGATGCAGCAGTGCAACAAGAAGAATGCAAAAAGAAACCCCAACCATGCTTTGTTCACAGTTCTTAAAAAAAATAAAAAAAGTACTGCTTAGACTTGGATGCTAAGAATCACCACAAAAAGAATTTTGAAAAGTGTCAAAATGTAGAACTCTTTTCCCAAAGGGAACCCTATCACAAGTCTGCCAGCTGGGAGGAGGGACTGGTCAGTGTGCTCTGTTAAGGGAGGGGGCAGGACGTCCTGGAAGTTGAAAATCCTGTCACTCAAGCAGCAGGAAGAAGGAACTCGAGGGAAATAAGCATTTTGCAAAAGGCAAACGAAAGAAGATTCTGATCAAGGAAGGAAATATTTTCTGTTTTTTTTAGAAGTACTGAGGAGGTAGATGAGTTAAGAGTGTCCATAGAAGTGGATTCTCTTCCTATTTTAGTATATGCCTGCCTTAGGGAAATCTATTTATAAAGATCAACAATAAAACTAGACATATCTTTAAACTTGGCTTTTAAATTTCGGAGCAAACAAAAGCCAATTTATTACAGGATGTGACAGAGATGAAACCTTGATTATACCCTTTTTAAAGCCACTAGGTATCTCGGCAAACACAAGAGCAACACCTTGCATTGGTACAATACTTAAAAGCACTTTCACTTACACTGTCTCAGTTGATCACCAAGCAGCACCCTACATGTGGACAAGGCTAATTAGCATTACCTTTTTGCAGAGAAGGACATGAGGCTTTGGAGAAATTGCCCGTTGTTTTCAAAAAGATATGTCACTCTTGATAAAGAGCAGTCTGACCACATTAAAAAAAAAAAAAACAAAAACAAAAAACCAAAACACCGCATTCATAGAATTGGAAAATTTGTCAACAGTAGTTGACAAATATAACCAAAGTTACATTTTACACTGTATGGTACTCCTTTTGTTCCATAATGGGATTTTATGTCCGTTGGTGGTGGTTTTGTTTTTGTTTTTACAAAGCAGAAAGTTCCAATGCCTGACTGACCGCTTCAAAATCAGAAATCCCACAGCTCCTAAACTCAGAGAGTTTAAGAAAATGGATCATTTGTAGCAATGATCTCTAACAGCCTTGTGCCAAATTCTGAACACTTTGCGTTCACCTACAATGTTTCCACAAAAAGACTCGGACATCTATTCCTGATGACTCCTGAACTGCATCCCCTGTCCAAATTGTGAGGGAACTGTGGGCAAAGGAAGGAGATGGCCACTGCCAGGTGTAACCCTTTGGATTGGTTACAGGTACCACCTCTCCCATACTTCTAGATGCCACCAGGTGTTCCCAGATGAGTGGAACTTGGCCTTGCAAATCTAGTTCTAATTGTTTCTCGAGGTTGTGCAGAGAAGATAAAGCCCATGCTGTGTTCACTGAGTGACTATGGGATATGTAAAGCACCTCTGAGACAGGATTTCAGAGGGTTTAGTTCAAAACCCTTCTCAATGATAGTTTTTCATCCACTCACTGGACAGTCTATATTACATGCAAGGAACTGTAAGGTAAGAGAAATGCTTGAAATTAAGTTTTGATCCTGATCATTCTTAAATTTTTTATTTTATTTTTTTATTTAAAAAATTTTTTTTTAACATTTATTTATTTTTGAGACAGAGAGAGACAGAACATGAAGGGGGGAGGGTCAGAGAGAGAGGGAGACACAGAATCTGAAACAGGCTCCAGGCTCTGAGCTGTCAGCACAAAGCCCGACGCAGGGCTCGAACTCATGGACTGTGAGATTATGACCTGAGCCGAAGTCGGACGCCAAAACGACTGGGCCACCCAGGCGCTCCCAATTTTTTTTTTTAAATAATTTAGTACCTTCTTATGACTGATGCCTTTGACTTCCAATGTTTAACAATGGTTGAGTGAGAACTGGCCTATACTTTATTTTCTCCTGAGCCAAAAGATGTTGCCTTGTAAAGGAGAAGAGAACATCTCAGTCACAAACTTCATAAAGAAGATCGCCTGACTGGTGATTATAAATAAACTTTCAGCATCTTGTGTCCAGGAATATGCGTGTGATACTATTTCAGGTCTTTTTTACTGATCATTTAATGCTGCCTCTAAATTTAATGCCTATTGCCTTTTCTCCAGAAAGCAGTTTTTGCTGATGATAATGATGATGGTCATTAGGGCCTTGGAGACTTTTAAAAGGATCTAAGGATGAATGAATAAATAAAATCCATGATGACTCATTCTGCACCCAGTGCCATTAGCTGAACACACATGGGCCTAGCTCCTCCCTCACAAAACTGCACTATTTAAATACATGTTAAATTTCTTTTTCAAACAGAATGAATATAATTTATTCAAAGAATGGACTGTCAGCAATCAAATAGGCATGTTGCAGAAAGGAAATACATTTTACCAGGTTGATTTTTTTTTTCTTTAAAACTAGTCCTTGTAGAAAAACCACCAGATTCTGTCAGGCTCTATGCTTATTCCTTCCCTCGTAAATGAAAGGAGCTTATTCTTTGCTACATTTTCATTGCCTTCTTTAGTTTATGTTTTAAATGTGTTAAAGAATGTCAAGTTGAATTTCCTTCTAGTATTGCTTTAGGTTAAGTGGGGAAAAAAATAGGATACTGCGATCTTAGAGCATCATCTTTTACATTATTAAATTATTACAGATGAACTAATATTTTATATTCATATTCATAAAAAATGTGAATGCACAGACTCTGACCCTTAATACTAGCATACAGGTACAAAGAGATATTCCAGAATTATTTTTATAAAGACATATGTAGTATCTCCCTAAAAGTAAAGTTGTCACAAGGTGGTATGGTATGGCCATGATGGTGCCTTTTATTTCACAAAAGATTAAATGATAGAAAATACCAAGGCTGCAAAAAGATTTGTTGATGCTCATTAGGCACTGAGTTTATTAGTAGAGTTTCTGTTTTTCCCTTTAGGAGCCAGTTTCAAAGCCACTGACAGGCTTCCTAGTGACATGGGAAAGTAGTTCTTTATCTAGTTCTCATATACCTGTTCTTCTCTTCTTGCAGCAGTCAGTGGAGCAGTGAAAAGGACATTGAACCTGAACTCAGATAACACGGATTCTATGCATAACTATCCACTCAAGGGTCAGGTGACTGATCACTGGATGGTGGCCAGAGTCGCCTGTGGCTTGCTCTCTTCCTCATAATATAAAGAAAAGAGCACCACAGGGTCGGTGTGACACAATTGTCATAATTCTGTTTAGTCTGCAACAAAAATAATCACCAACAGCCCCAAAGAGAAGTAAGCTTTAGAAAGGTTCTGGCTTTAGACAGATTCAGTATATTAAAATTTGTATTTAAATTAAAAGATAGGGGAGCCTGGGTGGCTCCGTCAGTTAAGCGTCAGACTCTTGGTTTCAGCTCAGGTCATGATCTCAGGGTTTTGTGGGTTGGAGCTTCACGTCAGGCTCCGTGCTGAGAGAGTGGAGCCTGCTTGGGATTCTCTGTCTCCCTTGGTCTCTGCCTCTCTCTTACTCACGCTGTCTCAGTCTCTCTCAAAATAAATAAATAAACTAAAAAAAATAAACTAAAAGATAGATGAGGAGGTATTCACTTTACTTTAGAAATATCTGATACAAGAAATGATGCACTTTAAAAGCTCACTTCCATAAAATGTTCAAAGCACAATTCAATTTGCAAATATTGGATTAAAATGCACCTATGGCAAGGCCTGAGGCACAACTGCATTTTAAAACCCACTGAGGGGCTTTGTACACCATTTAGGCTAATACGATAAGGAAGAGTACTTCAGATCGGGATTGATTGTTCTGAATCAAATTCTGTCTGTCCTATTTTCATGAGGCTGGCCCAATGAGAACCAAAACTTTCATCTGCCTGTGACAGGCGAGAACTCCCCATGGCTGTTCGGGCTGGAAATGAGCCAGTTGCCAGGCTTTGAGTTTGGACTCTTGAGCACGACTTGCTGCATGAAAATGAAATGTGCCTTTTGGTTCACTTGGCACGTTTGCCAAACCCCTTGCTTTGGTAGCCAGCCACAAGGTGATAGATACTAAGTGCACACTGGTGCATTTCTCTTTCGGGAGGATGAACCAAAGCCCTTTTGGTAAAATGCTTTTGGAACATGAGCGGCAGAGCTCCCCTTTGAGTCAGAGCTGGTTTGGGGAGTGAGGTTTTGACTCTCGCTGATGTGTGTGTGTGTACCGTGGAGTCAGATTTACAGTGGGTGGGTCTGAGCACTGCAGGGCATCTCCGAAGCGTGGTGTTTATGGTACTGTGTACACAAAACTTATTCACAATATGTATGTATAAATGTCTAATGCGTGCAACATGGCTTAGAATATAATAAAGAGGGTTATACGGTTGAAAAAAAATAAATTGCTTTAAAAAACTTTTTTTAAGTTTGTTTATTTATGTTGAGAGAGGTGGGGGGAGAGAGAATCCCAAGCAGGCTCTGTGCTGTCATCAAAGAGCCCGATGTGGGGCTCGATCTCACAAACCTTGAGACCATGACCTGAGCCAAGATCAAGAGCTGGACGATTAACCCACTTAGCCATCCAAGGGCCCCCCCCCCCCTCCAGTAAATTTCTTTAAACACTTTCAATCACTCATAGGGTAGTGAAGGTTCACACAAAGGGTATAAGACAAGCGAGGTGAGCAGCAGAAATGGTGGACTCCTGTCTCCCACTCTCTCGCCGAGTGGATGGGGGCAAAGCCTCCTGCACTGCTCAGGTTATTCTACTTCTCTCTCTGACAGGCACAGATGATGTGATTCCACAGTCTGTACTTCCTGTCAGCTTTCTAATAGCAACCTTACCTGCCTGTAGTACTTTGGCATGAATGCTGTCTTTTCTATAGAATCTTCTAAAACACAGGGGTGCGGTTTGGCTGTCTTCAGAGACTTCTTGCTTCTAGAAGCATAGCCATAAGGTCTTCTAGTGTCCTGTTTAAATCAGGTGCGGAAATAGACAGCGATGTCCACCTTTAAGGAAATGGAAATTGAGGTACTTGATGCAGAACTGGATGCCACCACTTCACACTCAATTTGAAAACCCTCAGTATTGTCTTCAAAGCAAAATACTTCCTTCTAAATGGTTCGTCCACCACTGCAATGATGTGCCACTCAATTACAGCATCTCTGGGGAGATGGGGAACTGCCGCTACCACCAGGATATGACCTGTGTCATTGGAATTGCCATGACACTTGTGTTCTTCCCAGAATAAAAGAACACAAGCAGGATGTAACGTCAGAATGGATCTTCTAGGATTTCAGAAACTTTATTAGGTTTACGTATGCATACTTCAGTAAATTTTTAGCAAATTAAATAATTATGTAATAAATGGAAATTGGTTGAAATACAGGGGATATATGAGGTGTTTCAGTTTACCAGCTCGTAATTAATTAATAGGCATTGCTCATAATTACCAATATAAGTTATGAACCTTTTTTTTTAAAAAAAAATTTTAACGTTTATTAATTCTTGAGAGACAGAGAGACAGAGCATGAATGTGGGAGATGCAGAGTGAGAAAGGGAGACACAGAATCCAAAGCAGGCTCCAGTCTCCGAGCTGTCAGCACAGAACCTGACGCGGGGCTCAAACTCATGAACTGTGAGATCATGACTTGAGCCAAAGTCGGATGCTTAACTGACTGAGCCACAGAGGTGCCCCAAGTTATGAACATTTTAATGTACTTGTGCGATCTGAATAGTTTTTGCAACTTCACTTTAATGTCTTCAGTAGAACAAGAGAGAAAAGGTAAGAAAAAAATTATGCTTAGAAACATATGTGAGCATATATATTCAATCCAACTTGTTACTTCAGTATGTCACCCAACGTGAATGCGAACATATTGAAGTGTATTTATCTATGTAGATACATATAACTCAAAAAGGTACAGCACATCATCTGTGCTGACTTAGTTGGTGGTGTCATGCTTTTCACTGACTATACCAGTTCAGGGTCATGACAATAATTTAACTCTTAGAAACAAGTGCTTTTTGTATACCTTTACATTTCAAAAAGACTCTTATGAGGAAAGAAGAATATTTTTATATTGAACAATGAGATTTGTTTTGTATGTAAGGAAAGTATGCTCATAATTACTATGTAGGTATTTAGATTTGTTTCATCCATTTGTAATGGATTTGTGTACATCTAGTCTGAGACTACAGGGAGGAGTCCAAAAATAAAGTTACCACTTTCCCTACCAAACACATCTTCCTCATCTTAGGAAATGGCATTTATCCACTTGGTTTCCCCAGGCTGGAGAACTGCACCTCATCCTTGTCTCTGTGTCTTCCTTAGGAACTTCTCCCAATGTCATTCCAAGTAGCCACTAAGTCTTGTCATCTCTAACCCCTTAAAATCACTTAAATAGGGGCGCCTGGGTAGCGCAGTCGGTTAAGCGTCCGACTTCAGCCAGGTCACGATCTCGCGGTCCGTGAGTTCGAGCCCCGCGTCAGGCTCTGGGCTGATGGCTCAGAGCCTGGAGCCTGTTTCCGATTCTGTGTCTCCCTCTCTCTCTGCCCCTCCCCCGTTCATGCTCTGTCTCTCTCTGTCCCAAAAATAAATAAAAAATGTTGAAAAAAAAAATTAAAAAAAAAAAATCACTTAAATAGGCCCATTCTTTCTGCCTCTTTACGTTTACCTTAATTTAGGCCACTGTCATTTATGTTGCTTAGATTTCTGTGAAGCCTCCTAATGGTTCTCCTTACTCATTTTCAGTCTTCTTTTTCAATCCATTTGCCACACTTCAGCTAATGTCATTTCTTTCTAAAATATATCTGCCTTTTTTTTTTTTTAAGACTCTGCATGATTAATATTATTACTTAGTGGCTTTTGATCTAACATTTAAGTTCCTTAGTGTGGCCTACAAGGCCCTTCAGGATCTGGCCTTATTTATCTCAATCAACTGTGCATGCCCCACCCCTCATTCCTGGGACCATCTACAATTAACAGCTGTTCATCCAACTCTGTATTCCGACTTAATCTTTGGAATTCTCTGCTCCCTTGATACAGAAGGCCTTGCTTCAACTCTGCCTGGCTTAATCATTCCAGGACGTTAGACCTCTCTTTCACTGGGAAGGTCTTTGCTGAATTTCCCACAGTCTCTTAAATGCACTGCATGAGGCCCAATCATATCTCTTCAACATCCAACAAATATCTGTTAGGTGTCTGCTGTGTGCCCAGTAATAGTTTGGGAGGTAGGTGAGGTTGCTGATCAGAAGCAGAAAAAGATCCTTGCCTCCACGAGCTTTCATTCTTCCAGCGTTAGCATGGCAACCTATCTCACTATCTTCCTGACTCTCTTGCTTACTAGATGAAGGAGGGCTCTCCTGAAGTTTTTGTATTATTCTGATTAGCACAGTGTCCAATCAGTAAATGTTTAAAGACATGAATAGACTAGCAAGCGTGAAACAAAGAAATGTCAATATATTTCCTTTATCTAGGTCAATATAATTATTCTGAAGCCAAAATAATAGTTCAGAAGTAAAAGAACCTGACTTTTTACATGACATGGGAATTTCATGAATAGACACAGAAACATGTCTTCAAAATTACATGTAACCCTTTCTTTCCCTTAACTTGGTTTTAATCAAGCCTATCTATCACCTCTTTTAATGTCTAGGCCAATCTGCTCATTTTCTGACCAACAGAGTCTATAACAGAGTCTCTAAGAATCTGTCTGAAAGACAAAAACACCGACTAGTCTTCTGAAACAGAAGAATAAACTGAACAATAGTATTAAATATATGCTTTCAATGGGCCTGAGATTACTTGAGGGAAAGATATTTTTCTTGCAAACCTAAAACAGCCACACTAAACTCTTAAGCCATCCTTCAGAATTAGAAATAAACATCTAGAAGACAAGAAAAGGGTTTTTGATGTTTTGAAGTCTCATTGATTTTTTTTCTATAGCGAAAAGGAAGACCACAGCAGTATTTTGCTTTTGATAAGAATACATCAGATGGACTTGAAAAATCAGAAGCTAATTACTTTTAAGATGATCTTAGGCATGAAAAAATTTAAGGTGACATGTAGAGTTGGCGTATCTAACATTTAGCATTCAAGTCCCATAATTCTTTTGCAAAACAAATATGATCAAAACATGATTTTTAAAAATGGTCAGGAACATGTATATTTCTTATCTGCCTTCTAAACATATGCACCTTTATTTAAACAGGTTTATATTTTCTGCTTCCTAGGTGCTTTATACTTCTATGCCTATGCTATTCTTTTTCCAAACACTGTTGGTGTGTTTTGTTTTTGTAGAGATCACGAGTCCACTTGATACTAGTGACTTATACTTTCCTCTGCTTTGTGAGTGTGGGTAATAGCCTTTTTGTATACCAATTTGCTTACACTGCAGTCTATGCTGGTAATACTGTACCTTGCCTGACCTCTGAATGGAAAAATAATAACAAGTTAAAACAGTCATTTTACCTGAAGTCGATAAGGCCATAACACTCAACCTGCTTTCAATTCACATACTCAATTTTCATCCACTCACTCTCGACTTTGAGAGGAAGGAATAATGACAGGTTACAGGCACTTTATTTCAAAATTCACTCACAAAGTTATTGACAAGCATTTTTCACAGAAACAGCTCTTCTCTCTGACCCTCGTGAGCTGTTTACATGAAAAATGCTCTTCCTTGTAGATTAATGAGAGAGTGGAACCTAATTCCATACCAAACATGTAGCAATTGCTTTAGCATCTCTGTTTTTGATATGGGAACAAAAATAGAGATAATTTGCCTCAAATTGCAGTCACTTCAGTCATAATAAAATCTCAGAGAGTACTGTTTGCTTTCAACTTTCATTAGGTGAGCTGGGGCTGTTATTAAGGCACCAACACATAAATGTTATATTAGCACTTAACAGAAGCATAGCATTCTCCTCTAGGAGATAAATTCTACCCTTGTCAATATAATTCCTTACTGAGTGCAGTAAAAGAGTTTGAAAAGATGAAATAGTGAAGCTTTGAACTAGAGGAAAAAAAATACCCTGTTCATTCAAGCTTAAAGGCCATTTTGCTGGCCCAAGGTGCTAGGGTACTGTTTAGAAAATAAGTCCCAGAGAGACTCTCTTAGGTCAAGTCAAACATTGAGACAAACTTTCAGACATGTTCTCTTTGTCTGAGGTTGTTAAGTCAGTTACTTTAAATTTCGGAATGCTTTCAGCTGGCATTTCAACTCTGTGTAGAAATATAAGAATTTAGGGCCAAGATGGAGTTCATTTCCAGAGAGTAAATGATAATCCTTATGTGTAAGCCACTGTGTATACACAGCACCCACACTTTGGGTGTTTTGTTTTGTTTTTGTTTTTGTTTGGTAAGCCTTTTCAAAATGTAAGATATTGTGTATAATCGTTGTGATATAGCTGTTGAAATTAAATCTGTGTTTATCCATACTCTTACTACTATGTGTTGTAGGTATTTTTAAAATAACTATCTCCAATTTAGGCCTAAGAAAAGTGTTGTCACCCTTAGTGAAGTGAGGAGCACGTAATCATCTAAAATTGGAAATAAAGGAAAAGGAGGGGCATCTAAAAGCTTGGTTATTGTGTTTCGTTTCCATGGTCTGTCTTTCCCAACCTTTCAGAATTCCTTATCATATAGTATTCGGCAATTTTAAGGTCTTTTAAGGAGTCCGTTGTCATTTGGATTATTTAGAAGCCTTATTGCATACAATAGACTATTTTAACTACCAAGTTGAAGCCATAGTGTTCTTCATGTGACATGTGAAATACAGAAGTGGCTACTGTCCCTCTGCATTTGTAAGACACATGATTACAGACAACAACATACAGTACACAATTATGCCTAAAAATGGCGTTGATGACTATTTGGCTTAAAGTTCTATTCATAGGGTCAAATGTATTTGTATTTGCCAATTTATGTTGCTATTCTGCAAATCTGGGAAGTCACTGCCATTCAGCCATTCCCAGAAGGTTAATGCATTTCTGTCTACCCTCCCTCATGTCCTTTTCATTCGGGTAATCCTGAGAACGGCCTGTAAATGTCCGTGGTGGCCAGCCATAAGGAGAAAAGAGGTGGTAAGTAAATTTCTGCTGAGACTTCAAAGCCATGGGTTTAATAGATGTTCATTTGTAATCAAGTTTTGAAACGGTAGTTTTGATATATAACATTTATATCAACAAGTTTCCTCTTCAACACCAAATTAAAATAACTTTCAATTCATAAATATGAAGCAATTATCTTTTCCTTATTAAACACATTTTGGGGGTAAAATGATAACTATTGAATATACCCACAATTTAATATGAAGACAAATATTTTACGTGGAAGTTTTTGGTTGGCTTCAAAACTTAGAAAGGCTTTTTTGGGCAATATATAGTTAAAAAATAAATTTAGGTCCAAGCCAGGAACTTCTCAATCATACCACCAATAGAAATTCAAATACACTTTTTAGGGAAAGTAGCAGAGGCCTACCATCTAATTGAAGCAAACGGCTAACTGCAAGCTTTTTGATATGTTACGTATTTTTGAATCCTCAGCAGGTAGCATGGTGCCTGGTACCCAGTAGGTGCTCAGTCAAGCTTTCATGCTAAAGGGCAATGTATATCAAATTCCAAAATGCTCATTCAATTTGACCCTGAAATCCTAAATTCAGAAATTTTGTCTAAGAAAATAATTAGAGATGTCCACAAAGAAAACATCTGGAGTTATACAGGATTTTTATCATAGTGTTATATGTAATAGCAAAAACTGCTAGCAATCAAAATATCCAATAATAGAGTATTAGCCAAACACATTAGGGTCTATCCTATAATGAAATTATGCAACTACGAAACTGTGTTTTGAACATTTGAGGGAAAACAAAATATGTGGGAGGAAAAGAGTTCCAAGTCTAGTAGGTATGATATTAATAAAATGCATATGTAACATGTGTGTGCAGGTTTATATACACACATATATATACACATGCATACATATCTGAATGAGACAGGACAAAATTATCTAAGAAAAAACTCCATGGGTTTTTTGCAAGCCCCTGCTAGCCTATAAAGGTAGAGGATGCTAAAATGGACCCTTTATTTACTGCGTGAAGACACAGAAAGAAGAGAGGCCAGAGCCGAGGACAGGGCCAGCTCTGTGCAGCAGGGCTAGTGATGGACAAGGAATTAAGGCAGCTGGCAATTAATAGGGAGAAGAACCCAGATGTCTAATGGGGAATTTTTATTCAGTTTTTCTGTGCAATATGCATTGTAGCCTTCTCCTTTGCCTCCTCCTGAAAACTTCAGCAAAATTTTCATTTTTCTCTTACACTTTGTTAAGGTAGGTAGGTTTGCTTTGAGGGGAAGTGACAGAGTGTTGACTCCTGCTCAGGGGCAAAATTCAAGGCTGCCTAAGGGGCCCAACCACATCTGGGATATCTTTAAAAAGAAATGAACCAAAATATTAGCTTTGGGTAGACAGAAAAGAGGGATTTTTATTCCCTGCTGTGCATGGTAATGGATTTTCCAAATTTATTTAATGAATATGCATTACTATTATAATCAGAAAAAAGTTATTTAAAAAAATAAATTGATGTCGGATGAATGAATAAATAAGTTAATAAATGAATGAATTTAAAAAGTGGTAGTCTCGAGAAAGACTTTAAAATATATTCAAAAGCAAACTCCTCTAATTTACAATTAATTTAAGAAACCTCAGAGGCTCCTTTCATTTTTGGTTACCCTCTGAAATAGGACACTTGCTTTCAGCATACACACATACACATAGTATATATATATATATATATATATATATATATATACACACACACACACACACACACACACACATATATTTATATTTCTCAATGACTTTTATAATGCCTGATTAGCCAAATAATAAATTTACCAATTTTTTTCTTGAAAAAAATTAATTTTACCCTTTCAAATCAATATTTTAGTAATACATTTTAATATATATATATTACTTGTGCCTATAATAAAGTAGGCAATGAAAGTAATTTTAAAAATTCCATTCCTGGGGCACCAGGGGGGCTCAGTCAATTCAATGTCTGACTCTTGATCTCAGCTCAGGTCATGATCTCAAGGGTTCATGAGTTCAAGCCCCACATTGGGCTCCTCGCACTGACAGTGTGGAGCCTGCTTCCAGTTCTCTCTAGCTCCCTCTCTCTCTGCCCCACCTCTACACACTCTCTCTCACAATAAATAAACTTAAAAAAAGAAAAAAAAATCCATTCCTCTATATTTTCCATTGCCTATCTAGCAAAATAGGCATGTGCATTTAAGTGACTAATGAATGTAGTTGTGTGGATGTTACTGTTCTCTCAATTGTCACTGCCAATGATCAAGATCACTGATACTAGCCAGACAACAAGTGCTTGACTCTTGGCTGCACCACTTACTGGCCGTGTGATCTCAGGGCAGGCATTTCACTTTCCCATTTCCTATTCTGTAAAATGGGGTAACACTAATTCCTGTCCCAAGGTCATCATGAGAATAATAGAGAGCATTTTTAGATTTGTTTAGATGATCATCTTTTATGTGGCATTGCCACACATATTTATGGCCATGTTTACATTGTGTTGATGCCAGCAATCATGTAAAGCACCTAACGGTTAAAGTATTCATTTGGCACCAACTTATGCAAACACGGACCCTACATCCTGCAGTTCTTGCATTCATTATTACTGCCCTCACAGTCTTCCGTCAGCTATGACTGAACTTGGCTTTGTAGTAAAAATTCACCATTAAAGATATTTTAATAGAGTAAGATTTTAGTTTCTTAACTTATGTAATAAATTGAGATTATGATTTGACATCAGGAAATTATATTGCAGTGGAGTAATGTACTACTTTAACTGTCTTACACTAACAGGGAAAGAACCTAGATGGACTAATATATAAATGATGCCCTTGTGCCAAGTAGAGGCCAAATGATATGACATTCTGCTCAGAAGAAGGTTTTACAGTGGTTCATATTGAGAAAAATAGTGGGAGAAATGAGTCACTACATGTCATGTGGTATAGCTACACCAGCCACGAAAGGGCTTATACCATAGGAGTCAGCATTTATCTGATCAGGAGATCCATTACGTGAGCCCTACTTTTCAAATATTTTTTTTTTTTGCAGCAGCAGCTCATTAGCAGTGCAGAGAAGTAAATATACAATAAGCTCTACAATTTCTTTGTTTAACAATATTTCTGTATTAATCAGTGTTAGGATCATTAAAGTGATTATCCTTCTAAATAAAGATGTATATACTTGTGACTAAAATCACAGTAATGTCACAATAGTGTGATGCTTTCAATTACAGTTGTGTCGGCCTTGTAGGTTGATTTTTCTTTCACCTTTACATTTGTTTTGGTTGTATGAGTGATAAGAGCTGTAGTTAAAGGAGTTCATAGACTGTTTTGTAATTTTACGTGTACAAGTAACGTTATACTAAAAATAATACAGACCCAAACTGGACATTTGCAAACATTTTTTCCCTTATTTTCAAGAGTAAAAGTTTGAGAAACACTGTAGTAGAGCAACCTGCTTTTCTTTGCAGAATGTTTCAAACCATATCATTACCAAAAGTAACGTGCAATTTTGGCTGAAAATCCAATACATTTGGCTTCTATTCAAGAAGCAGATAGCTTTGTGGGCTTATTACTGACAAAGTCGACAATGAGAGTGGTTGAGGATGATTCTGCAAATCTAAAGATGAGGATCCCAGTCCCCATCAATAGTATGTGCACAGATTTATGCTGACCCATGGACAATTTTCATCTGGTTATGATAAATGACATGCATTTGCAGGTTTCCATTCTTACATCTATAAAACGGACAATACCTGTATGATTATCTTGGAAGTTTAAGGTAAGGAACAAAGGAATGTGTGAAAGCAATTTAAATAGCAAATTAAATAGTCTATGGCTACCCAAATGACATCATTATTATTTCATTAAGAATAGTCTCAGGCCTATTTACCCTTTGAGTTCTTCTTGTTCTTCCTGTTTAAGTGATCAGGAATAGGTTATATGCAGTTAGGAACAGGTAGCACGTTAGTTCTTGGGCATAATAAAATGTGGTTGCTGAAACCTGATTGTTTTCAGACGTTACACATCACTAAAACTTTGGCACCTTTTAGAGAACCAAGGAAGCTTTCAAAGCAAAAACTACCATTACATCTCTTTGATAAATAGAGATCTATATATTAAAACACCAATATAAATATATATAAACAATAAATATATAAAAATTATATATATATGTATCTATATATAACACCAATATAAATATATTGGTGTAGATGCCCCATGCAAAACAGCAACTGTACCTCCTGGAGGCTGTAGCCCACGTTACAGAAAGAACGGAAGCTGAGAAACAACTCCAGAAGCTGAGAAACAACTCCAGCCTTACCACCTGAGCGTCTGCCCTTGAATTGATATTAAGTAACCATATCACTCATTATAGCCTTTAATGTCCCTTGCTGATACCTTTTAATTTTTAAACAGCCCTACTTTACAAATCATATCCTCTTTCATGTGTTCTCCCAGCTAAAGAATTAATTTTGCAAGCAAAATATCTAAACAGTAAGCATAATAAGAATGAAACAGGTTAAAGCTCATTAGCAGCAGGGAGCAGATGTAGTAAAACTCTGCCAGTTCCCGTACATTTCCTTCTCAGCGGGGACTGGGCACCAAGCTGTGAGTTAGTTCCACTGCACAATGCTTCGCTGCAGTTTCAGCAAGTGCACCTCTATTGCTTCGAGTACAAAACTAAGAATTCACTTTGAGTTTTGATTTTTCTTTGCAATAATAATGTCTAAAAGGACCCTGCAGAGCTAAAATGTAAAGTTAAGCACCAAGTGCCAGCTAATCAGGAGACTATAAAAAATGTAATTGATAGGAAAATAATTATAGATTATAAAGTCATTTTATCCTTTTAAAAATATTACCTTCTTGACAAACAGAGGCCCCAAAATTACTGCATGAAATCAGTAATTGCTCAAGTTAAACTTCCTTGAAATATCATGCCATATCTAACATTCATTAAAAATATTTGTTGCATAACTGATAAAAGAAAGCTGCATATGGATCGAAGTAATACACTGATCATGATATAAACTAAATGCAAATGAGTTCTGTTGGAAAAAACACAATCTCAAATTATTAAAATAGGAATTCTTCCTCATAGAGCAGTGTTAAAATAGATCCATCTTTTAGGAAACAGCATTATCTACCAAATTGAGGAGCCTACAGATGTGAATATTAGCAAGGTTTTACTTAAAAAATACTCTCCTAGAAAATAGAATACATTCCTGGGACTATAAGTAGTGCCTAGATGTGTCAAAAACACTGTTGGAGAGACAAATCATTAATATGAAATCACCTGCTAAGTTCTGGATGTCTAGGATAGATTGTTAGGACATATATTTTTTTTTTTCCAGAAAAGTGAAGATACATTGTAGAATCCAATTCATGGAATTTCCAATAAATAAAACTGCAACAGATCTGCATGTAACAATCAATAAATTTATCTGCATAGTCTTACAACTCTATAAATTACTCTAAAAACTGATGCCGTGTGTTTGTTTGCTGTGTTAGTGTAGATTTAGTTTTTGCAATGGATTCATTCAGCCAAGTCTGATAGACACGATGCTTTTAAAAGAATGACATTAACAGTGTTCCAGGAAAGCTACTCTAAATCTTTCAGAGAAAGAAAAAGAAACTTAGAAGTGTAATTACTGGGAGAGAGGGAACGCACATTCTGAGTGTTCGAAGCTGCTAAAATAAACTCCTAATCTTTCTTCTGAAAAGTAATAGCATTGGCTTCAAAGCCTGAAGCAGAGCTAAACCTACAAGCGGGGGCTAAACTTGCCCATTTCATGAAAATTCAAATGGTAAGGTCAAGAGGATCATTAGAGTATGAAGAAGCTGACCTAAAAAAAGTCACTTATATCTTCCTTTTTCCATTGTAAAAGGATAAGTGGGTTTCCTGACATGTCTCCTTTCATGCAAACATTTTTGAGCACCTTCACACTCAACTCCCAACAGTTGATATCAATTGGATCATGCATTTCAAAATCTGGGTTAATTCTTCAAACTCAATAGATTGTAGGTAATGTTGGAAGTCATGGCAACAGTGACCCGAGACTTGTGTATACCTTCAGGTGACACAAGACTGTGGGTCACTTTGTGGTATCAGCATTTTACTGTGCAGCTTCAATAACTAAAATCAACTGAGCTCTCTTAGCAATCGCCAGCATAGATCCTATGGACAGTTTCAGTATGGAAATATGGAACTGAAAACTTCCAGAGAATTCTGCCTTTAGGTTTTATTAGAAATTGATTAAGAATAGAACTGAATTGAAAGAGAAGACACATATGTAGAAAACGCATCTCTAATGTGGCAGGAAAACCCACCCACCAAAAAAAATTAACTAAAAAAAATTATGCTCTCTAATATTTTACAGGCTAGAAAACATGGACAGTTGCTAACATTATATCTACCTTCTGGAATAATTTTACTTGGGTTACTTGTCATCGGACTTGAAAATCAAGTGACAAGAAAAGAGTAGTAACTATAAAGTCCTTGAGAGAAACCACACCAACGGGACTGAAGGGATGCTCATCAAAACACAATTTCTGCCTACTGGTCATGTATGAGGAAGAGACAACAGCAGGGTACTGAGCACACTGGAGTAGAATGTTCTGAAGTGTGATATTTCCAAACAGGAAGGCAGAGAAATGCTTTAAATCACTACTGAAGCAGAGCCTAGAGCAATATGGAATTAACTGTGGATGACTATGACATTAGGTGAAAGAGCAGCCTAGTATGCAGCCACAAGAAATAGAATTGTTTTTAGTAAAAAAAAAAAAAAAAAAACAACAAAAAACAAAAACAAAAAACAAAAACCAAAAACCAAAAAAAACCCACTTCAGGCTGATTACTGCCTAGAAGGTAGAAGGTAGAGTTGCAAATAGTGACGAACCTTTTCAGGTAGTAGCTCCTGCCATATAAATGACAGTTTTCACATGAAAATGTCTGAGTGGAGAAAATATTAAAGATCATGGAATTATAGGGGCACCTGGGTGGTTGAGCGACTGAGTCTGACTCTTCATTTCAGCTCAGGTCATGGTCCCAGGGTCATGGGATCCCACGTTCAGCATGGAGCCTGCTTAGGATTCTCTCTCTCCCTCAGCCCCTCTCCCCTGCTCATACTCAATTTCTCTCTAAAATTAAAAACAAAAAAAAAGCATCATGGAATTATAAAACTGTAAGATGGGGCAGAGTCATAGTCCTCATCTGTTCAATCTTCCCAAGTCCTCTTTGCTCACCAGTTAGAGAGTTAGCACTTGAATCCACGTCTCTGGATGTCTGGTCTAGCCACCCACCCTACTTACAGTGCATTTTAGAAGCATCAGCTTTAAAATAAAGGTGATGCTGTTCAATTAGAAGAAAGCCTGTACCAATTCCTTTATATCTTCAAAGAAAATCTGGGGAGGGGCCAGTATACAAGATGTGAAATCTGTACACTCAAAACCTTCAAGGGATCATTAAATACGACACCTTGATGATGTCTTTGAATTTCTAATCCAGCTGTGTGATTTTTAGTCTACCACAAAGGCCTGTTTTGATCTTGAAGGTTACCTTGTCCAACCCTTTCATTTCAAGAAGTAGGAGCTCTCTTAACTCATTTCCACATAAGTAGCCCTTTCTACTCTCTCTGTAAACATATGCACTGATACTTATGGTGGGATGAATAATTTGGGCTACTAACACTTCTCCAGAGTTCCTACCACTTTGCTCCTACCAATTGAGCTGTGCATTTACAAATCATCAGTTTTCTTTATTTTGAACTTGAGTATGCTGGTTGCAATTGCTATTGACATTATGTACTTTCAATTAAGTATTGCATAATCCTGTGAAATATGGATGTGAAGCAAGGTAGTGTTGTTTCTATAAAGCTTAAGTTGAATAAACTTCACAAAAAATGAGCTGTTAATAAAAATATACTGTCAGTGTTGGTGAGGATATAGAGAAATTGGGGCTCTTTTTCACAGTTGGTAGAAATGTAAAATGGTATAGCTGCTATGAAGAACTATATGAAGGTACCTGAAAAAATTAAACATAGATGTACCACATGATACAGAAGTCCCACTTTTGGGTATTTATCCAAAAGAATTGAAACCAGGATCTCAAAGAGACTCCTGCATTTTCATGTTTTTTTTTTCTTAAAAAAAATAATTTATTGTCAAGTTGGCTAACATACAGTAGATACAGTGTATGCATTTTCATGTTCATTGCAGCATTGTTCACAATAGCCAACAACAGGTGGAAACAACCTAAGGTCCACTGATAGATTAATGGATAAATAAAATGTGTCATATACCTACAATGGAATATTATTCAGCCACAGAAAAGAAGGAAATTCAACCACGAATTAAACCTTGAAGACACCATGCTAAGTGAAATAAGCCAGTCACAGAAAAACAAATCCTGCATGATTCCACTTATATGAGGTGTCTACAGTGTCATATTCCTAGAAGCACAAAGTAGAAGGATGGTTGCCAAAGGCTGGGGAGAGGCAGGAAGTGGGAAGTTGCTGTTCAATGGGTATAAAGTTTCAGTCATGCAAGATAAAAAAGCTCTAGAGATCTGATGCATAACATTATGCTGATAGTTAACAATACTACAATGTACACTTAAACATTTGTTCAGAGAGTAGATCTTGTGGTATGTGTGCGTGGGTTTTTTTTACCACAATAAAAAAAGCTATTAATTTAGCTGCAAAAGATTAGAAAAAAAAAGTTAAAATCCAGAAATGTTTTTCACTCAGATTACTTCATAAGTGTCTTTAATTTGTTGCTCCATTTTATAGAAAAAGAAAACAGAAATTTTAGGAAATGTATTATGAGTAGGATTTATGCAACAGATATCCAACACATACAGCACATGCCAAGACCAGACTTAGGCCCTACACCAAAAGACTAGTGAATTAATGTACATTATTTGTTTTAATCAGAATGTTTTAGGGCATGTGTAGTTCATTTCTTAATGAACCCCGGATTTAAACAACTTTTTCAATCCATAGTTTAAGTATAGGTCCCGTGTCTAAGTTATTAGTTGAGATACCCAAAATTTTCACTCATAATGCATAAATGATGATTTGGGCCTAAACTTTAAAGGATATGTTTGATGATTTGCTCACTTCCACTATAACCCAGCTCTTTTATCAGTTCAGTAGATATTTCTTGAGGGTCTGCTTTGTGCTAGGTACCAAGCCTGGCATCTTACTATGTGGTATGGAGGGCGCATGAAATTTGGACTAAAACTCGGGCTCAAGGCCTGGCTCTGTAATACCCACCTCATTAAGTTGCCTAGAAGAATAAATGGTAGGCTACCTGACTCATGGAAGGTGCTCAATAAATATCAGCCTCCCCAAATATGTCATTGCATTGAATCACAATGACAAGTGACAAATAGGTACTACCATCCTTATTTTATAATTGTACAACTAATCATTTGGAGAGCCTGTATAAAAACCCAGGCCTGTCCAAAGCCTGTGCTATTTCCACGGCAAAATGCTGTTTCATTATGGTCTAATTTTGAGTAGGATTCCATTCTGGATGATTTAGCCATGTTGGGTTGCAAATGCACCGTCAATAGCTAAATGAATTAATGTAACTGTTGAACATGAAGTAGACAGAATGGCTTAGTGGCACCCATTTATAAACTGGGGAATAGCTGCCAGATGCAATGATTTAAATTTCATTAGTGTTTATGCCTAGCTGCTTTTTCGTTTTGGCGGAAGGGTGGGGGGCAATAATCACTCAGGTTGCCCAGATGCTTCTTGGGTCTGGTTCTTTTCTTGTAGTTTGATTTATTGTATTTTATAAGTTAAGAAGTAGCCATACAAAGCAATTTAAATAGACGTTTAAGAGAAAGGAATGGCAAGGGCACAGTCATACTTCTCACCAGAATTTTAACTGGTTTCCATGCACTCTGATTTCAGGAGGGCTACTGCTCTGGGATTTGGAGAAGCATGAAAAGCCTGGGGTCACTAACAAAGTACTATTGTTAGTGTTGCTATCGTCTGCCTTTCTAGTTGAAGGAGCATCAGCATGGCTGGATAGGACAGAAACAGATTCGAAAGTGAACACCAATGCCCTTTTCTTTCAGCTGGTAACTTCACAGTAGGCTTCCCAGGCAATGAGATGATCACTTCTTTGCTCTACTTCTTACTCTAAAAGTAGCATTTAAATGACTTGTCATGATTAGGTATCTTAGCATCGTGACCAGCTTTACTTCATGCTACATTTCAGGTTTTTTTCTATCACTGTTCTTATGCTGGTACCACAAAGGTACTGACTGGTCTTGGTGTCCCTTTCTCCATTTTTTTCTCATATTCCTTTTGCTTCAGAGAGTCTGTTTCACAATTTAAGAGCCAGGCAAACCCCAAACCTGGAATTATCTGCTAAACTTGGAATTATCTCTCCCTGTTTGACTTCTCCATTGCATTTGTTATGGCATTGATTATAATTTACAGTACATTTGCAAATCCCTTGAAGGAACTTTTGTAATTTTTTTTCTCAAAAAATTGTTTGAAATTTCAATGAATTTCAAGATGTATCATCAATCACTTTATAATGAAGCAAATAACAAGCAAAAATATAAATTCAGTGTAATGGGCCGTATTTCATTGTGCGCCAAAGGCATTTTACATCAAACTGACCCCTAGCTTGAGGTATATATACCTTAAAATCAACCAAGCTTCCCCTAGAGACAATGTTTTTCTTTTTGTGTTGTGTTCCAACAACCAAGTCTTTCTTTAGGTAGCATACCCAGAAGGAAGAACGAAGCATGATTCTACTAAAATGGTGATTAGAGCAACCACCATTTTTGAAGGCCTTCTCTGTATTAGGCATTGACGGTACTTGTCATTTGGAAATTCTGTGAACGCCTTCACTTTGTAAATGATAAAATTAAAAATTAGCATGGATAAGCAACTTGCATAAGATCACCAAGAAGTAGAACAGGGATATGGATCAAAGTTCATCTCAAGTCAAAGTCTGTTCTCTTCCACTATGAAGACCCTCCCTAATAGTCCCTCTCCCCGCCGCTGAGATGGGTATGACTTCTGATAAAGGTGGTGAAAATAATTTGTGTCGTTGGTTTATGCTCTGCCTTATTTTAGAAAGGATTCAAGATACAGGTGAAGCACAATCATGTTCTCTGCATAGAAGAATGGGTTTTGGGTTGTACAGCCCCAGTTTAAATCTTGGGACCCCTACTTGATAGCTGTGAGAAACCTGTTTCCTCATTAGTAAAAGGGAATAATACTACCCAACTCTTAGTGCTGTGAGAAACCTGTTTCCTCATTAAATCTTGGGGCCCCTACTTGATAGCTGGGAGAAACCTGTTTCCTCATTAATAAAAGGGAATAATACTGTCCAACTTCTAGCTGTGAGAAACCTGTTTCCTCATTAACAAAAGGGAATAATACTGCCCAACTCGTAGTAAGAACTACAGGAAGCAACAGTTACATTTCCTGGCATAGTGGCTGGTGTGAGTAGAGATCATAAATATTAGTTCCCTCTTCATTCTACCCTATCTTGTGACCATGATTTCCCTCTCTTTATGTGGCAGTCCATTTGAGAGCAAAATAGTTCTGTTGTTTTCTCCCACTGACAATTACCATCAAGTTTAACCATTATTTCCCCCATGGATGAACAACTCTAGGTGCCATCCCAAGCCTTAGAAAAGGTCTTCAGTGACCACATCCCTTTTTCTCCATAAGATGGAGCCATGTAACCTGCTTGGGATTAAGCTTGCGTGTCAATCTCTATGAGGTTCTTTGTTGCTTCTTGATGTACATTAAAATACAGTTAACTGGCGCTATTTTGTAAGACTGTTGAATTTGTACACTTATAGCAACCCTACACAATTTGTGTGCATCTGTAACATCAATATCATTCATTTATTTATTTACAGAGCATTTTTGAAGTATTTGCCAGGCACCATGCCAAGAACGTATGTGTTGATAAGAAATGAACATAAGGCAGGCAAGGTTGTTGCTTTCTAGAAACTGCCAATCTTGAAGGGGGAAGAGACAGAGGTGTAAGTTAATGCTGGGAACTCAAACTGACACGTGCTATATTGAATTATATTAAAAGATCTAATAGATCAAAGAGAAGATTTCACACCTTTGTAACGCTAAATTCTTATCTTCTATCTCAAAAATAATATTAATAACAAAGATAAAGATAATGTATGTGTTGAGAAAATAAATTTACAATATCTATGAGTAATATCTGAATAGTAAACTATTTTCATTAAATAGTATCATTGAAATATATTTTTTTCAGGGGCTCCCGTGTGGCTCAGTTTGTTAAGCGTCCAACTCTGGATTTCAGCTCAGGTCATGATCTCATGGTTTGTGAGACTGAGCCCTGTATTGGGCTCTGCACTGACAGTGTGGAGTCTTCTTGGGATGCTTTCTCTTCCTCTCTGTCTGCTCCTTCCCTGCTCACACACGTGTGTACACGCTCTCCTTCTCTCTCTCAAAATAAATAAATAAACATTAAAAAAACCTTTTTCAAACCTTTACCCTTTGTAAGAATGATGCAAACACAGAGAAATTCGGACACTCACTAAATCTGGCTTCGCTAAATGATCCTAACTTAATGAAAAAAAGAACTTTTCATTTAACATTAAAAAGGGATTTTTCATTTAACAAAGAAAATCATACCAACAGACATGCAAACCAAAGATGAATTAACAATATTTGAGTACTGTTTAACTCTTGCAGTTATTGCTTAATATTTTCTCAGATATATATTCAGCTTTACATTTTTCTTCTCCTTTTATTTTTGGCTTTCACTTATTAATCTAGATGGTCATGGAAATGTTCATTGGAAGTAGTGAAGGTAGTTGCATGAAATGAACAGGAGGGAAGTGTTTTAAATAAGACTCCTTTAGAGACTGTAAATACAATACAGTGTTCAAACTAAGAAATTTTAGAGTTAGAATAATACAAACAGTTTTGGTTTAGAAATCACAACTAGAGAATTAGATGGGAGTTTTTGAAATGCATCTGAGGCATTTTTTCCCACCTCATGCATGATGGACAAAACATCAAGAAAGGTTCAGTAATTAATCAGTGCCAAACCAATATGTGACTGGGACAATGACACCCACTTGTGAATAAGACTTTCAAGAAGTAAAGTCAGAACACACACAAAAAAACAGCATATCATGAATAAGATAAAACACCAAGAGGGAAGAGGAAACAAATAGACATAGCTCAAAGAAGTTCTCAGCAAATGGTGTGGCACGGTGCTTCCTTCCCATTCTCATTTTGATGTTTAGTCTTCATCAGGAGTGCTGATTATAATTGACATTTGCTCAGAGCACCTAAGATGACATGGTTCAAATGAAGACTCTGATGCCAGTCAAAGAGGATGACAAGAAAACCTTGTTAAGAATACTCATTTACTTGTTAACAGAGTTTTTCTATACACTTTTTTTATGCTGCCCTCTAGGATTCATTTTTATTTATTTCCTCCTACGATTCCATATCTTTTATGACAGTCTTCTCAGTCATGTTGCCCAGAAATGAAAGAGCCTGGGGTTTCCTGACATTAGTGCTTTTAAGATATGCTCTATTCCCGGGTTTTGAGCAAAAGTCAAAGGAAAAGATAATATATGAGTACAGGGTGACCTGAAGCTTGACAAAGGATCTCCCTCTTTCTAGAGAGCGAGAATACCTCTTCCTCATTAGGAATAAAAGCCCAGAAGCCACGAGCTGACATCAGCCCCTGCAACCCCAGGCTTCCTCAGGTTGTCAAAGTACACAATAGCCCTGTAGTGTCTGAAAGCATGACAACTTCTCATACCCAGTAATAACCTATTTTTCTGGTCACCTTTGTTCTAACACGATGCACAGTATGTGTTCATGGAGTCAGATGTACCGATCAGCTATGTACCCACATATAGGATTATGAGATCTATTAATTGCAGGTCCTGTGAAAAGGGGATGATGGCCAGCACTATTTCGGGCACTGCACTAGGGTTGCACTTGTATGTTTTCATTTAAACTTCACAGTAACAGTATGTTGAAATACTATTAATATAAACCATTTTACGGAAGAGGAAACTAAGGCTTAGGGAGGAGAAAGTCAAAAGTTTGGGTAAACAAATACCAAAGTCTTGCAGGCACTGAATCCACTTTCAAAGCAAGAGAAGTGGATTCAAGTATGGGAGATAAGGAAACATTTAGACAGCAGGCTAAAATGCCCTTTTATCCACACATGACTGTCTTAAGTCTATAGATCCAGTTTCTTATAATGGGCTGTGAGCAGGTCTGATACTCAGTCAGTATTTACAGGTAAGGCTCCACAGATTATTAAAATATTTTAAATTAAGAAAAATTTAATGTTTATTTATTTTTGGGAGACAGAGAGAGAGCACGAGCAGGGAATTATTAAAATATTTTAAAACTCCCCAAAAGGTTGGTAAAAGTGTCTGCCATGCTGGCTTCTCACCTAAGATGCCTTTGGGATAGCAAAAAAAGAGTTAATACTCTGGTTTGCAGAAATCTGCTCTAACTCTGACTAGTTGATGCCTGTGCCAGTCAGTCTCTCAAAGCCTTCCCTCCTGGGTACGGTCAGCGGCTCCTACAGGGATGTCTACAGATTGACTGGCCCTTGTCCCTTCTGTAGCTCTGGGAACTTAAGTCTCCATGGGAATTTGGCTCTGACGGAGCCAAGGCGAGAAAAAGAACCCAGAAGTGTGGGTTGGTTGGTGGGCCACGAGTGGGTGCTACAGTAGATGTTAAATATTTTACTGTCATCTCTGAATTGAAGAGTAGGAGAGAAATTCAAGTATTGATAAAATGAGATATCCTTTATTTAATAGAATAGGGCTCTAAATCACATTTTAATGGAATCCACAGGGAAAAAATAAAAACTTCTTTCCAAATGCAAACATGAAATCTAAGGTAAGACAGTGTAAACATTTCTCAAAAAGAATAACAAGAATATTGGGCTATGCTGAAGAGATCATGAAATAAATTCACCACAGGTGAAAATAGATTATGGTGTCAGAAACTCCGCCACTTCTGGTAAAGAGATAAAAATCCCTCTGCTTTGGCAATTAGTTATTTTTGTGGACCAATATTTATCATGTACCTCATTGGGTAGAATCTTTGGTAGAGATTTTAAGCTTATTAAAAAGGTGAAGTTCTTAAATCCAGTAAGGTTCCAATTATTCATTAGCCAGAAAAGCTTTATAGTGTATTGCCCTATCCATTTGGGGGGGTGGGGGGTGGGTAGCTGTGTGGCAGGGTACTTATGCTGAGGAAGGAGAAATGGCAATGAGTTGAGAACAAGATATTAGCACAATATCTTTCTGGGTAGCTGATCTATAGAATAAGCTTGTAACAATTTATGCATTCTTTGACTCTGAAACTTGGTGGTGGCTTTCTGCCATATTTGAGCTTGCTTTGTAAGGCACTTGACAATGTGTTGAAAAGAGGTTTGCTGAGTTATTTGTGTCCTTGCCTTTTTTTCCACACCACCAGTAAGTAAACTCTTAAGGGTTGAGATAGCATTGACGCTTAAGTGTCCATTGGAAGGATCTGAATTTATAGCATCATTTCTAAGAAAACTGCATTTTGAGTTCAGGCAACTAACTTGTAAGCAAAGTCTGGGAAACACATTCAGGTAAATTGGTTACCACTTGAAAGTATTACCATCTTCAACTAAGTCAACTTTAAATCAAACATCTCTTTGGGATTCTCGAATGAATTCCCTATTGTTTTTATACTTTTAAATTTTTTGCAATTATACAAGGAACTCACAACTTGGTTAGTACTAAAGATTAAATTGCACTGGACTTTACTCTTCAAAGGCACACACAAAGAATTGCTGGACTCAGTCACATTAATTCTTGTGAACACAGTCCTCTAAAATACAAGAAATGTTAATACTATAATTCACAGTAGAGCCCTGCAATCTTTAATGTAATAAAATGCAACCCAAAACTCATAGGACTGGAAGAATATTGCTGTCTAGTGTTGAAATGGATCATTTAAAAAATTGGAACTAAGTGCTGAACAGGGAAATCCACAATAAAAATGGCAGCAGTAAAGGGAAAAAGCAGCTTTCATAAAGAATGTCAACATTTCCTTTCATATGGATGCTTCTGCTAAAATATGTTAATCTGATCATTTTGACTTACTGGTTTTGCTTAATATTTACAAAAGGCCAATCATGTAGAATTTTACATCTTATAGTAGACATTCCATGGACTTCTACTATAATATCCACCCCTCAAAAAAGAGGAAAAAATACTGATGAATGGTTGTGGCCCTGGATATGAGTACTATAAAAATGAGATAAGATGGTAACACACTCCTTTTGTAAAGCCCAACTAGAACTTTAAAAGGTGGCAAAGAATCTTATTTTACACATGGAAAATGGATACGTGCCTGAAGTATATGCAATCATCCTATCTCTAGGGTTTCTAGGCATTTCAGAATATTTTTTGAATTAAGGCACATTACCATAGCAAGCAATTGTGTGTTATCCCCATAAAAGCAGTTTTCCTTGACCACTGACCTGAGAAATAGCTAACTGAAGTTCTCTGATGTTTACCGTAAAGATAGTGAAGAGCCAAGTGACCTCCTAAAAATGCAAATGGAAGAAATTTTTCTCAGCTTTCAGCATCATTCATTCATTCTGGAAATAGTTATTAAATCTCTAGAAATACCGGGGCTTCACCTGAGTGGCCAGTTTGTTTTTATCTCATTGACATTATGGATTCTTTCACTGACTGCATTCCCTTTTTTGCATAGACTGCTAGAAAGCTCAGAGCCAAATCTGACAAGGACATAAAACTTTATGGCACATATTTTTATTAAAAAAAAAAACAAACCTAAACTCAACCCCTGCTGGTTTCATTTTATCGTAAGAAACAAACATTTAGTGAGCACGATAAATGAACCAGGTACTCTACTTGGGTTTTCTTTTTCTAATTTCTATATTTAATAAAGACAATTTTTTTCATATTTTATATACTTTTCTAAGCTATCGAATATAGAATACTAGGCTCCTAATTTTTAAGGGTACAGATTGCAGCCATAAGACCACGCTTCTCCAAACTAGAGAATTAACTTGCCTCAGTTCCTGGCAAGAAGGATGGTTTTCTATAAATTCCAATCACATCATATGGTTTGGTGCAAAATGAACTATCTATATGCATGAAGCTAATTGCTTAATAGCCCTTCTAGCATATGCTTTCTGAAAAAAAATGTACACACACATACACATACAACAAATGTACTTGGTGGAATCCTTTGCTTAAAGGTCTCTGGAATCTTAGCAGAAAGTTGTAAGCAAACCAAGAAACTTGCATGCAAAATTATTCATTTATTCTACTCTTTTAATCACGTGCAAGTCAGGAAGAGCTATTCATCTTGGAAAACTGTCTGGCTATTCTTTCTTTTAAAAGCAATTTCCTCAGGTGAGCAAATATGAAATGTGTTAAGTTCTTCTTGAAGGATACCAAAGATGTACCTTCCTATATTCTGAAAGTAACAGCAAACATAATGGGATCTGAAATCTTTATTTGAAAAGTCATCATGGAAGAAAGTTGCCTGCTCAAAATTCTTAAAAGTTGAATATAGGTAATATACCACCGTAAGTACAACAGGGAGGTGATTGTAAAAAATATAAATGCATTCCTATAAAATAACACTCCAAATAGCTTTAAATATAGAAATTAAAAAAAAATTATTATTCTTTTGATAGAATGACATAACATAATTTAATGCTTTAGGTGTTCTATTTTAAAGATATATACATATATGTGTATATATATTAATATTAATGTATATTTTAAATATATATACATATATTATTTAATATATAAATATATATATATATATATATATATATATATATATATATATTTATTTATTTATTTATAAGTAGGCTTCACACCCAGCATGGGGCCCCACATGGAGCTTGAACTCACAACTCTGAGATCAAGACCTAAGCTGAAATCAAGAGTCAGAAGCTTAACCAACTGAGCCACCCAGGTACTCCTTAATTTAAGCTCTAGTTTTAAAAGACCTTGCCTAAGAAGCTCAGTCAAAAGCCAAGATTCAACATCTTAGTTATAGTATAATCAGCTCCCTCAGAGTTTGATGCAGAAAGCAATGCAACTTGTATCATGGAGGTGAGAACTACCTCTTAATCATTTCTGTTCTAATTCATTTCTAAATGAATACCTGACACAGTGGTGGAAAATCAGTAAACATTCAATAAATGGCATTGGTTGAATAAATAAATAAGTGAAATGGTCAAAGACTGTTAGAGATGGAAGAGAATATTATTTTTAAAGAAAACGGAGGTCACAGTTGGTTTAACTGCCATTCATTTTAACTTGTGGCTGAGAGAAAAACAGTAAGGACTAGAACCCAACTTTCTTGACTTCCGGATCAATTATTTTTCATGTTATTATGTTTTCAGTATAAACTGAGGATGACAAATTGCCAAGCTTTTATGTGGAGAGCCCTGTGTCATAGAGAAGAATGGAATAACTACAACATCGGCTGAATACAATTCAGTGAAATGCTGAGCATAAATGACCCTGAGGGGAAGAAGATCCTCTCTCAACAGAACAGGACCATGCTCAGTGGGTGGCAGGAGGGGTATGGGTATATAATAGAAGAAAGAGAAAAAAAAATACACTTCTTAAAACGAAGGCACCAAGACTTGAAGAAGGGTAAGGGTCCGACATTGTGACACCATTACAACGTAGACTCCAGGGAGCTGTTTTAACGAAAAATGATTCCCTGAGAATTAGATGTTGAGTCATTCAAAGGAGAGGTGGAGGAGAATGGTTTCTGTTTCTCCACTGGAGAAGTTTTGGGCTCCTCAAAAGAAATAAGATTCCAAGCAAGGGAGAACTTGTAAGCCAAATGCCCAGAGATGCTCTGGAAAACAAAGAAAGAATAGAACCTATTTGACAATAGGTGGCATGGTGCTATAGTTTAAGTGAGGCGGGGGGGGGTTAAATTTCCAAAACCAGAAAGTCCCCTAGGAAGATTACAGGGCTAGCATGGCAAAAAGGAAGGAAGTAAGACATTTCTCTGGTGTTTTCAGTTCTTGCCTTGTGTACTATCCTACATCTTCCTAGGTTAAATTAAAAGAGGATTGTTTTTGGTGTTTTTTTTGAGAGAGAGGGAGAGAGAGAGAGAGAGAGAGAATGTGTGTCTGTGAGTTGGGGAGTGGGGCAGAAGGAGAGGGAGAAAGAATCCCCTTGATCTCATGTGGGACTTGATCTCATGACCCTGAGATCATGATCTGAGCTGAAATCAATAGTTGGGCACCAACTGACTGAGCCACCCAGGCACCCACAAAAGATGGGTGGGATATTTTTAATTGGTTCAAATTAGATACTAGATAATCCAAAAATTGGCATTCCTTAATTAGCTTGTACCCTTAAAAAATGACTAACATGGAAAGAAAAAGATTATTTGAAAGGACCAATTCATTAATATTTTTGCAAATAGATGAGTTTTGAATTGATTAGTTATTTCTTTAGTCAAATATTTATTGCATGCCTACTATGTATTACACATTATGCCAGGGTGCCTGCCTGGCTCAGTCGGAAGAATGTGTGACTCTTGATCTCAGGGTTGTGAGTTTAAGCCCCACATTCGGTGTAGAGATTACTTAAAAAAAAAAAAAGAGAGAGAAACCATTATGCTAAGTGCTGGAAATATAATGGTGAGCATTGCTGTATGCCCTCTGCTTATAGAGGTTATTCTAAGTGTACATTACAAAAGGAAAAGGAAAACAACAACAAAACTGTATCTTATTTAAAAAAATTTTTTTTCTAATGCTCATTTATTTGAGAGAGACAGAGTGCGAGTGGGAGAGGGGCAGAAAGAGAGAGGGAGACGCAGAATCCAAAGCAGGCTCCAGGCTCTGAGCTGTCAGCACAGAGCCTGATGGCAGGCTTGAACTCACAGACTAGGAGATCATGACCTGAGCTAAGTCGGATGCTTAACTGACTGAGCGACCCAGGCGCCCTGAAAATTGTATCTTGAGGCAAGTCTGGAATTATTTTATGCTAATAAATTTGATGCTAATAAACAAATTTTATAATATTTGTTATGTGCAGGGATAACATGATGGCTACTTTAAAATCCAAGGACAAAAAGTTTTGCTTTTCTGATTACATAATATACTATAATTGAAGAAAGAAACTGCAAATTACAAAAAGTATAAAGAAGAAAATTAAAATCATCTGTAATCTGATCAACATTCCCTGCCCCTGCCCTCCCCCCCCCTTTTTTTTTTTTTACCATTTTTATCATTCTAGTATAATTCCTACCAGTTTATATGTATGTATGTGTGTGTGTATGTATATATATGTATATATACATACACACACATACACACGCATGTACATACACACACATGTATTTTACTTGACTAAACTCATATTGCATAAATATTTTCAATTTTTTCTATTTTATGAGCATTTCTATGCAATTAAAACTCCTTAAAAATTATGTTTAATGTCTGAATTCTATTGTATCATTCTTTTTTTTCTTTCCAAATTCCAGCCAAATCTTTTACTATCATTCACTGAATAGCCCATCCTGTCTACATTATTAGGAGTTTCTGTCGTATTTGGTTCATAGAAATGTAGAGTTAATTTTATGTTTATCTCTCACATTTTACTAAT
Source organism: Panthera pardus (assembly GCF_024362965.1). NCBI lineage: Eukaryota > Metazoa > Chordata > Mammalia > Carnivora > Felidae > Panthera > Panthera pardus. The sequence continues at coordinate 59,995,444 of NW_026526810.1, read as the reverse complement.
CTGGCTGCAGCTGTACCAAGCCATCCTAAACATGGTAGTGTTAGAAAAATATTTTCATATTTAATACATCATATCTCTTCTTATTAATACTTTTTAAATTGTCCTTTGCCATTTTGATTCCTAAACAGTTTATTTTTTTTTAATTTTTTTTATACATTTATTTACTTTTGAGAGAGAGACCAAGACAGAGCGCGAGTCGGGGAGGGGCAGAGAGAGAGGGAGACACAGAATCCGAAGCAGGCTCCAGGCTCTGAGCTGTCAGCACAGAGCCCGACGCAGGGCTTGAACCCACAAACCCTGAGATCATGACCTGAGCCGAAGTCAGACACCCAATTCTGAGCCACCGACTGAGCCACCCAGGCATCCTGATTCCTAAACACTTTAGAACAGCTTTTTCATGTTTCTAAAATAATCCCACTAGAATTCTGACTGATGTGTTACAGTTATGTCTGTACGTTGAATGCCGTCTTACAATAGTCCTATTAAGAAGCATAACTCTTGACGCTTATCTGTCTCCCTGTATATTACACAGGAAAGTACTGTAATTCTTTCTAGACAGGGGTCTTGTGTAATTTTTAAGAATGTTACCAGTTATTTAATAGTTGTGATTATTATGTGATCTTATTTTCCCTCTTCCCCACCCACAAATCAAGATATTATTGGAGGATGAAAAATTTAAAAATATATTCTTTATTTGTATCATGCCATCTTAATTAATTTTCTTTTTAGTTCAAGAAGTTTTCCCAGTTGATTTACTTGGATTTCTCCATGTGAGAATGAGCTCAACACAAATATACATATGTGTAAGGCAGGAGTCTGCAAATGTATTAGAAAAAGTTATATCAGGCAATTCCCATTATCCCAATTTACTATAGTCTTCCGAAACAGGATGAGTAAGCCCTGGGCAATTTTAGGTATGTTTGATCTAAATTACATTGTATGTGATTATACATTTCATGATAATGACAATTTGCTCTCCTTTTTTCTAAAGCATCTTAGTAGTTCAGTGCCTTACTGAATTTGTCTAGAACTTCCAGAATAATCTTAAATTTTAGTGCTATTGTTAGCCGTCTTTGACTCGTTCCAGATATTGATGTGGTCTGTGCCTGTTATGTACAATATAGTAGCTGTTTTTGAGGTCTTCATCAAGCATATACAATGAATAGTAGCTATATTAATATATTAACTCCTACCGGTACTGGGAAGACACTTGTTTGTTTCCTAAAGTAATGTCTGGGTTTATCAGAACATTCGAGCAGGCTGCTATGCTAGCATGTGCTCCACACAAATACATGTTCACTTAGAGAGAAAGTCTGTAATCTTTTAGAAAATGTTGTATTATTTTAGCCTGTTACATTGACCCAACTTATCATTTTCTTTTGAGACAGTATAATTTAGCCTCAAGCAATCACTGGGTATGTTTTAGCACTAAAACAGTTTCTGAATATCATTTAGAGCTCAATGAACTTTATCGATATTTGCACTCTTTTGTAAAGAAACTTCCTGTAAGATCACATGATATCATCCAATGTAATACAATTTTTACATTGGTTTTCAGTAAGTGATCATTCAGTGACAGGCTGGTCCAGTTTAGCACTCACAACCAGCACAAAGAAATAATTTACTTCCTTTTGGCTTTAACAAAGCCAATGTCCTGAGAGAAAGAGAGAGAGAGAGAGAGAGAGAGAGAGAGAGAGAGCGGTCCTACTATATCTGAACACTTCAGTGAGAAAGATGGAAAATCACTTATGGGGCTCAAATAAAAAGACTGCTTCAGGGGAAAAAGGAGTCTGGAAAAATCTGCTGTGGGTACATAGCTCTGCTGAGCAATTCTTTCCCAAGTCTGTGAACAAATAAAATACAATTTTCCTCCCACTTTCCATCATGGGGATAAAAAGGAAATATCAAGATTTTTTCAAATATACATATCTCTGATTGTAAAGATTGTAAAGATTGTTAATAGTATCTCATGTGTTTCAAATGTATAATTATTTGATTCAGATGCCTTATTTTAAAAATTCATTTAAGCAATTTATGCTCTTTTCTGCCAAAGATTTCATTAGATTCACAAATAGAACAATATAGCATCGTTAAACAAGGCGTGGTAATCTTTTTCAATCCCACTGTGGAAAAATGTATAAAAAGGCAAATTATTTCTAAGCACTTCTAGGGTGCCAGTATTCTCCATTTGACCCATGTTAAATATTCTCATTACAATTACTTCAAATGAATACAAAATCTCAATTTAATCCCAACCCTAGGGAAATGAAACATACCACTCTGAGATGAAAGGCCTAATGTTACTTAGCTATTTGAATGCACTGCGTGTTCTTAGCATAGATCATAAGCAAACTCTATTTTAATAACTCAAATCATTGCACATTCACAACAATATCTAGCTACCAAATAAATGTCATAAACCTGATAATGCAGAATAAATAAACAGAAACCTGCATATTTTAACTGTTGAATTCACGGTGGAGTCCCACATGGTTCATGCCGATAATTTTCAAAACTCTTAGCTTTCTCTTAGTAACACAACCAATTATATTAATTAATCGGTAGGAGTTCATTGACAATGAAATCTAGGGCATAGCTTTTTGATAATATAACAGCACAATTTTTGTTAATGTCAGCCATCTCTTTGTATCTTTTAAAATTCTACTTTTGTGTTAATTGCCAGACTGTTGAGTAGTTTTTTGGTGGAAATTTTACATTATGTTTTCAAAAAGGAGACCTGATCTCAATTAACATTTCCTTGACAAGGTATAACAATATTGTACATCTAAATTTTTATTTATTTTGCCTTTCATTGTTGGCAATCCCCTAAGCTTGAAAACATTTTTCTTCTCTCTGATTTGACATTTGGCAAACATCAATCTTTCTTGTACTTAAATGCATCATAGTTGACAGGCTGCTTTTGTTCAAGAACTTCAGCTTATATACTGCTTTAGTACGAAACATTTATTTCTTTATTCACAGCATGATCAGTTACTATCATCCCATCTTCAAAAATTAAGTAGTAGCCTGAAAAAAACATTATATATATTTTTTTGCCTGACAAAAATGATTAAATCAAAGTCCAAATGACTAGGGACTAAATTTAGAAATTTATTATAGAGCACTTTTATATTGTTTCTTCTGTAAGAACATTACATCTTAAAAGGAAGATCAGTTGGATAAATATTCCAGGGCTCTTAAAACATTATAAAGAAAATTTGCTTCCATATAGTTCTTATTTATTTAAAACACAATTTTAATACCTTTTGTTTGCCTTTAAATAATTTTGGGCCATATGAAATACATGGAATACAAATTAAGTTCTGAGATTTAGTCTTCATGTCTTATTTTTAGGAATGTATGGTCTTTTTTGAGTGGAGAGGATGGGCCATTCTCAAAACTATAGTTGAGAGGTTTCAAGAGAAAATTCTCTAGCAAAATACAGTGAAGAGAGTCATTCATTCACTACACATATGATCAAATATTTTTAGATATTTGCTCTGTTCTAGATAGTTTTTTATTCTTTCCATCAGCGGGAAGACATAACAAACTCTCTCCAAATATACAAAATTGAAAATAAGAAAGGAAAAATAAAATCTTAAAACAACCACCAGATAACAACATAACTACATTCCAGTGTTTCTCATTTCATGATCCAAAGGAATGGCTGATGTGTCTTTCTGTCTTTGTTTCTGTCTCTCAATGTGTGAAAGAGTACCAAAGGAGGAAGGAGAGAGGGAGAAAGACAAACATCAATAATGAGAAAATTTAGAAGGGTATTGGGGCAGGGTAAAGACTGTGAATGTAGTTCAGAGTAAAAATTATTCCCAAATTTTATTGGAAAGCACTTTTATTTGTGATTCCATAAAGGAAGAAAATAAAAGTCTTTACTGCTAAAAAAAAAAAAAAAAAAAAAAAAACCAAAAAAACAAAAAACAAAAAGCAAAAAAGCAAAACAACCCATGCCTTTTATATTACTTAGATTTGATTTTTTTTTTTAAGTTTATTTTTTATTTTTGAGAAAGAGAGAGAGAGAGTGAGAGTGAAAGCATGGAAGGGGCGGGGGGGGGGGGGGCGGGAAGAGAGGATCCCAAGCAGGCTCTGCACTATCAGTGCTGAGCCCGACACGGGGCTCAAACTCATAAACCATAAGATCATGACCTGAGCCCAACTAAGATTCAGACGCTTAACCAACTGAGCCACCCAGGTGCCCCTGGACTTTGATTTTATCTTAAATGTTTATTTATTTACTTTAGAGAGAGAGAGAGAGAGATTGGAGGGGGAGGCGGATAAGAAAGAGCAAGCATGGATGGAAGAGGGGCCGAGAGAGGGAGAGAGCGAGAATCCCAAGCAAGATCCACTCTGTTAACACAGAGCCTGATGCGGGGCTCAAACCCATGAACTGTGAAATCATAATGTGAGGCCAAATCATGAGTCAGATGCTTAACTGACTGAGCCACCTAAGTGCCCCTAAACTTTGATTTTTTTTTTTAAAGGAACAGTAAATATGAGTAGAATTCCATATCACTTCAATTAGTGCTAGTCTTTTCCTTGGTTTATTATTGGTCCTAAGATTTCTATCAGGATATTGTCTATGCCATTTTAATCAGTGCTTCTGAAACTGTCCTAAAGTGTTGGAGAAATTTGGAATCGTCAGGGTGTATTTGGTTCATTTGTATTTGCTAGCGCAGTAGGAATACAAGTAGTGTTTTGCTCTAAATCATATGGCAGACAGTCTTTTTTTTTTTTTAATTTTTTTTTTAACGTTTATTTATTTTTGAGACAGAGAGAGAGACAGAGCATGAACAGGGGAGGGGCAGAGAGAGAGGGAGACACAGAATGGGAAGCAGGCTCCAGGCTCTGAGCCATCAGCCCAGAGCCCGACGCGGGGCTCGAACTCACGGACCGGCAAGATCGTGACCTGAGCTGAAGTCAAACGCTTAACCGACTGAGCCACCCAGGCGCCCCCAGACAGTCTATCTTTAATGGGATATGTCTAAGTTATCTTATCCTCTTCTTGCCTCACTGAATGCTCTTACATAGTTTTGACTAAATAAACCTTGGTCAACTTATTCTTTCAATATGATTACATAGTCTGTATCTATAGGAACTTTCTTAAAAGATTGACCTTATCAAACTTTAGCTTAAAGTTTCTATTTGATTCATGGGATCACACTATAACTTTGAAAATATATATATAACTAAACTCTATGTTTCCAAATGTTTGTAGATGTACAGCGTCGTACCTTATTAATCAACCAGCAAACATCGAACTCTCGGTATGTGTAAGGCAGTTAGCTAGATACTGGGAATTTAGTGATGTCAGTCAGGAGTGCAGGTAACTTGATAAATTTTTAGCTAAATATAAAAGGCTTTAGTTTTTATGTTTTTGTAATTTTTTTCACAGTAATAAATTTACAAATTAAAAAAAATGCGATTGGACAATGTGTCCTGAATTTTAGTTTGAAACATAGTCACTACTCTTAAAGAATTTATATTATTTTCTCAATAAAATAGCAAGTTATCTGGAGGTACGATCAGAGACCTCCTAGCAGTGTTTAAATACATATAGACTTGCTTCAGATTCTGTGTCTCCCTCTCTCTCTGCCCCTCCCCAACTCATGCTCTCTCTCTCTCTCTCTCAAAAAGAAATAAACATTAAAAAAATAATAAATACATAGTAGACTTTCAACAGTAGGGATTGATAGCATTTTAAAAATAAAACAATGGCAATAGAAGTTTGGGAATGACTCAAACTATCATTTTTTTACTCTGCAGTTGCAAAAGTAAAGCTTGACTATATGCATTCAGTAAGCATTTAAACAATACAAAAGTATACACAGTAAAAAGTGAAGACCTCTTTCCCACTGGATTTCATCTATTTCTACTAGTGCAGGTGTGATTTTGGAATGAAGTTCAACATTTGTGAGGCCAGTGCATTAACTATACTATACCAGCAGTAACCCTTCTTAAAATGACTCAATTTTCAAATTGAGAAAATGAAATATAATTAGAACTTGAATCATACCATTCATCATTCTGTCCTTATGTTCACACTTATATTAGGACATAATTTTAGGAAATCTATTGGGGGTAGAAATTTGTGCAAGAGGCAAATGTATAGAGAGTCTTAAAGACTAGCCCTTTCCTCTCTGCCTCCCACTGGAGGTGATGTTGGGGAAGGACTGTTATGGAATCTGTACTTCATTCACTTCAGGGATCCTATCTTTAACTTACTGTCTGCTCCAAATACTGTGTTCAGCCTTAAAATCCTCAGTATTGAACTGATGGCTTGGTCAGAAATCAGATAAACACAAAGGCTTATAAAGAAAAATGTCCATCATGTAAAATAAAGTATTAACTGGAAGGTAATTAACGCTACAATTCACACAGTGATATAATTAAATGGAATACATGGTAACTGAATAAATTACTTAATTTGCCTGTTACTGTAGAAATTAAAGTATTAAAATTCAGAAGTCAGAGTCCCTGCAATAACATTATACAATAAATATTTGGAATATTTCCATCTATCAATAATGCCATCTGTCCTATCAATACAAATGGACTACAACCCATATGGCTCCTTTCCCCATTGATTACTCTGATGAATGAGATAGCAAAACCACTCATAAAACCATCATATTATATGACACTGTCATTAAAAAGATATGGAGAAAGGAAAAACACAAGATGATACTTAATTTGAAACTGTCAAGTCAATTTAGTAAAGTTTTAACAACCAACACTATGATCCTAAAAAGTACCAGCATGTTGAATAATATTATGTCAGTCTGTACTCTCCTAGCACCTTCAGAGAAAACAAAAGAACCAAGAAATTTCTGGAAAGCGTATAATAGCTTATTATGATATGTTCATATTACTAATTATTCCAGTAAGAACATACTCAAATATCCTTTTAGGCATAGGTAATTAAATTAAAAACACTTTTCTTTCACTTTATAGAAAATTATAAAATGATCATTTAACTTCTGATAGCAAGTCATTTTTATTTTTATTTTTTTATTTTTATTTTATTTATTTTTGTTTTTAGCAAGTCATTTTTATTTATTTTTATTTTTTAAAAAATTTTTAACACTTATTCGTTTTTGAGAGACAGAGAGACAGAGCATGAGCGGGCTAGGGGCAGAGAGAGGGAGACACAGAATCTGAAATAGGTTCCAGGCTCTGAACTGTCAGCACAGAGCCTAACGCGGGTCTCGAACTCAAGGACCGTGAGCTCATGACCTGAGCTGAAGTCGGACACTCAACTGACTGAGCCACCCAGGGGACCCAGCAAGTCATTTTTAAAGCAAAAACTAGGTACATTCCTTTTATATCTTGGAATACTGGCCATAAGTGTCAACTCTGCAAAATAATCTTTCCCAAACTTTTTTCTTCTTCACTCTAAATGCACTCTTACAACAGCAAAATAATTACATACAATGATTCTGTAACAAAGTATTATAAGCAGTGCCCAAACTGACACTAACTAAGCAGGACACTAAATACCACTAACTGGAATACTCAAATTTTCTGTTTGATATGGTAATTTGCATTACACTTAGTTGTAAAGTGGGCACGGTTGGCATGCTTAGAAATTACCTTTACCAGTATTTATTTGGCCCCTTAGCCTCACTGAAAATACTGCCCAATCTTCTCTTGGTGAAACTTTTTGAAAATTGGGACTTACATCTGTGGATAAGTGAGAAGAAATACATTATGACTAAATATTTTAATTCTATATTAAAACTGAAGTTTAGCTTATATAATTTAAATTTTTATATCATCTTATTTTTAGCTTACATTGAATACCAAATGAAGCCACTAGGGGCGGGGTGGGGGGGAATCTGTGAAATAGCTCAAATTCAAATGTGTCAGCCACAGCAAAAATTAAATAAAGCACAAATCCAGGAAATATTTTCCCTACCAATTGAAAGTGACTTTTATAAGAATGCTACAGACCCCCGTAGTCACGAGGAAGAGGGAGGGCTCTCAGATACTTGAGCTTTAGACCCTGCTGGGTTCGGAGAAACTTCAAGTGTAACAATCAAAGTAAGAGGCAGCTAGTACAGACTGTTGGCAAACTCTACCTTTTATCAGGTGTGGAATGAGCAGGCTCATTCATGGAAGACAAGGCATCTTCAAAGCAAAGTTTGCTAAATCCTTAACAGGCAACATCTAAGCAAACACTTCTACCTCTACAAATATGAAAGCATGTGATTTTAAGAGAGATTTCAAGTTTGGGATTATTATCTGTTACTGTACCAAAGCTACTTGATTTTAATTGTATCTTTCCATTATATTTTAACATCTGGCAGTGTGAGGCTTTTTTTTTTTTTTTATTCTTCCTCCTCTCCTCCTTTATATCTTTCTTTCTCCTTTAGTTTCTTTTTCTGGTAAAAATTTCCAGGCTATTTTTGCCTGCTTTGTTCTTCCAAATCTGCTTCAGAATCATTGTGTTAAGTACATTCCTTATGAGATTTGATTTTAACGAAATAACGTTTATTTTAAAAATAAAAACTATTTAAAACCATATATCTTTAAATAATTTCCATTCAGAAACGTGGTGTATCTTATGAATTTTTTAAAACATTTTTTTTAATGTTTATTCATTTCTGGGAGGGAGAGAGACAGAGCACGAGTGGGAGAGGGGCAGAGAGAGCGGGAGACACAGAACCCGAAGCAGGCTCCAGGCTCTGAGCTGTCAGCACAGAGTCTAATGCGGGGCTCAAACCCACAAACTGTGAGATCATGACCTGAGCTGAAGTGGACACTTAACTGACAGTGGCTCACCTCTTATAAAGGCACCCCTCTTCTAAATTTTTTAAAGCTTCATCCTGCCATAAAGATTTACGGTTTTCTTCATAGAAGAAACCTAAAATATATTTTTAAGTTTATTTGTTTTTGAGAGAGAGAGTGTGTGTAAGTGTGGGTGAGGTACAGAAAGAGAGAGAGGGAGGGAGGGAGGGAGAGAGAGAGAGAGAGAGAGAGAGAGAGAGAGAGAGAGAGAGAATCCCAAGCAGGCTCTGTGCTCAGCGTGGAGCCCAAATTGGGGCTCGATCTCATGACTATGAGATCATGACCTGAGCGGAAACCAAGAGTCAGTCACTCAACAGATTGAGCCACCCAGACACCCCTAGGTCCTAACATTTCTTATAATTTTTGAAGACTACTGTGCATGTTGTCTTTTTTCCTCCATTATCTTTTTAAATTGGTTACTCCTGATATTTAGAAAGTAAAAGATTTTTTCATATTTCCTTATCACCGAAAAACCTTATTAAGCTCTAAACAAACTAAAACTCTTACTAGCTTTACTGGTTGTTCATCCATCTCAGAGATTTACTAGGGAAATAATAATACCACTGCAAATAACAATGGCATTGCCAATGTAGCTTTAAATATTAGCAGAGAACAGATTCTTAGAAGTTCTTTCTAGAATAAATTCCAACCATCAGCTTAAACTACTACTTATTTAAAAACTTCTTATATTTATTTATTTATTTATTTATTTATTTATTTATTTATTTATTGGGGGGAAAGAGAGAGAGTGTGCACAAGCAGGGGAGGGGCAGAGAGAAGGAGAGACAGAATCCCAAGCATGCTCCACACCATCAGAGCAGAGCCCGATGCAGGGCTCAGACTCACAATCTATCATGGACCTGAGCGATATCATGGACCTGAGCTGAGATCAAGAGTTGGATGCTTAATCGACTGCGCCACCCAGGCACCCCTTCTATTTATTTTAAATATTCATTCCTTTCTGATGATACAATAGTATAAATAATTGTGCATTCTAAATTCAGTATATTTCAGAAACGGCTTTTGGATGTCTGTGGGATAACTAAAAGTTACCACCTTAAACCAAGATACAGCTCTTATGCTGAAGAATATCATCTCTGTTACATATTTTAGAAGAATAGATAGAAAAGGCCATTTTCAAATGTCTCTGGAGAAATAAGATAAAACTCACCCCAAGAGAATATGATATCAGAAAGATAAACCCCCATTTCCAGAGAGGACAGTGTGCCATATGGACAGAAGTGTTTCTAAACAGAGTAGTTTTTCAATGTTTTCTGAGAGCTCTAAGCTGCTCTTAAATGAATCTTAACTTACTGCTTTGGAGAATTAAGATAAAGTTAGTGATGACTATAACTTCCTATTAAGCAATTTTCTTTCTCAATTGTGCACAGCCACTTATGCAGCAGAACATAACAGCTCAATCAAATCTCATTATGCCAGATTTAGTTCGAAGCGTTATGAAATGCACAGAGAATGACTTGATATTGTCTGAAGAAAACCTTTTCATGAATTGCTCCTTTGGAGACCAGAAATAGAACAGATACTGTAGGTACCTTCTTATGTGTTCTGAAGTTCTTCAGCCAGGAATCCAGAGCAGTTGCCATGAACTTGGTGCTTGTTATGTAACAGTGAGCCCTGAGAACGTGGGGAAGCCCAGTGTCTCTATGCGTGGCCTCCAGAATTTGCAGGGTATGGTGTAGGGACAAGGAAGCTTCTGCTCATGTTCCACCACTCATAAGTTTCATTGTGCAAAGTGTTAGTGCAATTTGCCCAGCAAGGCACAGGACTTCTCCAACCTAAAACAGGTAAGGAAATTAAGGACCAAAGTAAGAAAATAGACTCTTTCCTCACTAAAGGTATTTCTGAGTTCTTACTCTACTGGGAAAAAGATAATAATAATAATAATAATAATAATAATAATACCCACTTTGGTGAGTTATTCTACAGATTAGAAGTAATGTATATACAAAATTTGTTTTATAGGGTTTAGGCTCAGAGCAGCAATTGATATATGCTAGTCATCGTTATTACTTCCAAATTAGGACTTCAAACCTAATAGGTGAAGCTCTCAGTAATTAACTACTGTATGTGTTTTACAGGGTGAAAAAAAATATGAGGATGAAAAGTCTTATACATTGAGCAGGAAAAGAAAAAAGTTCTCTGGGTATATATGATTAACACTTTAAAAATATAATATGTGTCTTAATGCATGGGACACAGCTATCACTAGGACAATGATTTATTATTGAGAAACAGCTGAAATAAGATTAGGAGAAAGATCTTCTTTAATGCAGTGTGTCCCTCAGGGGTGGCCCTGTCATTCAATGGGATGAGGGGATGTGGTGTTGGGGTCTTGAAAGAGGGTTTTCAATATGTTTCTGTAAAGTTGAAAATGGATTTGCACCTTTCTGTTTCAGAGACTAAAGGCGCAGTATTTTTGGCTCCTAACAGTTGATAGATAACATTTTTTTTTCCTGTGGATCATTTTCTATAATTGGACATGAATTATATGAGACCTTTTTACAAAGCATCTGCTTCCTTTTTCTGTCGAGACATCTACTAGATCTTGCTCCAAAAGAGCAAGGAGGATAATAAAGGCTCTTAGCTTTCTGATTTTCATAAAAATTCTGTGAATTTTTTTCACTATTGGAAAAAATAAACATATGAACTGCTCAGTATATAGAGATGCCAAATACAGAGTGGTGTTGAGTAAAAACTTTTTTTTTTCTTCCCCATTCCTGGTGTAAATTCTTTAATAGAGACTTTGCTGAACTTCCATCACAACTAAAAATTCCTCAGTATTAAAGCTCAGTGAAAAGAAATCTCAGTGCCTGGAAGACAAGGCAATCAAATCATGTGACAGTCCCATATGCAACTCCAAATCTGTCCTCATAACTGTCTGTAGAGCTCACAAAAGAGTCACACATGTAGCTATTGGAAGAATATCTTACACAATTTGGCACACAAGTTCTAAGATTAGCAGCTGAAGAGGGGGAGGAGGAAGAGAGGAACATAATAGATTAACTGACACCCATCCACTATCTTTCTAAATTGTTTGGAATGTTAAAAAATATTATTTTGATCAATCTATATATACACCCTCAAATTTGAAAGAGAAATGCAAAGCATGTTGTGGTTGAAAGAACAAATGGTTTAAAAAAAAAAAAAACCACTATGAAATATATGTCACTGAACAAGGGAGTCCAGCCAGCTCCCAAGTGGCATGATAACATGATGAAAAGCAAATCCAGGATGCTGTGAATCAAAAAGGCATGGGTCTATTTTTAAAGAGGTCTGTGTCTCCCCACCCTGTTTGCCAAGTATAGTTTTTCTGGAGAAGTCTAACCTCCAAAGTAGGTGAGCTTCTAAATGTTCCAGGAGTTACCTACCCAATATTTGACCGCCTCCTCCCTCTATAAGGTCTCAGGCTCTACACACATCATCCATGTTAATCACTAGACAAACAGAAGAGCTGTCCAACTAGTTCACTTCCCCTATTCTTGAACAGATTGTTTGAGACATAATATGAATACTAATTAATGATAAAATATCTGTGAGTGTTTTGAAATATGGACAAAGATAGCACTTTTAAAAAGGCACCCAGATAGATCTTATGCAACAAACCCCACTGGTCATATGAAAGGTCAGGGTACAACTCAGAGACAAGAGAGCAAAACTGGCAGAGTGCTTGGCTCCAGTACAGTGGGAAACTGTGGACTACTTTTTTTTTGTTGTTTGTTTTTGGAAGGGGGTGTTTGATTTTCTTTTTAACCTTTTCCCTCTGTTAGACTGGAAGAGTTTAAAATGAAAACTCTCTTCACAGACAAATGGAGAGAGAGCAGAGTTTTGTTAGAGGTCAACCGGAGTAGAGGGAGGAACAAGGCTCCAACACGTTTGGCCCAGGATTATGTGACTGTGCTCTGCAGCAAAAGAAGTACCAGCAGGTTGGGTCTGAGCCGGTGCTCAGTGCCCGAGGCTGACTCAGGCTCTCTGATGCGAGGGCTGAGGAAAGTCATCTAAAAGAATATGATCCCTCTTCAATTCTCATTTCACAAGTAGTTTTCTCAGTCTCAGAGGAGGGTACCCACAGAGACAGAGGAAATATAATTTTCTGTTACAGGGAAAGCATATTATTAGATTCAATTATGAAGACGATTAAAATAATATCTTCTGTACTAAGAACCCAAACTACTGCCAAAACATATTATCTCTCCTCCTTTCCTTCTAAAACCAAGTGTTGTACTTTCTCCTTAAAACCTGTGTAGTTTGCCCCATCTGGTCTCAGAAACTTTATTCTTTAACACACTAGTCTTTGTGCTCTCTCCTAATCTTGATACTTCACATGAATGCTTAAGTAGTGCTTTATAATCTTTGGACTTCACCAATGGTAATTTGTTCTCATGCCAAAGAAAAGACAAGAGGATAATCCAGAATTAAATACAACAGCAAAATAATTTAAATTTGACCTTAGAGTTGTTTTTGAATTGAATTTTACCAATGGATGTATAAAGTATTAGAGACATTCATTTGTCTCACTCAAAGAAATGACAGTGTTTCATAGAAATCTAATGTGGGAAAGAATTAAAGTTGACCACAGTCTGTATTTCATGTTCAGTCAGTCCTTATCTGTCTGAGGATTAGGTATGGATTTCTACACTTTTCTGGAATTAGATGGTATTTTCCAAGACACATTCAAGTCTTGCCATGTTCCAAACCTTCTTGGGGGCATGAGAAAGGATCAATTATTTGCATTTCAAAGGTTTTCTTTGCATTCAACTAAATCTAAAAGAGGAGAGATGTCAACAAATTTGTCATTATCAAATGAGATGCTGTTAATAGTAGCCTAAAATGACAGTAAAATCTACCCATAAAATAAAAGAAGGAGGAGGAGGAGGAGGAGGAGGAGGAGGAGGAGGAGGAGGCGGAGGAAGACAATTTATTGTGGACATGAATTTTTTTGATACCACACATTTTTATGCTTTTTACATTTATTCATATTTCCCTTTATATGGATTATTCTCCACACTCTCCCCCACCAACCCACTTCCCCAGTAGACCTGTTGTTAGTGTTTTAAGGGTACAACATGACCTTTCTTAAATACTGAGGAGAAAAAAAAGAGATAGGAGAATGGCGTCTGCGTTAACTAGAAAAATATACAGTGTTCTGGGGTGGGTCTTTTCCTTGTGATAGATTGTTAGGGTCAGCCTGACCCCTTACTCGAGACTAACATTTTATACTGGGCCTCAGTTCCCCAAAGCCATCTCACCTGGAACTTCTTACCTGGACCTCCCTTTACATCACACAGGGATCCGAAGCTAACTGAAACCCCTGTATTCAGGCCCTGTGCCTGAGATCCAATCCCAGACCAACTTGGATTTCTGCTTAGCCAGGTGGTAAGATAGACAGTAAGCTTAAAGAAGACAAGGACTGTGTCACCTAATTCTCTTGTGTGTTCCAAGTATCCTCATGATGATGTTATGTTATCTAGTAAGTACTAGAGGGGGTGTTATCCTTAAGTGACAGGTAGCACACCAATTTACACAGGGATACTCTGAATTTAGCAAGAGTACTTTTGGGACTTTTGAGTTGGTTGGGTTTCTACTTTCTAAGTATCTGAAGACTAAAATATAAATTAAAACAGTTTTACAAGTAGAGTTGACATATAGAATCATTAGGAGCAGGAAGTATGTAGGGAAGGATTTTCACGTTCTTATGTTCTTCTGTTGGTTAGGCCCTAAAACTTGTAATCTTCCTTGAATCCTTTCTTCCTTTTACCGTTCACCTTCTATCTGCCAGGAAATCCTGTCAGATAGCTTCAGAATATATCCAGAATACAACCACTTCTTACCAAGTTCCATGTTACCATCCTGACCCAAGTCACTATCATTTTTCATATGGATTATTGGGAATTATCTTAATTGGCCCACCTGCTTCTACCCTTTGAAGAATCCATGCTCAAGCCAGGGCCTAAGAGATACTCTTAACGCGCAAGTTACATCGGGTCAGTCCTCCACTTAAAGCCCTCTTGGCTTCCCATTTCACTTAGAGTAAAAGTCAAATTCCTTCCCCAGGTCTGTAAGGACCTTCTCCTTCCCTGGCCTTCTCCTCTCACCTCTATGGCCTTGCCTTCTATCATTATCTTGTAAATTCACTTGGCGTTTAGTGACATTAATGTCCTTGCTGCTTCTCAAACAGGACTGGAACCTTAAACAGTGACACATTATCAAATTGTCACTGGCTGTTTCTTCTGCCTAGATTGTCCTATGCTGGTAATCTGCTTGGCTAAATCCCTTGTTTCCTTCAGTTCTTCTGTTCAGATGACACCTTCTCAATGAGCCCAACTGTGACCACCCTATTTAACGTAACATCCCCTTCCCCTCTACACCCTTACCTCCATTCTTGATTTCCCTTATCCGGTCTATTTTTTTTTTTTTTTTTTGTCTCCCCCCTCTTAGCATGTAAGTTCCATGAGGGCAGCAACAGAGAACCCAGCACAAAGCGAGTGTTCAAAAAATATTTGCTAAAAGAACCCATTTCAGAAGCAACACAATCAATGATAAGGTAGGGTTTTTGCCAAGAACAAATATTGAAAATCATGGGAAACACTGTAAAAACTGAAAAAAAAGGAATATATATTTCCAATCAAATTATACAATTCCTTTGTTTAAAATAAACCAAAAGATTAAGAGAAAGACAATCCATACTTTTATGATTTATTTTAGATGAAGACAGAGCACAAAGAAAATAGGTAATAGCTAGGCAAGGCACTATAGTTTTTATTATAGAATAAGAAGTGTTTGATTGAAAAAAAAAGGTTAGAATAACTAATAGTAAATGAGTTATTAAAGGATTAACCTAGCTATGCTAAAAACAATAAAATATGAAAATTCAAGGTTACATATCAAATATTAAGTGTAAACTGTGATCATTCCAAGGATATCTGAATAAGAGTTTAACCTGATATTAATGTCTGAATTTTATTTAAAATTTCTAAATTTTATCTTAAGAGTATAAATCAGTGTTTCTTTTCTACCCTAGTTTGAGTGAAACGAGTTCTGTAAAATCAGGGACATTATCCTCAACCTCTAGCTCAAGGTCTATGTCACACAGCAGATACTCCATGCATGCTTATTTATTAATAGAAGAGTCAACATACTTTCTCGGTGTGGTGAATTTACTGGTTCCTTCTTTGTGTGACTAGAGAGTTTCCAGTAGCATCTTGGTAGAGAGGGAGAAAAGCAATAAAGTATCTCTTGTATTTGCCTGTCTCATATATAAAGTACAGGCAATAAAAGAGTAAGAATTGGCCAGCTCTTTTAAAACCTCATTATTGAGTGAAATAAACATATTTTCTTTCACCAGTAGGGTAACAGGCCCAAGATCAAGTGGGAGATGAAGCCCTCCCCTCCCCTTTAACTGCAAGATTTCTAATCCTGGAGGTGCTAATGAAGCAGAAGAGATAATTGGTTGATCCACACCAGAGAATCTCTTTACCTCTGAGTGAAACTCTTCCTGATTCTAATAAGATATAACTAAGAGTGACTCATGGAGCTTGGTGCTCAAACAGGCAAGTTCTGTGAATTCAGTTTGTAATTTATTATAACCCCAATTTGTGTGCTAAGTCACCAAAGAAGTGAATGTCTTTTGTGCACATTTGAGATGCAGCCTGAGGGACTAGGAATAGCTCTGCACAGGATGTTCTCTGTGCTGCCTGCCCACGTGATGATCATGAAAATCAAGGGAGTCCCTAACAAACTTAAACATTTGAATATCTTATCTTTAACCTGACCTGTGTCCAGATGATTCTCTAGGTGTCAGTGTAATACATGACTCTTGTGGGTGTTCTGTAATACCAGAGCACACAGATTCAACCAGGGATAAGGAAGTATATATAACCTCATTCATTTTGGTAGTAAATCTTTATTAACAGCAATAATAACTATATTTACTGAGCTATTATGATGTGCCAGTTACTGTGCTAAGCATTTCATCTGCATAATCTCATGTGATCTTCACAAATCCACTGATAGCTACTATTATTATCTATTGTAAAGATTTGAGCACTGAAACTTGGAGATCAAGTAGCTCGCTCAAGGTTATGCAGGTAGGACACAGCAGACTTGGAACTCAAGTGTAAGACTGTGTGATGCTAAAGCCCATGCAATCTTAACTACTAAGTCATATTACCTTTAATTTCTACTGTCATTTTTCTCACCTTTGTCTCTACTGATTAACCACGCTTAACCCAGCGTTGGATATGAAACAGTGCTATATAACATGTAGTGAAGTTTCAGAATAAATAGATTGTCCAAAGTTCTAAACAAGGATGAAAACGGAGAGATTAGTGTGATAGATAGAGCTTCGGCTTTGGAGACCTGGGCCATGCACCTTTGGAGAAGTTACCCTGTGAAACCAGTCTTCTTATCCATAAAATGACAAATATGATGTTTGTATTACATGGTTCTTGAGAGGATGGTTGATAATGTGTATGGAATTCTCAGTACTTGGTAGACAATATATAAATAGTAAGTATTAATTTAATGTTGAATCATCAGAAAATCATATGATCCCACAAAGCAAATGTTTTGATAGTATATGGATTTGTTTTCTACATGTATTTGGTAGCTTAATTACTCAAGAATTATGGTAGTAATTTTTTCCTTTGATTTGGACTCTCTGTCTTCATATTCAATGCTGTCGGTTTAGTCACATGGATAAATTACAGCTTCTTATTTCTTATAACAGTCTGAGAAAGTATTAATTAATAATTTAATACCAGTGAAAACTTTGATTTAATGAGTTCTTAAATCATAAAAAAAATTACTCTTCTATCAAGGTTTACATTTATATGTAGCATAAAGTTAATTATGGTCATTTAATTATTTATTCAGTAAATTTTTACTGAATGCCTGTATGTACCACATACTAACTTTGCTGGGGATACAATGTGAAAATATATCACTCTACTCTGAAGGAATCACACTTGAGAGGGAAGACAGTTATGCCAACAGAGGGCCACTGTGAATCATTTAAAAGACCAGCAAAAAGGCATTACAACAGTTTAATCGAGAGACAAATTGCTGAACTGAGGCAGTCACAGTGAGTTGAAATGGAGGGTACTTATATTTATTGATGATATTCAGTAACTAGAATGGATGGAAAGTGATACTTAGCAGGATGCTTATTTAGGGAGGGCAAAGGAAAAAACTCTAGGCTGACTCATGGGTTCTAGTTTGATTTAGAGGCACAAGTCATAAAAGTGATGCCTTAAACAAAATTTTCTCCTTAAAATCTAACTCATGGAATTATCAGTGATATCTGAATCAATAATAGAGAATGGAAGGGATAATGGTGTTAAATTTAAGTAGAAGAAGAGAAATAGAAAGAATAAAATAAAATAAAATGCTAACAAAGGCAACTAATTACATGACCACCCTATAAATTAGGTGTAATGATTTATGATGATAAAAATTACTGGGACTATAGGCAGAAATTTTAGATTACTCGTTCATGAATAACCTTGAATTGTCATTCCTCTTTTGTTCTATAACAAATATACAACATCCCATGTCAGCAGCAGTGTATTTAAAAAGAATAGTAATCTCCTCACTAAGGGGAGACTTAAATGTGGTTCTAACCCTCAACTTGGGAGACTGGTACCCGAAAGGCATTTCAGCATGAGTGTGCCCAACTAGTTCCAACTTGCTGCAATCATTTAGCAAGAGAAAAGTCTAGATTGCAAAGGGATATAGTCATTGGATTGGTCTGCTCTTTAAAAAGCTATTTAGAGTTTGAAGTGCAAGCTGCTAGCTGAACAAAAATCCTCAGACACAATCAACCACAGAATTTCAACCAGACCTCAAGTATTTCACAAAGAAATGATATATCATTTGTCCAAAGAGAATGAAACACCTGTTTCTAAGAGTGATTTAAGTCAATAAGTAATAAACTAAATCTTTGTTATGAATGCTTTCTGGTGTCTGAATGACTATTGCCCTTTTAGAGGGCAAAGTGCACAAAAGATTCAGTGACCTTGTGACTTGACAGTCAAATAACTACCATTATGTTCAGTCAATGTAAATAAGCATGGCTGACAATGTGCTAATTGGCTGCCTCTGGCCAGCCAAGTGTACTTTTGACCTTAATGAGAACCTAATCAATTAATACTTAAGGCAATAAAGACCTCTTGCTGATTAAGTAAGACAGAAATCATCTTTTTCCAACAGGATTAGAGCTGCAAAATGGCAAACTTTTAATTTAATATATGATAATCCTCCCTTCTTAGGACCCTCTTATTGAGCTAACATGGCGAAATTGAACTCTGAAATGTGAAATCTTTGATTCAACTGTTTATATTTAACAGCTTTCTTAAAAAACTAACGAACTGTAATTCGAATACTAAAAGGATAACTGCCGGTATGCGCTTGAATTATATATTAATCAACTGAATGTGGTCATGGAGCTGAAGACACACATGTAGTTTTTTGAAACTGAAAGAGTCCATATTAAAATTCTCAAGAAAAGAATGAAACTTGATAGAATTGTTACTCAATCTGGGACTTTTCTGAGAACTACTGAGATGAGAGTTGCTAGCATTTCAGGGGCGTAGAGTTGCCTTTTCAATTAAAGAGAAAATGTTACTGTTGACTTTCACAAAGATACTGAAATGCTCTTATAAGAAACACTTCTTTACGTTACTACAGATTGTCAGTTTTAAGTCACAAAGTGGAGTCTTCTGTCACTTGATTGCTATAAAGCAGCATCTCTTTCAATTCTCCGTACATGAGGCAGTCTTTATGCTGCAATGAGGTCATAATTTGTAAGAGCATCCAGAATTACTTTCTGTTTACAATGTATAATATCTGACTTGGCAAGGGAACGCATTTATCATTTTAGGTTAAAAATTTATCATTCGGATGCAATGACTAAAAATTTACAATTCCTCTCCTTTAATGTCATACTCCTCTGAGAATAAGTTTTCGTGTTTAGAGCTTTGCAACTCCTTTGGATCAGATGATACATTTGAAAATGTATGTAATTTATATAGGAGAGGGAGTACGGTTTCTTTCTAAAAATGATGAAGAAGCAACAGCTGTGTATCTGCAATAACTTGAGGCTTTTAATACAGATAAATATGCAAATATGTCATACTAGTTTTAATGCACCGTTTTTACAGTGTAGTGACTGAAAACAGCAAACATTCTGTGTATTTAGGTTCATAATGAGAAATATGCACCATTCAAAACTGGAGTTATTGTCATTTTGTAGCAAGTAATAAAAAAATTTGGTCTTAGATGGTAAATAAAACAGTGCTAAGTCATTACAAGAACACTGACAAAGTCCAGAGTTGTGTAGATCCTACCACCATGGCATCAGTGTGGATTATTTATTTATTTTTTAATGTTCGCTTATTTGTTTTGAGGGAGAGAGAGAGAGACAGAGACAGAGACGGAACTTGACAGAGAGACGGGGAGACAGAGAATCCCAAGCAGGCTCTGTGCTGTCAGCCCAGAGCCTCATGTGGGGCTCCATTGCATGAACCATGAGATCATGACCTGAGCTGAGATCAAGAGTCACGCGCGTAACTGACTGAGCCACCCAGGTGCCCTCATCAGTATTGTTTTAAAAAAACTACAAAGTGAGGCACCTTGGTGGCTTGGTCGGTTGAGTGTCCGACTCTTGATTTTGGGTCAGGTCTTGATCCCAGGGCCGTGGGATTGAGACCCTCATTGGGCTCCACACTGATTGTGTGGAACCTGCTTAAGAATCTCTTTTTTTCTCTGCCCCTCTCTGCCACTCATGTGTGCATGCTCTCTCTCTCTCTCTCTCAAATAAAAAAAAAAAAAAGTTAAAAAAAACTTTAAAAAATAAACTACAAAAGCACTGTTCATATTCCTCTACCCATGAGATAACACAGAATATCTAGTTGTACTTCTCAAATACAATTAACTAGTTGTATTTCTCAAATAATACTAACTAGTTAATAGTTAGCTGTATTTTCCAAATAAAAAGGTAATTTAATCTAGACTCTGGGTTTTGAAGACCAGACCAACTGGGTTTCAAAATCTAGATTACTAGTTCAGGTCATTCAAATTATGTATTTTGTACAGAATCAAATGAGAAATCCATACTGGAGTTAGAATTAAATCCCACAGGCTCATATTGATCTTACTATACTAAGCTTTACCCACAATGACTTTTCCCCCACATTTATTATGAAAAATGTCCAACAGAACAAAGTAGAGTTACAAAGTGAAAATCTTTATATATCACTGCTAACATTTTAATACACTCTCTGTATCATATTTCTTTCCCTCTACCACCAATTTTTTCTTTTCAATTTTGATTGTCTTTTGTTTGTTTTTTTTTTTTTAAATATATTTTGTGGAGGCAGTTTTGGGTCTGTAGAAAATTTGTGCAACAAGTACAAAATTCCTGCATCCCCCTCAAGCCCGCTTCCCTCGTTTTTGCTATAAACATTTTGGATTTGTGTAGTACACTTGTTACAACTGATGAACCAATATTGATATATTATTATTAACCAAAGCCTATAGTTTACATTAGACTTTACTCTTGGTGTGTGTTCTATGGCTTTTGACAAATGTATATTGACACCCACCATTACAGTATCTTACAGAATGGTTTCACTGACCAAGAAATCCCTTGTACTTCTCCTCTACCTCATATCGACCCTTCCCTGAGAGATTAAGGTTAATGTGTCTTTTGAAGGATACCACAGAGGTGAAGTGTCCTTCCCATTATATCACATGCTGGGGTACATGCAATGAACATAGCTTATCAGTGATGATGTTCCTTGATCATTTGAGTAAGGTAGTGTTTGCCAGATTTATTCATTATAAAGTTACTCTTCCTCCTTTTCTCCTACTCTATTTTCTGGAAAGGTGTACTAAGACCAGTGTATACTCGAGGGTCGGGAATTATTTATATCAGTATGGACTCATATATATTTATTTTATACTTGGGATTTTGTTGCTAAAATTTGTCCAGCTTTGGCTACGGGGGGGCTTGTTTCTGATGGCTCCTCTTGTCTACTTGTCTCTATGTCTCTATCCTTTTGGTTTTGGAACAGTTTCTTACTTTCTGAGACTATAAGACACTCCAGGCTTATTTTGTATCCTCTACCTCGGCCAGAGTCAGCCATTTCTTCAAGGAGTCCTAGTTCTTTATATTGCAGAATGGCATTTCGAAACTAAGATCTAGGTGTCAGTGTGTTCATTGCCACTGGGGTGTTCCCACAATGATTTTTTTTTTTTTTTAACTAAGAATGTAATAGGAGGAGACATAATTTGAAAATTCAATTCTTCTTAACTTTAAATACCTGAGAAAAGTTAAGGAGGAAAACTACCATTAGTTGTTCTATTTGATTTAATATCTTAGGAAAAAAATCATACTACCCTCAATAATATTTTTATTTGTGATTTTTCTCAGCCTTATTTGGACCTTTATAAAAACTGACTTATTTTAAAAAATGACAGAAACTTCAGGAATAGTCATAAATGCTCATATATCTATTCAGTTTTATGCTCTCTGAACAAGACATGTTAGATGTATTGGTGTGGTACAGCAGTAGCTGCTTTGGCTTTTAGTTAAAATATGGTCTCCTGGTATCTTTCTCTGTACTTCTCTTCCCCTATACTTCTGAATACCTTTCCTCAGTCTTTACATACATAAGGTAACCAACAGAAATTCATTCACTAATTACCTGACATTTGGGAGCGGTAATGAAGGCTCCTACATATATCTCAAAAGGTAAAGAAAAGTGTAGTATAATTATAGTTGTATGGGTAGCCCTATCGGTGCCACTCAAAATGATATATCATCAAAATGGTCTTATGCTTAGTGGAAAGAAAACTGCCCTGGGAATCAAAAAATGTAAGATATTTCCTATTTATATATGTATGTGTATTTAACATGCTTCTGTTAAGAAGAAAAAAAGTCAAACACTGTAGCAATGCATGGTAAGGAAAATTACCTGGAATCCCAATACTCAGAGATAACCATTTTCAATCTTTCAGACCAATAGTATATATACCCTCATTGGGCAATATACTAAGATATCTTAAGTACAAACAAATGTATATGTAACTGTACATGAATGGGACTATATGATATATGCTGTTCTGCTATAAGCTTTATTTATTGGTAAGAATGAAGATCTGCCCTTATCAATAAATGTGGATATACCAACCATTTTAATTCTGGGTAATATGCCACGGTACTATTATGCTATAACTTATTTATTAACTTTCCTACTGCTGGATATTTAAATTGCATCCAAAGTATTATTGTTATAAATTATACAGAGACCAATGTCTTTGCTGTCAGATTATCATCTTAGAATAAATTCCTAGGAGTAGGATCAGAGAGTAAAAGAATATGGATATTTTAGTCATGGATAAATATTGCTAAACTGTCCTTTGGAAACGTTGGTCAATGCATACTCTCATCAGCAGAATATTCTCTTAAGATGTTGTTATCTCTGTTTCTGAGTTTAAACACTCTATATTTAAGTGAGGATTTCTTATTTGTCTTGCATGAGGAGTCTTTCCTCAGTTCTGGAACCTCCTCACTCATGATCTCTGAGCATTGATCTTTGCCTGTTCCCCCTACCTTCTTCTTCCAAAGCACAGTTGGACATATGTTAGACCCTTCTTTCTATCTTTCATGTTTTGTTTTGTTTTTTAACCTGTTTCATGTTACTCATGACTAAGTGGAAAACAAAACACATTCCCCTGGGAATTCAAACACACAGGTTTTCCCTCAAACAAATTTGGAGTTGAAACTGCATGATGGGTGTGGTCCTGGAAACCCTAAGCAGATTAATTTTATCTTTGTCTTTGTCTTGTTGGGCTGCATTCTGGAAAATCACTTTAGTTCTATATTCCAGTTTACTCATTCTCTCTCTCTCTCTTTTTAAAATCTTTCATTTATTTTTTTTAACGTTTATTTATTTTTGAGACAGAGAGACAGAGCATGAACGGGGGAGGGTCAGAGAGAGGGAGACACAGAATCTGAAACAGGCTCCAGGCTCTGAGCTGTCAGCACAGAGCCCGACGCGGGGCTCAAACTCATGGACCGCGAGATTATGACCTGAGCCGAAGTCGGCCGCTTAACCGACTGAGCCACCCAGGCACCCCTATTTTTGAGAGAGACAAGAGTGTGAACAGGGGAGGGGCAGAGAGAGAGGAAGACACAGAATCTGAAGCAGGCTCCAGGCTCTGGGCTGTCAGCACAGAGCCTGATGTGGGGCTTGAACTCACAAACCATGAGATCATGACCTGAGCCAAAAGTCAGATGCTTAACTGACTGAGCCACCCAGGCACACCTCTCTCTCTCTCTCTCTCTTTTTTTTTTTTTTAATTTTTTTTTAATGTTTATTTATTTTTGAGACAGAGAGAGACAGAGCATGAACAGGGGAGGGGCAGAGAGAGAGGGAGACACAGAATGGGAAGCAGGCTCCAGGCTCTGAGCCATCAGCCCAGAGCCTGACGCGGGGCTTGAACTCACGGACCGTGAGATCGTGACCTGAGCTGAAGTCGGACGCTTAACCGACTGAGCCACCCAGGTGCCCCACTCTCTCTCTCTTTTAATGTTTATTTATTTTTGAGACAGAGAGAGACAGAGCATGAGTTGGGGAGGGGTGGAGAGAGAGACACACACAGAATCTGAAGCACAGAGAGCTGTCAGCACAAAGCCCGATGCAGGGTTTGAACTCATGAACTGTGAGATCATGACCTGAGTGGAAGTTGGAGGCTTAACTGACTGAGCCACCTAGGCGCTCCTACTCATTCTCTTTTTGAGTTGTGTCTAATCTGCTTAATCCATTCCTAGAATTTTTAATCTTAATAATAATATTTTTTATGTCTAAGTTTTCGATTTTTTTCTTTTAAAAATCCGCTTACTTTTAGTAGTCTCCTGTTTTTTCAAATACTTCATATTATGGATCCATAATTTGAACATAGAAAGTTCCTAGGGTCTAACTAATGCTGCTATTTTCTTTTGTATCTTTTTGTTTGTTTGTTCATTTATTGTCCTAATGACTGTTGACTCTTCTCTGTAGCGGCTTGTTTCTTGATGTAATCTGTTATTTTGGATGGCGGACTAATGTTTGGCAGGAGCTCCGATGCTTGTAGAGCTCCGATAAAGCCTGGGGTCAAGGTGCATTTCTTCAGAAGAATCTGTGCTTAGTTCTGCCAGTTGCTCCACACTACCAATTTACTAATTCAGAACTACCTAAAGTTAACTTATCGGCTTAGGGTTTCTAGGACCACACTGATCGTGTGGTTTCAACACCAAATTTGTTTGAAGAAGACTCTATGTGTTTGCATTTCCAGGGGAACGTGTTTTGTTTTCTCCTCAGAGCCTAAGGCAAGACACACAAATTCCTTGCTGTCTCCTTTTGCTAGTGAGCCTATTTTCTTAGTCCATCACTTTCATGCAGATTATGGCCCTTCAAAAGTGTTTTTTTTTTAATGTTTATTTATTTTTGAGGGGTGGGGGGACAGAGAGAGAGGGAGAAAGAGATCAAGGAGGCTCCATGCTATCAGTGCAAAGCCTGACATGGGGCTCAAACCCATGAACTGTGAGATAATGACCTGAGCCAAAGTTGGACACTCAACCGACTGAGCCACCCAGGTGCCCCAAGAGTCGTGTTTTAGACAGGCCTCAGGTCCTGCTCTCCACGCAGCTGCAAAGCACTGTCTTCTGTCCCCATATGGCCAAACACAAGTGTTTTGGTCACCATAATTAGCAAATAATTCCCATGATTTCAGCTTCAGTTTATTAATTTCTCTTCCATTTGTTACCCTAGAGATTTCCTTTACTCTCTTAGAAGCTCAGTCACACAAGGTAAAGGATATATGTATTTTTTAATATGGCATTTCTAGTTACACGTTAGGGGATTTTTTTCAGACTGTCTAAGGTTGCAAGCAATTTAGGAGGCACAGTTAAGTGTGGATTTCAGAAAAACAAGGAACACTCTGTTAGTCTAAGTTTATCCCAAACATTGCCTAGACCACACTTCTACTAAAAGATTTAAATTTGATTGGGCATTCTGTAATTTTATTTGATATATCTGACAACTCTAGAATCTAATCCATCATATTGTTGGAAATGGAAATCTTGCTTATGTTTTAAGTACAATTTTCAGAACTCAAACATGGGAGATGCATACACATTTGAGAATATATTTTCTCAAGTGGTATCAATTTGGCTTGATACACATAGTTTTAACCTGAAAATTCTAGAAATGATTCCATTGTCTTCACATGTGCAATTTGAAAAAAATCTGAATCCCTAAGTCTCCTCCTTTCCCTACACTTTTTAAGTGATCTTTCAAAAAAAATTTTTTTTCATCCCTGGGGTTTAATAATTTAAAATATTTATCTTGCTATTGCCTATTCTTTATAAGCATTTTCTAAAATGAACTGAATCTTTTTGATCTATAGAGTCAGGATTTTTTCTCTTCTGGAGACTGTTTTTTTTTTTTTTTTTTTTGAATTTTTGTGTGTTTTATTTATTCAGTACCCCACCTCTTACCCCTGCCAGCATATAATAACCATATGTTAACTTTCCATTTTTCTTCACATCTACTTTGGTATTTTTAAGTGCTTAACTCTTCATGACTTCTTATTTTTGTGTGACTTTTCACAACCCTGTCCTCAATCCTGTCTGGGTTTTCTACATTGCTGAGTCTCTTCTTTGCTGTTTTTAATACATTACATGTTTTTCTCTTGTGGTGTTATTTTCCTCTCAATTTCTCTCTTTCATTCTTCCACCTTCTTTTTCACCTTATTCTTTGTTTTACCCTATATTTCATCTTATTATTTCATAAAATTCAATTTTCTTGAGTGTGCAAAGCAGTTGGACATTTTGATACCATTAAAAATTTTTTTTAATGTTTATTTTTGAGAGAGAGAGAGAGAGAGAGAGAGAGAATGAGTGGGGGCGGGCAGAGACAGAGAGAGAGAGAGAGAGAGAGAGATACAGAATTTGAAACAGCCTCCAGGCTCTGAGCTGTCAGCACAGAGCCTGTTGCAGGGCTCGAACTGCGGAACAGCGAGATCATGACCTGACTGAAGTCAGACGCTTAACCAGCTGAGCCACCCAGGCCCTCATGATACCATTTTTGAAGTGCATTTTCTTCCAAGTATTCCCTCTATCTGTGTTTTATATGTTCTATTCTGCTGCTTCCATTTTTCTCATTTTAGTGGGAGCAGAATTTATTTGATAGCTCTCAATTCTAAAGGGGGTCATTCTATCCAAGCCTGGCTCATTCCAAAATAGTGTGGGTGTATTTCCATTGCTTTTCTTTTCTTGAATGCCCAAGCACTCAGTAAATTTTCTGTTCAAACATATGCGGTGGACATATGCCAATGTTCAGTATTATTTGTTTTGTGTCTCAGATATCAGAGGGGATGGGAGGAAGAAATTCTGTTTTTGATAGCACTTCATTCATTCTCCTCATACATCAGTAGAATTCGGAGGTGGGTAAGTATTCTGTGTTCATCTTGTTTTCCTATGTTAGCATAACCCAGATATTTCCAATGTGTGGTTCATATGGTTTGACAACACCGTTTCCCCCCTGCCTCCCTGGCTTTGTTGGCTGCTGCTTGCCAGTCTGGATCAAGCCCAGTTACCCATAGAGATTATTCCCCCTTTCTCTCTTCTCTCCATTTTGACCTAGAACAGAAATGACTGAGCTCAGTGGCTCTTCAAGCTAGGACCCCAGGTTACTGTATTGAAACAATAAGGGACAGGCTGTTTCCTAAAGGAAATAGTCAACATATTTTTATGTGCCTTATTTTTACTCCTAGTTTCTAGCCCTCCAGATTTAGGATAAAATTGGGAGAATATCAGTGAGTTGTTTTCAACAGTTTGATTCACATATTCTCCCCTCATTACACTACTCTCTAGAAAAGGAGTTCTGTGTTGATTCTTACCATCTTATCCTAACTTGATTTAAATTATTCTGTATGTGTAATGCATTTGATTCTTTCCTAGTTTAGCATTGGTCATTTACTTTTTATTTTTGCTTCATTTGTTAAGTTTTGGTACATTCTACGGAAAAAAATTTTTTTGTGAAACTTCCCTTATGTTGCTTGCCATCTTTCCTCTAGTTGCTCACTTAAAACACACACATACACATGTCTCCTTGGGAGAGTCATTTTACTTGTTTAGGTCTCAACTTATAAAATGAGGAGACAGCTATATGACTAATGGGGTCTTGTCCATTTCCATGAGGACATGAATAGAGTATGTTTACTATGATGTGAACATACAAAAATAATTGGAGAACAAATGGGTACACTCTTACCTGCTTAGTTCATATGCAAACACTAATTTACACCATAGGCAGCATTCTAATTTATGATTTCAAGTTTCCTTGCCTCAAAATTGGCCTTTGACACATACACAGTTCATTTGCAGTAAGAGGAGGAAGGCAGATAGAATATTGAGTGTGTGTGTGTGGTGGGGGGGCAGGTTGTGGAAATTTTGCTCTGATTGCTTCCATTATCTCTGAGAATTAAGGTCCTCATCGGGAGTCAAGAGGTAGGTCCAGAATTGTTGGAGGTTTAGGATGAGAGGAGACATTGTGAACTAGTTATCAAGGAGTGCCAGGGAGTGAATGGATTCAAGAATATGGTAAGATTGCTGCATTAGCACAAAGGGCTCAGTTAGGGTACATGTTCACAGATTTAAGTAGACCATCAGTATAAAAGTGTTTTTTTCTTTAGCTATGTTTAGGTGCCTAGGTGCCGGTAAATAATGTGCAGTGAACTGGATTGCACTGGGGTTGGGGTTTTGTTGGGTGAGTGTAATAGAGGGAGGGGGAGAGAAAGAGGTCAGGAAGATGAGGGTGAATACATGGAGTGTCATAATGATGGGCCATTACATCTTTCCAGGGAAACAAAGGAAGGGCAATGGGGAGCTAACTAAGAAGGGAGGACAAGAAAGGACTAAGAAGCAATAAGAGATGGTAGGATTAATGATTATACTTCCTACTGGAATCAGAGTACTACAGGGAATAAACTGGAAAGATAGGTGGTAAACAGAGGGTACATTGCTGGAAGTGAGAATACAGAGGGCTTGTTGTTATTGGTTAAATAACAAGCCTCAGTGGATGACCAGTGAGGTTCAGTGTGGATGAAGAGTAGGTAGGTATTGGAAGGACTACCTTGTCTATCTTGAAAGGATACTGTAATCACAAAGAACTGACAAAGCAGCAGAAGTTAAAAATATGTAAGGAATGAGGGGAGATAATCTGAGGGTCTGTAGATGACTAAAATAAGAACTTCTGCAACATTTTTCTTCTATGTGTTTGCAAAGATGAAAAATATTGACAGGTTCCAGTGTTGGCCAAGTGTGGGAAGAGTATGGGGCAACATGTTCATAGGCAGTCTGGCAATATTTATCTGTATTCTCAAGCTTTCACTCAGCAATTTCATTATGGGGAATTTGTCCTACATAAATAGTTGCACAAGAATGTAAAGACATTTGTAAAAGAATGTTCAAGTGAAGAAATTTTTACAATAGCAAATAACTGTAAATAACCTAGATGTCCATAAATAATTGGTGAAATAAATTATTATACACTCATCAATGAAAAATCATACAACCATGAAAAGGAATCAAGAGGGTGGTACATGTACAGACATCAAACAGTGTCCCCAGTGCCTCATTAAGTGGTAGGGAGGGTGAGGAAAGATATAAAATGGTATTCACAAAGTACGTCCTTTTTGTTGTTAAAAATAATTTAAAACTTCTTGGATTTTATAAGCTTGTACACGTTCTTAAATAAAAAAAAAAAAGTAAAGTTATTCCAGTACAAAATCAATGAAAGGTAAAAACATTAGACTTCATCAGAGGTCTGTGGAATACTCCAATGACTTGAGAACAAAGTTGGAGAATGAAGACAGTAGGAATTTGAAGCTCATCTCCAGCTGAATACCAGCTGCCCTGAGAGACAGGCACAGAGGACTCCTATATGGATCTGGCCCTAGGTCCACTCTGACTACACCCCACCTCTCCCCTCATCACTCACCATGCTCTAGCCACTGCTTCTTTCCCCCTCTATTTTCTATGCTAAATTTACTCCTACTTTTTGCCTTGGCGCTTGCTATTTCGGCTGCCTTTGAGGCTCTTAGAGATCTCTGCATGGCTGCCTTCTTCTTCTCAATCAAGTCTCAGCTCAAGCATCACCTCTTCAGATAAATGCTCCACTTAATTGACTCAAGTTCATTCTCTTTTATTTTCTGCATTGTATTTATCATCCTCTAAAGATACCTTGTTTTTTTGCCTATGTGACAATGTCTACAACACCCCTGCTAACAGAAGGCACCCATTATGTTTTGTTTCTCACTGTACTTCTAGTATTCAGATGAGTATCAGGTATAGAGCAGGTGCTTCATACTTATTGAGTGAATTAATGAAGGAATGGTTGGGAGATAGTCATATGTCCAAGTGATGAAGCTTCACTCTTCTGGTTTACTCCAGGTTGGATCTATAGGGAATTTCTGGGACATCCAGTCACAAGGCTATATTAATGGCAAAGCTCTGTCCTAACTAAGTAAGTATGGTAACAAGGCTTTTTTGTCTTTTTGTTTGCAGGGGTGGGATGATGAAGTGACAATAGTGGTGGCAGTGATAGCATGGGGTATGCTTTGCATACTAACACATAGATTCTGAGAACTCCTTGCCTCTCCTTCCATCCAAACCAATTCTGCTCACCCCAATTTGCCTCATAAAATGGCTGAAACATTACCACACCTATAGTTGGAAATTAGGTTCAGAACACAGCCGATCTAAGTTTACAGTAATAACAGGAGATGAGTTGCTCTTTATTAATTTCTTTCCTAGCATGCACTTTCTTTTTCTTCATTTCTAATATATTCTGAATGCCCAAATGATAAAATTTGAATAGTATTGACTTCACTCATGAATGTAAGCCAGATTTTGTAATGGGCATGCGACACAGGCATAAGCCAATGAACACACTGCATTTCTGTGGTCTTTTCCACTGAAATAAGATGGAGCATGGGATCTAAACTGGATCAAAGCAAGTAACCCAGTATTTTTGCTGTGAAAATTGAGCTATGGTATCCCTCTTTTCTATTTGTGCCTGGTGTATGGAGATGTAAATCTTGTAACTGCAATAGCAATGGGAAGAGAGACTGGAGCTGGTAGGAGGTCATAGCAGAATGGTGTAAACCGAGAGCAAGTAGAGCTGAGAGACGGAACCTGATAATACTGTGTAAATTCCAAAATAGACGACATCTGAAGTGAGATCTATTCAGTTTCCACATCCTGAAATCAAAATATTCTTTTTTTTTTAATTTTTTTTTTAACATTTATTTATTTTTGAGACAGAGAGAGACAAAGCATGAACGGGGGAGGGTCAGAGAGAGGGAGACACAGAATCTGAAACAGGCTCCAGGCTCTGAGCTGTCAGCACAAAGCCCAATGCGGGGCTTGAACTCACGGACCGCGAGATCATGACCTGAGCCGAAGTCGGCCGCTTAACCAACTGAGCCACCCAGGCGCCCCCAAAATATTCTTAATAGATACCAAGGCAAATGTAGGTCTTCAGTTGGGCTTTATTTCTGTCTCTGGTATCTGGGGTACAACCTGTTGCCGACAATGTCAGTGCTTTGCCCAGAAGTCCTTTTGCTCTTTTTGTTTTTATGCATTTACCTCCCTTTGGTGTAACAGCCACATCTTCCTGGGCCACTGGAACCACTTGGCCCACAAGTAGCAGAGAGCCTGGGAGTTTCCCAATGACTATCTAGTCCAGGGGTAGGAGAGTGCAGTTCCCTTGCCTTGATTGGGATAATGCTATGGCATAACGTATACTCCAGCGATCCCGTGCCCGACATCTGCCTGAGGATGCCCTATGCCTGGCTTCCTCTGTTTCCTATCCTACACTTCCCTCATGAATCACTTGCACATGGATCTTCATTTCAGGGTCTGATTCTAAGACAGTGTCCCCTCGATATGTCAACTGTTGGCAGAAAAGTTCCAATAAAAATATTAGAACTAGGAGAAGTTTCTCTTTTGTCTAGTTTTTACTGGCTCCAGAGAGAACAGAGAGCGCCCATCTGCAATGCAACTTCACAGACTTCTAATCAAAGATTCAGTGTCAAGTGTGTTTTCTGGATATATAATGTTTTAAAACTTCAAATTCATAGAAACTTACAGTATTCCAGATTTTAGCTTTTTATTTTATTTATTTTAATTTTTTAATTTATTTTGAGAGAGACAGAGAGTGTGAGCAGGGGAGGGTCAAAGAGAAAGGGAGGAGAGAGAAATCCCATGCAATCTCCACACTGTCAGCACAGAGCCCGATGCGGGGCTCGAACTCATGAACCAAACAGTGAGATCATGACCTGAGGTGAAATCAAGAGTCAGACACTTAACCGACTGAACCACCCAGGCACCCCAGATTTTAGCTTTTTAAGATGGAGAATTATTTCTCAAATACTTGAATCCTTGTATCTGCTCACAACATTCTTCCCCACAGTGTGCTATATCATCTGTGGAGGATTTGCTGTCTGGGTTGTAGGAAAATATACTGCTGTTGCAGGCTATTCAGCTTAGAAACTACTGATTGTGCCTTCAAAGTGTAATCTGTGGTATGAATATTTTCTTAGTTAAAAAAGGAACAACCAGAAAAATACTGTGACTAATAGTAAACCGAAATAACACCAACACATATGCTTATTATAATGTGTGATTAGATGGACTCAAAGAACTAAGTGCTTTCTAATCTACTATTTTTATAGAACCACATGAGTTTCTGGCTTTAAGGTTTTTTTTAAAAAATTTTTTGAAGTTTATTTATTTTGAGAAACAGAGAGAGTGAGCAGAGAGAGGGGGGGAGGGGGGAGTAAAAGAGAATCCCAAGCAGGCTCTGCACTGTCAGCGCAGACCCCGACACGAGGCTCTAACTCCCCAGCCGCGAGATCATGATCTGAGCTGAAACCAAGAGCCAGCTGCTTAACTGACTGAATCACCCAGGTGCCCCTCTGGCTTTAAGTTTTATGCTCTTGTCTCATTTTATATTTATATATATAATATATAATATTATATATATTTATTTATAGATATAATATATAATATTATATATATTGCATATATTGCACATTCTACCATATTAGGTCAGTATTTTACTATTTATGGAAAAATAATCATTTCATTTTATAAAGTTCACTTATAAGTCAATATAAGTGGACAAGTAGTAAGAGGTTTGAAAGTGGATTTCGGTGAAAATATTCAAATAGGAATAATTGTGGACTCATGATTTGTGAGTTCAAGCCCCACTTCGGGTTCTCTGTTGTCAGTGCAGAGCACACTTCAGATCCTCTGTCCCTCTCTGTCCCTGCACCTCCCCAGATCATGCTTTCTCTCTCTCAAAAAACCAAAACAAACAAACAAACAAACAAACAAAAAAACACAATAATTATAGGCTATGTAATCTCTTAAAGGAATTTGCTGTATTATAATCATATGTTAGGAAACCTTGAGTGTTGATGATATTCAGGCATCTACTATTCATATGTATTATAATGGTTATCTACCCAGGATCTTGGTGTCCTTTCTGTAGAGCATCACTACCTATACGTTGGTATAATTTGATGAGTTTAGATAAATAACCAGCAGTAATACTTGTTGC
The DNA here is from genome assembly GCF_024362965.1 of Panthera pardus. Lineage (NCBI taxonomy): Eukaryota > Metazoa > Chordata > Mammalia > Carnivora > Felidae > Panthera > Panthera pardus. The sequence goes on along the minus strand of NW_026526810.1, from coordinate 59,961,950 downwards.
TTTAATTAAATAATATAATATGGAAGTCATTTCATTACTCAATAGCCTCAAGAGCTGGGTTCTTCCATGCGGCTTTCCGTGGCACACTTAATGTATTCTGATAAAGAGCATCTGTAGTTTCTAATGGACGAAACTGATGCATAGATAATAATGCTTGACACAAATTATATCATCTGGTGAGTTGTTGAGGGCACTGGACCTGAGAATTCTGAAATTAATAGTTAAGTGTTTAAGAAAGTCTTATGGAGATTTAAAAGAAATGCTATTTATAAGTGGTACAAGTGGTTTACTCACCTCTGAATTTCATTACTGGATATCATACTTTCAATAAAAATACAATTAGGAAAGTTTTGGATTTAGGCCCATAATGAATAATAATAATAAAAAATACAACATGGGCCTTTAGGGTTAGTCCCGAGTTAAAATCCAGGTTTTCTCCTGCTTGTATGCTGTGTGATCTTAGACTACCTAGATAACATCCTTCTGGGTCTTATTTTGATGTTATTTTAAAAATGGGATGAAAAGATCTTTTGTGGAGGGTTATTGTAAGGACTATGTGAGTTGATGCATGGAAAACACCAGATTTATAATTGGTTCTCAATAAATGATAGCCATTATTATCATTGTTGTTAGTGGTAGAAAACAAGTGAGATTAGAAAATTACTTATGGGTTGAATGCTACTTTCAAACTGGGATGGTTGGTAAGGATTTATGGATTGTTCACACAGCCTTCAATGCAGTTGGCTTCTTTGCCATCATCCATAAAAGTCAAATCAATAGTAATTTTCAATGACTGTTACGTATATGGTATTGTTTAGGCACTAACAGAATTTGAAAGATTCTTGTCTCCAATAGTCTACAAGCAAGTGGGGCAAACACATGAGCCTATGGCAAATTGTAAGACCAAGTATGATAAGGGCTCAGGTTTTTAAAGAAACGGTTGTCATCTGTTTTAAGGGTGACAGAGGAGGAAAACGAAGGAAAGCAGCAATTCCGCCATCTTTTATAGCAACATTAATACATATGAGAAAGAGAAATCTTTGGTTACATAACTAACAAATGGCATAAGTATAATTCAAACCCTATCTGTTCAATCCCCACACTGATGCTTTCAAATTCTATGCTAAATATCATACACTGTCTTAGATGCTGCAGTTTTCATATATCATAATTGATACTGGTTTTCTTAGGTTGGAATGGATACACTTAGTTGTTGTTTGGCTGCTTGGGTTTTCCTATACAATTCCACTTGGATGGCAATCCTTACTTAGAATTTCTCCCAGTATCTTGACTTGAAAAGCCGGCATAGAAAGAGTGACCATAAGCAGTAAATGAAGTCATGCTGTCAGGACAGTGTGGCAAGAACTACTTTCTGCTTACAAAGTCATTTCATTTCAGTAGCTGCCTTTCCTCACTACTGGGCAACACTTTATTAAGACATTTCAATATGTTTCCTGCTTTAATTAGCCATGCAAATGATACACCACCTTCAGGAGCAAATATTACTGAAAACTGAGCCGCATGTGGAACAAATACCCACGTCTGCAACTCGGTAATGAGACTATTTTGAGCAAACTTATTCATATCTCTGTGGTTCTCTTTATCTCCTTGGAAATTCAGGAATAGACAAATCTGCCAATACAATTCTGTCATTTCTATTTTGCATCATGATTATTTACATAATAATTTTATTTGCCTTACCAACATATAAGCTACTTCGATGCAGCAGCTAAAGTAGTATCTTGCACATGACCAATAATTATTGGATGAATGATTCATAAAACTGAAATATTTCCAGCGAATGTTCATATGCTTAATGTTCAAGAAAACTAGCAGTATTGGATTATGTAATTCAGAACACTGATGAAAGCTTTAAAGAGTAAAAACTTTTTGGCTTTTAAGCTCCTTGAAGGCAGAAGCTATAAACAAATGTGAAACATTCTCATGATCAGATAAGAGTGGAATATACAAAATGATGTTTAATTAATGATTTTGAATCAATATAAAATGAGAATGATTCAGAGTGCAATCAGCATTTTTTAAAAATTCCAAACTAACTGCTTTCTATGGCATTTTGCCCCCTTCTCACTTTTTTCTCCCCTCTGGGAACTGGAAGAGCCCCTGGAATGACCTCTTTAATGCTAAGCTTTCTCTGTTGCACTTCAGTGTGAAATCTTTTTCTCCTTCTGAAAGCTGGAGGGAGCTTCCTGAATGATTGATTGGTGAGGTGTCCTCTGGACACACTATGCAACCACTGATTGATGTGCTCGCTCTTTCACGAGCACATTCATTTTCTCTTCTCTAACTCATACAATTTATTCATCCCACGATGCATTTCTGCATCCATTATCACTGTCTTTCAATTTTTAAGCAGGTGAAAAGATGGAAAGTTAACACTTATAAGGGTATAAGGCTTATAAAGCAGGTTTGTCGTAAGTAAAATATCTGATCATTCCACATATCCCGAAGAATATTTTCTGAAGGGTTTCTTTTACTTTGATCAGTTACAAATTTAGAACAACTTTGGGAAGGGTGGGGCGATGTAGTTATAGACTTCTACTACAAACTAACTGAGTCAGCTACTAACACAAGAGCTAAAATAGGGATCAAAATATCAAAATTCCAGTTAGAATCCTATCGTTGCTTGTCAGCTTGGGAAAGTCAGTTAAACTTCTTGGGATTCAGTTTCCTTATCTGTACAGTGTGAAGAATGAACTAGAGCTTTGAAGCTTTGAAGTCTCCTTCTGGCCACAATGTGCAATGATTCTGTAACTACCATCAACAGGTAGCAACATCATGAAGAAATCTGACACTCATGAGAAATTTAAACCAAAGTCATTACACTTTTGGGGGGAGGCTAATCACAGTACATATTGTTAATGTGATTTAAATATGAACACCATGACCGCTCAGGAAAAATATGAACAATTTATAAAAGAATCTATCACCTAACTCAAGATTCTATACAATGAGAAAAAAAAATTTCTCCAATCTACATGTACTTTAGGAACAAACATTAATCTTATTAACATTGCTGGGTCACTTTTTTACATTGGGGTAAAGAAGAGGCATCATGAGGTAAAGTAGAAATTTAGTTTAAAAATTGGTTAGCCTTTGGTTTACAGAGCAGAGAGAGCCTTCTCTGATGTAAGAGAAGGTTGCTTTTACTTTCCAAGACCTATCTCCACATGGCTCATCACTTCAATGAACTGCAAAACAGCCCTTTCACATCAACCAAATCAAAACATTTTAACTTTTCATGAAATTAAGCATTTTGAAATGTCTTAACTCAAGAGTCTCCCACAATGACATAATTTACAGTGTTTATCTGTGAGAAATTTTAATCCCAGAAGAAGATTTAAGTAATATAATGCAGGATATTCTGAAGCAAATGCTAAGACAGTCTGAGAGAGACGTTTCATTGGCAGGTCAAAACACACTGGCGAACTTTTATTCATTCATTAATTCAGATAATTTTTGTGGAACAGTTAATTGTCAGGTGCAGTCTTTTGTTTATTCCGTTCATCTGTGTATCCTTACCGAAGATGACACATAGTCAGATGATAATTTGTATGTTGTGATATCAGCTACCGTAGCCTACCTGCTTCCCTTTCAGTGTCTCCCTTTTGACTAGTATTTTTCTTCAAAGCTCTGCCTGCCTTTTACTGAGCAATGGGATTAGTGCCAGACTGCAGTAAGCAATTTGTTCATCCTTGGAGAGCACATTTGCACTACCCCATGATACAGGCATTTAAATGATTTTATTCGTTCACCTGTGTTGAACATTAAGGGGGTAAATTTTCAGTCCAGGGATTTGGCTTTAAAACTCCAATTGATGTTAATGAGAATTTGTAATGAGCCCCTTCTTCTTAATTAGTGGCACCATACCTGTGACTGTAGGAGGCATGGCTTAGACGTGGAGAGCTTAACGAGGTGATAACAAGGAGAAAATGTTTAAGCCTGGATTTTGGCCTGGTCCATACTTTACTATGCAAACATACTTTAGGAGCTGGTGCTTTAAAGTAAATTTATTACCTGGCTTTTATGACCGTGTAGACCTTCCCTAAGAACAATCTGTCTTTTCTATAAAAATACTCGTGTTCCATAGAAAAAGAGTGACACAGAGGAAACTAAATCAAAGGAGCAAGAATAGGATCCGACTTTCCCTCCTTATTCATGTAGAGCGAATTTGATGTTGAAACAAACGATCTCTCACTGTTTTGTTTGCCTCAATTAGGGATACCACAGCTTATAAAACTCTTTCCACACTGAGGGGCAAAATTTTGTTCTTTAGGTAAATTGAACCTGTAAATATCATTCAGGATATCACAGGGATGATTTAAGGAAATAAGAATCTGGCTTTTATAGCATCTTTCCTTGAATATTATATGATCATTATGGCATGTGGGTAAGTAAAAACCCAAGTTTCGATCTTGCAAATTCTATCCACTTGAGCTGCTTCTTACTGCTACAGCACATGACCTAATCCAGGAAGAATAAAATAATCGCAGAATAATAAAATTTTCACTGTACCTAGCAAAGGACATAAAAGTTGGATTATTGATTTTGTTTGAATGATGTGCTGTAATTTCATACGCCAACAGAGTGGAGCACAAATCCTGGCCTGCCAGCTTTCATTACTGGAATTCACTTTCTTGCCACCAAGTAACTTCTACCGAGTCACAAAATAAATCTGGATTTCTCAACTTACTGAAAATGAATCTCTTTTGCCCCAGGTAATTAATAGGAATTGAGGGCTATAGATCTGCTTCATTTGGGAGAATAGGGGAAACAGCTGAACACAGACAGTTCTGTTACCACTTCTCTGGTTTACCATTATTCCCGTGCCAAAGATAAAGTAACATGCATGCAATTTCTAAATCTTTACCGTATCTCTTTGCCTCCTTGACATACTGTTTTCGGTTCTTTCTGTTGGTTCCACTGTGCTAGTTTAATAAATAGTAATGGTAAAAGTAAAAAACTGTGCATCAAAACAAGAAATAGGGGTGTCCAGGTGGCCCAGTCGGTTGAGCGTCCGACTCTTGATTTCAGCTCAGGTCATGATCCCAGAGTCATGGGATGGAGCCCCGTGTCTGGCTTGGTGCTAGGCATGGAACCTGTTTGAGATTCTCTCTTTCTCTCACCCTCTGCCCCTTTCCCCTGCTCACACACACTCTCTCTTTCTCTAAAACAACACAACACAACACAACACAACACAACACAACACAACACAACAAAACCAAACAAAAAACAAGAAATAAAACCAGGTAGAGGTCAAAGTGGCCAGGTTTGATCATTGTACACACTGTTTTGCATCAGCTATCATACGTTCATAGAGCTAAACCTAAGAGTTAATTTGTACTGATTTTTAAGGGAAAATGTGTGGATGACAATATAAAATCAATGGTAAACAGTGCAAAGGGCCTGATAACATGTCAGTTAGTCCATGATGCAATTCTTATGTACATAAAAAATTAGAAATTCATACGTAACTAAAGCATATACTATGCAAGTGACAAACTATCTCTGATTTATTTAAATAGGAAGAATTTTGTAACACAAATAATATATACCAATGGAATGAGAATTTCATAGAATCAAGAGGAGCTATGGATATAATTCCCAATAATGATTATTATATAATTAAGTGACAAGTAATATGTAAAGCTTTATGCATTATAGTTTTTCTTCCATACTCCAATAATATCTACTGAACACATGTCTAAAGTATTGGAGTTACCAATGAATAAAGATGGCATGCTTACGAACTAGCAGAAACTGTAGAATTATATTACAAAATTCTAGGCCTATAATTACTTGAAGAAGTGGTCCATATCAAGATGAAGGTTAATATAATGGTGGCATAAATTAGGATTGTGCTTCTTTTATTGAAAAATGACATGGCCTATGTATTTTCAGGGACTATAGTCCCTCAGCTTGTCCCTCAAGAAAGCAGCCTTTTATGAACCACATTTATTCCTGTAGATGAAATTAATCTGCAACTTGGAGAAAACCTGGCCTATTCCAGGGAATTAGGAAAGACTGGCGATTAGAGAAAAATATTTACATTAGAAAAAAAGTATCTAGATTGAAAAAGTTCAATATTTAGATTAAAACAGGTTTAAGAATGAGAGAATTTTCATGGTCACCTTCCCTTCTCAAAGCATAAATTCCTTTCCTTAAAATAAAATGAAATCTTAGAAATACTTAAAAAGAATGCATGGCATAAATCTACATTCCTGGGGGTAACAAAGGCATGGATAAATTATTTTATGTAAAATTCTTTATGGTGGAATGAATAATTATTAAAACTTTTAAGACCTTCCACAGTCTTTATACTGGTTATTTTTTACTTCTTGTCTCTTTGCAGGACAGATTTATAATCTTGGTACTGCTTAAATAGAGTGGAGAGCAGAAAGTAATATGCTCCTCCAATTTGGGAGTTAAGAACAACTTTAAAAATAGCATATTAGTTCTGAATTTGGAGCTGATAATGTCTTTTCTGCTATCACTTAAGTTTGTGTGATATGTTAGGGAATGGAGAAAACTGGCACAACATAAAATTAGATTAAAATACTTATAAGCAGACATTCAACCGATGTCTGATAAAACTGTTTCAGATATAATCTAACGGCTTAACATCACCAGAAGACTAGAACTTCCTGTGTCTTCAAACAGACCAACCAGCAGGAGTCCCACGGCAGGGAAGAGAGGCTTCTGGTTAAAATACATGACTTAAAATGTCCTCACCACAGTGTGTAGTGTTGTAAATATCAGAGAAACTGACATTTCATAACCATCAAACTAAAAGTTTGGGCTTATTTTTCCATTAAGGTTCATGTAACAGGGCAGTTCAAATTTATGTTGGAGGCTAATATAATCTCAAGGTTTTAAAGGTACAAGGAACACATTATGCAAAAATTCTCCTATGGCATTTTATAACTAATACTGCTGAATATTATTTGAATTTCTCTTTTCAGAATGAAATTAGAGTAATGGTGATTCACGTATTATATACCTACACCATTCAGTAAGCACTTACTATGTATCATTTGTGGATGGGTCTGGAAATACAAAGACAGACAAGCTCCAGGAATCCAAGAAACAATGAGAAAGAAGAGGAAAGTGGAGGAAAGCCTTAAAATTATGAACACAACAGAAAGTGACAAGTGTTTTAGCAGAGCCATGTGTAAAACTGAGTAAGCATGCAGATAAAAGGAAGCAATTTTTCAGTGTGATTTTTAACTTTGTATATGGCATTTTACAGTTAATTTTTAGCTGTATACTCCCATATACTTTCAGTAAGTTAGTGAGTTAGTCGCTTTTGATTTGCACTGCCAGTAGTCTTCATGAGTTGTATCAAGCAATCTACACATATGCTTAATTAGTCCTTGAGAAGAAGGTTATAGTTACAAAACTGATGACAGGCTGTGGCCCATGGAAGTTTCTTTTTGAAAAACTCTGTCTCTGGTTATAAAATTAAATTGAGCCATGATTTGCACCACCTCCTAAACTAGAGATGCCAGTCTTATCCTTTGTTCCTCCATTTGCCTGTTCCCCTCCCTCAATTGGTTGTGGATTTTTACCAATTCTGCCTCAGAAATGTCTCTAATCTGTGTATGTTCTCTCCATTCCCATAGCCACTGCCTCTGTCCAGACGCCCACAACATCTTTCCTGTCTCCCTTCTCTTTTGTCCTTCCAGTCCCAGATGTCAAGTTTTCTTTCTAAAAAACAAGGCAGATCATGTCATTCTCATACATAAAGATTCTCTATTTGCTTTGTTGTTTGCAGGATACAACTCAAACTTCTGAGCTTGGATACAAAATCCTTGATGCTTGGGCTCCAGTCTATCCTGTCCAAGTGCCACATATGCTTGTCACAACCAACATCTCATACTCACCCTCATTTCCCAGATACACTAGTCTCTTTCACAGAAGGTAAAAGCACTCTCTCTCTCTCTCTCTCTCTCTCTCTCTCTCTCTGGGATTTCCCTTCTTCTCTGGCAGTTTCTGAGACATCCAGTGGTTTGTCAGCGGCCAACTAAAACTTTTGGGGTCTCTTAGAGTTGGCCATAGACTCTGTCATCAGCACTGCACAGTGCTCCAGTTCCTATCTTTGTCCCTGCCCTTTCCATATGGTTCATACGTGGCTTACATGCCTCCTTCTCCTTACTTCTATCTTATCCTATTGGCTCATCAAATCTCTGGGTCCAACCCAGTGCCTTACATAAAGTTTACTCCCTATATACATCCAGTAAACCAAAGCAAATACGGCAACGATGCTGGTCTCAATAATAGCATTGGCGGTATTACTGTTATTAAATAATGTCAACAGCAAATAGTTACATAACACAGTGTGACAGACACTGTTCTAAGTGTTTTACGCAAATTAGCTCATTTAATCTTCACGCCAATGGCACTATTACTATCTCCATTTATAGAAGAGGAAATTGAACCACAGAGAAAGTAAGTGGTTTGCCCAAAGATGCCTAAGCCTCCCACAAATTTCCATGAAAGATATTCATTGGCATTAAAAGAAACAAACATATGAACAAACAAACAAAGGTTTTGTGTTCAAAGTAGTTTTGGAAATCCGGGGTTAAACAGAGATATACAAATTTCTTCACTGCAGGACTGTAGAGTCTTTATGCTGCCAACAAGCACTGTGACAATGTAAAACTGTATTAAGGGCATATATGCCCTGATTCTCTAGACATAGCCTTGTGGTGGCCAAGCGTCCTATGAAACTAGTGATCCATGAAACACACTTTGAAAAACACTGCTAGAGGGTTATTTAAGGTGACACAATAAAATCTGTTATCAATTAATATTTGCATGTCACTTTCTCTTCCTCTCCTTCTCCGGTCCCAAAATAGGTCTTAAGTCCCGTGGTCCTGCCTAAGGTCAGAGGTGAACAAATAAATTGTCGAAGACAGTAGTTAATTTCCTTTCTTCCTTCTCTCCTTTCGATTTACAGATGCTTTGATTACATATTAAGAAACACTGGACAATTTTTCTTTGCTGGTGTTACATATAGTTCTTAAACTAAAGTGCAAAGGCTTTTATATTACAGCTAGAACACGTCAGCAACTTTCTATGCCTAGTTGAGAAATGTACATTACAGTTGTATCAACTTTCCACTGAGCTTCTATGTGTTTCTAAAGGCAGCAAGCAGGATATGTACAGGGTAGAAATAAAGAGACCCGAGTTTGCACAAACTAGCTGTGAGATCTTACTCTGTGCCTCAGTTTCTTTATCTGTACATTAAGGATATTTGAGTAGCGATCTCTCAAGTACCATCTAATTCTAAAAGTCAAACTCATGCAGATTGCTCCTCCAAATTCACTGAAGCATAGAACAGAAAAACATTAACTAAATATCTAAACTACATTGTTGGGAGTTTTTCCCCCATATTATAAAGAAACTTCTGTCGACGAAATTAAATATAAATAGTAGGTCGTGGAAAGCATCGTCAGGAGAAGTGAAGAACAGGAGGTAAGAGGAATAAAATTTTTACTGCTTCCTTGGTAGAGACAGTTTTTTAGGCTAGAGAAATGGCAGATTCTTATATTCTGGTGTACAGGAACCATATGAATAAAACATGGCTGTGCAAATGAACTCGCAACCTTATTCCAAAGTACCATTCGGGAATAATACGTTTAATGTCTCATCAACTTCCCCAGAAAAGTGAGAGTAAACCTGTGCGCACAGACAAAACAACCATAACAAAAACCAAGGTAGAAATAAATCTGCTCTGGGGAACAGATTTGATCGACATTTGAAGGTTTTCAAAACTCTAAGTAATATGCTAGTCACTTAAAAATATTCCCACATTTCTGCCTTCTCCCATCATTCTATGCCTTAAGATTCATCTGTCAACTTTGATGCATCTTTTTAAGTACCCCTCCAAGCCTAAAAATCTAGACCACAGAAGAGCCCTCTTTGCTTTGAAACTATCTGATCAGTCCATAGATCATTTACCTGCAAGGATTATTTGGTGAAGCTAAAGCGGCACATCCACCAGCAGCATCTGAGGGCCGAGGCGGCTGAACGTGAACAACAAATTGTCATTGGCATCCCATTTATGAACCTTCAAACGGCATCAGATCTTTTCCATGGGAAACCAGATCAGGTCAGACTAGAGCTGAATATTTCTTAACAAGCTAACCATCAAAAGAATTTACGTTTTGAATAAAAAGGCTATCATTTGTTGATTTGAATATCAAAGGGATCCACTGCAAACTCCCAGTCTAGAAAAACCTCCCTAAGCTACACTAGACAGGTGTTTAATAATCTATTATTAAGGCACTATTTTAGGTTACTCAGAATTATAAAAAATAGCTGTAACTGTGAAGCTGCAAATGGGACTGCACAAAGAAATGAATGCTATTAACATACTATTAACAATTCAAAAGAATGAGTTGACATACCAATCAAACTTGTTAATTGACTGTCAATGGCCTGTCCCTGAATATACAACATGACTGCATTATAGATTTCAAATGCTGACAGGAAGACAGTTCCATTTGCATTAACTTCATAAACTGATCAACAACCAAACTGCCACATACATTTATAATGGGAAGCTGAATCATTTCAATATTCATGGAGCTCTGTAATTGTAAATTAGGTACTGGCAAACAATACAATACTGTACGTACTCTAAAATATCCTAAATTTCACTGACCTACTTTCGTTCTGATTTTAAAAGACAGAGAAAAGTTTCATCTTGAAGTGATCATTACTTTAATTTATGGTTTGTGCCTTAGGCAAAATGTGTTTGCAACCCAATTTGCAACTGTGGTTTATAGAGGCAACTCTAGAAGCATCTGTGGTCTAGAAAATAGAAGGTACAAAAGGTGACGCACAGGTGCTCTTGCTTTAGTTGGGGATTTTGAAAACAGAAATATGGAACAAGATGGTATCAGCTCCTTCAGTGACGACCAAATGATCCGTTATGACAAGATGTTTAGCAAATAAACATTCATATAACAAAAAGAAGGTTAAGTATTAGTCCTGTCCTGGAGCTTCCTCGAATCTACTTACACAGCCCTGCTGCTGTGAAACCATACTTCAACATCTTCAATCATCTATCAGTTTGGGAATCAATAGAGTAACAGTGAAGATAAATGAGGGCTGAAGATTATGGCTAACAGACGCTTCATGAGAAATGATCTGAAATTCAATAGTTATCAGCATGGAAATAGGCCTTTCAAATGCTTCTATGACCTCTTCAAGAATTAACACTGATTTCTTTAAAAAGCTGTTTCCCATGGAGGTAAATGCTACTTTTATCTCTAACATTTTTCTCTGATCGTTATCTATGCATAACTTCGCCAGACACTGGAGGTTGCTCAAAGTTTGTGGAGCAGTCCTGGAGAATTTGAACGTGTCTTCACAATTTTGGATTGGCCAATTTACTCTCATTAGCTTCTATAAAAAATATATTAATTTTGTTGTTGTTGTTGACTTTCCCAATAGCCTATTGCTAGATAATTAACCAAATGAGTTTACTTGTTGAAGGGGGGGTGTGGTACTCCTAAATAATTTGAATGTTATCCTTAGAGGATTACTCATCCAATCTGTTAAGATTTTTAAAATCTTTGTACAAATAACCAATAATATATACTACATAAAAGTAAATGATATACACACAATATGTCTGTGTATATAAACCTATATAAATGTTTAAATATAATATATAATGTATTTACTGTACTTCTATTTACAAATATAAATGTTTATAATATAAATACGTGTATTTATTTATATGCAGACAATGTATATATTTAATAAACTTTTTCTTTACAGTAGTTTTAGATTTACAGAAAAGTTGCATAGGATAGTACAGTGTATATAATAAACTGCATCCAGTTTCCCTTATTGTTAACATCTTACATTATCATGACACATTTGTCACAACTACTCTACGAATACTGATACATTATTATTAAGTAAACTCCATAGTTTACTTGGATTTCTCTAGTTTTTAGCTAATGTTCTCTTCTCTGTTGCAGGATCTTGTCCAGGCTACCACATTACATTTAGTCATCAGGTTGCCTTTGGTTCCTTTGACTGTGACAGTTTCTCAAACTTTCCTTGTGTTTGATGAACCTGACAGTTTTGAGTAGTCCTTGTCAGATATTTTATAAATGATTCTTCGATTTGGGTTTGTCTGATGTTTTTCTCATGGTTAGACCAGGGTTATGGATTTTGGGGAAGAAGTCCACAGAAGTAAAGTGCCATTCTCATAAGTGATATATTTTTATCTTTGAAGGTTCTCAGGATACTAACTGTACTTAAAATATAATAATTTGTTTACTTAGAAATAAAAGGCAACTTATTTAAATCATCAATAATAATATACTAAAGAGGCCGTGTGGCTATAACAGAAAGGCATTCTATTATTAATTGGTAGTACAGTAGATGTCAAGCTATGTGTTCACTGCAGGTTTTGGGCATGTCTGGGCATGTCTGTAGCACTGGTAGTTTAAGTCCACCAGGGGATGCATTCACAAGAAACGGAGCCAGGCAGGTAGAGACAGCAGAGGAAGAAGACACATCCTGACCAAAGGGAAAAGAGAAAACTTTACAAGTATGGTTCAGGGTCAGTGGACAAGCTTGTGGGGGATGGGGCAGGGGGATAAGAGTAGTGGTGATCTTGACTACATTATTTCCAAACTTTAGGACAAGAAATGTACATCGAGAGCATAAAGAAATATTAAAAAGGGTCTTTTGATAGACATTAGAGGTAGGGGTGGTAGCTACTTCAGCACTAATAGAATGTTAGTGGCTTGGTAGTGATACTGGAGGGTATTGGTGACTTGGGAAAAGACTGAGTACCATTAGAATAAACTTTAGTGTCTTCAATTAGTGTCAGTAATGACATGGGCAGGTATCACTCCCTACAGATGACATCAGTATAGCAAACCAGGAAAGGAGGAGAAAAATAGGAGAAGCTCCATAAATAGCCAAGGGTATTTGATTTTCATTTTTATGTAAGCTATTTCTTAGGAACACATAAATAACATCTTTGGGAAAAATCATAGGGCTAGATTTTTCTCAGAGAAGTTACAGCGTCTTGTTAGAGATATGCCAGATTAGATGGTTGTTTACCTATTGGCCTGACCTATAGTCATTTGCATTTTCTGAGTTTCCATAACCATGAAATGGGATCCAACCTACTTCAAAAAGTTGTTCTAAGACTTTGTAGATATGAGAATGATTTGGAAAGTATAACAATTTCTTTAAATTGGTTCTTGGGTTCTATGCAACTCAGGTTCAAGAAATGAGGATTTAACGTAGGGATCCAAGGGACATTATAGGAAACAAAATCTCAGAAAAATGCCTCATGAGCACTGGAACTAAAGTCTTGTTGTGGATTGAAGGTGGTTCTGAAGAACCACAGTAGCAAGGTGTTCAGGAGTCTCCATTCTAGCGTTCAAATGAAATTACAATTATTTTTTAGGTGTCAGCTTTTTCTGTGTGGCTTTCTTACTCATTCTATCATTATGACATATCTATTGATTGACTTGTGGTACTCCTGAACAATTTCAATGTGTTACCCTTCGATCATAAATGCAAGCAATAAAGGGAACTCCACAAATGGCTAGCTACTTAATTCACCACTCCATACAGCTTCCCTACCTGTTAGGTTCTGGTTTCTTGTGGATACAACTTCAGCTCTCCTATGGAACATCATAGTCCCTCCTATTTTGTGACATCTTTCTATAAATTCTTTTTACCTTAGCTGCCTGATATTTGCCTAACCCATATCTTTATGGGTAGGATGTTATTCTTTTTGCTTTTCAGTTTGTGCCAAGCCATTTGATAAGACCATTGCATGGCTGATGGAATGCCTAGTCCCTGGAACCTTTCTCTCTCTCTCTTTTTTAAATGTTTATTTATTTTGAGAGAGACAGAGACAGTGAGGGAGAGCAGGGGAAGGGCAGAGAGAGAGGGTGGGGGAGAAAGCGTGGGGGAGAGGAGAGCCCAAGTAGGCTCTGCAATATCAGCCCAGAGCCCAATGCGGGGCTCAATCTCATGACCCTGGGATCATGACCTGAGATGAAATCAAGAGTTGGACGCTTAACCAACTGAGCCACCCAGGTGCCCCTTTGAGCCTTTCCTGGACAAAAAGCCACTGGTGGTATGAGAGGTGGGAGTGGAAGTCATACCCTGCACAAAGACAGAGGAGCCTGTAATTGTTTTCTTCTACAAAGGAGATTGGAAGACATTTTTTCTTAGAAGGGAACAATGGACCCGGGAGACTCCAGAATGGTCAAGACCAGTGTAATACTTGAGAAAAGACACTTTGATTGTGATATTAGTTGGCTGTACAAAATCTAAACCTATACTTTAAAGTCTGCTCCTCAGAAAAATCATAGAATTTTAGAGTTAGAAAGGATACTAGAGATCATCTGGTCTAAAATTTTCAATTCATAATTTTCATATTCATATATAATGATGTGTATAATTATATAATACATAGTTTTTCATTATGTAGGCTTTTTATCTCATAACTTTTAGTGCGAAAGTCCAAGTCTGGGTTAAGTGTCTGCTAAAGGTTGGAAGGCTCTTTAGAACAGTGTTAGGTTTAGAGCTTAATGTCCTTTCTTTTAGTTCAACCTGTCTCAGGAAGCTTAGATATATGTTAATGTGGCAATAAACCTTTACCAAGATAGGAATTCAATTTTCTTTGAAACATGTTCACTCTTTTCTTTTTTTGGCCAATACTTGGACATCTATCTTTTACATGGTTTCATAAGGATTCCTTTGTTTTCACTAGTTGGTGATATATACACCTACATTTTCTATAGCTTCCAAATCCTTTCACCTTCCCTTATATATTTACTGCCCTTCATACTCCATATTCATCGTCTCTTTAAAATTCCTCCTATATGATCATCTCTCCCTCTCCATCTCCTCTTGAATTCTAGTAGGTGGTTCTAATTTCTATCAGATATTTGTAGAGGCAAGCTTAAGGCAACACTTTTTGCCCCACTTCAGTCAAAATCTTATGAGGCAGCTGAAAGAAGAGAATTACTGGCTACTGTGATTTATCCAAAGCAGAGATTTTGCTACAAATATAACTAATGACTGTGCATGTATACTATACCTCCCAAGAGGAAAAGCTGTCTTTGACACATAACCTATCATAGAAAGAAATGATTCGTTTCTGTAATCAGTGATAGTATTTATTCACAAGTAATATAAAATAGATGAAATAGAAATATAAGATTTCAATTATGAAATGCAGTTTCACAGGAATGGGCTCTGGAACATGCTGTACAGCTCCCTTTTGTATTTGTGATTATAAAGACGCTGAGAATTAATTAATTAATTAATTAATAATTAATTTTTGATAAAAAGAGAGAGAAAGGGAGAAAGAGCAGGGAAGGGGCAGAGAGAGGAGAGAGAGAATCCTAAGCACGTTCTGCGCTGTCAGTGCAGAGCCCAAGGTGGGGCTCAAACCCACAAACTGTGATCATGGCCTGAGCGGAAACCCAGGATCTGATGCTTAACTGACTGAGCCAACTAGTTGCCCCAAGACACTGACAATTTATTATTGCTTATTTATTTATTTATTTATTAAAAAAAAATTTTTTTAATGTTTATCTTAGAGACAGAGACAAAGCAGGAGCAGGGAAGGGGCAGAGAGAGAGAGGGAGACACAAAATCCAAAGCAGGCTCCAGGCTCTGAGCTGTCAGCACAGAGTCCAACGCGGGGCTCAAACCTACCAGCTGTGAGATCACGACCTGAGCTGAAGTCAGATGCTCAACCAACCGAGCCACCCAGGCACCCCCCCTGACAATTTAAAACAGGTTAAGCGATACACAGAAATAAGTAATATCATGATGTTTACTATCCAGAATGTAGTCAAGAGCCTTGAAGCAAGCTCCTTCCTACCTCCTTTACCAGAATTAAGCTGCTGAGCAGCCAATCTCAGTCCTGAGAGAGCCACATGCTTGTTAAACTCACACAATCTCAGTGCAGTTTCTCAGATGTCTCCTCAAAAGTTACTTTCCTTTTACTTTACTTGTGGTTATCCCAAGCTTCTCGTCTGGTTTTTCTGCCCAGAAGAAGTTAGATACAACAAATTGGAAAGTGTCAGAGAAGAAGGCATGAGAGTCAAGCTCATGGATGTTACCAGGAAGGGACAGCTGGTCAACTAGTAGCCAGGGAGGAGACATAAGGACTACAGAAAACAAGTCCAAATACTGAGAAATGCAAATGGGGATAAATAGTCTTATTAACCTCAATAGCCTTTGAGAAAATTATTACTTTAGAGTAAAATAATGCTCATAATGTGACCATAAATCTTTAAGAACAATAAAATTCTTCAGTATATTCTTTTTAATATGCAGGGTGAAGTGAAATATATTTCACCAAGTTTTTTACTTAAAATATTTAAATAACATAAATAATCTGAATCCTTCACTCATATAGAATATTTTTTTCTCTATCAATTTAGGATAAATGAAGCAACCGCATACAATGGTCGCTCAACTCACTTTAGCTCTGATGAAAAGTCACATACTAATTTTCATGTATTTTACCTAGTTCCTTTTTGTCTCCTCCCCTATCTCAAGAGGAGAGTTCCTTTACAACAACTGTATTATCTTCTGGTTCTTATTTTTTAGCCTCTGACCTCAGGCAATCCATTTAAGAAAACTTTCAATTTCTTCAGAGTATCCTTTTCTTTGTTTCCAGATGCACTGGGCCTAAGGACGTCAATATGATCTGTAGAGGGTTCCAGCACAATTGTTACTTAGTGGTACTCATTAATTTTTCTGGAAGAACTCTAAGTCATTCCTTTTACCTTATACATTTTCTATATAACATTTTAACAACTACCCATCCTTACAGTTATTCATGTCTTGTCTATTGATTTATGAAAAGAAATTCCCAGAAGTCAAAGCCCACAATCTATTAAATCATTTCTTCTTGGAAGTCATTTCTGCATACCTCGGTCCTTCTTGCCTCATCTCCTTAGATGACTTAGTTTTTTTCTTTAACGGTTGCCCCAAATACATTCCTTATGCAGTTTCATTCGGCTTTTATAGAGAGATTTTATCCTTCCTGACACAGCACAGCAATAAAGTGTGCCTCAAGCACGGTACCCATAATCACACCGCTCTCTTTGCTGTCATGCAGAACTGGAAACATTCAGCTAACCTGAAATCCAGCATTATCTAGAGGTCTTTGTTGGCTTTAAGGGTTCCTCCCCCTCCTCTTGAAGGTCTTTTTTTGCTCCGTCTTTTAGTTCAAGTTGAACTTAATTCTCTGCATGATGACTGTTTTTCATGTTCACTCACTATCTTTTGCAGATGCTATGGCATAATTTAATAGTTCCACCTTGATCATTAATATAGTCACAAATATAGATTTGATTTCTCCAAATTATTAGACATAAACTTTATATATATAATAGAAGTGCTTAGGTAAACTGATGCCTCAGGATGGAATAGGAATACAAATCTAGAAAGTTAGTGAAAAAAGAAAACTCCTCCTTTGAATTACAGAAAGGAATGGGAATTTTACATTAAAGTGACCCAAAGCATAGAGTAAAATAGTTTTAGTTGAATTGATACTGGTGAAAGGGAAGCGAATACCACACATATTTAAAAAGTGATATAGGGGCACCTGGGTCACTCAGTCATTTGAGCATTTGACCCTTGATTTCAGCTCAGGTCATGATCCCAGAGTCATGAGATCCAGCCCTGTCAAGCTCTTGCTGAGCATGGAGCCTGCTTGAGATTTTCTCTCTCTCTCTCTCTCTCTCTCTCTCTCTCTCTGTCTCTCTCTTCCCTCCTCTACCCTGCTTGCACCCTCTCTCTAAAATAAAGAAAAAAAATTGTTAAAAGGTATATAGGGTGGAGATATATAAAAAAAAGGGTCTGCTTGAGAACTACTATGTATGGCCCTTACACTTTTCTCCGTGTTCACTATCCTGGGGGTTTTGTGTAATACAACAAATGAGTATACTAGAAAGACTGCTTATAACTCAAGATTCCACAGCAGTCAGTAAGTTTATACATTTGTGCCATTTTTTCTCATTTCCTTAAAGATTTAAATTAGATTTGTTACCCGAGGCTCCTAAAATTTCCTATTTGAAAAATGATATAAATTTTTTCGTGTAATCTCCAAAGTGCTTCCAAAACAAGATAAACACATTTTATAAAATATTTTAATTCTAATAATGAGTCAGAAAACATTTAATCTACATGAACTAATTTTTCCTAAGTCTTAAAAATTTTTTTCTCTAAGTGATTTTTCAGAAATTAAGATTTCTGAAATAGCCATTTATGGAAAACTTTGTTTACTTTCTAACTGTATAAATATCTCTTTGTTTTCTTGCCAGATGCCATAGAGAGATCTTTACCATGATATCTTCCAGGAGTCCTACCACTAGATTATTCTCATGCTTACATGTCTTAGAGTGGAAAATGAAAATGGAAGAACCAGGCAAAATTTTGCCCTTATAAATCATTAGCAAGTTAAAATTGTACCATCAGATAAGGAATATGCCTTTAAAATATTTGAATCTTGGGCGATTTTAGCTCAATATGGATAATTAAGTGCCAAAAGGAAGACCTCTGCTTGACATGATAAGAGAAAAAGACATAGAAACTTTCTAATGAAGAAAGACATCTCAGTGGATTTGAACTCATTACTTTTGATAACTAAGGAAGATATTTCATTTACAAGTTTATCACACCAACTAATAATAATAATTTATCTACATATGTCGCATTTCATCCAGCAATCTCAGACAAACATCTAACTGATCTTCTCAACCCCCGGTGAGACTATGGTACCTGGGAATATTACAGGCATAAATTAGCTCTAGAAAGATCCTCCATATTGTCTCTAAGTTTGAAAGAGGATATTACCAAGAAAATGTTTTCAATGGAACATAACAGTTTATTTTTTTAATGGCTTTTTTTCTTAGTTCATTGACTTTTCACTCATATAAATCAAGTCTCATTTTAAAATTCAGGATCAAAGGAAGGATGCAAGTATTAAAATAAGTATTTCTCAAATGTCACAGGTTCTCTATTTTCCCCTTCAGAGCAAGCAGCAAAATCTATTTCAAGAATTTATGCCGTGTGTTTTTTGAGTGCTTCATGAAAATAAAGAATAAAATTTTGTTTGTTTTCTTCAGTACTATCTGCTTCATTGAAATTAGATTCAATTTGGCATTTATTTCACCTGAATTTTTCTTTTTTCTACCACTGGCAATGACATTCAATATTTTCCAAACTCTGCTCAAAATGGCATTTAAAGGTTCTACTCTTATCTGACCCAGCATTTTAATATCTCTTTCATATTATCCCATTGCCATGAATAAACCATAGCAGGCTCTCTTTGGTTCTTAGGTCTCCTAGAACTACAAGTTTACAAGTATTGTTTGAAAAACAAAAGGGCTATTTTTAATTTTAATTGTGGCTAACATCCTGAAGTAGATCCTGAATTTCCCAATCATGTTGCTGAGCCTACCTTCAAACTTGGTGGGTGGGAACTGAGCAGTAGTCATGTGGAATGGCCTTTAATTGAGGTATCAGTTTAATACAACAAAGCACAACATGCATATTCATCTGTTCATGCATTCAGACAACAAACATTTGCTGACCAAAGTTCTGAGAACACAGAGATAAATAGGACACAGTCAAGACTGTAATGAAATCCCCGATACAATGTCAACACAGTGTGCAAGGTGTTCGGGGAGCAGAAAGTCTGAGAATCTAACTCTGTCGAGAGTCAGGGAAGACCTCATTGATGAGCTATTTGGCCTCTATTGGCTGAGTAAGAATATAACATGAAAAGCAGGATTTCAAGAATCCTCCTGGACATTTAGAAATAATTGAATGGAAATATATTATACTCCAATGTTCATAATTATTATTTATATAAATAATTATGCCTTACCAGATTGGGCCATGCTGTCTGTCGTCCACGCAGTGAAAACAAACCCATCGTATCCACTAGAAAAATAATTAAATATAAGCTCCAGGTTCTAGGGGTCAGAAAACACAAAATAACAATACTGTTTTTGACTATAAACATAGTAAAATAGCTTTAAATTAAATGTAGACTATAAGGAGAATCAAAAGAGATATTTAATCCTAAAATTCTATAAAAAGGAAAGAGCACAATACAAATGTAAGAAACCACTATAATAAAAAGAGTAAACTTTCAACTTAGCCATAAGAAAGCCAAAAAACTTCCTTTTGATAATCCTTAAATTAAATTTCATTTTTCAGAATGTGTCTCTTTTTCTTGAAGGCATCCACAGTCTTCCACATGATGCCTAAGTGTAGCCAGACTGAAGTGACAGTCTTTAGGCATTTCTTCAAAGAAAGGAATAAGATCTGACAGATTCCTTTGCACGAGGGGAAAAGGCATAGAAGGACAAGGTCTGGTGGGAATCTTAACATTACTCTCTCCATCTGCAAGATAGTCCTTCTCTGCTATACTGTGATAATAGCTTCTGAAGGTGTTAGCACCCAGCAAGACATCTCTCTGTTTTTTTCTTTTTTTGAAAAAAAAATTACATAGCTTTTACTTTTGGATTGGGACTTATCCATTGTCTTTAAAAATATACACACTTATCCCGATAATCTGTTAGAGTTCAGTTTAGAAATACTAATTTTCACTACTTGACAGGTAAAATATGGAACCAATTTAGAAAACAAACCAAAAAAAAGAAAAAGAAGTAAATTGACAAATTAAAAACAACAACAACAACAACAACAACAACAACAACAACATGGTCTCTCTTTTATATTGCTGTCATATGATTGTGGCATTATCAGTATTTTGAAGTCACACTGAAGTGTAACTGACCAGATGTAGCATAATACCTAAATTGCCTCATTAATGTTGAAGTGTATAAATGGCAACTTGTATAGTCAAACAACCTTGTTTACAGTTTCAACTGGTTGGCTCTGAGTACAAGTACTTCAGGACACGTGGAAGGAATATATTTTTGTAAAAGGATGTGTGATATGAAAACATCTAGGCCCAAAGTAATTTCTCCATCTGAAGTAATCTGAAAGGACTTCATGATATCATGAAAGGCTTCGGCTGCTATTTGGTGGTACTTGCTCCTGCACCAACTGCCTAGTTATGGGCGTAGCCAGTGGAGGTGCTTATTATATACTGTGGACCACAACATTCCACATATGATGCCTATAGGTCCACAAAAGTTTGAACCAGTGTATGGAATAGGCAATTATACTATAGTACATTTATACAGGAGAGCTATGGTAGCAGGAGGGGGGAGAAGAAAGCATGCTCAGACTAAGTATTAGAGTAGCTTGATTGGCTTGTATTGGTTTTATGGGTATATCTAATAAATCAGGTAAGATATACAAGATATGCTACAGACCAACTGTTAATCCCTGGAAAAGTGGGAATTAAACTTCTAGTTTTAGTTCTGAACTAGTTGGAGCTTGCACTTTCAATCAATTAATATAAATTTTGTACTGTGCCAGTCTGAATCCATTCTGGTTAGTTAGTGCCTGTTCAATAATGACTGCTAACATTTTGAATATTATTCCATGTTGGTATCTAAAGGAAGTGTACCAGGCTACATACTTTCATTATAATTGTATTTAATAGTACCATATACACTGGACTTGAAAATCAAAAAGATAATATTTAATCCGCTGATAATCCTTTATAACTGTTCTTCACTGTCCTTCCTAGCTCTGTATTTTTGCAATGAAACAGGTATTATACTGGGAGCTTTGCGTGAAAGAACAGAAAGACATTGTTCATGCACTCAAGGAGTTTACTAAGATAGATAAAATGATTAGAGAACAGTTAAGTGCCAAACTGGGTAGAAATTATTATAAAAACCACAGATATTCAGAGGAAGTTATAATCACTGTAGGGAGCAATAAAAGATGATTTCAATGAAGAGATCAGTCATAAACTGGTCTTGAAAGAATGTGAAGATTTGAATAAATGAAAGATGAGACAAAGGAAATGTTACAATCCAGGAAGTGGAAATGTGCACGGACAGTATAAAATGCAGTGAAAAACAAACAAAACAAAACAAAACAAAACTGAGAGCAGTGAAAGATAAGGCTGCCAGGGGCTCTTCTCACTTCCAAAGAGCTTCAAAAGCTGTGGTTAACAGGCAGGGAAGGGCTGCTAATCAGACTAGGTGAGGTGCCTTGACCTGGACCAGGCCCCTTTTCTCTGGGTGCCAAAACGTCACATGCAGGCACAGATCCTCTTTCTTTCTTTTCTTCTACCCTGGAAACTAGATCTGTAAAAGGATTAAGGACTTCTTCTTGGGTCAACTAGCTCTCGTTCTGCTGCTGCTGCTGCTGTTATTTTCTCACCCATCAGGCTGAGAGATAAGCCCTTCTCAAGGCAGGCACTTATTCTTACCTACTTATTGCCTCTCAGTCTGTCTGTCTCTATCTGTCTTCCCCAATCCTACCAGCACTTAGCTTCCCAGGAGTTCTTATTATCTCAGGCTTGGTGATTTGTTTATGGCACTATCTGGCCTTTGCAGGATGAGGGGGTTGTGCTTAGGCCTAAACCTCCAATTGCTCATCAGTTTTCTGGAATAACCTGAAGGTTTCAGACACCTTGCTAATATTACATATAATTCATATTCTCATTTGCCATTGCTCTTTGTGTATTTATCTCCCTTGAGAACCTCATTAGGACAAGGGCTGCATGGCAGGACAGGATATGGGAACTCCTGGTTCTCTTAGCCCAAGGCTGTAATGGGATCCTCATGCTACCATTATAGTCTAATGGAAAGCAGGCAAAATAATTTGAACTTGACATAGTATATTAAAAGAACCCAAAGGATTCTGAGCAGTAAAGTAACAATAATAAAACAGTGTTGTGGCCATGTCTGCAGAAAGAATTACGAAGGAGGGAGATGGAGATAGGTAGACCAGATAGACAACAATCCCAGTTGTCTAGATGTAAGGCAGGGTGGCAGTGGTAGGAAACATGATGAAAGACAGATCTGAGAGGCATTATTAAAGAAAAAATGACAGGACTTGGTGACAAATTCAATGCAGAAGTGATGATGAAATATTCAAAGGTGACTTGAGGGCTCCTATTTGGGAAGCCTGGAAGGTTAGTGATTTTATAGCACTAAAGAGAACATGAGGGATAGAGCATCTATTTTTTTTCTTATTATTTCTCTTTTTTTTAAAGAGGGATGTAGAAAAAACCTAGTGAAGGTGAAATGACTATAGGATGTCTTTTAATACCATATTTTTTGTTGAAACATAAGATTAGAAGGCAGGAGATCATAAACCAAATCATGCTACAGGACCACAAGGGCAGATAGGCTAATTAATAGAAGTCGTGAAGAATGAATAAATGGCCTAAAACAAAGTACCAGGAATTGGGCTTTGTGGAGGTAACCTTGGCTAGGGCACATGAGGAGGAAAAGATAGAAAAAGCAAGGTTGGCAAGGTAGAAGGAGAGCCAGGAAAGGCCACTAGGCAAAAGGAATGAAAGAGGAAAACTAAATAATGTAAAACATTAAACATGTAAAACATGTTTATGTAAAACAATGTCGAGATGGGGCACCTGGCTGGCTCCATCAGTGGAGCATGTGACTCTTGATCTTGGGGTTATGAGTTCGAGCCCAACATTGGGTATAGAGATTACTTAAAAAAAATCTTAAAAAAATATCAAGATGGATGTGATCAACACAAAAACTACCTTTTGATTATATAAATCTCTGAGCAAATAATTATATGATGGAGAATTTAAAGTAACTCCTCAATTTTAATCCCCAATTTCTTTGCTTCTATTCAGACTCATTCTGAGTAACCTGTAAAAGTAGAGAGTACCTTATGAGGACCATCTATATAAATTCCTTTCACATGTTTGAAGACTACTGTTTTTTTAAGCCATTCCTTTCTAAGTTAAATGATTTTAATTCCTTAAGACCTATGCTTTTTTTTTTTCCAGTGCTGTCTTATGAACTCTTCCAAATGCATTAGATATTGATGGTACCTAAGATAACCCCCCCAAAAACCCCAAAACTCCGATTATAGGGTCTGCCTAAAACTATAGAAATAGGGAGAATTTGTGTAATCCCTGAAATCTTTTTATTTTTAACGTTTATTTATTATTGAGAGACAGAGAGAAACAGAGCATGAGCTGGGGAGGAGATGAGAGATGGGGAGACACAGAAGGTGAAGCAGGCTCCAGGCTCTGAGCTGTCGGCACAAAGCCCAACATGGGGCTTGAACTCACAAACTGTGAGATCATGACCTGAGCTGAAGTCGGATGCTCAACTGACTGAGCCACCCAAGTGCCCCAATCCCTGAAATCTTGGAACATGACAGGGATTATATAAATTCTCCCTAGAAGATGTTTTGACTTATTAGTAGTTTCAGTAAGCAAGAATAAACTTATTTCAGTAAATTTCAGGACCTAATTATATATAATTTCAGGTCCTAATTATATATAATTATATATATATATAATTTTATATATAATATATATTATATATATAATATATAAATATATATAATATATATATTTATATATAATATATATAATATATATTATATATAAATATATATATAATATAATATATATATATATATATTTGCATTGTTAAGGCTAAGCTTCTAAATTCTTAAGAATGTTGACTGAAAGACAAGATGCAATCCATAGAGTTGGAACTTCTATATGTCAACAATCAAAAGAATGATATTTACTGGCATCAATAAGGAAAATGAGAAATATGAAATAAAAAGAAACAATGGAAATGGACTTGCTATAAACCTCAGTCTGTGTTATGTCACAGTGGGAAGTCGTTTTCAGAGAAACAATCTTGGGGACAGAATGCATCCAGTTCTGCTAATCTTGTTAGCTATTTTGTAACTTGCATAGTAAGTTAAAGGTAAGAACATTTCAAAGATGAACAGAAACATTAGGGCTTTGGTTCCCAAATATTGGACAGAAGTATGCAGGGCTAAGTGTTAGAAATTTTTTCAAGCCTTTACAAATTGTACCTCAAGTCATAGTATGCCGATAATACAGTTAAAACTATATTTCAACAGTTATTTCTATATAAGATTTTGGGCTTGGGGCGCCTGAGTGGCTCAGTCGGTTAAATGTTCGACTCTGGCTCAGATCATGATCTTGTGGTTTGTGAGTTTGAGACCCTCATCAGGCTCTCTGCTGTCAGTACAGAGTTGGCTTCGGATCCTCTGTACCCCTCTTCTGCCCCTACCCCACTCATGTGCTCTCTCTCTCTCTCTCTCAAAAATGAGTAAACATTTAAAAATATTTTTGGCTTAATTAATGCATTTGGTCCACAATAGCAGAAATTTTATCTATTTTATTTCTTTAAGGCCATCTAGGAAAAGTCTAAGCTATTTCTCCAATAATCTTCAATATCCTGAAGTACTAAATGTTCCTTCAACCTGCTCTTGCATATGTAGTGAATGGCAACTGCCTAGAAGGATCCAGTCCACCACATATCATTATTATGGTCATATTTTCTTAATAAAGAGACTGGGAAACAGACAATATTGTTGAGCTTCTAACACATACAAGATACATGGATACATTTTCACTTAATTTGCATAGCGGTTTTATGACCTAAGGATCATTCCACTTTATATCTCAGTAAACAGACTCAGAGAAGTTAGTAACTTGTCAAAGGTCACATCCCTTGTAAAATGGAAGAAGTGGGAGTTGAAGTGAAGACTCTCTACCTATAAATACCTTGTTCTTTAGTTATTGGTCTAGTCAGATGGAGAGGAGTTTAAGGTAGGGTATAAACATGCCTATGAAACCACTGGCAGCCAAACATGAGGCTTCTGTACAAAAGGTTTAGTCCAGCCAAACTTCTTCACATTATGAAACTAACTCTATTCCCACAAAACTGCCAGACTGCTAAAACTGCAGACAGTTCCCTTAGGAATAGAGAGGTTTATATTTATTTATTTATGTTTTTAATGTTTGTTTATTTTTGAGAGAGAGAGAGAGAGACAGAGAATGAGCAAGGGAGGGGCAAAGAGAGAGAGAGAGAGACATGGAATCCGAAGCAGGCTCCAGGCTCCAAGCTGTCAGCAAGATCCTGACATGGGCCTTGAACTTACAAACTGCTAGATCATGACCTGAGTCAAAGTAGGATGCTTAACCGACTGAGCCACCAGGAATCCCAGGGATAGAGAGGCTCAGAGGTCCACTGGGGCACCTAGGCGGCTCAGTCAGTTGAGTGTCCGACTCTTGATTTTGGTTTGGATCATGATCTCATGGTTCATGAGTTCAAGCCCCACATTGGGCTCTATGCTGACAGCGCAGAGCCTGCTTAGGATTCTCTCTCTTTCTCTCTCTCTCTCAATGAATAAATAAACTTTCAAAAAAATAAATAGAGGTCAACTGAGTTAAACAAACAAACAAATGAGCATTACTCATTCTTCCTGGTTTTTCTTTTTCCAGCTGGATACCTTTCTTTTCATTACTTGAAGTAAAGCAAGAAAAAAAATTCTTTGCAAATATTTCCTTAAGCAAGATAAAACAAACATTTGATGAAAACACCTTCAACAGTTAAACTTGTTCCAAGAAAAACATCTGGATCAAAGTACCATTTTCAGGGGAGAACAAGAATAAAACAACAAAACAAAAACATGAAGAGCATATTGGCCATTCCTAGTAATACATCAAGTATAAGCAGTTAGAGTAATATATAATGACCATTTTTCCACTCCTTTAATCAATACTGTTAAGTATTATTCAGGGCAAAGCTGATCCACATTGGTAGTAGAAGTCTCTTGCTTGGGCGTATGGGATGGGGAACTGGAAGAGTTGTAACATGGAAACTCTGGATCTGAGGGCTGGCAGTATTCCTCTGTGTGGACTGAAGAGGCAGAGAAAGCTATGCCACAAGACAGAGCAAATGCTGAGACAGAACAGAGATGACAGAGGGAGTCCTGTTAGTTTCTAGAAGGGCAGTTTAGCTCAGTGTTCAAGGGCATGGACTCCATGGCACATGCAGCTCTGTTTCAGCTTGCCTTCATCATTTATAAGCTATGTGACCCTGGTACGTTACTTAACCTTTTTTCTGCTTTCTCTTCCTCATCTATGAAATAGCGATAAATAGTACCGACTTTATAGGATCCGTGTGTGCACTAAATAGCTTAATACATGGATGCATGCTTATACGAAGGCCTGGTATCTAGGAAGTATGATGCTATAGACTGACTTGTATTCTTCCCAAATTCATATATTGAAACCTTAACCCACAATGGACTATACGTGGAATTAAGGCTTTAGCAGGTAATTAAGGTTAAATGGGACCATAAGGATGGAGTCCTAATCTGACAGGATTGATGGCTTTGCAAAAAGAGGAAGAGAGAGAGAGAGAGAGAGAGAGAGAGAGAGAGAGGTTGCTCTATTCCTTTAAGTACATGCACTGAGGAAAGGCCATGTGAGGACACAGTGAGAAGGCAGCTGTCTGCAAGCCAGGAAGGGAGACCTCACCAGAAACTGAACTGGCTGACACCAAGATCTTGACCTTCCAACCTCCAGAACAGAGAGAAATAAATTTCTGTTGTTTAAGCCACCCCGTCTCTGGTATGTTGTTATGGTGGCCTGAGTGGACAATGTAAACATGATGTAAACATTTGCTGTCATTATTGGTCTGATTTTAGTTCCTGGTTATAGTTCTGATGACTTTCTGAGGGCTAGCCAGCTCCCATCTTGAGGTTCTGGGAGACAGTGAAACATCATCATCACTAATTTCCTACATTTGCTTAAGTCAGCTTCTGTAATTGATAACCAAAGAGTCTTACCAATAAATGACATTGGATGTTAATGTAGACAAAAATGACTTGTAGACCATGGCTGGGATGAAAGTACCATCGAGGAGATGAGATTTAAGCTGGAACTTAAAAATGGCTAGACTTTGAAAAGGTGGAGAGAGGGAATGCTCTGAGACTATGGCATAGAGTCATGTGTGCTGGGCATGTCACAGCGGTACACACCAGGCTCAAGAGTAATAATCTGAATCTGAAATTTGGATTATTCTGGATTAAGTAATCACAGTTACAGAGAACTATTTACCAATGTATCTTAAACATATTAAAGGTACAAATGTCAAATTCAAATATCCAGATGATTTAATAAATGTAAAGCCTGGTTAAATAGGTGAGGTAAAAAATTCATTTTTCTCTTTTTTATTATGTTTGGTGAGGATGCAAATGCTATGAATTCCCTCAATGTTATCCATAACTGTCATTGCATAGAATTAGTTTTTAAAAGTTCAAATTCTCTCAGGAGTCTAGCGAATTTCTTGGCTCTTCTAGATCTTTGTCAGACAGATGATTCTATGCCTTCTACTGATGAAAGCCTCTTCAAATGTAATATTAAAATAGACACATAATTGCCTATCTGTCCTTTAACACCACTTCATTTACAATTCTGAGTGAACTATCCTGTAAAAATCAAAAGGGTATCTAAAGTCTTGCTCCCTAAAACAAACTCTTGTTTATAGGAGATCTCAAGGGTGAATTTCATCACTACTTCCTTTTAAAACTCTAATCAAACCATTCTAAAACAAAATTATTACGTATATTTCCCCAAATAGCTCATAAAACTAAAGACTCAAGAAAGGCATTGCCTGAAAACTATTACTTAAATGTTGCTATTTAAATATGCACTGAGACATATTTTGACCCCAAATAATTTTTTTAATTGAGAAAGCATGTTCCATGAATACATTTTCCAGTGTCACTTAAAATGGCCAAGAGGAGACATGCCTTTTGACCTGAGCAGGTTGCTGGAAGGCAGGGAACTCAATTTTATTTTCTATGGCTTTTCACAAAGTCATGACCTGTCAATATCCATTCTTCTTTGCAAAAAAAACTGGCCCACTCTTTTAGGTGTCATCTCTTTTAGGAAGACATTCATGAATTCCCAGGCTGGTGAAGGAAAGTACTCATTCATTCAGTAATTTGTTCATTCCTAAAACACTTACTGATTATTTTGTATGTGTCAGGCAAACATTCTAAGCAAAGAATCACACAGAGCCAATACAGCTTAGGGAAAAACATGCCACAGAGATATCTATTGTAGATATCTCAGGTAGCCTGTGTCAAGCTTTCAATACTCTCTGGTCAAGAGACTGGTCAAGTACTCACTCACTCACTCACTCACTCACTCTCTGGTCAAGTACTCACATGCAACAAACTGGTTTTTCATTGTGTGCTAGTTTCCTTGTTTTCACTTAAATTCAGTCCCTTGTATACGGTCTTCAGTTAACAATAGTCTAAGATGCTTCATGATTTAGACAACATGACAATATTCAAGAGTATAATAATATTCAACTCGTCTTATTAGTCCTTGCTTCTCCAAGACAATCCTTGATCCTTCTGTTTTCGTCACTTAAAAAACTAAGATGCCAGATCTTGACCTGTTTTTCTTGCTCCTAAGGCATGATTCAGTTTCTGTGCATAGGTTTTAAAGGAGCTTAGTTTTTGCCTTTTTCCTGGGTTCCTTCTTTCCCCAACTTGAAAAACAATGGATTAAAAGCATATAGTTTGAAGTCAGGTAGAACTGAGGTTCATAACCTATTCCACCAGGTAGTAGCTGTGTCCTTCTGGACAAGTTACATAACCTCTCTGAAGCTCAGTTTCCATAATTGAAAATAGGGATAACAATATTCATCTAAAAGGGTGACTGTGAGGATTAAATAATAAATGGATGGTTTAGCATGAGGAATATACAGTCTTTATGGCTTTGCCCCTGGCCCGTGACCAGTTTTTTCTCTTTTCTTTTTTTTTCCCAATTAGGTCTAAACTAACTTGCTTTTAAGAATGGTCTCCCTATTCTGTGGAGCCAAGCTTCTTCATCTTAACTGACTGTTCTTATTTATACTTTGGGTGTGCTCACATTGTAGTCATATGGTCTTGGAAGGGAATTTCATCTTTTCCTGGACCTTAACTCTATCATATTAGCTCCCTTTCCTGGCCAGACACAAGTTTTATGTCTTTCTGTTACCAGCTCTCCCCACTTCTCTTTGTGCTCCTGATGACTCATTACTTCTGTGGTCCTTCCACCCCCTCTAACTCCAGGGAAAGACCCTATAGAATCCCATCATCAACACCAAAACACTTTCAACCTCAAGTGAAAACAATGGCCACCATTTCTAGCAAGAAATATGATTTACCTTTATTCACTGAGCAGATAGTGTGCACATGGTCTTAGACAAGTTCTGAATGCACTGGAAAGTAGTTTAGACACCCCTATATAAGATGTATATCACAGTGATATAAATTGATGGTGGGGAGAACTGGTTCTCTAAGAGTTACATTAGTGATCCTTCTGGCTCTACATGTCTTTGCTGTGGTAATTTCAGATGTTTTATTCTTTCATCATGTATAAATTTTAGAATCCACTTGTTTTAATCCAGTTCCAAGGGGCCAACAGGACAATAGGAACACAATTTCTTTTCTGGACACACTTCTGTTCTGTCAACAGGAAAGCCTTCCATTTGAAGTGTGATCTGATCATCTTCCACAATCAGACCAGTGGCCTTTTCTCTTTTCTCATCTATTCTCATTCATTAACTGCCACACGCTTTCAGAAACTTTGAGAGTTTGATGACATCCCACTCTACATGCACAGTATGATCATAACACATATTTACAATTAATATATTTCCCATATAATATATGCAAGAAAAAATCCTCTGAATCGTCTGTGAGGAATAAAATTACCATGTGTGTGAAGGAAATGAAGTGGTATCTTTTCTCTTCTTTTGCTAAGTTAAAATGACTATCATTTGGCTAAATTCTTACCCTGAAATTCTCCAAGGAGCCCTGTCTACATCACGGACTAATAGACTGCAAAAATTTTCTGGGCAATAAAAATGGTGTTTTAAAAATTAATGAAGAGAAGCAAAATGAGAGAACTCATTGTTCTATTTATTTTATCATTTCAGAAATGTTTCCTAGTATAAATTATACATATAGTATATAAATTATTTTATAACAGTCAGTGGACCATTAATTTTTTTTTGGTCAGGGGGAGAAAAGTGAGGTTAGAAAAGAGTGGTTGAGGGAAGGACACCTTCTTTTCTTCACTGTCCTGGTAAAAGGACTTCAGGGCTTAAAAGGTAAGTTTGAGCCAGAAACAAGTACAATGACTTTTGTATTAAAAGAAGCAAACCTATGACAGATATAAAAGGAAAACACAGGGGTGAACCTCCAAAATTTATGTACACTGAAATGTTATTAGAGACATCTCCCCTGGTGGGGGAAAAGAAAACTGTATTTGAAATAAATATATGCTATTCTTTGCCTTGGTTTCTTTTTAGTTATTTTCCATTACCAACACCTTTTCAAAGAATTTATTAGTAAGTGAATATTTTTCTTTAAAATAATAAATTTTAAATTAAAATTTCAATAAATATTAATTAATTAATCTGTTTCCTGTATATTTAGTAATAAATATTTAGGGGCTGGGTGGCTCAGTCGGTTAAGTGCCCAACTCTTGATTTCAGCTCAGGTCATGATCCCATCATCATGAGGTCCAGCCTAGCACTGGGCTCTGTGCTGATAGTGTGGAGCCTGCTTGGGATTCTCTCTCTCTCTCTCTCTCTCTCTCTCTCTCTCTCTCTCTCTGTCTTTCTCTGCCACTCTCCCACCCTTTCTCTCTCTCTCTGTCTCTCTCTCTCAAAATAAATGAATAAATATTTTTAAAAAGAAATATTTAGCATTAAATTCTGTGGATTGTGGTTTAGCTAACATTCTCATTTACTCAGGCAAGTTAGCTGTCTACCCTGAAATATCTACAAAAAATATCTCTATGGTACATTCTTTCTTAAGCTCTATCAGCTCTATGATATTCTTGGTTGACTCAGTCATCATTTTCTTTGATGGTCTTTCTTGAGACTACTTGCCCACCACACAGAATCCTAAAGAACAACTATTAAATGATAGAGTTTATAGAGACCACTATTAAATTAAAGTTTGGGCAAAATAATAATAAAAAAGCATGCAAATACCATTAATAATCTTTGAGACAGTAAGCTTATTAAAGAAGACAGGTGAGTAAAAGCAGACTGGAAAACAAGTATAGTTTGCTTCCTCAAGTCACCTTTACTGGGAAAACAAACAAACAAACATTTTATTCTCAAATAAATTGGTGATTTGGGTTGCATCACAAAGTAGGTGGACAAAGAACCACAAATCAGATACCCTTCTGTTAACATGAAGATTACCAGGTACTTTGATAATGTAATGAATTTTCCAGGCAAGCACCAAGAACTGAATCCAGTCCAGATGTGATGATAGCACGTTAATAAGCTAATTCCTTTAGCTACCTCTTCATTTTCTGAGGCTCATTCCCAGAGTGGCAATGCCATTAACTCTGGATGAGGTGCTTTGCCCAATAAATACCTCTTGATTAAATTCGCTGATTGGGCCTTCTCTGCTCACTTCACTCTTTATCCCTCTGGGAAATAAACTCTCACACGGTATACTTCACAGGACACAGAAGAGGCTCCAGAAACAGTAGGAACATATACGGACTGAGCGAACAAATGGCTGAATGAACAGTTCATAAGACATTAAAAGTTAAACTAGCATTGCTAGGTTAGTGGTCACTAGACAGGGTAACAGAATAATAAAGTAAAGACACTGCAGAAATGGATCTATAGATTGCATTACTCTACATGACTACATTGTTCTTTTTATTTAATTTAGAAAATCTTGTATGAAGAAATACAATTTAAACTTTTATTTTATTAAAATATATGGGAGGTGGGTGGTGAGATGTATACTTATTTGAAAAAGTTTTCATCATTCATCATAATCTTCTGTAAGAAAAGCTAAGAAATGGTTGCTGGCTGGTTCCTCCCCTGAAGATCATCTAAGAGTACTTTGCAATTTAAGGGAAAATACGAAAAAAGGTTTTAACCAAGACAAACTATCTGGCACATTTCCTTCAAGGAAAGAAATCTCACAGAAGCAACAGGTGCCTTTTTTTTCCCCCACGGTGGTATCCATCAAAAATAAGACAATGAAAAAATAATTAAAATGTGGCATAGACAACAAAAATGGAGTCTATAATCCCCACTCTTAATGCAACAAATATTGTACAGGATATCCACTTAATAGCCACAATACTGAAATTTGGCTGAAATGTTACAACCCAGCAAACAGGGTTCATTAAAACAATCTTCTTATGAGTCAAGGAGTGATATATTAGGGAAATAATGTTCATAAAAAAACCTAGTTTTTGACAATTGGCACCATAAAGCAGTTATTATCTCTGATTAGTAAAACAGTTTGTTTGAAAGCAATCAGTTCTGAAGAATACAGACAGGAGGGCAAGTTATAAAACATATGAGGTTTATATAGAAGGCCATTATTTTACAAACAACAAATGATTTAAAATGCTCTGAACTAACAATTATTTGGAGTCACTTTCATGTTATAGAACTCAATAAATAATACTTTTTAAAAAAAAAAACTTCACACAGTTTGTCTTGATCTTCTTGTAATTGTAGGGCATTATTAGTTTCATGTGTATCATGTTTCTGGATACTGGGTGTTGAAAGATTTATTCACGTTGAGCTGTGCCTGAAGGTAATCTTAGTTTTCATAAAACCTAATTCTACAATTATAACCATCTGAGAAAATGAGTATTCTTCCTATCTAACACTGTAGTAAGAAGAAACATTCTTATTACAAGCCTGATCCACACAAGTGATTTTTTTTCATTTTCCTTAAATTCTTTAATTTTTTTTTTCTTATTAGACCCTCAACCCACAAATGTTCAACTGTCATAAAAGATCAATGTTACTGAACTGCCAGCATTAATCTTTTGTTTGAAATGTATAAAGAAAGACAAATAAAGGAGACATTGCAAAATGTCTTTGTGAAGTGGAAGCAGATATTGAAATGATAAATAACATAACCTGCAAGCACTAGTTATAATGTTCTTGGGTAGAAGAAATTCCTAAATACCAAAGACGGCGGCATGACTGTCAGGTGCTCTATAAATAAACCATGGACAATTCCTGACATTGGACCTTTCATTCTTGCAACACTATGCTAAATAAGCATGCTCTCCTTGCCTGTCTGAATTCTACATGCCCATTTCCAGAAATGCCGCTGCAGATAAGTAACACTGTCATGTTTGTTTTGTCAACTACATGCTGATTATCCTTTCCTATCTGCAGTTGGGGAACATTATCAAGTTCAGAAGCAATCTCTCAGAGAACCTTTCCTAATGTGGCTGTATTCGATCATTTCTGTAAGCGACTTCCATAAGCAAACTTTTCAGAAGCACACATGTATTTTCCAGGATTTGACTTTTAGACCATGATAAAAGGAATGACTTAACCAGTAAGGCTTTGGGAATTTAAAACCAAAAGGAGGATGAAGTCATTCATTCTATGTATTTTCATTTACTCCCTGAAAATGCAATACTGGAGGATGGCATATCCAATTTTTTGAGATGCTTGTGCAATGACCCTACTTTCTCTTCCTTTCTAACCTCTTCCTATTTGTTTTATTTTATTTTGACAAATTGTTTATGAAGCATTTGCAACTGATGCACATATCACAAAATTATTTCTGCCAAGCTTCCTCTGTGACCTGCCCGTGGGACATGACATGCTCCAAGATGCATCGCTCTATCAACCCACATTTTTCCAGGACAATGCAAATTATGACAAATTCCATCATCCTGCATTATGTGCTTCATGCTAATCTCACTAATTCTGAAGAATCAGGAGGGCCCGCTGTTCCGCTGAAGGGCATACTGTCTGATTGAATGATAGGAAAACCACATTCGCCATCCCCTTCTCACAATCCCAGCTGTGGCCACCACTGCCCCACTTCTGCCAGGCAACTGCTCTTGCTGTGTAACTTCCATACCAGAATTAACTTCACATCGGCTGAGCTGTCTGCCAGGAAATTACACATCGCCAACCAAGATGGTGCTCAAGTCCAGAAAATAAAAGGCATTTGGTGGTAAAACGGAAAGAGGAAACTGTATTTCTACTGACTGCTGGATATCCAGATTTATTTTCAGCTATTTAAAATGAAGAGGGAAGACCAAACTTATCAACTAGATGCTAACAACCAGACAGACTTGAATGCTTTTGACCCAGAAGGCTTTTGCTACTGGATCACTGCAAATGGCCACCTGAGAAGTCTGAACAGCTAACCTTGAAGATAATCCTTCTGTGCTTCAGAAGGTGGCAGTATTACTACATGAAAGAAGCCTAAAGTCTACGTGCTATTCTATGGCCACATTGCTGAAATAAACATGTTTAATTCCCAAAGAAACGTATATTTTATCCGGTGGCATAATTTACTTATAACATTAAAACTCAAACACGGAGCAATTTGTAGCAATAACCATGATTATGCTGTTAGTGGCCCAAATGTCACTGTCTAGATTAGGCTAAATGATACCTAGCACCGAAGAGCTACTATGATTTATTTTTTATGATCACGGGTAGAACTTGCATGCTTAAAAGGCTCACCAGAAAACTGCCTTCAATAAATAAAAAAGGATGAAAAGATTGAAAGAATCTTGTATTATTGTTCGGAGATGTGCTTGTAAAAAAATGTCACAGGAATGAGGTAAATTTTAAATCTCAGAGACACTTCCAAAAGGAAAAAAAAATAGAGGGAAATATCTTGAACATTGCTAATGTTATGTTTTAGATTTTAAAATATTTTGTTGTAAGCAAATCATTCATCTTATAGAATAGTAAATTAAAACATATCTAAAGTGTTTTGTCCTTTTATGAGTGTCTTCTGAAATGTCAGAACAAAATAAAGATTTTTAAATACATGTAATGCATTAAAATTGATTATTTTAACTACTTCTAGAGAATGCAGTAAATATAAATCTGTTGATAAGTGTTAGGAGTAAAATAGCCTATTCAAACCTCTAATAATTTACTTTTGGGGAATTCTGGTCTGCTGTGTACTTCTACCTAGAAGCTACATGATATCATAGATTTTTTTTTTTTTTTTTTTTTTTTGCTCATTATCATCCATCAAATTGAAATTGTTATTTGTAATCAAAGAGAAAGGAACTTAACCTGTACTATCTAAAGTTGAAAAAGGATTTTACAATAAACATACATTTCACTAGTTACTAAAATAAGGGCAAATTTAAGTCAGCATTTATATTTGTGCTTTAATGGAACATTGCATAATTGGTTTAACGTTTTAGTGAGTCCTCACATAAGCTTCATAAGTACGCAGCACAAATCGACAGTAAAGTATCACTAAGAAGAGACAGGAAGATCTTTAGCTTTCTACTCTGCTCCCAGGGAGACCCAAGCCCCTTAGAGGAATACGACAATGCGAGCATGGCTTCAGCAAAGGCACTGGGCACACCCTGCGCATGCTGTGGCTTGTTGACATGAACCAGGGCAGGCAGGCACCAATAATACATGAAGTGCGGTTCAGAGGCAATTAGGATCAGTTGTCAAGGCCAGGCCATTAATGAAAGAACATGTCAGAGGAGCTGGAGACTTCAATGGTTGAGGGCAAGAAGGCGATTTAGTGTGACAGATCGAGTCCTTCCAATGTCCTCAGTGGTATATGCTAATACCAGCCTTAACAACCTTTTGTGGCAGTGTATAATGCGACTAACATGGACTTTGATTCAGCAAAATGACTGCTGCCACTGTTAGTCTGTCTCATTCAAACAACAGTAAAAGCATTGCTACAAATAATTATCCACTTCCGTCCCTCCCTCTGCCACTTAATGCATCCGCCCTTTGTGCATGCCACAGTGTTTGTTACTAGAAGGTTAGGGTGTTTTTCACTTTTGGTGTATGTGATACAGTTTTTTTGTGTTTTGGGTTTTTTTTTTTTGGCGGTGCATATATTCCCAATTAATTAATTACAATGGGTTTTAGGAGGCAAAATAAATAAACGTATTCCATTCTCAAGGAGATAACATTAAGAGTTGCTAACATAAGTCAACTTTGTCTAAGAGAAACAACGACTATCTTGTAAGTTACTCACAGGCAATAAGGGAAGTTGCTTACCTAAGGCTCCAAAACCATTAGCAGAAAATTAGCCTTATCTTCAAAGAAGTAAAAGCAGGAGCATTACAGAAAATTGCTTCATTGCCACTTTTCTGGTCTTTACAATTTGATAGTAATTTAAAATAAAACCCTACATGCCTATAACCTGATGATCATCAATGACTAGGAAGATGTGTTAAACACTGGTTAGCAATCCAGATAAACAATAGCAAGGGAAATATGATATTGTAATACAACTCAACCAATAGATTTTTATGTTACGATAAAACTCCATAGTATCCAACTCTTAAATTGTTTTTGGGTATAGACCCTGTAATTTGTTAATTTTTGGTTCTTCTTTCTTATTCTCTGCTTATTTGGGTAAGATATTCCTATGAAGGGAAAACTGACTTAATAGAAGATAAATGGCATAAGTTTTTTTATATAATTTATTTATGTTTGCACCCCCTCCCATTTTTTTCCAGGATTTACTTCTAGCATCTCAGCTACAAAAGCTGATGTTATGATATCTTAGGGCTTATGGCAGAAAGCTCGGCCTTGCCTGCTTATGAATGACCAGGGAGATATGAAGAAAGGTGTTTGGGTAGAGATTAATGGGAATCATGTTGTCAGGGTGGTAACTTCGTATGATATATACATTATTTTCCTGTGTCTTAGTTTTTCCTTCACTTCTGAGATGGTTTTCACTTCTTTATTTCCTATCTCACATACTGTTGTTCTCTTTTTTAGGAATTTTGTTCAATTCTCTTTGCTTACTCTGTTTTTTTCTTGCCTTAGCCAGTGTCACTGCTTTCCCTAATACTTGATTAATTATCAGCTTTCTTGCATCCTCATATAAGCACTTTTTTCCTTTCTCAGGAAAGCTTTTAGAACTGAGCCCTAAAAGGAGTACTGGTGTTAAAAGAATTGTCAGTACAAACATCTAAACGTTCATGCATTTAAGAAACAAAACAGATGAACGTATGGGAAGGGCGGGGGGAGCGGAGAAAAGAGAGGGAAACTAACCACAAGAGACTCTTAAATATAGAGAACAAACTGAGGGTTGATGGAGGGAGGTGGATAGGGCATGGGCGAGATGGGTGATGGGTACTAAGGAGGGCACTTGTTGTGATGAGCCCTGGGTGTTGCACATAAGTGATGAATCACTGAATTCTATCTTGGAAATCAATATCACATGTATGTTAACTAACTTAAATAAAACAAAAAATTAAAAGAACAAAAAAAGAAAAAAACAAAAAATAATAAATGTTCATGTAATCCCAAAACACATTTTCATAAATAAATATTTTTTTGATAAAAATATATATTTAGGAAAAAGGTTACTGTGCTAAAAATTATATTCCTTATAGTTGTATACAAAGTAAACACACTTTCCAAATGCCTGGCAGTATTAAGCTATTATTACATTAAAAATATACTAATGTAAATTGTCTACCTGGTCCTAACCAATAATGAATATATATCCTTCTATAGAGAAGTTCAACAGACCAGTGATCAACTCTTGGTCAGTCTGCAAGACATCTAGCTTAAGATTAAGATTAGCCCTCCAAAAAAAAAAAAAAAAAAAAATCAGCCCTCCAAGTCTGGGTCTCTGTTGTGAGACACGATATTTCTACATCTTGATATAAGATCAGCTGATATGTATTTTTTCCCCCTGAACTTTTAGGACTAATATGATAATGGAACTGGTTCAGCTGGTGACAGGGACCAGTTTTCATGATTTTTTCAGGCTCCTAGACTTCATGACTCAGAAACAGACCTATTGGGCTAGGAGTTAATATCACAAAGTTAGCTGTGACACTACCCATTGGTAGAACTTCAGAGTTTGCCAAAATAAAAATGATTTTATAGGTATTCATTTGGATAATAAAAAATTCCAAATCTATCAAAAGAAAATTCCTGGAAACTTCCTATTTAAAAAAAAAGTACAGTTTGAAATGAGCAACTTTTTTGAGATGGCCTTTGATAACTGTGTTCTGTCTCTCTCCCTCTTGGTTTGAAAATCTGGCATCTGTCATAATGTGTTTCCTTTGAGCATAACATTGTAAAGGTATTATTTTGTCTTCTAAAAACTCCTAAAAGGTTTGTTTCTCTTTGTAAGCATAATTATACCTAGTTTCTTCAATCAGTGTCTCATATTTTAATAATATGTTGCCATTTGGGTACAGCCATAACCATAATAATGAACACGGGGTTCAAAGATCACTAGATATATAGATGGCATGAACCATTAGTAAGAAATATTCTACACCACAGAGATCACACATTAAAAAGCCCTGAAATTCACTATAGAATTTGCTATTCTGACTAAGGCATCCTTCTATGTAATTAACATAAATCTCGTTACAAAACACGCTAGTTTTAATAACAAATAGGGACATTTTACAGGAAAAATAAAGAATAGAATACAAATAAAATTATAATATGAATAATTTAGTTATCTCCTTCTCATACCTCAAAAAGACATTTGTGTAGCTATAATGGACCTAAATCGGAACTATTTCCCTTGAAAAATAGGCTTATCTCCCTTTCCTATATGTCACTGAAATTCATATCATCACTTCCACACAAAAACACATAATTAATTCTAATTGTTTCCAACACTCTGAAAAGGAGAAATGGAGCCTGGGTTTCTCTCTTTTATGTGTGTTTAGCCTTTCTGGCCACAAGGGCACCATTTAGTAAGTTACTTCCTCCAAAACCCCCGGCCACTGGCCTCTTGGCCTGAAGGAGTTAACACAGCTGCAAGAGGTGAGTCACAGAATTCCTTTGTGACAGAAAGATGAAACTGGGTGATTGCTCAGAGGTGTCCTCCTCTGCTATTGAATGATGAGCCAGTAAGGAAAAAAAATCACTTCTCACAAGCAGGTTTTAACAAGACAAATGACGAGTATGCACTGTAAATGCACAGAGGGGGTGGGCGTGAAAGGAATGTGAGGGTGTTCCTGACTGGCACAAAATTAAAATGGAAACAGAATGAACTCTTCCCTAGAGGAGATTCTTCAACTTTGTTATGACTTGTGTCCACGATGACCTGACTCTGTATTTGCTGTCTTAGGATATTTGTTTTGGGTGACACTTGGTAGCACAAGGGAAGAGCACAGTTCCCATAAAACCTCTGGCTTTCCAACCTCTAGACTCCAAGTCCCACTCAGTTGGAAGAGAGCCTCACATCCTAGCTAGTTAAGTCGTTTGCTCCAACTATGACTAATTCTGACTTTCCCAAATAACTGTCTGAGGCATGGCTACGCTCCCCCAAATGCCCCGGCTCCTGGGTCTACCTCAAATATGGTCAAGTGCTTTCCTGCTTCATAATGTTGCAATGCTATTTTGTATCCTCTTTTTCTCATCCTCTTCTCCCCTCTCCATTGTATCCCCAAAGCACCTCTTCCTTCCTGGGTGCACTTTGCTCCCACAACCATTTACAGAACTGTAACAGCGGC
Organism: Panthera pardus; assembly: GCF_024362965.1. NCBI lineage: Eukaryota > Metazoa > Chordata > Mammalia > Carnivora > Felidae > Panthera > Panthera pardus. The sequence goes on along the minus strand of NW_026526810.1, from coordinate 59,921,461 downwards.
TACTTCCTTAACCAGGGCTAGGTTCTTGTAGGAGCTGTCTTTGAAGTTGCCTCCAGACCTTTGTTGTCCCCCAAGATTTCCATCTTATGCCCTTCTGGCAATTACTGTTGCAACTAATATATCTTTAAATAGTTCTTTGCTTGCAGACCCTAGGTTCCCAGTGTTGCCTCCTCAAGATTAGCTAGGTCATGTCCATGAAGACTGAAAAGGAAGATGTTCATGAAGACATTGCAGGAAGATGTCCTCCTTGCAATTTAACAGTATCTCCTTACTGTTCTCTTACTGGTTCTCTTTAGCACCCTTTACACCCTTTCTTTTGGGTCATTTATACCTGCCAGCTCTGATTTGTTAATTCATTAAATGTATCATTGCTGAGCACCTACTATATGCCATACACCAAGCTTGAGGTATCGTAGTGAACAAAAGCAGGTATGCCCTTTTGTAGGAAGCTGGGTCTAGTAAAACAGTCAAATTTGATAAAACAATCTCAGGCATAAAATGCAACTGAGACGCATTAATAAATAGATTTAAAGGTGAAGTGCGAGGTGATGTAAGAGCCTGGTCAGGGATGCCAGAGAGACAGGAGAGGTTTCCCTGAAGACATGAAGCTTGTGCAGAGACCTGAGAGGAGACAACCAGTTAGTTAGTTTCCAGGCCCAGGATGAGGTACGTGCAAAGGTCCTGCTGCAGAAAGGAGCATGTTCAAGTTCAAGGGGCTCAGTGAAACTGCCTTTCCTCACAGCCTCAATCCTCGTCCTATTGCTATATCACTACTTCAAGACTGAAGGGAAGTCCCTGGAATTGCTTTGCTTCCAGTGAGGTTGCTCTTCCTCAGCTGAAACACCATCTCTCCTCTAAAACCTACCTAAGAAATCAAACTGTGAAGAAGGCTCATATGGGCTGACCGTCCACATTTTCTTTCATTACCATCATGACTAATCAGATCCATGTTAATCTTAGCCCAACCCTCCCTAGTCATTTTCATTTGACCCATCTCCCACTCTTCTCTGACCTCCCAAAGACTCCGTGGGCCCTGTGGAAGGCGCAAACTTAATAAAACGATACCACAGCAACAAAGTCCCCATATGCACAAAACTTTCACTCAATTTTCTTTTCACTTTTTTGCTCACAGTGAAACCAGGCTATATTCTGAGTCTATATCTTTCCCTGAGGTCATTCAAACCAGGCTCCTTTTCTCTTTCCCATCTCATATTCTAGGACCTGGGGCTAGTGTGTTCTCTCCAGTGCTTTAAAGCCTATAGCCTCTTAGAAGCACAAATCACAGCCAGACTGTACCACCATTTCTGCTTCATATCATTGAGCACCTATCACACTTGGCATGGCTCTCATTCATGGACTCAGTTGGCATGTATGTCTCTGTCTTCCACTGTGCTGCTACTCCTGTTGTCCTTGGCCGCTTCCACACGTAGACAGATAATCTAGCTGACCCTGTGGACTCTCAGGTGTCTGAATTCTGCATTTCCCACCACCCTTTCCCCATTCCCATAGTCATTAGAGCTGTGTTTACAAACTGCAAGTTTGGGTCCATTAGCAATCATAAAAATCAATGAGTTTTTGATTTGATTTAACAAATTATAACCAGGCTTTTTTCCCCCTTTTATGTGAGATAAAATAGATTTTGAATATCAGTTCATTACATTAAGTAAGGCAAACATTGTTTCATGAAAATTTCCTTCGGTTACACATCATATATGTATGGGCATACAAAGCTGTTTCGAAAATCATATTATTTATTTACTGTGTCCAGTCCAAAAAGTGTAAGAAATACTGACCTGTTTTGTCTTCACCAATGGCTACCTTACTTCCAAAACTTTGACTTTAATTTTCTTAATGTTTATTTATTTTTGAGAGAGAGAGAGAAAGACAGAGCGTGAGCAAGGGAGGGGCAGAGAGAGGGAGGCACAGAATCTGAAGGAGGCTCCAGGCTCTGAGCTGTCAGCACAGAGCCCAGTATGGGCTCCAACTCACAAACCATGAGATCATGACCTGAGCTGAAGTTGGAAGCTTAACTGACTGAGTCACCCAGGTGCCCCCCCAAAACATTGACTTTAAACATCCCACTTGCTAACTACTACCTTCTACTTTCAGAGCCCACATGTTCCAGGCTCTTCTCTATTAAAGTTTTAACCTCATTCAGACTTCCAAATCACTGACTCCACCACTTTCCACTAAATTGCCCGTTCCTGCTTCATATGCTCAAAACTCTCCTTGTCTGGCTCAGATTCCAGGCTCTAACTTTAATCATTCCTTTAACTGCTTTGCCCCTTGCTACTCTGGTTTTTTGGGTTTTTTTGTTTTTTTTTTTTTTGTCAAAATCCCAGAAGCTACACCAAACTCTCCAACTACTTTGTGCTACCATCTAAGCTTCTTACTGTCACTGGAGAAAACAGAACTGTGTAGATATCACATTGAATTTCTGATCACAGATTTCAAGCAGGCTTTCAATGCTGCTTAATCCTACTACATCTCCCTAGGAATTTAACTTTCCCATTCTCCTGGCGACAATTTTATGCTTCATCTTCATTTTATGCTAAAATGATGACCCGGTTTATTTTGTTTTTCCAATACCAAATCTGTGAACAGTTGAGCCCATATACTGTGCCTACCCTTAGGTCACAATAGAAGCAGCCCTACTTCTGTTTAAGGTTAAACCACTCCACTTACAGTGAATTCTCATCCATCTTGCTGACACAAAGATTTGGATTCTGAAATTACTGTTATACTGTCCTATGTGTTCAGTTTTATCCTCTCATTTGGATTATATCCATTAACATAAAAATATGCTGTAGTAACCTCCATCTTAACTTTTTTGTTTTTTTATGATAGAGAGAGAGTGAGCGGGCGAGTGGGAGAGGGGCAAAAGGAGAGGGAGAGAGAGAGTCTTAAGCAGGCTCCATGCCCAGCATGGAACTTGACATGAGGCTTGATGTGGGACTTGATCATGACCTGAGCTGAAATCAAAAGTCAGACGCTTTACTGACTGAACTACCCAGGTGCCCAATAACCTCTATCTTAAAAACAATAATCTCTCAATGCTAATTTACAACTGCCCTATTTCTGTTCCCCTCTATACCAAAACCCCGTGAAAGTGTAATCCATACCCACTGTCCTTTTCCCACTTGCACTTTCACTTTAGCTATCAGTTTTTATCTCTACCCATCTGTTGAATCCAGTCTCGTCTAAGTTCGCAACAACCCCCACTTTGCCAAATCCAGAGGTCAGTTCCCTGTCCTCATCTTATTCTATTCAGAGCAGCATTTATACCACTAAGTCTTCATTTTTTTTTCCCACCCCCTCATTCTTTAACTTTATTCTTCTGAGATACCATGCTTTCTTGGTTTTCTTTTTATCTCTAACACATAGAAATCCACAAAGGAGATTAACTGATGATCTTATTAAGAGTACTATAGGACTCGATCCCTCTCCTTGTCACTTCCCAAAGTTTTCTGTCTACTCATTTCTTAGATTTTAATCCCCACTGACATGCTATGGCTTTCAATTTTATATCTAGAGCCCTGACTTCTCCCTTGAGTTCCAAACTCATATAATTATATACTTGCTTGAAAGGAACAGTTGGATGTCTACCAGATACCATAAACTTACCTTTCCCCAGCCAAAGGGGAAACTGGGTTTTCTCCCATCCCCACTTAACCTGCTTCTGTTCTACTCTTCCCTGTCTTTATTTATAGGACTACCATTCATTTGATAGTCAAGCCAAATATTTAGGGACTATCTTTTTTTCCCCTTTATTTGAGTACAGTTGACACACAATGTTACATTAGTTTCAGGTGGATAACTTAGTAATTTGACAAGTTTATACATTATGCTATGTTCATCACAGGTGTAACTACCATCTGTCACATTACATTGCTATTACAATATCAAGGACTGTATTCCTTATCCTGTTCCTTTTATTCTCTTGACATATGCATTCCATCCATTCACATCCCTCCCTTCTGGCAGCCATCAGTTTGTTCTCTGTATTCATAAGTCTGATTCAACTTTTTGTTTATTCATTTGTGGGTTTTTAAAAAATCTTTTTAGATTCTACTTATGAGTGGAATCATGGTATGTGCCTTTCTCAGACTGACTTATTTCTATGTCCATCCATGTTGTGTCAAATGGCACAATCTCATCCTTTTTTACGACTATGTAATATTCTCGTGTGTGTGTGTGTGTGTGTGTGTGTGTGTGTGTGTGTGTGTGTATACCACATTTTCCTTATCCATTCTTCTATCAATAGATACTTAGGTTGCTTCCCTGTCTTGACCATTATAAATAATGCTGCAACAAACACAGGGATGCATATATCTTTTTGAATTATTGTTTTCCTTTTTTGGGGGCAAATACTTAAGAGTGGAATTATTGGATCATATGGTATTTCTATTTCTAATTTTTGGAGGAACCTCCATACTGTTCTCTACCAATTTACATTCCCATCAATAGTGCACAAGGGTTCTTTTTTCTCCACATCCTCGCCAACACTTGTCATTTTTTATCATTTTGATTGCAGCCATTCTGACAGGTGTGAGATGATATCTCATTGTGGTTTTGATTTGCATTTCCCTAATGATTAGTGATGTTGAGCATCTTTTCATGTGTCTGTGGTTTAGGTATCATCCTTAATTCCTACCTTTCTTTTTACCAACCATTAGCAAATTCTGTTAGCTCTACCTTCAGAATGTGCCAAATCATCCCCTTTTCTTTTTCTCCTACCACCATCTCCTACCTCTCCAACCTTATCTCTATTTTCTTCCTCACCTACTATGCTTCTCCCCACCCTAGCTCCTTCCTGCCTTTTTCTGCAGATTTTCACAAGCTAATTCTTGGGGGAAAGACTTCTCCAACTCTCTAATCTAAAAGGGAATACCCATCCTCATTATTCTCTATCTCTGTGTCCTAATTGATTTTCCTCCTACTACTTAGTGGAATCTGAAATTATTCCATTTGTTTGTACAGTTAGTGCCTACTTCTCCAACTAAATATTGATTCTCTAAGGTCAGGGCTATATGTTCAGCAACTTGAATGTAGTTGAATGAATGAATGGGAGCTGAAAGTGGAATCACGGTGGAAAGAGTAGTAATGGAAAAGGAATAAAGAGGTCAACATGATCAAATACAGTACTTTTAAGAAAATATCATTCTGGCTGGAGAGTCAGAGTTGATACCAAGGCCAGTAAGGAAGCTGCTAGAACAGGCTGGGTGAGTGATGATGGGAGCTTGTCCTAAGACAGTAAAGGTAGAGATGGTGAAAAGAGAATGGATTCCAGAGATGCTTAGAAAGAAGATCACTTGATGTCCTATCACACTTGGATATCAAAAGTGAGGGTCCAGGAAAGGGATATTTGAAGGATGTCATAAAAAATTTGTATTTATGCTTTACTACTGACTTAGGGACATTAAGAGAGGCCAACTTTTAAGGACAAGTCATGACTTATTGTTTGGGCATGCTAACTCTGATTTCTCTTGGCATAATTATGAGGAGATGAGAAAATGGCAGCTTGATATAAAATTCTAGAACTCTGAGAAATAATTTTGACTAATGTTATAAATTTGTGAATCATTTTATACATATAAGTGGTGACTGAGGTCATACATATGGAAACATGGAAAATCTCCAGGTTCCTGCCTTCAGAAACTGGTTGAATATTTATGATATTTCCCGTGATGGTTGAAAGACTGAAGGAAAAATGAGTTGGGGAGATATGTGGAAGTTAGGTCAGGTTAATAAACTATTATGGTGTTTTATTGTCTTTCACCACACATTGTAAGTCTGTATATTATTCAATAATTCTGGTGACTGTTTCCTTAGGTTAGTACTGAGGACTGAAGGTTCTCAGATATTCTTTGCAACATTTGAGGAGTAAGAATTTCCTTGGTAATGATCTCTTACGCCCCTGTGTGGTCACAGGCACATGTAGTATCATTATGCTGGGTTCTATACTTTATTCAACCATGTTGTCCTCTTCACAGAGTACCACCAGTACAATTCAACAACCAGGGTATGAGAAAAAATCATCCGCTTTTTAAGTGTTAGAATTGAATGGTCACAAGGGAGTTACTCAAGATGAGTTTTTGACCTGAACAACAATTACGTGATCTTGTTTCCAAGTTAGAAAAAAAGAATAGGAATCAAGAACCAAGGGCTTTTCTGAATTTAAACAATAAATCACACTAAGTCTTTCAAATAGTACTATGTAGGTTTCAAGAAACTTAAAATTGAATGTATTATGAAAACACCCTTTCCAATATTAATTTGACCATATAGGTAACCGTATACTTTATCATCCATGCCAATGCATTTTGGGGAGTGAAAGAAGGAGTGGTTGATTATTACAGGTAACCATCAAGACTGCTCAGGCATATTGGGACCTATGGTCACTCATTTTATACAGCCTGATATCTTTTTTTTTAAATGTTTATTTATTTTTGAGAGAGAGATAGAGCATAAGTGCGGGAGGGGCACAGAGAGAGGGAGACACAAGAATTGGAAGCAGGCTCCAGGCTCCGAGCTGTCAGCACAGAGCCTGAAGCAGGGCTCAAACTCATGAACAGTGAGATCATGACCTGAGCTGAAGTCAGACCCTGAACTGACTGAGACACCCAGGTGCCCCTATACAGCCTGTTATATTAAGAATGAAAATCCAGACCAGTATCTTGTCCCACTTAGCTACATCAGGTGGTAAAATACAAGCATAAAATGAAAGTCAGGAATTCTGCATCTATTTAGTATTCTTGTTTTTCTTTTTTTTCATTGGTTGATCTAAATACATAATAACTGAGTAAGTTTTGAAAATTCAATTTGTTTACATACCTGTGAATTGAATCTGTGGTACAAATCCAGGTAATATTCTCATTTCATTACATCAACCCAGATCATATATTAGTACTTTAAAAACTTGAAGGGAATGCTAGAGACATATCATTTACACATTAAAAGAAAAATGAAACTGATTTCAAAACCCCAAATTATAAAGTAATACAGATTAAAAACACGAGTTCCAACATTCATTGTAGTTAATACATACAATACATCTATTAATAGGTTTGTTAAATACGTGCATACAAAGAAAACGCTGTTTACATATAGAATAAAACTATCATGCCTGAGCTCAATCACACTGAATACCACCTCTTTAGTAACCAAGGGAAAAGGTTCCCCATAATGTAAATATATACTTGGGGATGTTTATTTTTCTCATTTCAGTTTCATTTTCAAAATATGCTGTATTTTCCATGTAACCCATTTTTCATCTGCCCAATTACTAGCAATCTTTTTTCTACTATCAAAAATGATCATTTGTTTCTTTATTGTCGTAGATAAAACATCCTTTCATTGTTTCAGCTCACAAGCTGCGCAGATCCTACCCACTGTTCTCGCCTCCAGCACTTTACATTATTGGTGCATTATTTCATGCGTGCCCTACTCTTTTATCAATTGCTTTTGAAGTAATGTTAATAGACTAGAAAATTGAGACATTTATGAAGTATAGGCAGTGTTTATGAAAAAATCCATAAAATATGACACAGGCAAGACAAGATAAAAGCAGCATTTTAATAGATTATGGCAAAGAGATCCTGTCAGAGTTGACAACTGACTCCTTCGAGATCACTAATTTTTATGGGATTAATTCTGTGGTATAAAAAATGAAGTTAAATGTCCTAATTAATCTGTAAATAGCACACCCACAATTAAACCTTGTGGCCCCTTCTTGGATTGGGGCTGCAATGATTTTTGAAAAGTAATTATCTCATATTCATAATGAAGAAGGTTTTTCTTTTTTCATTTTTTTTCTCATGGCATTTCAGTTAAAAATCCACCTGGATTCAAACTGGAATAGCAGCCTTCTGAAACATAGATCAGTTCAGAGCTTGGTGTGGAGTCACAGCCATTAGACTTGTGAGCCAAATATTTATGAATGGTTTATGTATTAAGAAACTAAAATTTGGAGAAATGGTGGAGTGAGGTGGTGAAGGAAAATCTAGAGTTTCTCCACATTTCAGTAACTCTTCTTTGTTCCACGATTTATAGCACCCAGAAAGGTATAGAATTCCCTTCTCTTATTGCGCCGGTAACATGGCAAAGCCCTGTCTTTTACAGGAGTTAGAAAGTACATTTATATAGAAGGTAGAAAATAAAGCTCTTGTCTGGGTTGTCCTGATGCTGAGGCAGGGTACTCAAGAAATGTTGGTTTCATTCCCCTTCCTGCCTTCCACATTTCATATTTGAGTTTTATAATACTTTCTGTAAATGTATGATGCTAGTTGTATGTAGTCAGATGGAAATAATATAATTTATTAAATATGAAATATTTTAGAATATTTTTGTAAGACTTAATGTTAATAATACATACTGGCCTTTATGACTCACATTCATTATTTCATTTCATCCAGACAACAGTAATCCAAGGTAAGGATTACTGTTACCACCTTGTTAAAAACAAGGAAAATGAGGCTCAGAGATGTTTAAGGAACTATCCTAATCATATCTACATGACAGGTGACAGATTCTTGAACCTAGCTCTCCTGAGTTAACGTCCTATGTTTTTTCCACTATAAGTAAACTATGAGGTTATGTCTTTACAATCAGAAATACCCTGTTAATACAGTAAAATATTCTGTTTTGGTGAAGAAAAAAATTATTCAAATTAGTGAGTTCTCAAATTAAAAAAGGTTCAATGACTACTTAGCTTTCATTTGGATACTCTGCGTTTTGGAGGAATAAGGATATAGTTTTGTTTGTTTGTTTTGTTTTGTTTTGTTTTGTTTTGTTTTTAAGAAGGACAGTTATGTTCTTCCTTGAGTCCCATGAGAAAGTAAGTTAGTGAAACTTAATCTAATTTATCTACTTTATGTATAGCCTATGGCCCTAGCAATAGGTAAACTGTGGTTATACTCTGGAAGATAATATTGTAGCAAAATCATGTACTACTACCATATTTGAGAGAAAGATCTTTTAAGTCGTCATTGCTTGGCAAAGTAGTACGAATATTAAGAAAACAGATACTGATGTTCTCAAGATATGACAATGTGGTTTTCTGACCGTTCATAGTCTTACTATAAACGGTTTAAATATTTTGGCTGATCAGATGCTTGGTTAACATGGTTAAATGACTTATTTATTTGATGCTTAACGGATGGAATGTATTTTGCACTGGAGGAATCTTACAGGCTGGCCAAAACCTCTCACATTTCACATGGAGAAATAGAGAATCAAGAGACATTGAGTGATTGCTCAAGATCATATACAAATTAACTTGCAGACTCCTGACTAGAACCCATGACTTCTGATTCCAAGTCCAAAGTTCTCTTCCAATAAATTACCTTATCTGATTATATCAGACTATTATTCAGTCAAAACCTTGGGTACACACAATCCAAGAGTTTAGCACATCCTCTGATGGAACATTCTTCAACAGGTAAAACATTTAAGAACAGATAGGCCCAGTATTATAAACATGTTCGCAAAGAGAAGTCCTAAGCTGACAGAAAGAGAAAATAATAAATGGCAGCTTTTTCATCTCTAAACTCTCTAATACCAAGAAAACACCTTAAAGCCCTTGCCTTGGGTAAAAAATATTTGAAATGCCAAGTCCAGTTATCAATTCATCTCTATGTGTGTCGGGAAGGATTACTACAGTTAAGTATATTCTAAGCCTGTTTATACCCAGCATAACTCCTAAAGTTCCAATAAGAGTGCCTATTTTTATTTTTATTTTTGAAGTGACACTAACTTGAGAAGAAAGAAAAAGAACAAGCAAGTTTACACCATTCTTCAAAGTTCATTGCCATGAAGCTATTTTGATGGTTTAAAAAAAGAGGAAGCAGGCTGCAGCTCAATTAGATGGTCTCACTCTCACATTCTCTGCATACAAATAGCAAAGGAACTTGATGTAACAGAGTTGGCTAATCAAATCTGAAATTCTGTTTATTTATACAGTTACTGCGTCCTAGAGCTGAAAATACAGACAACTAGTTACAGAGGAACACTTTTAATACTACTGTGTCCACATCTTCATGTAAGAGTAGATGAGGAAGTTTCCTTGTATGGCGTGGCATGCAACAAGGCCAGCCTGTGTACTCGGGAATGCTTCGGAGATGTGAGTAAAGGTTTTTACTGAGCATTTAATAATACTCGTTGAATAAATAAACTTGGGTGCCTCTGAGTCAGGGAGTACGCTGTTGATTCTGCTATGTACAGTGAGTGCTACGCAGTGACTCTTTCTAGGGTATGTAATAATTATCAGTGACATTCCTTACACTTACAAAGGGCTCAGTAGTCTCGAATGGAAAACAATGACCACAGTCTTAAAGAATGTAGAACTAGTTTTTGTGACTTTGGACTGCGGACACACTTAGCAACAGCAAAATTAACATTTTCCAAACCACTTTTGTGTTCAGTTCCTGATTACTCCCATGATTCAAAGCACTTAGGCTTTAAGTTTTAGATTACTCCCTTTTACGTTCAATTACCACATCAGAAGGTTTACAATTGAGTTGAGATCTACCATCTCTCTACTTGCCACAAAGCCACCTGTGTTAGAGTTTGAGGCATTTTGACACGGGCATAGAGAAAATTAGACTCTTGGCTATTGTGCTTAGACACGTTGAAAAAACCCATTAAAGACCTCACTCACATCAACAGAATCCTACATATATTCCTACGAAAGATCAGTTACATTTTATTTTTCAAGAATACACAAAATAAAATAACATTAAAATGGAAATAGAAAATTAGCATGACGGAAAAGAAACACATGAGTCAGACCTCAAGGGTCAACATGGGAAATCAAGTTTCATCATTTTTTTTTTAATGGTTATTCTGTTATTCTTGTGTTAGGTAATGGTATTGTTGGAACAGTAAGCCCTCAACATCTGTGCACTTTGGATCACCTTAAGCCAGCTGGTTCCTCTCAAAAGTGCTCATCTTTTGTTCTTACTATGTCCTGACCTGGGCCTCTAGCCTTAAGACAGCTCTGTGCTTTCTGCAGCCAGGATATCCTCTTCAAGACTGTCAGGCAATTTCAAATGATTGATGTGCTAGTCTGGTGCTCTGGTATTTTTCCCTCAGTAAGTCTCCAGTAAATCTACAGCTCATTCTGTAAGAATGCTAATTAGATCTACTCTTACTTAACTTCATGCACATTTTTCTTCTTTTCCCCTGTCTTTGGAGGTGAGCTCGAAGTTTACAACACAGTGTGTTTCTAAGATAGTTTTTTTTTTCCCCACCAAGGGGAGCAATTCAAGCAGTAAACTCGGTTGACACTCTTCTCTCTAGAGCTGTGCATCCATTCTGCCCACCTTGAAACATGATTTCTAGGCCCACTCTGAAAGTTAGCAATCATTTACCCACTGGCCTTTGAATCCCTTTGTCCTACTACTCTGTACTCTGCTGAGTCTTATTTGGATGCTGCTCTACTCCTTCCTTCGTGACCGGAGGCGACCAGCAGAGGAGACCCTGCGCTCTCATCTCGGAAGAGAACTTTAGCTTCTGCTGCAGAGGGTCACAGACGGGACTCTCACCTTATGTGGGCCATGCCCCTAACTAAGACAGCCTTCTCTCAGTCAAAGCCCACGCAAGGCACAATATATATGGAAGATTAGAAAAACATATCAAATTAAAATTTACTTGTATGCAAGACAGTATTCCTATTCTTAGAAAAAAAAATACACTGAACGATGTAAAAGGCCATGTAACTGACGTTTAAAAGGCTCAGAAAAATGCATGTATGCACATAAAAATACACACACATATAAATACACACATAATAAATATATGTTTTCTATACACACATATACATATGCAGAGAGAGGGAGAAAGAGCAGGTGAGCACACACATCTGATAAAGGAAATGGGGCAAAGTGTCCACAACAGGTGAATCTGGGCAGAAGACATATGAGTATTCTATGTATATGCCCTGTATTCTTATATTCGTCATTTTCTGTAAGTTTGAAATAATTGCAAAATGAAGCCATAAAGAAACAAAAATTGTGCTTTAGAGTCCCAATAGCTTCTACCATACAAGATATCGTCAGCTATGGTGAGGGGGCAGGGAAAGCATGAAGAAGGTAGGACAATTGGTACAGTAGACAGAAATCTCTCAGTTTAAGTGTGTGGTAGTCAGAGAGAGAAGGCAAATACTTGGATAATCCATAATTGGAAAGGTAATTCCTGTAGAGAGGAGAATATATACATATGCCCAGAGGAGATTGCTTTCTTTCTTTATTTTTTTTATAGTTGGAGTTGAAAGATTTGGATTTTATGAAGACATAAAAAACGACTTTGTGTAGTAATGTCTATGTTATTTGTACTTCTCTACACTAAATGTAATAAATGTAACTTGAATGTAACAATACGAGGATCAACACTGTGGACAGAGTTAATATGTGCTTATCTGAAACTTAGCAGATAAAGAGATACTGCCAAAATAAACAACCGAAAGTGAGAACGGACATTTGAAGTACATTATTGTGTTACTGGAACATCTGGTACTAACACTGTCAAGTTTACATATGTTCTCAAATACTTATTTATGTAACAATCAAATGCTAAGCATTCCAGCTGCACTTGTAAACTTTTTATGAACTGAGTCATATGCACAAGCTCAGCTAAATATACTTGACAGAGGGAGGAGCGTGAGGAAACTATTAACTCTCAGAAGTGAAGTTTGATTGCAGTGGGGCCTCTGGCAATGTTACGGACCAGTGTTTGGTAGAGCTGAGCTGCTTGGCTCATGTGAGATTGATTTCATTCTGGTGGGTAGAATCACAAATATCCAGTCAATGGTCAAAATCATGATGTGACAGCTAATTGTTTTTTTAGATACAATTTTCTCAGGAAAGAAAACTGTATACCGATTGAAAAAAATAGAGTGGAGGACATGATGATGTAAGGTGATTAAGAAAAGGGTATTGGATTCTAAAAGTAAAAAAATATTTTCCTCAACACATTCTAGAGTCAGACAGGTGGTCTGACTGTAGCAATGCATAAATTAGAAAAGATAGCATAAAAAGACAAGGCACTTTTGCATGATGATCATCTAATATTGCTCCCAATGAAAATTAGTTTAGTGATACTTGCCTCTTTAGAGACAGAATAAAGAGTAACTACCTTAAACCCTTCTGAAAGAGTAAAAACGCAAGAAGAATGGAAACAGATATTTCTATGCCCAGTTTCCTTTTCTACAAACAAAAGGAAGAAGATGGACATGGCTTTTCCCAAAGTTTGCCTAATCACTGCTTTGATCCAATTTCTAGAGTATGCAATACCACAGAAATTCACCGAGTTCTTTATTTTATGAACAGCAGACCTTAATCAAAGTGATTTCTGGCAGGTTGAGGTTAAAAGGACATATTTGGAGGGTGGGGGTAAGAATCGCTTCCACCCCCAATCTCCTGGCAGGATTCTGAAAGTTCCTTTAGAATTCACCAGATGTTTCAGAATGATTCCTTGATCTGGAGGTGTGAAGATCTGTAATCTACGTGACCCTCCTGCCGATACTTGACTTATGCCAAAGCTTGAAATCACAGATCCTGGGCCAGGAAAAATACTATTTCCCCTTCACCTTGTGTAGCTCTAGGAAACCTAGATTCATGTTTACCTTCCTGGGGGAACTCTTAAAAATCTCAAACCCATGCTCCATCCCAGACCAGTGAAATCAGAGTGAAATGTAGGTATCAGCCGCACTTGACTGTGCACCCAAGGTTGAGGATAAGGTTGGGCATTTTTTCAGGATCATGGGATTCGTTTTATAAAAAGGGCATCGTTTTTGCAAAATAATTTGGAAGCGGTAGGCGTTCCCCATGCTCTGTCTTTTAATTAGGTCTGGAAATGTGGGAGTTACAAACACAATAGCTCTGACTCTTCAAACTCCATCTCTTCTCACATCTTGAGAACACCTTAAGGGCTGCTAAGGGACCGTCTGAGAATAGGTCGTCTAGCTTTCCAAGTCCTACAGCTTCCCTCATTTTAGCTGAAGAAGGGCTGAGCAAGAACAATGTTTTGTTTTGTTTTGTTTTGTTTCATTTTTGACAAGTTATGAAAAAAGTTGCAAATTCTGCCTACACAACTATATCATACAGTCATGAATGTGAAGGGGAGGGTGGGATTTAAGCAGGAGCTTAAATTATGAGCAGGACAGAACATATGAACCTTTTAAAAATACCTTTTAGGGCTTTTTGAAACAATGAAGAATATAAACATATACATATAAATTTCTTGCCAAGAAGAATAACCTGGAATTCAGCTTGAAGAAGAAAGACTATAAATCCTGCTCTGCCTGGACAGTTCCAGTTTACACGTATTGTCTCTGTGTATTGCTAACAGTACCTTCTTTGACTCAGAGTGTCCTGTTTGGATTGTGAATTACACTATGAGGGATTAGAGAGTTCAGACTGAACACAGAACTCAGTTTAAAAAGTAGAGACAATGGGGCACCTTGGTGGCTCCGTTGGTTCAGCAGCCGACTGGCTCATGATCTCATGGTTTGTGAGTTTGAGCCTGCTTGGGATTCTCTCTCCCTCTCTCTCTGTCTCTCCCCTACTTGTGCTTTCTCTCTCTCAAAATAAGTAAATAAGCTTTAAAAAAAGAGTAGAGACAAGATACATGAATTATACATAGCAAATGCTCAACAAGTATTATTTGCTGTAAGACTATCGTCATTATTATTAATTCACAAGCAACATGTTTTACAGGCAGTCTACAAGTATTAAAAGGAAACAAAAACACACACTGCCAGATTTCAACCACATCTCTACAATTGAAAATTGGTTTCCTCTGCATTCCCACAAGTGGTAATACAGTGTCATCTTTGAAAACAGAGGGCGGTTTTCTTATTCTTTTTTCTATAAAAAATGTAATTCAAGGTAATTAAAAAAGGATTTTGTCTCCGAAATGTCAGAGGGTGTGTAAGATGTAATGTAAAGATAGTTTTTAATCATTACTAAATAGATGGCCTTCCTTCTATTATTATCTAAGCTTAGCGATTTATGTTCGATGGTCTGGGACAAGAAAGCAGAAAAGAAATTAATTAAAAATGAAAAAGACAGGAATGGCATTTAGATCTGCTTTAAGTACTATCTAAAATGTTCTCTTGTTTTGACTTACTCCAGAAGGAAAACTTAAAACAATGAGTAAATGAGTATAAGTTACAAAGAGGCATATTTTAGCTCAACATAAGGATTTTTAAAATAGAGTTGTCCAACAGAATGGATTGTTTCAGGAAATGATGAGCTCCTTTGCTGAAGATATCCAAACTGAGACCGGATGAGCATATGCCAAGGATGCTGCAGGAAACATTTCTGCACTGTGTGGGAGGTTAGCCAACAGAAGATGATGCCTTAGGTTCCTTCCAATGCTAAACTGTATAAGTCCTATGACTATCGCAAACATGAATAACTACCTTAATGATACAAATCCCAAGGCCTGGTTAAGAAATTGAAAAAGAAAAGAAAAAAGAAAAGAAAAGAAAACCAACCAAGCAACGTACTTTACTTGGGTTCTAGGGAAAACAAAGCATGCGAGGAAGCTTTTTTTTTTGAATGTGAAGACAAGAGAAGTTGCTACATTCTAAAAGTATACACTTTATGATAAATGCAGTTATTTTATAAAATTTAAGGCAACCAATAAAGCATGCATTTTCAAAAGATAAATGAACTGAAGAATAAAGAACCATTTGCTGAATTACCAAATTATCCAAAATAGGATAAGAAGCTAGGCAGAAAGCCACTGAAGGAAGGTTTTCCACAGTCTCACAGTCCCATGGAGAAAAAAAAAATAGAGTTCAGAAACTTCTAAGGGGGAGAAATCCTGATTAAAAACCCTAGGATTGCAATTAGAAACACAGGTATCCACAATAGCAAAGCAGAGACAAAAAAGTGGTAGATTGAGCAATTACCAAATCTGCAGTTAAATCTCAGGATCAGAATAAGGTAATCTGCCAACACTGTATTGCTCAACCAGATCCACAGAGAAAGTTAACATTATCCAGAGTCACTACAGTTTAGCAAACATAGTTTTTGGTACTAATAAAACACACACACACACACACACACACACACACACACACACACACGCCAAAACAGGACAGGAGATAAAAACCAAATCAGTAGATGAGCGATTTATTGGAATTATCAGGTTGGAAACAAAGAACTATGATTAATAGTTTTAAAAAATAAATGACATGAAAAATTTATAGATTCTAGAGAGGTAGAACTTATTTAGAAAATCAAATAGAATTTCTAGGACCAATAATAAGTGGAAATAAGAACAAGATTGGTGGGTTAAATACAATGTTGGAAACTGAAAGGGGTAAGTGATCTGGAAGAAACACCAGAGAGTATTTGGGTTGAAATCTGGGTAATAAAAGGAATGAAAATACTAAAAATTTTAGCTATAATATATGAATGAAAAAAAAGTATACTTCATGTTCAGACTGTGGAGGAGAAAAATAATAGGACAGGAAACAACTGAATAAATAAAGGCAAAGGATTTCCAAAGTGAAAAGCATCAAGGCAAAGAAAGACACATCATAGCAATACTGCCAAAAATGATAGACAAAGGAAAAAAAAGTTGAAAATAGCCAAAGGGGAAAAATATACCTTACTTTCAAAGGTACAGAAATAAGAATAGTTGACTTATCAATGGAGATAATGAAAGGCAGATAATGGAATGACATTTTCAAGCTGCTGAAAGACAATTGTCATCCTGGATTTTATACCCACCAAAAATGTTCTCCAAAAGTGAAAGTGAAATAGACAATAGCAGACAAACAAAAAGAAAATGAAATATCCTCAATGAAATGCATACAAAAGTTAGTTCTGTTGGCAAAAGGAAAATGATTCCATTAAGATACAAAACAGGTGAACATAAGGGAAGAGAAGCAAAAATAATGTAAAAACAGGGAGGGGGACAAAACATAAGAGACTCTTAACTACAGAGAACAAACTGAGGGTTGCTGGAGGGGTGTTGGGTGGGTGGATGGGCATTAAGGAGGGCATTAAGGAGGGCAGTGGTTGGGATGAGCACTGGGTGTTATACTCCAGTATATTCATCTGTATATTCCAGATGAATCGCTGGAATCTACTCCTGAAATCACTATTGGACTATATGCTAACTTGGATGTAAATTAAAAATTAATTAATTAATTAATTAATTAACATTAAAAAACAAAAAAGGAAAATGATTCCAAATGGAAGCACAGAAATTCAACAGGAATAATAAAAATGTGGGTAAATATAAATGAATACTGATGATACATAGCAGCAATTACAACACTTTCTGGGGGAATAAAATAGATGCATTAGTACAATGATTGATGACAATAACACAAAGGATGGTGATACGTAGTATTCTAAAGTCCTAGCATTGTTCAGGAAGTTTTAAATGTACGGAATTATATTACGTTGCAATAAGATCAGACTGTATGGTGTATTCTTCAGGATAGGCACTAACCATAATAAAAGAATGTGTAATTAACAAACCAACAGGGGCACCTGGGTGACCCAGTCAGTGTTTGACTTTGGCTCAGGTCATGGATCTCACAGCTTGTGAGTTTGAGCCCCGCGTCAGGCTCTGTGCTGACAGCTCGGAGTGTGAAGCCTGCTTTAGATTCTGTGTCTCCCTCTCTCTCTCTGCCCCTCCCCTGCTTGTGCCCTGTCTCTCTTTCTCAAAAATAAATAAACATTAAAAAAAATAAAAAAAAACGAAGGGTGGGGTATAATAATGAAGGAAATCTGTTTAACCTTAAATAATGTAAAGAAGGAAAAAAAGGAACATGAAACAAGTGAAGAGAAGAAAACAGTTATACACACAAATACATGAGTAATTACATTAAAAGTAGTTGCTTTGGTTAAAAAATATTTCACACTAGATTAAAAAATACTGTAAGAGGAGTGCCTGGGTGGCTCAGTCGGTTAAGTGTCAGACTCTTGATTTCGGCTCAGGTCATGATCTCACGGTTGGTGGGATCAAGCCCTGTGTTGAGCCATGCACTGGGGTCTATGCTGACAGTGCAGAGCCTGCTTGGGACTCTCTTACTCCCTCTCTCTGTCTCAAATTAAATAAATTAACTTTAAAAAATACAATCAGATGCTATTTATAATTGATATTCTTTAAATATAAGGATAGAGAGAGGAGCCTGGGTGGTTCAGTCGGCTAAGTGCCTGACTCTTGGTTTTGGCTCAGGTCAGGATCTCACAGCTTTGTGGGTTTGAGCCCCACATCGGGCTCTGTGCTGGCCTGCTTGGGATTCTCTCTCTCTCCCTCTCTCTCTGCTCCTCCCCACTCATGCCTCCTCTCTCTCTTTCTCTCTTAAAATAAATAAATAAACTTAAAAAAATAAATATAAGTATAGAGAAAGGTTGGAAGTAAAAGGATACAAAAATATATAGCATTGTAACTCTAACCAGAAAATCTGCTGCAGTTATTCTACTTTTAAAATGGATGATAAATGATAATCCATCAGAAAGAAAACAATTCTAAATTTGCTTTCACATACCTCCAAATATCTAAAGCAAAATGGACAAAACTTAAAGGAGAAGACAAATCCTTACAACCAGTTCCATCAATTGTTGGTAAAGAAGGGAAAGGAAAAATATCAGCAAAGATATAGAAGATCTAAAGAATACTTTCAACAAACCTCCTGTAAGTGGCATATATACAGCACTGCACCCAACAGTAATAGAATGCACATTCTACATAAATGAATATGGATCATTTTCCAAAGTTGGTCATGTGGGCCATAAAACAAGCCACAACCAATTGCAAGAGACTAAAATCATCTAGAGTACATTCTTTGACCACTACTTACTTAATTAAGCTGGAAATCAATAACTAAAAGATAACAAATATCTTTGTTTCCTATCCTAAACTAACACTACAACAAATAAGAACAACCAGAAGTTTTCCACTGCAGAAACTGATCCAGAAATTATTTTCAAACATTTAAAACCATGCTGTAAAATAAATTTGCATTGATTTTCAGCTAATTACCAAAAATCTGCAGAGCATTTGTTTTGATTAACTTTGTATAGATGAAATAATACATAAAATTGCTTAATTGTTTTTGCCAATAAATGAGGTTCCCCTCTTAAAGATGTCACTCTACATACCTGGGATCACTAATATGATAAAGATTATACTTGAATCGAAAACTTTGTTATTAAAAAAGGGCCAACCTGTCAACTTCACGTATTTAGTCAATTGCCACAAAAATAAGAAAATCTGAAGCACATCTACTAACCTTGATAGACTGACTGTATGGTCCAATGCCAGCAGGTGCTCAATGAGAAGTACTCTGAACATGGAGGATTTCTTTGGGACGAGAGGGAGACCATCACCAATCTTCACGTCACTCTGGTGGGCAAGGCAATCTACTGAGAAACGTATTCCTTCCAGCAACCTAGTTTCTACACACACTCTGAAAAGTAAGCCATATTGAAAGGAATGAGGTAAAGTTAAAAAAATCAAAACCCCAAACCATGGTAATCAATGTGGAAAGATCGTTTATTGTGGGTTAAGTTATCGGATGGAACCTAAACATTTATTTTTTGTTCCTTTCCTAATTCTAGTGAAGCAACAGTAATACTATAAATCTAAAAATACATCTTTAGCAATGCTGCAAAGTTAGAGGGGTGCTAACAGCATACCAGAAGAGGAAGGAATTTCTGGAAGGTATGAAGCAAGACTATGAAAGAAAAACTGGGGAAAAATTGCAACAAAGTAGAGAATTTGCAAACTCAAAACAAAACAAAAACAAAGAAAGGATATTACATTCAACAATTATAACTTTCACCTCTTTGCTAGTCACATGGGGTGATGTAAAAGTTAGTCTATTTAACCTCCAATTCACTAAACTGATCTTCAGCCTGTTCTATTATTCAGCCTGAGTGATTTTTTTAATGTTTATTTTAATTTTTGAGAGAGAGAGAGAGAGAGAGAGAGAGAGAGAGAGAGAGAGAGGCAGAGAGAGAGGGAGACACAGAATCGGAAGCAGGCTTCAGGCTCGGGGCTGTCAGCACACAGCCCGACATGGGGCTAGAACACATGAACAGCGAGATAATGACCTGAGCCGAAGTCAGATGCTTAACTGACTGAGCCACCCAGGAGCTCCTGGCCTGAGTGACTTTTAAGAAATCACTAATAATTTCATTTTCATAGCAGCTTTTTATTTTTTTCAATTTTTCAAGTTTATTTCTTTTGAGAGAGAGAGAGAAGGGAAAAAGAGAAGCCTAAGCAGACTCCACACTCAGCATGGAGTCCACCATGGGGCTCACTCTCACGACTGTGACATCATGACCTGAGTCAAAATCAAGAGTTGAATGCTTAACCGACTGAGCCACCCAGGCACCCCCATAGCAGCTTTTCAAAAAAGCTATTATCTACCTCGGGTGCCTGGGTGGCTCAGTTAAGCATCAGACTTCAGTTCATCTCATGGTTCATAAACTTGAGTCCCTCTCAGGGGAGCACGAGCCCTGCTTTGGGTGAGCCCTGCTTCTCTATCTCTTTCTCTCTCCCTCCATTTCTCTCTCTTCCTCTCTGCCCCTAGTGGGATTCTCTCTCTCTCCCTCTCGCTCTGCCCCTCACTCACTTGCACCCTGTCTTTCAAAAAAAAAAGAATATAAAAAAATTAAAAAAATATTATCTACCTCAATGTCACTAAAGATATTAAATAGAATAATTTTGAAGTTTTCTTTATTTATCAAATTAACTTTGTTTCCACAAAAGTTCCATTGTTTTATTTGTTGAGTTCCTTGCCTCTTTGTGCTTGTGTTGGTTATTCTTGAATTTTGGTTCTTGGTTATCTACTCATATTTATATGCAAGGATCTTGATTACTGAATATTGCTACCTGGAGTGTATTTCAAGTGACAATGTTCACCAGAACATTGTTCTGACAGCAAAGATGATTCCCTGGTGTTGGCCACACTTACAGGCTGGCTTGTGTATATACCATACCTTTTTGGTGGACACATTCTCTTGTTTTGGGGACCCCACTAATCAGAAGAGACCCTATCCCATTAAAATCTCCTTTGGGACTCTCTCATATCATATTAGTTTTCCCAGTTTGTGGCTTTATCCTGTACTTAGTAGAGTCAGCTACTTTGAAAGCAGAGTGCTGGTATAGTTGTTCTAACACCTTGTAATTAATTGGCCAACCAGACATAGCCTATTCCTCTCAGTTCCTTATAGCTGCTAATCATGGGCTTATTCCTTTTGTTTTGGAAGATCTTTTCCATCTCTATGGAGCTTTGTTGGGATATGCCATCAGTCTTATCCTATTTGCTTTGTATCTTTCCAGAAATTTGTACTTCTGATAGACCCCTTCCCTGCTTTCGGTAGTTGCTATGGATTTATTATTGTTTTATATTTCTTGTGTCAGTTCAATAGAATTCTGGTAGGGAGGAAAGACAAAAGCTGTCAAAATGTTCAGTCAGTTCTCTTGAACCAGTATATAAATTTCTGTCAACTCGAACTGAATGAGCAATTAAACAAATGTAATCTGATAACACTTTCTAGTTTACTGAAATGGAAGCCATCCATCTTAATTCCAACTCTCCATTAACGTTTTAGTAAATTCACTTAGACTCTGCTTTTCTAACCTTTCTTCAATATTAAGAAGTACACTGTCCCACTCCCCAACTCTTTCTCTCTTTTGTATCTCTAATCTTTCTTCTGTGGGTCCTTCTTTTCTTCTACAACTGATGATAAATCTTCCCTATCCCCCAAATAGCTCCTCAATTCAACCTCTCTCCTATCCTTCACAGCCCTTTCATTAACTCTAAGCCCTATAGCGATGAACACTGCCAAATACTCTCTCTTGAGGAAGTTTTCCTTGGAGTTCCATGATCCTATCTCTTAGTTTGAAGTTAGTGGGATAATGGGGAGTGGAAAGAGCATAATGCCAAAGATAGAGAAGAATCATGAAAATTCATCAGGAATGGGAAAAGGATGGAAAACAATGCTGGAGCCTTCATAAGTCAAAACCTATGTTCTTTCTTTTCTTAGTCTTCATCTGCAGCAATGAACACCACTAAACCCTCTCTCTGAATGTAACTTCCCTAGAATTCCATGGTATTATTTGAACTGGGTCTTCTTCTCACCTTTTTGACAATTCCTTCTTAGTCTGAAGGTAGTCATACAATGCAGGAGGTTTCTACAATATGGAGTATAATCTGTAGGAGAGTCAAAGATTAAAAAAAAATTCCTTGAAATTCATCAGAATGTGGAAGGAAAATATAGAAAATAGGACAAACAGGAAAACAGGCTGGAAGTAATATAAAGTAAACGGTGGACCTGGCCAGTCAGTGAGTTAACTCTGGGCTTCAGAGCCACTGAAGTCTGTGTAGGAAGTTGTAATCTTAGCATTGTCTACACAGTAGAATGGCTGGCAGATGTCAGGTACTCGAGCCCCTATCTGTAAAGCACCCAGTGAGCATTTCTTACCTCATTTGCCTAATAGTAATAGAGATTCTCATATCCTGGTCACTGTTCACTAGTTCTGGGGTGAAATGGGTAGCCTGCTCATGCCTGAAAGCTGTTCACTGTGCCACCTGAAATAGGCCCAAAGCAAAGCAGATGTTCCTGGTTTCCCTGGGTAATGCCAGAATACTCTGATCATTCCTTTATCTCCTGCCTACTAAGTATTAAAACATTTTCTCATTCGTAAATCACTTTCTGCTTATTAACCTGTGCTGGGCCTTGGGTTATTTCACAAAATTATATTACCTAATTCTTAGAGAGTTAGAATCTCTAAACCTAAGAAAAATCTTTTTCCTTTCTTTCTTTTAAAAGATGTATCTCCCTGAAATAGTGTTTTGCATAAAAATTAAATGACTACCAGTCTCTAGAAAACTTCCCAGAAAATCAACTTTTCTGTCAAATTACTTCAAGCATTTTCTGTGATACAATCAAAACCATTTTCTTTTCCTTCCTTGATTTACTTTGAAGGTTAAGTATTTCAAAAATAATTGAAAAATATGATTAAATATTAGTCAATCTCCTTGGTCAGTCTTATATAGTCAAAAAAAGAACAAAACATGTGGTGTTCAGTTGTTTAAAAGTATGTCTGAAACCATTTATTTCAAGGATAAGGAAACCAGGCCAAGTTGGACCATTTGAAAATGAACATAGATTGGAAGCAGAGGTGAGGGGAGAGAGTAAGAGGAAGAGTGTACTAGCTCTGCAAAGATGCCTTCTTGACCTCATTGCCAGTAACTCTCTCCAGTATTAATTTTCCTCTGTGTATATTCCAGAATTCCTTTACTTCTCAAGCCGTACCATTAATGCATGTCTCTCTGTGTGTGGATTACTGACAATGGTTGTTAAAGAACAGTAAGAATGGCCACGTAAGATAGGGATAGAGAAGAAGCCTGTGATAACAAATCATGCTAGGAAACATGAAAGACACATACATTTGGAAAGCAACACAACCACTCTACTAATGGGAGAGAGCACGATAAAGGGCAGGCTTGGGAGCCAGACAGAGCAAGGCATGAAACTGGAATGGGGATTTCAACGAGATAACCAGAAAAGTGCCTCATGTCAGGCATTCGGGCAACTTTCTCTTCACATGACAGCAATAGTTACCTACCTTGCAGGCAGACAGAGGTGAATGTGGTCACATATGCTGAGTTAGCAGCCGGGAAATTCTTCATGCTTTTTCAGATAGGTGGACCAAAATGATATCTCTAAATTCCATTTCCCTAATTTAATAGGAGCTGCAGAAGAAAAGAGATTTTCATAAGTTCAGGAAAATTGTAATTAAAATTCTTCTAAACAATTATTGGTGATATTTTGAGCAGGCTTCATAGAAAATATATTCCATATATTATATATATTTCTCACAATGTACTAGTGTGACTGTAGCACTTGGTGATGAAATAATGCAGAGGTTGGCAAACTTTTTCTGTAAAGGGACTAGATAGTAAATATTTTAGACTTTGCAGGACAAGAGGCAAAAATGAAGACATTATATAGAACATAACACATTTTGGAAAATCTAACAAAATGTAGACAACAAATTGCTTTATTACAACAGTAATAATTGAAACATTAAAAAAATGTCGATTAATGAGAAGAATGGAGTTCTCTTTTCTTTTGGGATAACATTTCACTCAATAAACTTTCAACGTTAGTATTCCTGACATCAAAATGGTTGCAAAAGGTCATCTGTAAAAATCATTCTTAGCTTGTGGGTGGTATCAAAATGGCAGCAAACTGGCTTTGGTCTAAGACCTTGAATTCATTGAAGCAGTACTCAGCTCTAAAGCTATCATGATTTGGCCTTTTATAAAAATTAAAGTGTGACTTTAAACTACAGGTTTTAGAAAATCAATCAATTATAATTCACCAATTTTTTTCCTTATAAATTTTATATTAATAATATTAAATAAATGAATACATTTTTAAATGTTAACATTATGGAAAAATAATCTATTGGTTTTTATTTTAGCATACTTCCAATGAGTAATCTCAATGCTTTTAATAACTCATCCCTTAGTGAACAATAGCCAGAATAAGGAAAGAAACCATTACCCAAATTTCAATTAAAACAAATTGATCTTATTTTTGACCTCTGAAATTTCTTGTAATGCCCTCTATGCTAGATCTGACATTAGAACACTTTCTATTTGATTTGCCTTAGATAGATTGTAAATACTAGAAAATTAAGATAAATACAATTTTCTTCAAGATTGTTGATTATTTACATATATTGCTATCACTTACTTTCTCCAAAGCTCTAGAAAATAATGAGATAAATCTTCATGGAAACAAACACCAGAAGGATTTAATGTGATAAAGAAGCAAGAAACCAGAACAACATCTGAGGAGACTGAACATTACAAATAAAACAGAAAAGGGCAATAAAATTCTTGGGATGAAGTTAATCCTGGGGTGACCATTGACTTTATAGAACTCAGTTGTTAAGGAACTTGGGAGAAATTCTCTCTCCTTTAAGGTGATTCAGTTAGAACTGAGAATCACAGACAAAGAATGCTGAGAAGATAACTGAGCACCTAATTATCAGTAAAGTGACAAAAGGAATAGGATTTAATATATATGATATATTCTGAATAAAAGAAAATAGCTACAAAACAAAATAATAACTTACAAACAGTTCCATTTGAGGATCTTAAGCTGTTTTCTAAATTAATATTATGTCATTCTTACACACTAAAAAATTATGTCAAAATAACAATTTATTTCTTGTGCCAGCAAACAGCGATATTCTTTTCTTGCCAGATCCATTTATTTGGGCCGGGGCAGGGCACTAACTTCTCTTATTCAACATTCATCGGTGATAGTCTTTCTTAAAGTACTAAGAAAATGAATTAAACTTATTCTAATGTGTTATAGCTTGATATGCAAGTTAATACTTAAAAGTAATCCAAAGATAAAAGGTTAAAAGTGAGATCTCTAAGCAAGGATTAAATATTTAGTCTTAAATTTAAAAAAAAAAATCCCATTTATTAGAACTTCTGGCTATAAGAATTCTGACATATTTGACTATTGGAAAGATTTTTGGGTTTCATTCTTTATATTTTTCAAAGAAAGCACTGCTATTTTTCCAAGTTCAAGTATAATTCTGCTCAAGAATAGAGATTGGGCCCAGATGAGCTCTTGCCGTTCCTTTCTGGTTGGTGATCGTTTGCTAAATGTGGCACTCAACAGCATTTACACCTAGGAGACAGAGGATACCATTATAAAGCAGAGAATCTGAAGCTCCCATGTCAGAATCCTTCTCCAACTGCTCTTAGTCTAGAAGTAACAGAGAATTAGAAACTTCCCTCACTCACATCTGTGTTTTCAATAGGTCTGACAGCTGGAGATCTTGAATTGAAACTCATGTTATACAAAATACGTCTACTTTTAGGATTTGGAATTTTCAACCCACAGCTATTCCCTGAGGATGACAAACAGGTGATAAAAGATACCTGACTCACTTGCTGGCAACACCTGGCTGGTTTGCTTGCCTATTGAGAACACTTGGGTTGGAGCTGCTTCCACTCTTGATGGTCTAGGGATACTGAAGTCCTTGCACTACGATGCTGAGAACACTAGGTGTCCTGATTATATGCAGCTATCCCCACAAACAGTAGTAGATAAGAGATGGGCTGAAAGGTCCACTATTATCCATAGCTCCCCAGAAGATGAAGGCTATCTGCTACTGTGGCAATCTCCCTTTTCCTCCCAACAAGTCTGTAGTGGGTCAGGGTGCTAAGGAATGCTACTCTGGGAGCATCAAGATGCACTTCACTGCTTTTTAATTTTTCGGAGATTATCCTTTTCATTATCCCATTGGGCTATCTGGATTTATGACACGTTAATGCCGAGAATTTTCAACTAGGAATTTCTAGCTGAAAATATAATTTTTGTCATAGAAATTGATTTGCAAGAAAAAGTTTGTTTAGTCATGCACATGTTATGGAAAAATGATTTGAGACAGCTACTTGTGAAAATTTACCTTGCCAGCAACTTTGTCAGAATCTGTTATCCTGCTAACTTTATAAGCAAGAAACAATGTAACCACAACGTTTAAAGTGCTTAGTCTCTTGAATTCAGAAAATTCTCTTTCAACTAGACTATATTGAAAAAAAAAGTATTATGGATACTTTAAAAATATATTCTTTATCATTTTTGTGTGTCCTAAATATCTTGAAAATTTGAATAACTATAGAAAGCTATACCTTACCATATTAGTAAAAGTAAAAGATATTAATAATAATTTGTGCAAATTTTGGCAAATGTGTGAGAAAAGTTGGAATTCATGCACATTTTATAGGCATATAAATTGGTTCCACGTTTAAAAATTTTTTTTTAACGTTTATTTATTTTTGAGACAGAGAGAGACACAGCCTGAACAGGGGAGGGCCAAAGAGAGAGGGAAACACAGAATCTGAAACAGGCTCCAGGCTCTGAGCTGTCAGCACAGAGCCCGACGTGGGGCTCGAACTCATGGAGTGTGAGAACATGACCTGAGCCAAAGTCAGACGCTTAACCGACTGAGCCACCCAGGCGCCCCTGGTTCAATGTTTTAAAACAGTAATTTAACCACATGTTCAGAGTCCATATTTGGAATACGAAAGATACAACTTTTGGAAGATAACAGGGTCTTCATGACTTTGAGATAGGGAAATATTTTTCTTAAATGAGACACAAAAAGCATTAACCTTAAAAGACAAAAAAAAAAAAAAAAAAAAAAGAATAAATTGTTCACCAAAAGACATCACTGAGAGTGAAAAGGGAAGCCACAGTATAGAAGATGATATTGCAACACACATCTCTGACAAAGGGCTTACATTTAAAATAGTAAGAAGGCTCTTAGTGATCAATTAAAAAGTATGACAGATAATCTTGTAAAAGAATGTACAAGAGACTTACACAAACACTTTAGGATTTCCAGATGGCTAAAAAGCAAGCAATCACAGGACTACTAATTAATACAATGAGATACCACCATGAACTCACTAAGACTGCAAGTATTAAAAAGACTGACATTGTAAGTGTTGGTGAGGCTATGGGGCAAATGGAACTCTACTAAACTGCTGGTAGGAATTCAAATTGTTTCACACACTTTAGAAAACCCAGCAATTCTACTCAATGAGAATGCATACACATGTAAACAAAAGTTCCGTAGAAGAGTATTCGTAGCTTCTTATTTATTTGTAATTATTTGTAATAGCCATTTAATGCCCAAAAGTCCATCCTAGAATGGATAAAGTGTAGTATATCCATACAAAGGAATACTCTTCAGAAAAAGATTTAAAAGAAAAGATGAACCCAACCTGTCTTTACAACAACATGGAAGACTCTCATCACCATAATGTTGTGAGAAATGAAATGAAAGAAGCCAGGCACTTCGGATTCTGTGTCTCCTTCTCTCTCTGCCCCTACCCCACTCATGCTCTGTCTCTCTCTCTCTGTCTCTGTCTCTCTCTCTCTCTCTCTCTCTCTGTCAAAAATAAATAAACGTTAAAAAAAATTA
Organism: Panthera pardus; assembly: GCF_024362965.1. Lineage (NCBI taxonomy): Eukaryota > Metazoa > Chordata > Mammalia > Carnivora > Felidae > Panthera > Panthera pardus. Next base: position 59,893,456 of record NW_026526810.1, on the reverse strand, counting down.
AAAAAAAAAAAAGAAAGAAAGAAGCCAGGCACAACAGAATACCTGAGAATGAACATTTTCATTTGTGTAGTGTTCAAAAACAAGCACTCCTAATTACCTGTGGTATTAATTGTGAGAACGGTGCTCACCTTCAGGAGAAGGGGAAGGAATGGTGACTGGGAAAGTCACAGATCTGAGGGGAGGACTTCTGCAGTCCTGATAAAGTTTTATTCCTTGGCCTGCATAGCAATTATGCAGGTGTGAGCACTTTGTGAAATTTCACTCATCTGTGTATTTGATTCTTGCTCTTTGTGTTAATACATCAACAAAATGATACAAAGCAGTTGTATGGATTTCACTAAAGTGATTCTCCCAATATCATTTCATTCATGCACAGGTGACAGACACATTTCTTCCAGCTTCTCCAATTGCACAGCCACCATCTTCTAATAAATTTTGGTCATGTCACCTGTATTTTTAAACATTTTCTCTCACCGTCCTTTCTGTGTTACTGCATTTGTCTTTTTCTTTGAAGTGGTAGATAATAACCCTGAGAGCATCCAAGAGTAGTTTTGGGTGGAAGTTTTAGTCTGAATGATCATGTCTTCTCAAACTAAGGACAATTTTCTTCTATTTTATAAAATATCTCTCCTCTACCACCGATTTGTGTTCTGTTTATTTTAAAGTGGGGCCCACATTTTTCTTCCATATCTCTCAACTTCTCTTCCATATTTTCCAGTTTGTTATATATTCTGGGCCACATCCTTGACAGGTGGGAAATTATTAGATTATAAACTTGTTCTTCTGTTTTGAACTATATGATATGTCTCTGAAAGTCAGGTTAACATATACTTGATTTCAGGAATCCAAGTAGCTTTCTGAATGAATTTATCAATATTTTTGGAAACACCTGGATTTTCATTGAATTTTTGAGTTTTTTCACTCACATATATTATTCAAACACAGTGAAAGAATAAAGGAAAAATAATGAAGACAATGCTCATGGATGAGTTTGAAAAAGATGCTAAATTCCGCCTTGTCAAATGTTATACAATGCAGACATTAAGTAATTAAGCTGGATTCTTAAAAAGTTAAGGTCCAATTCTGAATATGGCATTTAAAAAAACATTCTATTTAAGGAATAAACAATAACATCTATTCTTAGAATCTATTATAGAATAACATCTATTCTATGATGTTATTAAGATATAATATGCTTTAGACATGTCATTTTCCTATGAATGCTTTGAATCATCTTTCTTATAGAGAATTTTGGTTTCACGTCTCGCTTAAAACAGTTTTTTTGGTTTTGTTTCAATGAACATATTTGTGGGACGACAGCCAAGAAAAGGTGCCATTTGGGGAATGAAGGGGAAAACATTTTGTTTCTTTTTTTTCCTTGGGATATTTTTGTTTACAGAGAGAACACAGGTTGCCATCAAACTTCCAGATCTGAACAGCAGAGGTGACTGTCAGCATCACTTTGTTCCTAAAGTCAGTAGCTTTCCAAAACAGTGTCCTTGCCAGCTGACCTCTTTAGTTACTGCCACATTTAGACACGTTAACAAAAGCCTATTGTTTACCCTAAGTGGTATCATTTCATTTTTATGTATGGCTTGCTCAAGGTGAATTTATTTGTAAGGAGGATTACTGCTCTAGAGTTATTCCATTATTAAATTGCTCTAACAACACTGAGAAATTATTTTCAGCCACTAATTAAAACTAAATGCAGCACCAGAACCCATCCAGTAAGTATTTGCTTTGCTTCAGCACCTAGAAAATGCTGTCATTAGGATTCCATTGGAAATAATTTATTTGACAACATCTGACAAATTTCTACACTTAACTTTTCACTTAAAATTTCATAGCTAAGTAGCTTGAGAAAAGTACCTATGTTTTTTAACACAATCCTTCAATGACAGCCTTATAATGTAGGTACATCACTGACCTATGGAGAGGTCATATAGCATAGAAGTTAAAGGCAGAAGCATGAGAGCCAGAGTACTTCTGTTTATCTCACCAACTGACTACTTGTGTGAATTTAGCCTAATTAATTTTTAGATACCTCAGTTTCGTCATCTGTAAAATGGGGATGACAACAGTACCTAACTCATAGGGCTGTTGTGAGGATAGATGAGTTAATACAGTGCCTGGCACATAGTAAGTATTAAATAAAATCTAGCAGAGTGCCTGGATGGCTCAGTCAGTGAAGCATCTGACCTCAGCTTAGGTCATGATCTCATGGTTCATGAGTTTGGGCCCCACATTGGGCTCTCTGCTGTCAGTGCAGAGTCTGCTTCAGATCCTCCATCTCCCTCTCTCTCTGCCCCTCCCCTGCTTGCACTCTCTCTCTCTCTCTCTCTCTCTCTCTCACACACACACACACACACACACAAATAAATAAACATTTTTAAAAATTTAAAAAAATTTAGCCAATTCCTGTTTTTAGTGAGGAATCATTAGAGAGTGTCTGAAGATGCTAAATCAGTAGAGATATGCATGTATTGTATAAAGTTATAAGTCATCTTCCAAAAGACTTAAAGATAGAAATTGCTAACTTTAGAAGTCAAGGGAATGATAAACCCAATAAAAATAGACGAAAAATAGCATAAAAAATAAGGGCATAAGTTAGTTAAATACAAAACCACTCTTTCCTCTTGTGCCTTCTGGCTTTGCTATTTCTGTTATTCCTGATGCTTTTTAGCAGCTCTCTCTATGATTTCAAACATTGCCTATGCCCTGTCTTCCAAGCACTGAGCATATACACACAATCACATTGAAGCTGAGGAACCTGTAAACCCCAAGAAGAGAATAAAGATCGCCACACACAAGTTCCTGTACTTTTCCATCTCTGCAATTTTTGCACTGGGTTGTGTAAAAATTCCTCAGCTTAACCTTCCAGCTCCTTAAGCTGATGTTTAGATCAGTTCTTCCTGCCATGCATCCCAATACCAAGGTTTCATTTTGTTTACAATTGACTCACTGTTACAACAGCAGCCCTTTTTGTTAAGTCAGCTGTACCTTCTGTAATTTATCTGATGCTAATGGTAATAATTAGTTTTCTTCTGCTTCTCAACTCATCTTCCCAAACAGGTAAATTATTCCTGTGTGTTGAATATGATGCCTGTCTTTGGTGCCTGTGTTGGTTTTCCTCAAATTTTTGGTGATTCTTGGTTATCACTTGATGTTTATGGATAAGCATCTAGATTCCTGATCACTGCTAGCTGCAGTGTATGTCCCCAGTCCTAGTGACAATATATATTTTTTTTCCTGATTCTGTGTATAAGCTCTGATTATATGGGCTCTGGCCATGCGCCCAGGCCTTCATGTGGGCTTATCTTTTGGATGCAAGTATGCCTGCTCTCGTGAGGCCACCCAGTAGCCTACATCTCTAGCTGAGGAACAGAGTATAAGCAGAGTGGAAGAAGCAAAATATACCCTATGTTAGAAAAGGACAAGTGTTATTGAGACGTTTAAAACAAGGAAACACAGACAAGATATTAGAGTGAGTATGTGGCATTCCTAGATAGGGCAGCCAAGGCAGGCCTCCCTGAGAAGGTGACATGCCCCCAGGGGCACAAAGTAAGGCAAGAATGTTCCAGGAAGGCTAAATTGCAAGTGCAAAGGCCCTATACAATGTCTGAAACTTCTGTAAAAGGAAGCTGTGTTAATCATTCACATTTTGCCTTTTGGAACTTCTACTGGTTCCCCATTTGCTTTGTGCTGCAATTTAAGATGTTGCAAGTTTTTGAAGCATTAAACACGTTAGTTCTTGCTGAGTGGTTATAATCTAGGTGCTTTGTAAAGGCTTTCTAAAATTGACTTTCCAAAATCATTATAATCTTACTACCAAAAAGTCCTGACTAAAATCTCCAGGGAAGGTCCTATAAGCAATGTTGAGAGTCTCTGAACTGGAAGTCAGGTGATATGCGCTCCAGTCCCATCCCTGCTGGTAACTTGCTGTCAGCCTTTGGTCTCTAAACTTCTTCAGTCCTCAGTTTCCTCACCTATGGAATGGGACAGGTGAGTTGATTCAGGTATCTTATGTCCACATTTTGTTCAATGAATAGGGTATTTTGAATAACCTTAGACTGAACTCTTTGGTTTAACTCTACTTCGCCCCAGTAAACATCGAAACTTGCCATCTTCTATCTGGCCCATTTCATTCCTTGTTATCTGCCTGACTCCTGACAAAACATCTTTTATGGACCCTCTAAGTTATAAGGGCATGGTACTATGACTGTACCTTGTTTATTAAACCCTCCTAAACTTAGGAGGCTGCTCTGGTTAGTTCATTTATCTTCGCATAACAGGAACCATCGAAACTTCCACTCACTGGGATAAAGTTAGGGATACGTTGTGGAAAAATGATATTGAGTTTCTTATTTCCTGATTGGGAAAAGGTGGAGGCTGTCATATCTGGGAAAAAACATACCCAGGACAGTTTTCAAGCAACTGCCTTCTATGCAGCTAAGGCAGGGTGAGGTGGCTGCAAGAGTCTTCATGGGATAAAAGTACAAGTCTTTGAACAATCTCCAAAGCTTTTTTTATTTTTCTGCAAAAAAACCTTCATCTTAATCCTTAAATACAAATTGAATACACACTCTTGCCAGTAGATTGTAAGCTCTCTGAAGGCAGGACCTATTCCTTAGTTGTCTTTACATCTCAATGGCATGACATGGTACCGCACATAATACACACTTAACACATGCTTGTAGGTTGACTTATGTTCAAAATTTTCTGCCTCCCTTGTCTGCCTTCTGGCCCTCTGTGGCATCATACTCTCTCTTGTTTCTAGATCTCATAAGGCTATTTGTTGTCTTTGACAAGGCAGCATTTTTCTCCTTCTTTCTCCTATCTTCACCTGATAACTCCCAAGACACTTGAATCCCCCCGAGATCTAGGTCAGGTGCATTGCTCTCTCTCTGTCTCTCTGCCTCTCATACCTATTTTGTTATGGGTATTATTTTCACTAGACTCTAAATCCTGTGAGTGCAGACAACAGGTCCGTTTCCTTCTCTGTGGTATGCCCAGCATTTAGCACAGTTCCTGGCACAGGATAGATACTAAGAAAGTGTTTGCTCAATGAAGGTTATGAAAAGAAGGAGTCCTAGGATACAGCTGGTCAAAAGAAGAAAAGGTGATGAAAGAAATAGGTGATAAGAGGAAACAAAGACTTAAAATAATTTATCAAGGAAGATAAATCAAAGTTAAGTCCTGAAAAGTTATTTGAAACTAGTGTTCCAAAATGATTGCTAAAAAATTAAGCTGAAGAATCCTCATAGGTCACAATCCTTAATATTGAGATTTATTCCAAATAGGTGGGAACGTAATGCCGTTAAGTGCAAGCAAAGACACTTCCTTGGGGGTCAGTGAAATATATTAGAAAAGTATAAATTAATGGTCACTGGGGAGGACTTAAGCATGGCAAAGTACAGTATCAGATGACTACAGTGTGTGCTAGCAATTATTCACATCCAGGATGTATTGACTTCTAAGATTATAACACACAAATGCTATCTGGCAATATTTGTTATTCGATAAAATATAGGGAGATAGAGTTGTGAAGGATGGGAGGAGTGTCAGCTTTCAAGACAGTAATAAACATTAAGAAGCAACTCAGTCTTAATTTTAATATTACTTCAGCTAACTTGTGAAATTCTAAATTCTTAAATGTAGACTTCTGAATTCCTCTGGCAAAATTTATCTTCCTTGGGGGTTATTAAATCAATTAACCTTGGGAAGGGAAGGTTAAAAGGACTTCTGTGGGCTACGTTCTCACAGCATGAAAGAGAACAGGCAGAAGCCTGAGTGAACCACGGGTAGGGTTCAAGGAAAGGTTTACACTAGCAGATGATCAGCTCTGTTCTTGCTAAAATTTGGCAAAGAAATACACTGTGGTTTCTTCAGATGACAGCATCATAATTCATTTAGCTCTCTCCTACCTTTTCACAAAAAGGCCAAAACCCCACAGGAAATGTGAGCACTGACATTTTCTACCCAGGATCAAAAACCGACTATTTTGCCAGAAATTGAAAACAATATAGCTAAAACAGTAAATACAACAGTAATGTGTTGAAAGAAATAGGCTGCTGGACTGGCCAGTGACACAATCCATCATTTCTATTTTAACTTCTGATGGATAGAAAGGTAAAAAAGAAAAAAGAAACAAAAAATAACAAAAATAGGTTTGGATTGGCAGACTTCCATGAAATATAATGAAAACCAAATAAATGTCAAAAAATCCCTTTGCATTAATTTACAGATTATGCTCCACAGATTTGCACTAAACGCAGTACTTCTAATGGCAAGTTTGATTATATGTTTCTAGCTGATTTCCAGGCAGTTAAAAGCTAGCTTAAGGGCCATCTAGAAGGCCTGATTTCTTTTCTTTCTGCAAAATGCTAAAGCTTCTTTATCATTCTGTATTCAGCCATGAACTCAGCTGCACAAGCCAAATGTAAAGGTTTTATGGGCCAATCTATCATGTGAAATCGTGAACAAGAATACAAGCCTACTCATGCAGACGCTGAGGGTGATTTCCATTTTTATGAATGAAAAAGAACCCTGCATAAACATTCTTTATTTAAAGTTTTAAATGAAGAAAGATGCAAAACAAAATGGGAGCATTTTGTTTTATATGTCAATATCTTGTAAGAGGGGCAAAGTAAGGGATCTGGCTCACATGATTCCCAAGACAGCAGTATCTCCTTTGCATTAAGTACATAAATGAGATTTATGGCCACTGACCTAATCTTAGATGCCAAAATGTACAGCAGGAACAGCTTTCTGAAAAACTTAATTTAAAATTATGGTGTTAACAAAAGCATTTTAGGAAGCAGACAACACGGCTGGCGTGCACGCACACAGGCATCTAGGAGAGCCGGCTCTAGAAAGGAGCTGTGGGTATTTGCATAAAGCTTTTCAATACATCTCAGAGGTAATTTAAATCCACAGGTTTTCCTTTTTCTCCCTACCACTCTGGTGTTAATGAATTTCCAAATAAACTCATATCACCAGACAGTTGATTTTCATCACTAAAGGTCATTTAATACCAGACATTCATAGATTTTGGGGAGGCTTAGAATAAAGAAAAATAAATAAACCTGTTTATTCCTTTTCTGAATTTTAAAAGCAGGTTCCTTACCACTAAGTACTTAACTAGATTAGCACCTTGGAGAAAAGAAAAGGCTTGAGCAACTGCACTTGGAATACTTTATACACTGAATGAGAGAAAATGGGCTGTGATACTGCTAATCCACTGGTAACCACTTGGAGATTTTCCTGAACACACTGGTTTTTGACCTGAAAAAGACAAAAAAAAAAAAAAAAAAAAAAAAAAAAGAAGAAGAAGAAGAAGAAGAAGAAGAAGAAAAAGAAAAAAAGAAAGTAGTAAAGGAAACCTACACTGACAGATATCAAGTCAACACTTTCTTAATATAGTCCCATAAAACAGAATTCCTGGAAAAAATAACATCCTGCAGAATAAAATGTCAAGTTGAAGAAACACATCCCTTCCCTTATCATTGGATTTTAACAAGTGAACTGTGCATAGTTGGAGGAGGTAAACATATAGTAACATGTTTTCCCAATGATTTCAAAAGCTTTTACTTTTCAATACAGATTTGAAGCATGAAAGTGTACACTTCAGGTATACCTACGTATATCATCTCCCGGAAACAGACAAATCATGTCACTATGTAACATGTATATAGGGCTAAAAAGATTATCAAAGAGAATCATCGAAATTTTGAAATTAAAATGCAGAGTTCAAAAGAATGTTGGATTATGTAAATTATCTGAACATTCAGTTCCAAATTCCTGTCTCAGTTTATGTTGTCCCTAAACAGTCTAAAATATGAACTTGGCTGTAGGTAATTTCTTTGGGAGGTGAATCCTAGGAAACAGAGTGAAGGAGGTGTGGGGAATGAGAGAGGGAAAGAAAAACCAATAATGCTATTGAGTTCATTAATGATCTGGGCAACTGAGGATCAATTCTCCTGGGCATTCTCTGAGGAGCTCTGTAGAAAGTGCCTTAAAATTGCTTATCTGAAGGATGTCAGGCTGGTGCCTTTATTCACAATACCCTGTTTCCCATTAGTTGAGGGCTGTTGCAGGTGGCAGTGACTCCCTCACCCTTTCAGGCTTTCCTGGCATAAGGGCTGAGTGAGGTCCGCTGGCTTCAGAGAAAGCCTCAGGGAAGAAGAATGGAGGAATGCACAGCTCATGCTTCTGGCAGAACACTGTCAGTGTGCCTAGGGCTGTTCGGTACTGCTGTAGCTAGGGTCAGAGGTGAGATGACAGCATGTGACAAGGGCATCAGACACCTGTACCTCAGATGCTAGGTCACCTACAAAAGCTTTCACTACATGACTTTGAATCAGCTCACAGGATGGAGATTAGTAAGACTCTTCATAAATTCAAAGTTTTTGCTTTCTAAAATTCATTATTATTCCTAAATTTAAAAAAAGCTGCAAACAATCTAATTTATAAAAATAATTTGTGTTCATGTAACCAATCCAATCTCCTTTCCAATTAACATTTCTGTGTGTGTGTGTGTGTGTGTACTTTCTGAAGAAATTAATGTTTAAACTAGGCAAAAGAATGCACTTGAAATTTAAAGAAAAAGAGGAAAGAGAAGAGGGCAATGATGCTAAAAAAGAGAAAGAAAGAGTATCACCTAAATAGGTGTTTATGACAACTAATTTTCACATTGTGTCAGCAGTACAAAATTATTTAAATGGAAAATAACGTAATTATTTTTTCACCTCAATAAAGAACAATCTGGTTTGGATTAATTTAACATTTTTCAAATGGTTGCTTCAGCATCACGAACAAACACATTGTCTTAATTGTATTTTTTAAAAAAGACCATATATCATAGTGGTTAAAACTGCTCAGGCCTTGAGGTCAGATACTTATGTCTGAATTCTCACTCTACAACTTACCAGCTGTGCAAAATGGTAACAGTGACATATTTAGTAATACATTCAGTAATTGGTACTTTAGAATTAAATCACATGACATCATATAATATGTATGGAGCCCTCAGAAAAGTGTCCAACTCAGAATAACTGCTCGGTAACATTGTTTATTATTATTGCTGTTGTTAATATTCTGCAAAAATTAGGTGGTAAAAAGTCATAAGGGCAAGTTCATAATTATGTGTGTCCTCATATATTGTTACAGTACAAAGTAATAAAGGAGAAAGAGCATGTAACTGAGTGAAATATAGACTCACTGTTTTGTAGAAGGTGACTCCATGATTTCCAATGGGAGGTGGAGTTTCACCTTGGTCTTCTTCCCCTGTTACAGTGAGGACATTGTCCTCATTACGGTTCACCTCACATGAACGGCTACCCATAAACAGCTTGTCTGAGGATTCCAAATGCTAAGAAAAAAGATTAGTGAGCAGAATAAGAAATGATGACTCAGGAAGCTTTTTTAAAAAGCTGAAATTGGATAGGTAAGTAGAATTTACATTTACTCAAGATAAAACTGAGAGGAAAAGCAAAAAGTTTACCCATTCATAGGAAAACGCAATTATCTGGGAATGGCAAGCAAGTTGATGTTGGTGACACCATACGGTCTGTGAGTGGTGGAGAAGAAAAGAGCTACAACAATCGCACAAATCCTTGGTGTATCACAATCATACAAAGGAACAAAGGCGTTATACTACAGCAGTGTAGAGTTGGGTGGTGAAGTGCTTACGAGAAAAGGAAAAATATATGGCCGCTAAAAGCATAACAGACACAAAGAGAGCATCAATTTAAAAAAAGCTTTAAAAATTTAAAAATTCCAGTAGGAGAAAAGGTTGATCATGCAGTATCAGGCCAGCGTTAGAAACTCATGTGTCAACACCATTAATAAATGAGTTCAATTAAATAAATTAGTACATAAATGTTGTGTAAAGTAGGACAAAGTAATATAAATGAACAAACTTAAAGTACTGGGCATACTCATAAGAAATGAAATTTGCGTTCAATCTGGATTAAATTTGTTCTTGCACATGGGTGTTATGGGTCTAAATTACTATAGTGATCTAATGGGCACCAAATATGATAGATAGCCATTCTTAATTCTTCAAAGTCCTCTAATTTTAAAAATGGAATAGAGAAGTGTACTAATTTGAGATTCTGTAATTTCAGCTCTAAAAGAAACATCAGCTTAAAATTTTTTTTAATGTTTATTTTTGAAGGAGAAAGAGACAGAGAGAGAGAGAGAGAGAGAGAGAGAGAGGGAGAGAAAATGAGAGAAGGGGTGGAGCAGAGAGGAGACACAGAATCCAAAGCAGGTTCCAGGCTCTGAGCTGTCAGCACAGACCCCAACGTGTGGCTGGAAATAACAAACCATGAGATCGTGACCTCAGCTGAAGTAGGACACTTAACCGACTGAGCCACCCAGGTAACCCAAAACATCAGCTTTTAAAAGATGAAAACTAAGTTTATTTTAAAGAACAGATGACTGGGTTTCTAATAGAGTTTGGTTTAAAGTAGACACACGTAAAATATGTATGAAAGGTAAACTTGTGTATCACAATAGAAAATAAAGTACTTTTTCCTCTAGGTTTTCAAATTGGTTTCCAAGTGGTTTTTTAAACTGGGTTTCATGTCAAAATATACTTTTCTTATTATATGGGTTTTCATAATATGAACTTGAGAAAAAATGTTAAATGCTTTCCTAAAAAACTAACCAGTAAATTTTAGAGGTGTCAAAGATGATTAATTCATGCCCATCAGGTCTGTTTTTCTCAATAATATTAAATAGAGTTTCTGTAATTCATGGGTTGTCTGACTTCCTTCCTTTGGATACAGTCAAATGAAGAATGAAACTCAGCCTAGTATTCCTCTCACTCAGCTTTAACATTTGTCAATTCAAAGCTAATCTTTTCATCTGTATTTTCACCCACCTCTTTATCCTCACTGTGATTATGTTGGAGGAATCCCAGATATAGTATTTCATCTGTATATATTTCAGTAAGTTAAGGCAGAAAACTCATTTTTTCTTTTTAAATACAACCACAATACAATTATCACACCTAAAAAAATAATTCTTTAATATCATCAACTGTCTTGTCAATGATGGTTTATTGAATTTTGACATACTATAGTTCGATGAACTATAACAAAGTGTAAGATATCTTAGCAGATGGTACAATAAATGGCTGAAGCAAAATCCACACACCTGATCTAAATATATGCCTTAGTAATTAATTCACATATGAATTATTAACAGGTAAAATTCTTAAGTATCCAATGTTATTTAATTTAAAATCTCCACTAAGCAATATAGAAGGATTTTGACTTTAAGATTCAGTAGTTGCCAATGAATTATCTCCCATGTGTTCACTTTTCTTTCTGTGAACAGTCAACGCTAACTTATATTAATATCTGCACACAGATAAAAAGAGATGATGCCCATAACACAACAGTGCATGAGGTCCTTTTAGTTATATTGCTGCCTTATTTTCTATTATATACTACCTCATATTCCAATAACTTTTATCTATGGTGACAATGAATAGTAGGGCTCTAGACTGCTGTAAAAGATGGCTTTTAAATCAATCATCCTCTGACAAATTTAAGGAGATGACTAATTCACCTCAACTTAATTCAACAAATATGTATGTATGTATGTATGTATGTATGTATGTATGTATGTATGTATGTATGTATGTATGTATTTAGAAGGAGCAGGAGAGAGGGGCAGAAGGACAGAGAGAGAGAATCTTAAGCAGGCTCTACTCAGAGTGCACCCTGATGCGGGGCTTTATCCCACGACCCTGGGATCACCACCTGAGCCGAAATCAAGAGAATGATACTCAACCGACTGAACCACCCAGGTGCCTCTCAACAAATATTTATTGAATGCCTAGTAAATGCCTCTGCAATATTATATATACTGTGACGTCTGCAGTCACCAAGAGAAAAGTGATCTCTCCTCTCATCTAGCTAATGATACAATTTAGTAGGAAAACTGTAAAAATATGCCAAAGCAATAAATGCCCATGTGATCTATTTCTAACATTTAGAAAATATGATATTTAAAACAATACCTAGCAACATTTGTTTCTCATGTGGAAAATATAATTTTATTAAGAAAAAATTGAGGAGAGGTAGGAAGCTTCACATATAGGATACTCAAAATAAATGGGACTAAACTGATTAATCTAGATTTTTTCCTGGATAAGGCACTTGTTACTTTCCATTTTTAATAACAGTTAGCTGTGCTTAGGCAGATGAAATAACTTATAATTAAACCTGAAGTAATCAAACAAGATAAGTTTAAAACATCAAGTCTATGTTTTATTATTAGGTACCTTTCCTTTTCAGAAGTTTATAATTACCACTGATGATAAAGGGAAGCCAGGTTAGAAAGAAAAAGGAGTGGCGGGACATATACTAAGTTCAAAGAGAAAATATAACTGCCAATCCTAAATCCATTTAAAAAATGGTCTCTCTCTTAAAAACTGAGAACAAACTGAGGGCTGATGGGGGGTGGGAGGGAAGGGAGGGTGGGTGATGGGTATTGAGGAGGGCACCTTTTGGGATGAGCACTGGGTATTGTATGGAAACCAATTTGAAATTAAATTTCATATTAAAAAAAATTAAAAATAAATAAAAAATAAAAATAAATAAAAATAAAATAAAAAATGGTCTCTATCTTTAGAAAAATACTTGTTCCAAACTGAACGCCCCATTATTTGCAATGGAATGGAAACTTAGCTTATAATTGACGTGGGTCAAAAGTGTAAACCAGAAATTCAAAATATACATAAATACTTGACCTAAAAACAGAAAGTCTCTAGTTAAGTAAAGCTGTACATTGAAAGTTCTCAGAAGACTCAATTACTGTCCTTCATTCTTCTAGTAAATACAATTCAGGAGAGGCTTAAAAGGAAGTTTAGAAAAGATTCCCAAAGGATTTATATTCTCTCATTAAATATTCACTTATTTAAGGAAGTGAATGACCAAGTGATAGATATCAAACTGAATCAATAAAAAGAAGCAGTTAAATAATACATGCTATAATATCGTGTAAAATATTTTCCTACATGTGCACCATGGTCTCCATTATAAACAAAATAAAAAATAGGTTACCAAAACCCATCATTTTGTTCTGAACTTTAGTTATAAAAAATATAGAAAATTCACTATTTATGTATTATGTTACAGTTAAAGAATGTACAAAAATATAAGCAGATAGCAGTTTCTACCTTATTTCAAACTGAACTTGAACTACTTTTGAACTTAATCCAGGGAAATCACTTTTAAAGCAGTGGAGGATCTTATTTTTAAAGGGACGTGAAACCTTACCCCTTGGTTACACTATTAGAAAAAAGATAGTATATATGTAATGTACAATATGATTACAGTGAACACTGCTGTACGTTATATAGGAAAGTTGTTAAGAAGTAAACCCTGGAGCACCTGGGTGGCTCAGTCGGTTAAGTGTCCTACTTTGGCTCAGGTCATGATCTTGCAGTTTGTGAGTTCGAGCCCTGCGTTGCTCTGTACTGACAGCTCAGAGCCTGGAGCCTACTTGGGATTCTGTGTCTCCTCCTGTCTCTGCCCCTCCCATGCTCATGCTCTGTCTCTGTCTCTCTCTGTCTCTCAATAATAAATAAACATTAAAAAAAAAAGTAAGTCCTAAGAGTTCTCATCATAAGGAGAAAAAGTTTTCCCTTTCTTTTTTCTTTTCTTTTATTGTATCTATGAGAAGATGGATGTTATTGATGAATTTATTGTGGTGATTATTTTACTATATATGTGAATGAAACCATCATGCGGTACACCTTAAACTTATACTGTGATATATATCAAATATTTCTCAATAAAAGGTTTTATGTGTTTGAATTGGATCAACAATCCATGAACTTATACACATATATAAAAAGATCAACAGAGACTCAAATATGTAGCTGCAAAGTATCATAGTAGATAGTATTTGCTCAATAAGGGTAGAACTTTTGATGTAATGTGGCACCCGATATACCGCTAACATTCATTGTGAAAGTACTACCGCTCAAATAACATAACAATGTGAACATTTTCTATGATTACAGTAGCCATTTTCTAATTAATAGATATTATTAAATACTAATATTATTTAATAATATTAGCACTGTTAGATATTAGCTCATTTATAATATTTGAGACTGACCTATTTGGGGGAGGTGTTGCATTATCATTAATTCTTCTTGAGACTTTCTTTTTCTATTCTGTCCACAACTATTTTACTGCTTCCAAGAACTTCAATTCCTAATGCCACCTTTAATATATTAAAAAGGTCAAATGTAACAATAAGAGCATTACACTGTTTTCTCAGAGAAATTTTGTATTTGCAGCAAATTGGGAAGTTCTTCCCAATCTTTACCATGTTAAGTATAGATTGTATCCTTAGATTATAAACCATTAAGAAATTATAAAATATTATTGCCTAATTTTATCACACAAAAAAAGATAAATTTAGAAGCAAAAAATCCAGGGGCACCTGGGTGGCTCAATTGGTTAAGCATCTGACTTAAGGTCAGGTCATGATCTCATGGCTCGTGAGTTCAAGCCCGGTGACGGGCTCTCTACTGACAGCTCAGAGCCTGGAGCCTGCTTCAAATTCTGTCTCTGTCTCTCTCTCTCTCTCTCTCTCTCAAAATACAAATAAACATTAAAAAACAATTTAAAAAAGAAGCGAAAAATCTAGAATTCTTTCCTAACAAATCATTCTCCATGTTTCTCTCTGTCCTTTTTTCAGGCTCATAAATTTTAAACATCTATAATCATACCATAGGCATAATTGTGTCTTTAAAATTGTGCATTTACAGCAAAGGAAACAACCAACAAAACTAAAAGGCAACCAACGGAATGGGAAAAGATATTAGCAAATGACATATTGGACAAAGGGCTAGTATCCAAAATCTATAAAAAGCTCACCAAACTCCACACCTGAAAAACAAATAATCCAGTGAAGAAATGGGCAGAAAACATGAATAGACACTTCTCTAAAGAAGACAGCCAGATGGCCAACAGGCACATGAAAAGATGCTCAACATCGCTCCTCATCAGGGAAATACAAATCAAAACCACACTCAGATATCACCTCACACCAGTCAGTGTGGCCAAAATGAACAAATCAGGAGACTATAGATGCTGGGGAGGATGTGGAGAAACAGGAACCCTCTTGCACTGTTGGTGGGAATGCAAATTGGTGCAGCCACTCTGGAAAACAGTGTGGAGGTTCCTCAAAAAATTAAAAATAGACCTACCCTATGACCCAGCAATAGCACTGCTAGGAATTTACCCAAGGGATACAGGAGTACTGATGCATAGGGGCACTTGTACCCCAATGTTTATAGCACTTGTACCCCAATGTTATAGCACTTGTACCCCAATAGCCAAATTATGGAAAGAGCCTAAATGTCCATCAACTGATGAATGGATAAAGAAATTGTGGTTTATATACACAATGGAATACTACGTGGCAATGAGAAAAAATGAAATATGGCCTTTTGTAGCAACGTGGATGGAACTGGAGAGTGTGATGCTAAGTGAAATAAGCCATACAGAGAAAGACAGATACCATATGGTTTCACTCTTATGTGGATCCTGAGAAACTTAACAGAAATCCATGGGGGAGGGGAAGAAAAAAAAAAAAAAAGAGGTTAGAGTGGAAGAGAGCCAAAGCATAAGAGACTCTTAAAAACTGAGAACAAACTGAGGGTTGATGGGGGGTGGGAGGGAGGGGAGGGTGGGTGATGGGTACTGAGGAGGGCACCTTTTGGGATGAGCACTGGGTGTTGTATGGAAACCAATTTGACAATAAACTTCATATATTGAAAATAAAATAAAATAAAATTGTGCATTTAATGGTATGCAATATGTAATTATCAATGTTGTATACCCTGTATAATAAATATTTTGAATGGATGTCTTCCACTGAGCTGGTGTACTATAATTTAACTATTGCCCTTAAAAAGAAAAATGCAAGCATGTCCATATTTAAAATGCTTAGAAGAGTATCTGTTATATACAGTAAGTTCTGCATTAGTGTTGGCTTTCATTATTGTCATTATTATTATTGCTATCACTGCTATTGTTATTGTAATTGTTCTTAAGGTACTTAAAAAGTAACACTTAAGAAGAATAAGTGAGATGTAAAAATATCCTAATTAGTTGATACATATACAGTTGACCCTTGAACAATGAGGAGGATGCTGACCTCCCTGTGCAGTTGAAAATCTGCATATAACTTACTTTCCCTTTTTCCAAATTTTCATTTAAATTCCAGTTCGTTAACATACAGTGTAATATTAGTTTCAGGTGTAGAATTTAGTGATTCTTTACTTACATAGAACACCCAGTGCTGATCACAAGTGCCCTCCTTAATCCCCTTCACCTATTTCACCCATCCCCTACCCACCTCCTCTCTGGTAACCATCAGTTTGTTCTCTATAGTTAAGAGTATGTTTTTCGGTTTGCTTCTCTTCTCCCCCCCACCCCCCACCATGTTCATTTGTTTTGTTTTTTAAATTCCACATATAAGTGAGATCATATGGTATTTGTGTTTCTCTGACTGGCTTATTTTGTGTATAGCTTTTGACTCCTTAAAAACTTACCTACTAATAGCTCACTGTTGACTGGAAACTTTATGGATGACATAAACAGTCAGTTAACACACATTTTAAATGTTATTTATTATATAATGAATTATTACAATAAAGCAAGCTAGAGCAAAGAAAATGTTTAGAAAATCATAAGGAAGACTAAATACATTTACAGTATTGTATTAAAAAATGAATCTGTATATAACAGGCCCATGCAGTTCAAACCTGTGTTGTTCAAGGGTCACTTGTATATTCTTGGGAAATCCAAGAGAATTAACAAAAAAGATACTAGAAATAATAAAATTTTTTTGAGTTAGTGCTATAAAGTCAATTTATAAAAAACCAGAAGCTTTATGCAAACAATAACTTGTTAGAAAACATAATGTAAGAAAACTATAATTATAGCTAACATTTATTGAACATTTGTTAAGTGCCAGGCATACCTTATATTTATTTATTCACTTAATCTTCAAAATTACCTTACATTCATCAAATCCAAGACAACATCCACTGGGAGACACATAATTTCAAAGATGTTAAAGTATGGAAAACATGGTTTATTATCTATAAAATTCAATATTATCATCCCTATTTTAAAGGGCAAACTGGGACAAGAGAGTTTAGAAAATTTGTTCAAGGTTGGTCAACATGAAAGTGAAAGTCAGCCTGGATCCCTTTCTCTTTCTGGGAATACATAAATAAAACTTTTTTCTACATTAACCTTGTATCCAGAAACTTTACAAAACTTACTATTAATTCTAAGAAGTTTGTAGATTTGTTTTATGTTTTCTATTTATACACTTATAATCTTCAAATAATAATAGGTTTCTTTCTTCCTTTCCCTAACTTATACATTTATTTATTTTTCTTGCCTTCTCTACTGGTTGAACAGAGGTAATGATTTCAAGCATTTTTATCGTGTCTTTAAACTCAGATGAAAAGATTTCATCAACTCACACTGAAAGTAGGATGTTTGCTGCATCATTGGCAATGGTCCTATGCTTTTGTCTTTGTTATTTTGTTTATATGGTGAATTCATTGACTGATTTCCAGTTGTTAAGTCAGCCTTGCATTCCTGGAATAACCTAACTTGATTATTCATTTTATACATTACAGGTGCTATTTGATAATATTTTTTGAAGGATTTAAAAATCTATGTTCATGACTGTGATTGCTTTACTATTTTTTAAATTCCTTAAAAAATTCCTTAATTATCAGATTTTGTTATTTCCAAGTATATTTAAAAAAATTAGAATCATGAATCTAAGACAAATATAGATTGAACATATATCAAATATCAGTAAAGATTGATTTTACCCACTGAGTAAAACTAGTCCAAGGAAATCAGAGAAGTTACACTAATGAAAGAACTCTAGAATAAGACAGGGATAAATATACAAAAATGGTTAATGTCCTGCAGGGCTCTGTTCTACTTCACAGAAAGCATTCACATCCCTGCTGAGCAAAAATCTACATATCAATTAGCAACTTCACAGAGTCTAGGCCTTAATCAGTAAATTTTAAGTGAAATACAAGTTCATCTCCTAGACAATGAAATATTCCTTGAGTGGGTTTAATAATACCCCAGAATAACACTGAAAGGATATGCAGTCATCCTTTCCAAAGCATTGTAAACAGAAATGTCAGTTATACTTAACAGAATCTACATTGTAATAACTAAATAACATTATAGTAACAAAATAATGAGTCTCCTCTGCTGTTTTTTTTGAAAAGTTTCTATAAAATTGGCAATTTTGCCCTTAAATGTTTGGTAAAACTTACAAGTGAAGCCATTTAGACCTGGAAGTGTGTGAAGATCTTTAGTAATAAATTTATCTAATACAAAGGACTATTCAGATTTGCTGAATTATTTCTGGTGTCAGTTTTTTTTTAAAGGAAATTTCCAATTCATCTAGGTTTTCAAGTTTATTAGCATGAAGTGGTTGGCAGTATCTTCTTTTTTCCTTTTAACATCTGAAAGAACCATAAGGATGTCTTCCTTTTAAGATTTCTGGTACTGTTCATAGTTGACCCTTGAACAACATGGAGGGTTAGAGACACCAAACCCTTGTGCAGTTGAAAATCCACATATAACTTTTGACTCCTTAAAAATGTAACTACTAATAGCCCACTGTTGACTAGAGGCCTTACAGATTACATCAACAGTCAGTCAAGTAACACATAATTTGGATGTTCTATGTATTATATACTATATTCTTACAATGAAGTAAAATAGTAAAGGAAATGTTAAGAAAATCACAAGGAAGAGAAAATATATTTACAGTAACGTCTTTATGGAAAAAAATCCATGTTCAGGCAGACCTACGCAGTTCAAACCTATGTTGTTCAAGGATCAACTCTATTTGTGCCTTCACTTCAATCTCAGTGTTGCCAGGGATGAATTCAGTTTAGTCATTTCCAAGAATAAACTGTTGGCTTTGGTGATCGCTCTACTGTATGTTTCTATTCTATTTAATTTCTTTTTAAACTTTATTATTTTTGTTTCTTTGGGTTAAATTGCTATTTTTTATCTAACTTCTTATGATGATGGCTTAGCTCATTGATTTTCAGCCATCCTTCTTATCTAATATATGTCTACATCTATATAGATACCTATGTAGATATATATTTGAGGCTATATATGTAGATATATATTTGAGATATATATTTGAGGCTATAGATTACATTAGAAATACTGCTTTAATGTTATTTTATAATTTTGATATGTCAAATTTTTCATTGGCAATTTGTTCAAGAAATTATTAATTTCCCTTGGGATTAATTCTGTGTATCATGGATTACTTAGAAATTTGTTTAATTTCCACATGTATGAATATTTTCAATCTATCTTTTTAAAATTGTAATTAAAAACTTGCAACATAAAATTTACCATCTTAACCATTTTCAAATGTACAGTACAGCCATGTTAACTATATACATATTGTGCGACAGATCTCTAGAATTTTTCATCTTGTAAAACTGATAGTATATACTCACTGAACAAATATTCAGTTCTCCCTCCCCCTAGCTCCTGGCAACCAATATTATACTTTCTGTTTCTAAGAGTTGGAGTACTTTAGATATTTCAGATAAGTAGAATCATGAAGCAATTGTCTTTTTTTATGATGGGCTTATTTTACATAGCATAATAATCTAAAGGTTTGCCCATGATGTTGCATATGACAGGATTTCCTTCTTTTTTAAGACTGAATAATAGTCCACTGTATGTATATACCACTTATCATTATCCATTCATTTCTTAGTGAATATTTAGGTTGTTGCCACATATCAACTATTGTGAATAATGCTACAATGAGTGTGATAGTACTATTTAAGACCTTAATTTCAATTCTTTTGGATAAACACCCAGAAAGATTTCTGGGTCATGTTCTACTTTTAATTTTTTGAGGAATCTCTGTATTGTTTTTCTATAATGGCTGCACCATCACATTCTTACGAAAAGTGCACAAGCGTTTCCATTTCTCCACATCCTCACCACCATTTGGTATTTCTCCTCCTCCTTCTCCTCCTCCTCCTCCTTATTCTTCTCCTTATCTACCTTTTCCTTATTCTCCTTCTCTTCTTTCTTTAAAAATTTTTTTTAAAAAGTTAATTTATTTTTGAGACAGAGAGAGAAAGTGCAAGCAGGGGGTGGTCAGAGAGAGAGGGAGACACTGAATCCAAAGCCCAAACTCTGAGCTGTCAGCACAGAGACTGATGTGGGGCTCGAACCACAAACTGCGAGATCATGACCTGAGCTGAAGTCTGACACTTAGCTGACTGACTGAACCACCCAGGCACCCCTCTTCCTTTTTTGATAGTGCAACCCTACTGAATGAGGAGATATATCACTGTGGTTTTTATTTGCATATCCCTAATAATTAGTGATGCTAAACATTTTTTTATACAGCTGTTGGCCCTTTGTCTACCTTTGTTGGAGAGAATATATTCAAGTCCTTTGCTATTTTTAATTGGATTATTTTTGTGATTGAGTTAGAGTATTTTATATATCCTGTATAATAATGTGTGTGTGTTTTTAATGTTTATGTATCCATTTTGAGAGAAAGCATGAGCAGCAGAGAGGCAGCGAGAGAGTGGGGGAGAGAGAATCCTAAGCAGGCTCCACACTGAGGTGAGATCTGGGATGAAATCAAGAGTTGGACACTCAACTGATTGTGCCACCCAGGCATCCCACTAATATGATTTGCAGATGTTTTCTTCCATTGTATAAGTTGCCTTTTCACTGTGTTGTTGATTGACTGATTTTCTGTGCATAAGTTTTTAAGTTGGATGTAGTCCATTTGTCTATTCTTGCTTTTGTTATCTGTGTTTTTGGAGTCATATCCAAGACATCACTGTCAAATCCAATATCATGAAGATTTTCTCCTATGTTTTTTTAGGAGTTTTATAGTTTCAGGTCTTATGTTTAGGTCATTAATCCATTTTGAATTAATTTTTGTAAATAGTGCAAGGGAAGAGCCCAAATTTGTTCTCTTGTTTATGGATTTCCAGTTTTCTCAACACCATTTGTTGAAAATGGCATTCTTTCCCTATTGTGTAGCCTTGGTACTCTTGTTGAAGGCATTTGACCATATACAAGAGGGTGTATTTCTGGGTTCTCTATTCTTTATGTTGGTACCATACTGTTTTAACTACTGTAACTTTGTAATATTTTTTAAAATTAGAAAGTATAAAGCATTGTTATTTTTTCAAGATTACCGGGATATTTGGGGTCCTTTGAGAATGTATATGAATTTTAGGCTGGTCTTTTCTATTTCTGCAAAATAACAATTAAAAAAAGCAATTGGAATTTTGATAGGGATTGCATTAAATTTTTGGATTATTCTGGGTAGTATGGATAATTTGACAATACTAAGTCTTCCAACCTACAAACATGGAACGTCTTACTGTTTATTTGTCTTCTTTAATTTTTTTCAGCATTTTTTTGTTGTGGTTTTTACTGTATAAGCTATTCATCTTCTTGGCTAAGTTTATTCCTAAGAATTTTATTATTTTTGAGGCAATTATGAGCAGGACTATTTTCTTAATTTCCTTTACAGATTGTTTTTAGTGTATAGAAATGCAACTGGCTTTGTGCGTTGCAACTAGTTTTGTATCTTGCAACTTTGCCGAATTCACTTATTAAGTTCTAACAATTTTTTGAATGTTTGTTTATTTTTGAGAGAGAGGTATACAGAGAGAGAGAGAAAAAGAGAGAGAGAGGCAAAGAGAGAGGGAGACACAGAATCCAAAGCAGGCTTCAGGCTCTGAGCCATCAGCACAGGCCCCGACGTGGGCCTTGAACTCATAAACCGTAAGATCATGACCTGAGCTGAAGTCAGATGCTTAACCAACTAAGCCACCCAGGCACGCCTCTAACAATTTTTTTCTGAACAAAATCCTTCCTTAAGGTTTTCTACATGTAAGAACATAGCATCTGCCAACAGAGAAAATTTTACTTCTTCCTTTTAGATTTGGATGCCTTTTATTTCTTTTTCTTATCTAATTGTTCTGTTTAGGGCTTTTAGTACTGTGTTGGATAGAAATGGTGAGAAAGGAATCCTTGCCTTCTTCCTAATCTTAGAGGGAAAGTTTGTTTTTTTACCTTTGACAATAACGATAGCTATGGACTTTCATTTATGGTTTTTATTCTGTTGAGGTAATTTCCTTATAATTTTAGTTTGCTGAGTGTTTCCATCGTGAAAGTGTGTTGAATTGTGTCAAATGCTTTTGCTCTATCAATTAAGGTAGGTAGTTACTGTCCTTTACTGTGATATATTATATTGTTTGATTTTCATATCCTGAACCGTCTTCATATTAAATGAATAAATCTCACTTGGTCTTGGTATATAACAGTTTTAATGTATTGTTGAGTTTAGTTTCCTTATATTTTGTTGAGGATTTTTGTGTCAACATTCATCAGGGATATTGGACTGTACTTTTCTTGTATTATCTTTGCCTGATTTGGTATCAGGGTAATACCAACTTCATAAAATGAGTTTGAAAGTATTCCCTCCTCTTCACTTTCTTGGAAGAGTTTAAGAATTCCTGTTAATTCTTCTTTAAAAGTTTCACAGAATTTTTCAGTGAAGTCATCTGGTTCTGGGTTTTTCTTTGTTGGGAAGTTTTGATTACTAATTTCATCTCCTTACTAGTAACAGTTCTTCTCAGATTTAAAATTCTTCATGATTTAGTCTTGGTAGGTTGTATATTTCTAGAGCTTTATCCATTTCTTGTAGGTTATCCAATTTGTTGGCATATAATTGTTATAGTAGTAGTCTCTTATCCTGTTTATTTCTGTTACACCAATTGCAATGTTTCCTCTATTGTATTTTATTTTTGTTGAGTCTTCTACTTTTCTTAGTCTAGCTAAAGTTTGTCAATTTTGTTGATATTTAAAAAAAAACTGTTTCATTTTTTTTCTATTGTTTATTCTTTCTTTTATTCCTGTTTTAATCTTTATTATTTCCTTTCCTCTGCTAGCTTTCTATTTAGTGTGTTCTTTTTCTAGTTCCCTGAAATGTAAAGTTACATTGTAGATCTGAGATCTTTGCTTTTTTTTTTTAATTTTTAAGAATTTTATTTATTTTGAGAGAGAGAGAAAGCACAAGTGGGGAGGGACAGCGAGAGTGTGATAGAGAGAGAATCTCAAGCAGGCTCTGCACTGTCAGCGTGGAAACCGATGCAAGGCTTGAACCCACAAACTGTGAGATCCTGACCTGAGCCAAAGTTAGTTGCTTAACTGACTGAGCCACCCAGAAGTCACCGCCCTGCCCCCACACCTTGCTTTTGTTTTTAATGTATGTGTTCACTGCTATAAATTTACCTTTTGGTGCTGCTTTTGCTGTATCTTATAAGTTTTGGTATTTTTTTTTCTTTTTTTCTTTTAGAGAGATAGTGCTGAGTGGTGGGGAGGGGCAGAGGGAGAATCTTAAGCAGGCTCCACTCTCAGCATGGAGCTCAGTGTGGGCTTGATCCCATGACCCTGGGATCATGACCTGACTTGAAATCAAGAGTCGGATGCTCAACAGACTAGCCACCCAGGTGCCCCTGTTATTATTTTTTTTCCTTAAGATATTTTCTAATTTCTTATAACTTTTTTCTTTGACCTATTGATTGTTCAAGAACGTATTTTTTTTTTTTTAATGTTTATTTATTTTTGAGAGAGAGAGAGAGAGACAGAGTACGAGCAGGGAAAGGGCAGAGAGAGGGACACACAGAATCCAAAGCAGGCTCCAGGCTCTGAGGTGGCAGCACCAAGTCTGATATGGGGCTCGAACCCACGGATGGAGAGATCATGACCCGAGCCAAAGTCGGCTGCTTAACCAACTGAGCCACCCAGGCACCCCAAGAATGTATTTTTAAATTTTAGTAGCTTTGTAAATTTTCCATTTTCCTTTTGCTATTGACTTCTAGCTTCATTTCATTGTAATTGGAAAAGATACTTGATAGGATTTAAATCTTAAACTTGTTAAGATTTGTTTTGTGGCCTCACAAGTGATCTATCCTGTAGAACGTTTCTTGTGTGCTTAAGAAGAATGTACATACTGCTATTATTGGGTGGAGTGCTATTTTTATGTCTATTAGGTCCAATTAGTTTATACTATTGTTCAAGTCCTCTGTTTCTTTACTGATCTTTGAATTGGTTGATCTATATATTATTGAAGAAGAAATATCAAAATCTTTAGTATTATTGTGTCAATATTTGCTTTGTATATTTGGGTGCTCTGCTGTTAGGTGCATATTTATTTATTGTTATACCTTCCTTGCGAATTGACTTTTTTTTTTTTTATCATAATGTCCTTGTCTCTTGTGACAATTTTTGACTTGAAGTCTATTTATCTGATATATGTATGGCAACTCTTTCTCTGTTTTGATTACCATTTTCATGGAATATCTTTTTCTATCCTTTCATGTCCAGTTTTTGTATGTCTTTATGTCTAAAATGTGTCTCCTATAGATAGCATATAGTATAGCTTATTTTTTTTATCCGTTCAGCCACTCTGTCTTTGATTGAAGGAGTTTAACTTATTTACATTTAAAGTAATTACTGATAGAGTAGAATTTACTACTGTCATTTTGTTCATTGTTTTCTTCATGTCCTGTAATTATTTTGTCATTCCTCTCTTGCAGCTGTCCTTGGTGTGTTTCGCAGGTTTGTTTTTTGTTTGTTTATTTGTTTGTTTTGTAGTGGCATGCTTTGGTTGCTTTCTTACTTTCTTTTCTGCATTTTCCATACGTATTTTCTTTGTGGTTACTATGGGAATTACAGGAAACAGATATCTTACTGTTATAATAATCTATTCAAACTAATAATATCAGTCATATAAAAAACTCTACTCCTTTACATTCTTCCTCTTCCATTTTATATTACCAATGTCACAAATTACATCTTCATATATTTTGTATTCTTATTTTTAAATTTTTATTTGTAAAATTCTATATCAGAATTAAAAGTAGTTTACATGACACCATCATAGTAGTACAGGTTTCTGTACGTATATTCACCTTTGCCAGAAAGCTCTACATTTTCATATGCTTTAGTGTTACTGTCTAGTGTCCTTTTATTTCTTTTTCCTTTTCAACATAAAGAACTCACTTTAGCAATACTTGTAAGACAGGCATGTTTAGCAGTTGATGGACTCCCTCAGCTTTTGTTTATCCGGGAAGGTCTTTATCATTCCTTCAACTTTTCTGAATGTTTAAAATTTTCTTTAATAAAATGTTGGGATAAAACAAAAGTGAAGTTAAGAAAATTTCAAAGAAAAACTAAGAAAATTTATTATTAGCAGGTTCACACCAAAGGATGCTAAAGGATGTTAAGACCTTAACATGAATGTTATTATCTGGAATTATATTTGCCTATTCCTTGAGGAAACAAATTGCAGTGAAGTGGACAAACCATAAATGTACCATCAATGAATTTTGACAAATGCCATTACTGTCATCCTGGAAGTGCCCTTGCTTTTATGTCTAAAGGATATTTTTGCTGGGTACAGAATTCTAGGATGACAGTTATTTTCATCTAGTATTACAAAAGATATGATTCCATTGTTTGGGTTTCTCCTTTTTTTCTGTTTAAAAGCTAGATTTTATTCTAATAGTCTGAGAGTAGCCTGTTTTGAAGACACTTTAACTGTTTTTAATTTCTTTGCATTTGTTTTCAGCAATTTCATCAGCATATGCCTATAGAATTCTATTTTATTCAGCTTGGGTTTCATTAAGACCTCTTGAATCTGTACCTTGGTGTGTTTCATCAACTTTGGAAAGTTCTCAGTCATTATCTTTTGAAATATTGAATCTTTCCCATTATCCCTCTCCTTTCTTTCTGACACCAGTTATATGTATTCTAGACCACTTCGTTGTTTCTACTTCTCCTAACCTCTCATGTGTGCTTTCTATCTTTGTTTTTCTACATGCTTCATTCTTAATATTTTCTTTTCACCTATTTTCCAATTCACTGAATCACTCTTTGGCTATACCTATAGATGTTTCACAAGACCCTCTCCCCTTCCCGACCTTAACCCAAACAGTCATAGCTCACCACCACTCTCTGCCATATGACCAAAACTTCTGGTCTTATTACTCTGAATCTGGGTTTAAATCTATCACCATGGAAGCCCAGGATTCTCAGACTATGCTTATTCCATAAAATTGAATCCCCATTTCTTTGGGCAGTGAGGCAACTTTCCCACCATTTTCTTTAGTTTATATATTTATTTGTCTCACTCCATAGGATCCATAGGCTATCCATAGGATAAAAGCTTCAGGAAAGAAATGATTTTTGGGTGTTCAGTTCACTATTGCATCCCTACTATATGAACAGTGCTAGGTATATAGATGTAAACACTCAACAAATATGTGTTAAACAAACGAACAGTATTCCACTTTTCTTTTATTTCTTTTAATACTTTCCCCACTTCTCTTTTATAAGAAATCAACAAAGTGAAACTTTATAAAAAACATCAGAAACTTTATTTTAAAAATAACAACAACAACAAGCCACATAGGAGAGCATAACAACTAAACACTAGGAAATAATATATAGTCAACTAGAGTTTAAAAGCAGAGAAGAAAATTGATTGGTTATTTTATATTACCTTCCCCCAAACTGATAGGTCCACCACGGATTTTGGAATGAAAAATACTCTTCCGCTGTCCAATTTGATTCTTGACTTGTCGACACAGTGGTATATTATTGCTAGTATTGAAATTCATGCATTTGGGACAGAAATGAGTCAAGTAGTTCTCTAAATTTGAGTGAATCTGATGCTTGATTACTCTGCTCCAATGACCTTTTGTAGCAATAGTGACTTACTGGTACCCAAAGCCAAAATCTCTCTGAATCTCAAGTTATGTCATTGAAGTTTATAGAATTAGGTTTTAAAGCTTCTGAAATGCCTTGTTTCCCCTTACCAAATCATTTTCCTCCTCTTTAGCTTGAGGACAAAGATGCGGAGGTAGGAAAGATGGGGTAGGAAAGCTGTACTGAACCAAATGTTGGTGAATAAAAATCATCATTTATCTTCCTTCTTTTGCCCCTTCTGTAAGGAAATATTTTTGAGGTGGCATAGAACAGTGGCAGCATACCTCTATGGATAGGATCTTCCAGTTTATACACGTTGCTATGAGTGGTGAGAGCAAATTTTCATGCATAACAAACTCAAGAGGCCTTCCATCTGAATGCTTTCAGTCTCTTTTATACATATACTTTTCCCCGGCAATCTCTAAGTAGACTTTAGCATAGGATCAACTAGATTTCAACCCACATTGTGGGTACCATTTTCACTTGAGTTCTATGGAAAGTTTTAAAGGGCACTAATATGTCTCTTTCTACTTAGACTACTAAATAATGTTGCAGAATCACATTTAAATATTTATTTAGCACTAAAACTCACTACACCATCTCCACCCTGCCCCTTGAAGTTAATTTTCTTAATTAAATACTTAAAATGTACAAGTATATGCTCATTATAAGATGTCACCAATTACAGATATGTAAGTATTAAGCTTTTCTATTTTCTCTCTTCATGCCCCTTTCCCCCAAAGAAACCAATATCATCACTCTGGTTATTATATGCCCATCCCTATTCTCCTTATTCAAATATAAATAAATACATAAGCTCCTTGCCTCCACCAATATTTTTCAGAAAAACAGGATCAAATCCTACACATCACTCTAGATGGACTAGAAATCTGTCACGGTAATCATGATTCCCAGAATAACTTCATTTTGAAGTTAGAATTAAAATTACTCTGTAATCTGTCCTTATTTATAGTGAATTCCATAGGGGCCTAAGAGATTTTTTAAACAGAGTAGGTGTCCATAGGTATTTGTTAGATCGAAGCAAAAAATAAAAGGAGATAGCTTAATGTTATAAAGTTTTTCAAGATATTTGATGATAGTTTGAAATAAAGCAAAATAAAGTGAAAGAGCCAAGAATGGACTATGAGACTATGGTATATTTAAAAGTTATAACTTCCACGAATGTGGGCCTTTACAATTATGTAAAATATATAATTGTCCCATGAGATTATTTCAAAAATCAAAATTAAGTACTAAGTAATAGTAGAGTCCATTAATAAAACTGGGGCTAACTTTCTGTGAACCTGTTTCTTTAAATATGCAGTGGCTTTGCCAACAATTAATTTGAAATATTATTTCCCATAAAGCTGTTTGGAAAATCTAAAACAACTATATAAGGAAGAAAAAGCTTGTAATGGTGAAAAGTAAAAGTCTTGATTCTTCTGTTAAAGGTTATGCATTTTAATATGATCTTTTGGCTGATTTATGTAAAGCTTTGTATTTTTCATTTTCTCAAGGCTGCCACTGTAGTGATGTATGGTACATTTTAGCATCAAGTTTGCCATAAGCAATAAAGCCTGGGCCCCAAAGAAATTTTAATATATTTCCCCATTTTTTAACCTGGAGCTTTCCATTATTCAGTTATTTTGTTCAAGATCCCCTGTTTAGTTGATATAAGTTTTATATTCACATAAATAACTTCACAATTTTAACTTAAAGATAAAATTTAAATAGATTAATTATTTGATAGAGAAGTTTAAGGGTCATCATATGTAAAGTGAAAATCTTAGTGATAATTTAAATTTTACACTGACAATCTGTCTAAAGGTTGTATTTTTATATTCTAGTCTGTTTGGAGCATTTTTTCTCTAACAACAAGATAAAAGAAAAATAAACAAGAAATTGACTTTCATTAAATGATATGCAACAGGAAAAGGAAGCACATGTCTATAAAATTCTGTAAGAAGAAAAAATGAAGAAAATAACAATTATAAATTCAAAGATCTTATTCCAGAACTAATAGTTGTTACAGAGAGTATAAAGATAAAAAGGGAATAGTCCTCAAGAAATTTATGACCTAGTGTTAATAACAAGTGCTTAAACATTATAAGATATAGCTGATTATTTGTCACAAGAAAGGAAGAAACGAAGTGTTAGGACAGACAGTTCATCAGGTGGGGCCATGAATGTTTGAGCTCAAGCTCAATCTGCCAGGAATATCATGGGTAGGATATAAACAGTTAAAGAAAGTGAAGAAGAAAGGAAGACAAATAAGATAGAAAAAGCAAAGGCAAGAGAGGAGGGAAGCATAAGGCACAGTAAGAGAGTATCCATCTAATGACTCCATACTACTGGAGTAAAGGATACACGTAGGGGGGTCCCGAGAGCAAGACTGAGAAAGGACGTTATGGTTAACATGTTGGACAGTCTTCAATTCGTGGCTAAATATCTTTTTTACTTAGAAAAAAATGTAGCTGTATTACACATTTTTGTGCACAGAAACAAAATCTAGGAAGAAAAAATCAAGATGGCAGTGGGACAGAATTTGGGGATAATGAAAGCAAGGAGTCCACTTAAGGAAGCTTTATGTTCTCCAAGAGTTTAGGCAAGATACTACTTTCACTAGAGAGATGGGCATAGAGATGGAATGGTGTAAAAGATAAATTAGACTAGCATGTAAAGAACTAGATAACCAACTTAATGTCATGCTAAAAGAGAGAGAGCTGTAAGAAATGATGCCAGTATTCTTTTCCTGAGTTATTAGGGGGGAAACAGTTGTGTTAAATAATAAAAATAAGGAGAAAGTACATTTGGAGAGGACAATGAGTTCAAGGTTTGTACACAACGAACTTGACAAATACTGAATAGAGTCACATCCAGCAGCCAGTCAGAAATAAGGATCTAGAGTTAAGGAGAAAGAGTAGTTATCAGCAGAAAGATCAGAAAAAGAGTGACTTGAGAATCATCTGCATAAAGCTGAAAAGTAGACTGTGGGAGAAGATGAAATCCCAGAGACAGAAAATATGAAAAAATTAAAAAAATGTAGCCATAAAAGGAACTGGGGAGTATATACTTGTTGAAGGTAAGAAACAGAGAAACTACTGAAGGAAACAGAAGAAATCTTGAGCGAGTACAAGTCAGAATGGTACAGGGACATGTAACCATTAGAGGGGAATTTTTCAAGGAGGTGGTGGCCAATATTATCAAGGAACAGGATTAATTAAAGATTATGAAGATTGAGAAAAGACCAAGAGCACTTCATCAAAGTAACTGAGGTCAAGCTAGATTGCAAATGTTATAGAGTGAATGGAAATTAAAAGAATTTAGGGAACGGATATAGATTTTCAGAGTGGTATTCAAGGTACTACCTTCTAGATCTATTATTTGGGGTGGAGGTTTAATTAATTTACTCTGAATTTGTAATAGCAATGTGATTTTGATAAAACATGTGAGAAAGTATCTATATTTTTGCCCTCTAGCATTTATTTACCTTCCTTTTGGAAATCATACTTCGTTTTCCCTCTAGAATCCCCTTCTCTACTACTTGGGTGAGTTCAGGAGTAAAGCTGGTGACTAAAACAATGTGATAACAACACACATCTATTAGAATGGCAAAAGTCCAAAATATTGATAACACTAAATGCTGATGAGGATGCTGAGCAACAAGAATTCTCATTCATTGCTGGTGGGAATATAAAATCATGTAGCCACACTCGATGACAGTTTGGTAGTTTCTTATAAAAACTAAACACAGCCTTAACCATATGATCCAGCAATCACACTCCTTGGTATTTACCCAAGGGAGTTGAGAACAAAAACTGGCACATAGACATTTACAGCAGATTTACTCATAATTGCCAAAATTCAGAAGCAACAAAGATGTCCTTTGGTAGGTGAATTGAATGATAAGTAAACTGTGGTACATCCAGACAACGGACTGTTACTCAGCACTTAAAAACTAATGAAAAGACATGGAGGAAGCTTAAATGCATATTCCTAGGTGAAAAAAGCCAAACTGAAAAGACTACATATTGTATGACTACAACTATGTGACATTCTGGAAAAGATAAAACTATAGAGACAGTGACAAGATTAGTAGTTACCAGGGGTTAAAGGGAAAGCAAGGATGAACAGGCAGAGCACTGAGGATTTCTGGGGCAGTGACACTATTTTGTATGATACTATAATAGTGGATACATGTCACTATACATTTGTTCGAATCCATAGAATGTACATCATTAAGAGTAAACCATAATATAAAGTATATACTTTGGGTGATAATGATGTGTCAGTGTGAGTTACATTGTTACACTGACTGTAACAAATGTACCACTCTGATGTTGATAGTGGGAAAGGCTGCGCATGAGTGGGAACTCTGTTCCAGATATTCAATTTTGCTGTGAACCAAAAACTGTTGTAAAAAATTAAGTCTGTTCAAAGTAAACTCGTCTAATGTCAGCAAAGATAATACCAAAAAATTACGTTCATAATTTGGCTATTATAGATAATGCTGCTATAAACACTAGGGTGCATATATCCCTTTGAATTAGTATTTTTGTATTCTTTGGGTAAATGCCTAGTAGTGCAAGCTGGATCATAGGGTAGAGGCATAGGGTGGTGCTATCTTTAAGTTTTTAAGGAACCTCCATAGTGTTTTCCAGAGTGGCCATGCCAGTTTGCATTCCCATCAACAGTTTAAGCGGGTTCCCCTTTCTCTGCATCCTTCCCAACACCTGATGTTTCTTGTGCTAATTTTAGTCATTCTGATAAGTATGAGGTGGTATCTCATTGTGGTTTTGATCTGTATTTCCCTGACGATGAGTGATGTTGAGCATTTTTTCATGTGTCTGTTGGCTATCTGTATGTCTTCTTTGGAAAAAATGTTTATTCATGTCTTCAGCCCATTTTCTACTTAGATTATTCATTTCCGGGGTGTTGAGTTTTGTAAGTTCTTTATATATTTTGGATACTAACCTTTTATCACATACGTCATCTGCAAATATCTTCTCCCATTCTGTAGTTTGTCTTTTAGTTTTGTTCGTTGTTTCCTTTGCTGTGTAGAAGCTTTTTATTTTGATGAAGTCCAGTAGTTTATTTTTGCTTTTGATTCCCTTGCCTCAGGAGATATATCTAGAAAGAAGTTGCTAGAGCCGATGTCAAAGAGGTTACTGCCTGTGCTTTCTTGTCTAGGATTTTTATGGTTTCAGGTCTCACATTTAGGTCTTTAATCTGTTTTGAATTTATTTTCGTGTATGGTGTAAGAAAGTGGTCCAGTTTAATTCCTTTGAAAGTTGCTGTCCAGTTTTCCCAACACCATTTGTTGAAGAGACTTTTTCCTTTTGGATATAAAAATTGTGTTTTTTAATGTTACAAAATAACCAGTAAGAGTTAATGATATTCTTCCTGATTGTCCAATAATGTTGATAAAATGAATACTGTATCAAAACAAAAAATGACAAATCATGTTGGAGACATCCAGTAGAATAAACTTGATTGGCTAAATAAAGTGATTGCCTTTTCATCCTGATTTTCAAATGCTCTGCATCATTATATAATTGGAGGAGATGAGAGCAGGGAAGAGAGAAAGGGGAAAATAAACCAGCGTGATGAAAGCAAAGAAATGTTACAGAAATGAGAGTTGAAGATGAAATAAAGGGGAAAAAGGGCACACATCAGACAGAGGTCATGGACAGGACATGGAAACAAAAGTCATAGAAAGTGAATCCTGAAGAAATTGCCAATAAGAATGAACAAGGCTTTCACATTTCCCCAACTAATCAATGTTTCTATTAGAATAAAAAAATGTAAAGAAAGAGCTGGATATAGTAATTGAGAAAATACTACGTAATTTTTTCCATAAATGGCAGTTTAGTAAGCAATGTCCAAAAATGCTTTTTAAGAATTATGTATATAATTAGATGTTCTATAGTTGTCAGGCAATGGGGACACCTAAAAAAAAGAAGAAGGAAAACTCACCATATTTATTCATATTTATCCCACCTTAAAGAAATCACATTCTTTTTTTCAAGAGGGCAAATGGACTGTGAAAACCAATGAAATACTAAAACAACAAATGAATAAGGAGATATTTAGGTAAAGCCGAACATACAATGAGTGATGTCTAAACAAGAATTCGGTGGTTTTTATTTTCTGTGCATTGCACGTGGCAGCAATAGTAGCAGAGAACTAGAAGGTAAGAGGTTCCTTTCATTGGATATGAAGGAGGTTTGGATAGTACGACTTCATTTTCTTGAGGATTAACAGCTTTTGGGGAAAAGATCACCAGTAATCATCTAGCTTAATTCAGTGACTTACTTTCAATCCTGTCAACCCTAATTTTTCTGGACACTACTAATTATTTTCTCACTTTGGAAACTCATTCTAAGATTTCTGGAGTTACCATTCTTTTCCTTCCTTTGCCAATCCTCATTAAACCCTTTTGATTCTTCAGATTCCCTGTCATATATATAACTTGGGTGTGCCTCAAGACTTGGTGACAGAACATGAAACATGCAGAAAACTTTTTCTGATCCTTTACATCTCAAGGAATCGACCTTAAAAATTTTGTTTTTATGTTTACTCATTTTTGAAAGACAGAGAGAGACAGAGCACAAACAGGGGTGGGGCGGAGAGAGAGGGGGACACAGAATATGAAGCAGGTTCCAGGCTCTGAGCTGTCAGCACAGAGCCCGACGTGGGGCTCGAACTCACAAATCGCGAGATCATGACCTGAGCTGAAGTTGGACGCTCAACCAACTGAGTCACCAAGCTCCTCTCAAGGAATGGACCTTTTAGTCAAAGGATGCAAACCAGATCTTTACCTATTCCAAATACATCTTTAAATTGACATTCTGCTGTATCTTGACAATCAAGGTATTTAAAATAAAACCCTTTATCACACTTCTGCCTCACTTTCCATGTTTCACTTGTACTTCTGTTCTCGTGGATAGTTTTGGAAAATCTCTTGTTTCTTTTCTTCCTCCACTCTTTTTTAAAAAAATTTTTTTAATGTTTTATTTATTTTGAGAGAGAGAACGAGAGAGCGAGGGAGCACAAGTGGGGGAGGGGCAGAGAGAGAGGGAGACAGAATCTGAAACAGGCTCCAGGCTCTGAGTTGTCAGCACACAGCCTGACGCAGGGCTTGAACTCACTGACTGTGAGATCATGACCTGAGCCGAAGTCAGACGCTTAACCGACTGAGCCACCCGGGCACCCCCTTTTCCTCCAATCTTAAACTTCATGTAATGAAGCTCCAATTCTTCCTCAAACCTTTCCTCTCAGGCATATGTACAATAAACTAATTTTTATTTTACTAGATGATTTAATATTTGATTATATAATATCCTGTCCTCTCACTACTTCATGTATATAGGAGTCCCTTTTGAAGTGAATTACAAACTCTTCGGAAATGTAATTTATTTTGCATCATATAGAGTTCTCACAACTAAAAACATTTGCAAAGTTCTTCACTAAGGATATGAAAAAAAACCCCAATGCTTTTTTTTTTTAACCCTTTTAGCTATTGTTATAGAATTATATATACAGAGCCAGTGCATGTATCTCAACTTTCTATTGAAATCACTGTTGAGTCTGAATCTTAGATTTACTTGCCTTGTCCTCCAAGTGCAATTCCAAAAAGCGTAGATAAGCAACAGGTGCAAATGCATCAGCTGAATGTATGACCACTTCTGATGCATCCCTAAAACACAAAAATTTTATAATGCATTTACTTACTACATAAATTATGGCAAATTGTTCTCTGCTAGTGTCTAGAAGAGACCAAAAATCCCCCTTTTGTATTTATTTCCACTGGTAACAATATGTAGTGATTAACTACATATTAATAGTCCAATTTTTAATTGGGAAAAGGATTTGGGGAAATGAAATTTCCAGGAAAAAGTAACGAAGCTTTTTGTCTTCATAACGACACACAGTTCAACTTTCAGGTTCACTCAAAGCTCTCTGAGCACTTTTGAGACTTAAAATTCCTATTCAATTTCATTTTCACAAATTTGCTTGGTAGGGGCTAACCATTAAACAATAGCGCTTTATCTTCATTATTCCTTTCATTTTCAAGAGGTAATTCATTCAGTGTTTCACACAAAATCTCAATTATCCTTCACAAAAGCAGTGCTGGTGATGGTTTTAAGCTCTAGGTGAACTCTTCACACTGCAATATCGTTGCTATTAAAATTGATTGTCTGACATAGTAATTACCACATTCAGGTAAAATGATATGAACTGCTTGCTGGCACCATATGGATACATGTAAATTAACTCAACTTTTATCAAAGATACCCTGTAAAGCACATATGAATAACTAAGATGTGTGAAGTTCTAATAACTAATTATTTTTTATTGTTGTTTATTAAGAAAGCAATAGTGTTTTGCATTTCAACCGAAATTTTAAAAATAGAAATTCCCCCATATCTCTTTAATGCCTTGGGAGCTAGTTCCATTGTTTATATTACTACATTGTTAGCATTTTAACCTTTGTAGGATAGCAAGATAAATTGTTACTTTATTTGACTTTGCCACTAATGTAAGTTATTTTTGAGTCAACTTTCGTAATGTAAAGTTATTTAATGGCAATAAAAGGAACCTCAAAATACTTGGCTCCAAAATATTAAATTTTCATGGACAAAATCTGTTTACTTTCCCCTTTGAAAGATCAGAGATAGAAAAAAAAAATGTTTGATGATTAAAAAAGTCAACTACCATTCATGAACTTTTAATATCAAATATGCCTCTTGTTAGTGCTTAGGAAAAATAACATTAAAAAAGGCTTCTGTGACATTACAAGGAAAGCAACTTCTAGTATAAAAGAAACAGAATTATTAAAGAGTCAGGATCTTGACAGAAAGGTATAACTGCCTTCACAGGCTACATCAACCAAAAGATGTCTCAGGTGTAACGAGGAGGAGGAGCAAGACAAAGTAAAGAGGGCCTCAGGATTTCTCCCACGTGCCCCTCTGGCTTGTTAGCCCTAATCCTATTTCTCCTACTTAGTCCAGAGTTGCTTGTTCTGATCCTATCTTGGCTCAGCAATCAGATTCCGATTCCAGTTCCTATGTACAGTCTCACTCTTACATTAAATTTCAATCTCCCTGTTCCTGATCTCAGCCGTGGATACAGACCCTGAGCCTTGATTATGCCTCATCTAGGCAGCTTGGTCTTGATATTCTTGACAATGGAGTACACCAAAACTCTAATTAACCCAGAACCAATGCTATGTCAGCAGAAAGGGTGTCAGCAACTCCCTTGTCATGCCAGTATTCTCCACTAGAAACAGAAGGTTGAGGGGCACCTGGGTGGCTCAGTCGGTTGGGCGTCCGACTTTGGCTCAGGTCATGATCTCACGGTTCATGGGTTCGAGCCCCGCGTCGGCCTCTGTGCTGACAGCTCAGAGCCTGGAGCCTCCTTCGAATTCTGTGTCTCCCTCTCTCTCTGCCCCTCCCCCGCTCAAGCTCTGTCTCTGCGTCTCTCAAAAGTAAATAAACATTAAAAAAATTTTTTTAAAAAGAGACAGAAGGTTGACAGCAAATAGCTCATTTAATAAATGTAATTACTGCATTCTGAATAAAGATCGTTATTCAGAGAAAACACAGATATTCTAAGCGCTAAATAAAGAAGAATATGATTTTTATGGATTCTATTAAACCCATAATCTCTAATTGACTAACATCAATTCATTCACTTATACAATAAGCCAGCCAACTGGAAGAGACTAGATCTCAAATGAACAGTGTTTAATGCTACCATTTCTCTTCTTTACCCTTTTGGAATATCCTCAGAGTTACCCAGGAAATTAAGACCAACTGTGCCACAGCAAAAATGTTTTCCAGTTGGCTACTTTCCTGTCCTTTCCCTATTAATACAAAGAGTCTGGGCACTATCTCTTATACAAGTGGGGCTTCTCTGCAGCCAAGGGGGCTAGCCCATGTTCCCTTTCACTGTGGCATTAGACTTACCCCTATTTACAACTTCAAAAGGATAGGTGAGTCAGGCCAGGCTCCCAAGGTGTGAGGTCAGGCCCTATCCCCTCACTTCAAAACAAAAAACCCTGACATTATCTCTTGAGACACAGCCATGGTCTTTGTTCCTACCCTTCTTCTAAAAAGACAACTGTAAACAGACCCTCTGTGGATTCACACTTATCCTCATAGACATGTCCAGTATCATTTCTGCAAAGCCTTCCCTAGTTTTCTCCTTTATGTGCTTTAGTAATGTGTTCACAGACTTTTCATTGCACATCTACTACATTATAATTACGTGTTTGTATGCTTGTCTTCCTTCGTAGAGAGGGAACAGATTTTGATCACCTTTGTCTGACTTACCCCCACCCGACCTCTCTTGGCTCAGTACAGAGTACATTGCTTGGTATTTATCAGACATTTGCTGAATAAATGACTGTATAGTGAAACTTTGTTAAGTATCTTCACACACACTAGTGAGCTCTCACAAACCCACACTAATTTTTCAGTTACCTATCTTCACATGAATACATACTTTTTCATATGTGCATGCTGTATGTATACGTGTGTGTATACACCAATAATAGCATATAGGATCTCTAGCATAATAAAGATAATACTTAATAGGTCTAAAAATTTAAATATAAGGAAAACAGTTCATAAATTTAAGTAAATTCCCAGATTATACAGGATAGACGTCAGAAGGTAGATAAGTGCTTGATTCATCCTTACTGCTAAATGTCACATTATGATGCTCTGTGCTGAATGATGCCTTGAGTGGGTAGAAAATAGGAGTAGGTGGGGAAAATGAGTACAAAGTATTTTAACCATGGAATTTAGTTCTCCCTCTCTCCCTCCTTCTGTCCTTCACATTCTTCCTTCCATCTGTTCACCCATCCATCCATCCATGCATGCATCCATCCCATGTGTAGCAACTTTACATTAGCAGTATAGTAATACCAATACTAATAATTCAAATGGAAAGATGGAGTTGTATCAAATCCTGACATTTACAAAATATGTTCGTTGACAGAAGAAAATCACTTCCATTAAAACAACATTAAGAGTTCAGTTTTTATGTCTGATACACACAGATATATATTTCAAAGTAAGAAGTAATAAGTAGGCTCTTTATTTGAGGATCTACAATTGTCTTGCAATTATCCTCCTTTGTTAAAGGCTAGGCTATAATTCTTTTCCTCAAGGCCTTTCCAGAAACAAACAAACAAACAAACAAAACACCCACCTTTATTTTCTGAACTAAAAATCTGTATCTAGAAATGAGTAATCACATTCTAATTGACATGAAAAGTGAATTGTGAAATGTTCTAGCTAGTAAGTTTTAAAATTACTTCCAGACAAAGACTGCTATATGACTTTCCTGTAAGATTTAAAAAATGTTAATTGAGGCAAAATGTATATTATAATAAACTTCCAGAACCACCTCAATTTCTCTAAATTACTTCATTATACAAAAAGGATTCAATCTGTGTTTTTGAAAAAAAAAATCCCTAATAATAATCAAATCATTTTGCAAGTAAAAGTTTATTTTTTCTCCCCTTAGAGGTGGTCTTCTCCTTCTCATCAAAAAAAATATATATATATAAATTGATTTAGACATTTGAAATGAGCTTCCTAATAATCAATTAGTTTTATGCCAACTGTGGCAGGCCACTATTAAATCAAATAGAACAGGATAAATTGTTAAATTTGTCCAAGGAATGAATTCGAAGTTACAAGATCCAGATTTATTTATTTATTTATTTATTTATTTATTTATTTATTTTTGAGAGACAGGGAGAGACAGAGCACAAGTGGGGGAGGTGCAGAGAGAGAATAAGACACAGAATCCGAAGCAGACTCCGGGCTCTGAGCTGTCAGCAGAGCCCGACATGGGGCTCGAACTCACAAACTATGAGATCACTACCTGAGTCAAAGTCGGATGCTTAACTGACTGAGCCACCCAGGTGCCCCTACAAGATCCAGTATTATTAATGGTCAATTGTTAACAAACCGTTACAAGAACTACACTTTTAATTGTATCTCTAAGTCAAATAACTTTAATTTGTCTAACCTGTTATGTTAGGACTTTGGTATGGGTGATTTTCCCACCTCTCCTGTTGCAGGAAGAACTCATCTACAGGGCAGGGCATTAGCTTGCAGAGCTCTGCTCACACAATTCATCTCAATAAACGATTATTCAATTGAACTTAACAGCTCATTTCGGCACTAGAGGGTTCTTTTTTTTTTTTTTTTTTTTTTAAACTAGGGGGTTCCATACCTCCCCTGACATCCCTCTCTACGATAGCATGACTAATTTCCCTCATGCTATTGTGTTGGTCAGGCTCAGGTTTCTGTGCCTACAAATGATGTCTACAAAAGATTCAGTGTTTAGGGCTAAAGCACTATAATAAACAGACCTTCTGGTTATGTAGTGTAAAGCAGTACATCTCTTAGAATTCTAAGTTGGTCATAAAGACTTCTAAGACCTCAAGTTGTCAAGTAAACGGGAAAAGTTTGCTTCTTTGGCATTTTTCTCTTACTGTGCTTTGTTTTGTTTTGTTTTTACTAATTTAGTTCGACCCATATTAATAAGCAAATATATTGCAAGTTTCCCATTATACTGTAATTCAACCTAGCATGCAAATACTCTTCTTGAAAAACCAGATAGTATAGAGTAAGACCTAATGTACACTTCATTCAGGAATCATACCCAAATGAAGAAATATCTCCTACCTATGAACTTATGACTTTTATCCTTTATCATCTTGTATCTTAATTGTGTACAGATGTATCCTCCAGCTAATCTTCAAAGGCAGGACCTATCTTTTATTTTAGTGTTTATTGACTTATTTTGAAAGAGAGAGAGAGAGAGAGGGAGAGCAAAGCATGAGCAGGGGAGGGGCAGAGAGAGGAGAGAGAATCCTAAGCAGGCTCCACACCTGGTGTGGAGCCCGACATCAGACTCCATCTTATGACAGTGAGATCATGACCTGTGCCAAATCAAGAGTTGGACACTTAACCTGCTGAGCAACCCAGGTGCCCCGCCATCTCTGAACAACAATGATGTGCAGTAGAATGCTCTAGACATAATAGGTACTTGATAAATGTTTGCCAAATAAATTATTCTGTTGATGGTTATTAAAGGAAAAGAGTTAGAAGAACATGAAAGAAGAGTGGATGATTATTATATATATGATAATGAAAGTGTCCTGGCCATGTTTCACTAGATAAACGTATCTGTTTAGAAAATTCACCTAGAGTTGTCTTAATTTTCTTAGCTCACTCCTCCGCTCATTATTAATATGTACCAAAAAACCCATCCCTTAGTGGTGAACATGTTGAAGCTGTTCCTCAATACAGGATTCTAATCTTTCATCAAATGAGGCTTCTGAAATCAAGCATAATTCTGCCAATCTTTTCCAAGAATGAGAGCTTAGGAAAAGCAGATAAAGTGTTCTTTTAGCATAGGAGAAGAGTGACATAATTTAGAGTATGGATAACAATGTAACAAACTGAACAACAACAAAAAAAACAAAGTTCTTGTTTTTCACTGAACTAATTTTAACAATCTTATGCTCACCATAAATAGAATTCATTTAAAAAAAGTTTATATGTAAAAATAACCCCCCAAAATGAAAGAGAAATGTTTAGCATTACTATTCCAAGTTGCTAAAAGCCAAGAAAAAGGAAAAAGAGGATGGAGTTAATGGAACCCACAGGCTACTGATGTGGCAGTTTATCAAATGTAGCTGTAATGAAAGATAAATAATACAGGCAATTCACACTTCATGAAAGGATAAAAGTGTCAGTGTGTAGGTACCAGTTTTACTGCAGGGCATAATCAGCAAGTAAACGAAAGTGCAATGTCTAAAAAGTTTATAGCCTTCTATGAAGGCCTCGTCTTGTCAGGTATTGATTTAGGTATTCAGACGATTTCACTGGTATTAAACAAATTGAGTGTTTGTGAACTTGGAGGACATGTTCTATTTCTCCCAACAAAAGTTGCCTCGAGCTTAATGTTAAGTTGCTTCCATCACTTGAATTTAAGGAAAGTGAAGAAAATGCTGAAATGGTATCTTACACAATTATTTTCTTCTTAAATAGAGGGCAATCCAAAGTGAACGTTTCATACTCTCCGCCTTCTCCACAAACATGGACTCCATACTTCTTAGAAAGCTAAAAAGAGGAAAACAACAACAACAACAACAAAAACAACAACAAAACTTAAAATTAGATAGCAAAAATTGTCACTTAATAGCATTTTTCCCTAAAAAAAAATACATGTAAGAAACTTTAATTCCAAAATACATCACAAGCTACAGGAAAATAACTTTATATTTCTACTTAAAACATATGTTTAAAGCCATCTGAAAAATGTTATCATAAAGCATAGGAATGTTAGTAATCCCCAAATCCTTGTAAAAAGATGTAAAGGACCAACATTTTATGTATAATGAGAAAACTTAGAGATCATTATAAATGTCAGGAATGACACCAGCTTTAGATTCAAAGAAGGCTAAAGAGGAAAGGTACTGAGTCACTAGATAGTAAATGAGAATATACGCAGCCAAACTGTGCTTGCTTCTTGTCCTTTGACCTATATGTGAATGGGGAAAAATAGGTCATGTTTAGGCCATTTTTCGGAGACACAGAGAAAGCAATCTAAGGCCTTTCCTGTGGCCTGTGAACAGAAAGGAGTCACAGACATGGTTATTATGCTTGAGGCTGTTTTTCGTGAAGTTCCAAGGGTACCAAGAACTAGTGACATTCCAAAGCTGTAGACAAGCCTTAGGAAGGTCTAACTCCCAAGAAATGTTGGGATAGATAGCTTACCATGTTGTCTAATTAATTCTGAAATTAAAAATCAAACAAGCAAGCAAAGAAATAAACAACCTGTGATTTGCATTAAATATAAGCTGTATTATTTAAATAATCCTGATATCAACAGTAAATTAATCTCCCATTGGGCTGATATATGACTGGAATTGATGCTGGGGAACACGCTCACTGGCTGTGTCAGAGAATCTTTCTGCTCTTGTGTAGACGCTTTATGACTGTGATTCCATCCCCTTTGTTCTGAATTTCATAGCTTTCCCTGCTTATAGCCTCCCCTAGTCCAGAGTCCTTACTGCCCAAAGGAAGAGTGACTCCATTGATGTCACTGTTACTGCCAGTGCTGGGACTATGGCCTAAGTCTTCAGTTTTATCTGAATAGTTATGTATTTATTTCTTTGGTTATTTTTGTGGTTGTGCTATAATTCTGAATCCATTACATTTCAAGTCTTGACTATGTGCCCTTAGGGATTCAAGGCATGGGTTTGTGAGAATTCTGTTCTCTCCACGGATCAGCAGTAATGTGAATGACACCGTAAAGCCAAACAGTAAGAAAGGGAGGGAAAGAAAACTGGGTGGCATTTGCTATACGAGCTCACAAGAGCAAAGCAGAAATTTTCACCATGTTGAATCATGAACTAGAGTATCAGCAAGGCAGAATTATGGCAGTGGCCCTTTTGGGAGCAGAAAACAAAAACAGCTTACTTTACCATATTAAGTCAAATTAAATTAATATCTGCTTTGCAATAAAAATGTAGAAACAAAAATGGGATATGGGTTTCAGCAATGTCTTCTCGTTCTACCAGCTAGGGCCTGTCCTCTTTTTGGCTTATCTCCCTTTCAATGGTCTTCTCATTCCAGCACCTTTCCACCAAGTGAACCTTCAAATCTCACTTTTATGGTCAGTCTTTTTATGTGAGAGTATACATTACCAATTATTAGCTTCCTTTAATTGGAAAATGCTTTATCCAAGCTTTGCATACTTTCTATAATCTACCAGCAAAGAATAGCTGGATTTTTAAATTAAAGTTGGCATTGCTGTTACCCTACTGAAGTAGTTCTATTAGTCTCTAGTAAAAATAATGTAAGTTGCTATGTGAAACCAACATATTATCATTATAAAAAGACTGCCAGTACTAGGAAGTCTAAAATTTGGATGTATCCAGTGATATTTTCATTTCACACACAATATTTCCATAATATTCATGTAATCACTTCTTCAACTAGTATCTATTGAAAAATGATTATTAGGCAGGTCATGCTAGATGAGGAAGATCCAAAAGTAAATTAAGACAATATCCCTGGTGTTTTGAAGCTTATCAAATATCTTACACCCTATATTTCAACACCACAAGATAATGAAACAGTGATGTTTCTTCTATTACTAAACGTACACAATCTCTTCTCCCTTTCTATTATTGATTCATCAGCATGAACACAGATTCTAAGTCAAGAAGTCTGAATAAAGAGCTCACTGGTTTTTATAGCTGATGAACTAAGAAGTAGTCTTGAATATGAATGCTTAGGATGTCTTTTGCAGCCATTCTAAACTCTACTAGTTTCAAGCTCTAATAGACATGAGTCCTCAGAGAAAAATCCAACTGTATCAGCTTACTTTTAGCCAGCTCCAAGGCCCTTTGA
Organism: Panthera pardus; assembly: GCF_024362965.1. Classification (NCBI taxonomy): domain Eukaryota; kingdom Metazoa; phylum Chordata; class Mammalia; order Carnivora; family Felidae; genus Panthera; species Panthera pardus. The sequence goes on along the minus strand of NW_026526810.1, from coordinate 59,850,120 downwards.
CGTTGTGAGAGAACTTTCTTAAGAAGCAAAGCCTATGCTAGTCAACCACTCTCTGTAACGAATCTCCTGCGAAGACACAGCATTCTATTAGAAATCAATATCCTTGCAGCACCAAAGCATGATGTATGCCTGTTATAGAAAGGGTCAGTTTAGGGAAGTGGAGAATCCAGATGTGCCCATTCCAGAGACATGTTTGTGATACACAATATTCACTTTACTCTTCTAAAACCTGTTAAGTCTGTGTTACTAATATACTGTCCACAGAAAACTGCAGCTTAATAAAGTTGCAATATGTCTCTAACATGTCTCAAGTCCATGTCTGGTTTCAACTCAAAATTGCCATTATTGCATGCTAGCACTTAATCATTCCAAATACAGTTTTGCAATTCTCTTTGATAAGTTTTTCTATCAATCTTACTGTCACTGAAAATGCTAAATAGTTAGCAGTTTTTTTAAAGTTTAGTTTCTCACTAAATTATCATGATTTTTTCTGTAATTTAAGTACATAAAATAGCAATATTGAAAAATATTTTTCAATTTCAATATTTCAACAATATTGAAAAATATATTGAAAAATAAAAAAATAAATTTTTTTTCATATTTCTTCACTAAGGGCTAATATTTATTAATGATTAAACTATATTTAACAATTTCAGTTAGTATGTAAAAAGTGGAAAACACAGTTGTTTTCACCATAACAGCAAAAATATGTCAGACAGGTTACAAAATCATGTTTTTTTGTTTTATATAGAGATAGCTAAGGAGGCAAAGAAGTCTGGATGAACTAAATTCCAGGTTGGGGTGGACCTTTCCTAGGCGAGTGAAGATGCATGGCCGCTTTCCTAATGGGAGAACGGCATACTTCCACAGAGAGACTTCGATCAGCGTGTGTAGAAAACAGTCAAACACATGACCATCTGCGGACTTCTGCAATGGCTTATTAGAGTCCTGGGGAGACCCAGGAGTCAGTATAGCCTGCCAATTCTTTCCCAAAGGCTTTAACCAACTGCACATAGTGACTATGTGCTGGGGCCAGAAGACAGAGAGAGAGAGAGATTCCTTTGGGAACATCTACTTATCAAGTCTTTTCTATTGAGCTTTCACTGTACCAAAGGCTGGGGATAGAGCAGGAAAACTAAGAGATTTTTTTCCCAAGGCTTGGAAGGCCAGGAAGAAGTCAAGGAGAGGCTCAGAGCACTAAGCCTGTGAAAAGGCACGAAACACTGGTGGCAGGACAGTAAAGCAAGGGGAGAGGACAGAAGTGAGGAAGGAAGAGAAGGAGGGAGGAGAGGGGAATGGAGGGAGGGAAGGGGAGAGAGAGAGAGAGAAATCTAGACTCACTGGGAGCATAGACCACAAGCCCTGATAAATGAAGAGCCCTGATCCTACTCTTGAAGCATTTGAAAAAAGTAGTAAACTGAAATAAAATGCAACTCAGATCAGACCCAGCTCAATTGGATATTAAACAGAATAAACACCCCAGACTAGCTGTCAGACAGAGGAAGAGGTGTGGTTTGGGGAGGGACGGTATTACTTTAGTCTCTACTCTTCTTTTTTATTCAGTATCTACCACAACATACGTAAAAAAAAAATTTGAGATGTCAAAAAGTGAAAACTGTGACTTATAATCAATAGAAAAACAAACAAACAAAAATGGAAACAGACCCAATATTAACCACATATTGGACTCAGTAGGCAAAGACTATAACATAACTATTGTAAATATGTTAAAGAATTTAGTGGAGAAGATAGGCAAAATTCATGACCAGAGAATAGTTTCACCAAAGATGGAAATCAAGGATAGACAGATCTAGGTTCATATACTGGCTCCAACACTTATTAGGCATAGAACATAGGATGAATTGCTTAACTTCTCTGAATTTCCATTTTCCTAGTAATAACTACTATTATAAGTGTGTTGTCACTGCTAAAACAGATAATACATACAAGAGCTCTTAAGTGCATAGTAAGCACTCTCAATATATGCTATTTTTTCTCTATTAGGTTAATTTGCCCTTCCCTTGGGCCTTCTGCTCTTTTATCTATACACTCCCTTTTTGAGGATCATGACCACTATTCTATTACTTCTATGCAAATGACTCTCAAAGCAAAAACCCTAGTCACTGATCTCTCTCCCATATATTAGGCCCCTGTGAAAATTCTTTTTTTAAATGTTTATTTATTTTTGAAAGGGAGGGAGGGAAGGAGGGAGGGAGGTAGAAAGAGAGAGAGAGAGAGAACACGAACAAGCGGGGGAGGGGCAGAGTGAGAGGGAGACAGAGGATCAGAGGTGGGCTAAAGTGGCGGCAGCAGAGAGCCTGATGTGGCGCTTGGACTCACGAACCTTGAGATCATGACCTGAGCCAAAGTCAGACGCTTACCTGACTGAGCCACCCAAGCACCCCTCAAACTTCTTACTGTTTTACTTGGGAGCCTTGTTGTTCTAAATTTAACATGAATAAAGCAATGTTCTTGATTTTTTCTCAAAACCTTCTCTCCCTGCTCAATTCCCTATTTCTGCAATGGTTCAATCACAATGAAAACTTGAAATATTGAAGAACTTGACTCCTTCCTTTCCTTCTGTCATTCTTCCTGCCAGAGAGCCTACATTTAAAATTTTTACATTAATTCATTTATTGAATCAACAAAGATTCACTCAGTACTTACTAAGTGCCAGATCCTAGGGTATATACTAGGGGAATGGTAGTGAACACTATCTTCCAGTCTAATATCCTTCATGATCACTTCACACTTCAACAATTACAACCATCTCTTGTCTTCCTGCTTAGTTTTCATAACTCCCAATCTACCCTACATATTATTACCATACTAACTCTCCTTAACAATATATGACCAATTGCTTAAAAGTTTTTGGGGGCTGACTGTTACCTGTTCAGTAAAAAGCAAACTCTGTAGACTGACAATCAATGCTTCATCCATTTCATCCGATCCTTTGCATGGATATAAAGATTGAAACGTAATACAGTAAGTAAAATAAAATAAAAATTCAAAAGGATCTTGACTGGCTGAAGGAAAAAAACACACTAAATCTTATAAAATGAAATATAAAGTGATAAACCCCAACATCTAGTTTTCTTCTCTTCAACTTAAAAGGAATTGCCCTTTTTATTGCCTGTGGGACTACACTATGATATATTTCTGGCTTGTGATATATTTCTGCACTGCATCACTATGTACCTCTTGAATTTAAAATTTTTCATGTGTGACTTTTTCTCATGAGACTATGTTTCTAAATTCCTTAGACTCTCTCCTAGCTCCTTCCCACTGTATAGCACGTAGTACTTAGTGACCCAATTGGGTGCCCTCCTTATGGCCCAGATACCCATGCATGCTCCCAGACAAGAGCTCAAAAGACATGGACTGATAGGTCTAATTTGAATTAAAACAAAGCCACCCCTAATCAGAATTACCAAGTAAAAGGGCAGAGAAAGTTACTAACTTCTTTTTCTCTACCCTTAGAAACAGGATTTTTATCCTCTAGTTTTAGAAATCTGAAACAGTAAATAAAATTCAAACATGATAGTCAATGTTTTCCTTATCTCATTAGCCACTGAATCAGTGATGTGACATTTCCCCCACTCTTTTCAACCATTTGGGGAATGTTATGTAGAAAAAGATTTAGACCAGCTGGTTATTGGGTAAGATTAACACATGTGCTATTTTGCCGGACTTCTACCATTTGGTCCCAACCTTTGTATGAATACAAAGATATAAAGCTAATACAATAGATAAATTAAAAGTTCTAAAGGATCTTAACCAGTTGAAAAGAAATGTTGCTGTTTTCTAATGAGTTGAATTATTTTTAATAAAACAAGATCATTTCTTTACTTATTACACAATATAATTTTCATCGCACAAAAGCATACTCATTGATTCATGTATATCTAAATTGTGCTATGTTCTATTTTTTTTTAAGTTTATGTACTTATTTATTTATTTATTTATCTGAGCAAGAGAGAGAGTCGGGGAGGGGCAGAGAGGAGGAGACAGAGAATCCTATGCAGGCTCTGCCCTGACAGAGCGGAGACCAATACGGGGCTTGAACTCACGAACTGTGAGATCATGACTTGAGCCAAAATCAAGTCGGATGCTTAACCAACTGGGCCACCCAGGCACCCCTATGTTCTCTTTTAGATAAAACTCTTAGGGAAAGTGAACATTGGGTTTCCATCTAACTGTTGTTAAGATAAGTTTTTTAAAAAGCAATCTGACAGATGTGGCTGACTTGGGTCATTTCATGGATTATAAAAATGCCTCAGAGTCTGAACATTTAAGAAGTGAATTCCTAGTAAATAAAAAGGAAATTACTTACATGATTCTATTTTTTTCTAGTGTATTTATATATAGATGAATATTCATAGTCATAACAATTCCATTTGAATGCTACTGATTATTGAACTGAAAAAGTTAAGGGCATCTGGCTTCCCTGTTTAATTTTTATTCCTTTAAAAGATTATAATAAATACAATTGTGAGAATTTCTTATTAAATCAAGATTTTTCTTCTTTTAAACCAGCTTCATTTATCTGTTGGTCATCTTAAAATTGGAAAGAAAAAAAAAGTGAAATCAAATCACATTTCATCCTCTCACCACCTACAGAAAACCATGAGGTTTATAAAAACCGCTAAAACATAGAACTTACTCAAGAATTATTTATTGAGTATCTACTATAGGTTTGGCATCGTTTTAGGTGCTGCGGATAATGATGGGAGCAGACATATAAATCCTGCATAGAACAGCTTTGTATCTGGAAATACAGACAGAAAGTTAAACAAGCAATCACAATAAAAGGCAGTGGTTGCTTTTGTGGATGCAGGAGATGCTGTGGGAGTATAAAGCACAATACCTAACCAGAAGGAACCCAAAACCTTCTCAAAATAAAACTTAAGGTAAAATCTGAAGGATGAGTTAACCAGGAAAGGCTAAACGGAGAGAGGCAGAGGTGGAGGGAGAGAGAGAAGGAAAGGTTGTTCCAAAGGGAACAGCATATATTAAGTACCAGAGCACATGATGGGTCCTAGAAACTGAAGTAAGTATGGCATAGCTGGATCATAACTAGATGAATAATGCTGAGATGAGGCTGACTAGAAAGAAGACACATCTTATGGGGTTTTGTAAGTCATGCTAAGTCATTATCCAAAGTTCAGTGAGAACCTATGGTAGGTTTTAAGCAGATAACTGAACTCATCACATTTATCTTTTAGAAATATTCTGGTCACACAATGGGGAATGGTTGAGGCAAGTAAGTCAGAAAGCACAAAGAACTGAGAAGTTGCTGGAGGAATCTAGCCAGGGGGTGAAGATTTCCTGAACTGAGGAAATGGCAGTGAGGACAGAAGGGAGAGGCAAGGTATTTTGACAGATATTGTTAGGAGGCTGCATACGTGAAGGCTCCATACATTAGGAGGCTCCATAATTGAATGGAGGAGTGAGGAAAGTTAAAAAGAATTAAGGAAAATTGCCAGTTTTCTTCACTGGGAAACTGGTGGATGGTGGTTGTGTTTATTGGTATCTCAGCAGGAGAAGCATTTGCTGGGAGACTCCAGTGACCTTATCCTTTCCAAATTTTATGTGGCATGATACTATGATGTCACATATCTTTGTAATCATCTTCCTCAGGTCTCATGTTACCATGTTTCTTAAGCTATTGTTAAGCTTCTCTGACTCCTTCCTGCTCCTCCTAAATTATAAATATCCCTCATGATTCTCTGTAATATATTCTTCTCAATTTATTCCCTTGGATAGCCCATATACTCCAAGGCTTCGACCATCACCTTTATGTTATTCTGCTGCTGCTAAAACCAACACTATCACCATTCATTAAAGACCATTTGTTTTATGCCTTAAAGTTAAGAAAATGATATAATTATTTAATCCTCAGAATGACTTTTAAGAATAAAAAGGAGCATGGATTCTGGAATCAGACAGACAGATTTAAGCACATATTCAACATCTGCTTTCTCCAGCTGTGTGACTATGGGAAAAATTACTCACCCTCTGAATGATCCCTCATCTGTAAATGTAAATATCAATGGTCACAATCTCATAGATTAGTTGATCAAATAAAATAATGCATAAAAAGCGGTTAGCACAGAGTATGGCACTTAGTAAGCATTTAATAAATACACAGCTTTGCTACAAAAGTAAGTAAGGCATATATTTGTAGTCACGCGCAGTGAGAGCAGTGTTGCACAACTGGTTAAAAGCAGTAGTGCTGGAGACACAATCCTTGGTTTCAACCCTGGCTCAGTCACTTTCTAGCTGTGCAATCTTAGGTCATGCCAGCTCTCTGAGCCTCAGATGGCTGATCTGTAAAGTGGAGATGACGACGGTACCTATCTCATAGAAGAGCTGTTTTCAGAAATAAAACCAAATGAAAGGAAAGCCTAATGTTCTGTCCAGCATATAATATATACTCCATAAAATGGCTAAAAAAATTTATTTTTTCCCTTTTCTAGTGGGGAGAACTGACTTGATTTGCAAAGGTTATGGAACTTAGAACTAAATAAAACCAGAACTTGAAGCTGTATATTGACTCTAAAATATGCTGATAAATGAACTTTAGAGTTTTGCCTGAACATCTCAATTGGGCTCCAATCTCATAGTTTAAAAAATATGCCTTTGGTTTATATGTTATAATTAGAAGCTCAGTGTGTTTAAGACCAAGCTTATCATGTTCTTTCTTTTTTTTTTTTTAATTTTTTTTTTAACGTTTTTTATTTATTTTTGAGACAGAGAGAGACAAAGCATGAACAGGGGAGGGTCAGAGAGAGGGAGACACAGAATCTGAAACAGGCTCCAGGCTCTGAGCTGTCAGCATAGAGCCCGACGCGGGGCTTGAACTCACAGGCCGTGAGATCATGACCTGAGCCGAAGTCGGCCGCTTAACCGACTGAGCCGCCCAGGCGCCCCATCATGTTCTTTCTTAACCCTGTTCTCCTCTGCAGAAATACATGCTTCCAGTCTCCACAGTCATTATGTGTGGACTACTCTTTAATTCTTTCCTTTTGTCTTCTGTCAGTTTGATGCCAATTTCTTTTCCATTTCTTCCATCAGAATCTTTCTTTCAATTTTGTCCTCTCTCTTCATCCTTACTGTCAGCAGGCATCATACTCCAACCCTTCACACTGTTACCTATAACAGCGTCTTAGACTCTTTTTTTATTTCTAATTTCCTCTAATCCCAAATCCATAACTACTGTTGCCAAACTAAATTTCCTATGATATCTTTTAATAATATAAATCCCTGCTGATAAACCTTCTACATCTTGTTAGTTCTTACCCCAAATTGCCTGGCCCATCTCTCCAGGCTCTTTTTGATGAGGTCATAAATTCCCACCTCATCTGTTTCTTATGAATCTACCAACATCAGCTCTTAGTTCCATTTAAACCAAGTTCCTCATTGTTCCTGCATGGCTTTTTGCCAAGAAATCTTCATTCATATTGTCTCAATTCATTGCCACCATCCGTGTAATATATATCCATCCTTCAAACCAGTTTAAGTGCTAATACTTGAATGATATCATTTTCAGCTACTCCAGGTCATGCAACCATCTTCCATTTTTTAGCTTCCAATTACATTTATAGTAAATACCAATTTATCTGGCTTCATCTTATCCAGGTCTCTAGACTTGTTAGACTCTCTATGTCATGAAAAATACCAAATCATTTACTTATTTTGTACCCTTTAAAGCGATTAGCATAGACTGGTTGTATAAAAAGTCCTTACAAATACTTACTATTCAATTCTATTAGTACAACATGACACTGGCAATTAAGAGTTCACCTATGAAACACATTCAGAGAAATGTGAGGAATAAGTTCAAAGTCATATATTGAAACAGCCACTAACTATGGAAGATGGCCTGCACCTCTTCTCTTTAAATACAACAATCAATGGACACTACTGCCTGGTCAAATTCCTTAAAGTACACTTTTAAGGACTTTACTGCCTTCCCCTAAAACTTTCAGTTATTTCTCATTGTTTAGATAATTAAATACTCATTTCAGGATTCAAAATCTCTTTCTGTCTGGTTTCAACCTCCTTTTTCAACTTCCTCTCCTACTGCTCAAAATATACTCTAAATAATCCAGCCAGTCAAAAATACTGTCCCTCTTGTAAGGCCAGTACGACTGTCAGTTTATCTCTGAAGTTACTCACAATACTTTCAACATTTAATTTTTTTCTTTGAAATTCTCTGGCAAATATTTTTTACTTTCTTAGAGTAAATTTTAACACATCTTGTAGTTTTTATTGATCATAGTGGACATCTTGACCATAAAGTTTCACATATCCTTCCAACTCAATTATGTTCAAAATTCAAAATCTCTTGTCAAAGATATTCTGCCTACCTTTTACTTTCAAGGTCAGTCAAAGGTGTTCTTTTCCATAAAGTTGGCACTGCAGGGAACAAGGCTTAAAATTCTGTCTCTCTTAAATCAACTTTGGTGAAATTCTTTTTCTTTTTCTTTTCTTTTCTTTTCTTTTTAATGTTTTATTATTTATTTTTGAGAGAGAGAAACAGAGCATGAGCAGGGGAGGGGAAGAGAGAGAGGGAGACACAGAATCTGAAGCAGGCTCCAGGCTCTGAGCTGTCAGCATAGAGCCTGACATAGGGCTTAAACTCATGAACTGTGAGATCATGACCTGAGCCGAAGTCAGATGCTTAACTGCCTGAGCCACCCAGGTGCCCCTCTTTTTCTTTTTGAAAAAGTGATAGGTAGCTTGGATTGCAGACTGTACTTTTGTCAAACCCAGAAGGAAGATAAGTTAACTCCTATAGAACAGAGCTTGGAACACAGTTTTAAGCTTGAAACTTGCATTACACTTATCCTGGTGCATTACACTTATCTGCTTACCTTTGACTCAAGGCAAGAATTCAGATTTCCCAATTCTATGTGAACAGTCCTGGAAGAAGCAACCAAACCTATGAACTCACACTTTTTCACCTGGTATGGTTCCACGCTCCCATCTAGCAGACAACTTTTATTTAGATGATCTTAAGAAATTTCTTGATTAAAGACTAATTGTTGCTGGTAAAGATGGCAGATTGAATCCCGATATCTACTCTCACTCCTTTCTAAAATCTTCCTAGAATGTATTTCTTAACAAGGAATAAACTGACAAAGATGGGGAACAGAAGAGAGGAAGTGACAAAATCAAACAATTTAGCAGAACGAAGAACACCGAGTCCTAGGTCAACAGTGGAGAGTGTAGAGGACCAACCCAATTTACATAGTAGAACAGCTCTTTCCCCTAAAACAGAGTAAGGAGTTGGCAGCACCAGGTACCTCGAGAAGTGAAGGAGAAATGAAAAGTGCCCCAAAATAAAGATTGATTGGCAGTCTGTTTAACAAGCAGTCAGATCCCTAAATTCCTTCCCTGTAGCCTGGCAACTGTCTTTCCTCCACCCTGGCAGAACCCTGGAAGTTTATTCTCTGCATACGGTGATGAAAACAGAGGAACTGGCGTAGGAGAAATGAGACACAGCTGAGGGAAGAGGAACTATAATAAAATGGAATCAGTTAATGTATGCACATAAGATTCTGAGACTGCTAGTCATTTATTCCTGCCTAACTCCCAGGAAAACAAAACAAAACAAATCAAACCAAAACAAAATAAAACAAAACAAAACAAATTGCAGCATGTCTTTACTTCAAGAAAGGAGATTGGAGAATCCTTTTCTTTGGAATCTAGATGGCTTAGATTAAATGACTTAGCCATACCTTCCTATAGTAAAGTTCGAGATCATAAAGCCCTATTCACACATTTAGTGCTTACAATAAAAAATTTAGGCCCTTACTCTTAAATATGAGGAGAACACCAAGGTTAGCAGAAACATCTCTAAAATTAAAGTTAGAGACCAACGGAAACAATGGAGAAAACAGACTATATACGGGAAAAGAAAACCAAAGGAAGAAAAATGAGAAACAAAAAAAGAGAGAACAACAATAAAAATAGGATACACTTTAATAAGGATAGAGTGCTATAATTTTAAAAAAGAGAATTCAGAGAACAAAAAATGAGCTTTTAGAAATTAAAAATAGGCCATGAAAAACTCAGTTGAAATTGTAACCAAATCCAAGTCCATCTGCCTGATGTGCAGCAAAGCCAATCACTGAGACAGAAGTCAGGTATGCTTCAAGGAAAGGGTTTGAGAAGCAGCCAAACGTGGAGACGAGACTGGAGGGCAAGCCTCAAATCTGCCTCCCTCCAAAGGGAGAGAATATGTTTTTTATAATCATAGGGGTTGAGATTACATACATATTGAGGAAAAGGGAAGGGAAAAGTTATGAGTATTAATGAGGGAAGATGGAGTCTGTACACTGAGCAAACATGCATGTAACATGTATGTAACATACATCCCATGTTCACTGGGGAGTGGAGACTGACACCACAATGAGGCACAATTCAGACCCTGAGTCAGGAGATTACCTGAGGGCAAGGAGAAGGAGCTACAGGCATGCTCTGAGGGCAGGTAGAAACTAGATGAGGTCCGGGACTCCTTATCTCTAGGAGATATCTTATACCTAGGCTGGAACCATAGCAATTGACCTTGAGTCCAGGCTTCTGCAGACATAGCTAGTGGATTTGTTGGGGGGGGGGGGGGTGTCTAAAAAGACACAGTATCTGATGGGGGGGGAATAGTTCTCTGAAAAACAAGCTTTAAACTTTCGGCTAGTTTCAACCTCATTGACCCTATGGGGCACAGTTTCAAAGGTTTGAAGATAAAATTGAAAATTCTAGAAATGGCAAAAATGAATCAGATAAAATAAGGAAAGAAAAGTTAGAAATTTAAGTAACATCTAAATAATAGGAATTCCAAGAGGCAAAAACAGAAAGAAGATAAACATCAGTGAAATACTTCAAGGAAATTTCCCCAAACTGAAATTTTCAAACTAAAAATTCTACCTATCCTAGCACAACGGATAAAAACACACTCACTCAAGACATAGCAAATAAATTTTATAATTCTAGGAACAAAAGAAATATATACTCTTGGAGAGGAGATGGAGAGAGAAATGAATAAGATCACATATAGTTAGGGATCAGAATGATTTTGGGCTCTCAACAGTACTGAGATGCAAGGAAATAAGATCCAGAAGGAAAAATATTCTGAAAATAGAATTCTGTGACTAAAGAACCAATCCAAAGTGAGGAAAGAATGAAGACATTTATAGAAATACACAGTGTCTCAAATGTTTTACCTCCTGTGGACCCTTTCCTAAAAATCTTCTAGAGAATATGCTTCACAAAAGTGAGAATAAACAAAGAAAAAGGAAAATGTTGTGTCCAGGAAACAAGGGCTCCAAGACAGAGGGAGGATCAAGGGATCTCCAGGACTATGGGGAGATGCTAGGATGACAGCCTTACAACAGGCATAGGAGGAAACTGGTCCAGGCTACATGTCAGAAGGCGTTGGAGAAAACTTCTTCTGGGGAGAAAACTGACAAAATACTCAATACCCCTGAACATCTAGATAAGAGATTGATAAACCAGTAATGAGTACAGCATTGAATTAGTGGTGAGCACAATACGAAATAAATCAAAGAACAAGACAATTATTATTTCAAGGGAAAAAATAAAAAGTTGTACAGGAAAGGTTTATGACCAGAGTTTATTACCTAATTCAGCTGTGTATTGGGTTTTCACAGTTATCATAATGTCAACTAGACTTGCAAAATAACCATATGGGAAGATGGTAGAGGGAAAAAGTTCACATATGCGGTGGAGGTAAAGGGAGACAGCTAACTCTGCATATTCTGGAGTGATAAGTGAATAAATAATGCTAAAATTGAAGAGAGTCATGAAGTAGTAATACAAACATGTAATTTAGAGATGTGGAGGTAAATATCAAAATAATCAACTACAGAGGATGAAAGTAAGATGTTGAAATGGGAGAAGGGAAAGACTCAGAAGGTTGTTTCCGAACCAAAAGTTGAAGACTCATTTGACAAACACTGTAAAACATCACAAAAATAAGACTCCTCTTTAACATTTAAGGAATAGTTCTAAACCTTTAAAATTTGATGCAACTTTTATATTAAAATTCATCTACTTTTTTGAACAATGAGAAAATAGTCCTGGGGGAAAAAACCCACGAAGGAGAAAATAATTTTAGAATCCATTTGTTCACTTATCAGATGATAATTTTAGGAACCTGCAGAAGTTTAAGAAGCAAGCTAAAATTGTTCTATAGTTAATTTAGAGTTACAAATGTACAATCCTTAAAGTTGTATTTTTTGATCTAGAAATTACATTCCTAGGAATTTATCTAAAGAAAATAATAATCAGAAAGGTACATGAAGATTCAGTAGGAAAGATAATAATCATAATATTATTTATAATAATTTTAAAATAAGTAAAATTATTTATAATAATTTAGAAATAACAAACATTTCCAACAAGAGATAACTCATTAAATTTGTCATAATACATTTGTATGTAGGATACAAATATGATGGAATCCACACAGTCATTAATTAATGTATTTTCAAATTAGATATATTTATGTGGGAAAATAAATATGACATAATGCTAGGAAAAAAAACCAAGACAAACTATATGTACCGTTGAACCTAATTATGTAAATAAAACATGCACAACTATTTAATTATGTGAACTTGTAAAAAAAGTGAACTCTCAGGAAAAAAAAAACAGTTTCAGAAGGCACCAACAATGTTAGCAGTGTGCATCACAGGGTGGAGAAACTATGCTTTTTATTTACTTCTCTGTACGTTATTATACTCAAATTTTCAGCAATATGCAAGTACCTTACATTGTTTTTTTTTTTTAATTGCCATTTATTTGTATAATTTATTCAAGATTTTTCCTTATCAGAGGCAAACATTTAGAAATATTTAATGGGTATCTTTTGTCTATGTCCTTGCAAATGTATTATTATTTTGTGTGCCTGTATTTTTAATTGATTTCCATGTCACTTTTATGCATTCAACACTTTGTTGCTATATGCACATTGAAGATATTTTTCTAACTGCAGACCTGTATTTCATAATGTGCACTCAACACATTTTAAGTAACTGGTTAATTTTAACTAACTGGCAATGGACATTCATACTGCTTCCAAGAACCCCAACACCATCAAAAATAAACCTGCAAAAACTATTTTCACTAACGTCCCCTTGTGGACTGATAGGATGGGGATATTTAATGTAGGAATTGCAATACTGCCTTCCAGAATGGTAGTACCAACCTATATTCCTAAGGTTCTATAAAAACCTCACCTGTCAACAACTGGCATTATCCAGTTTTCTTATTTTTATCAAATTGGTACAAGGTAACATCTTATTATTGCTTTAGTTTGTACTTCTCTGATTGCTAAATCTGTTTGATCATCTCTTCATATCTGTACTTGGTTTTGAGATATTCTTTTCTGTACAGCGTTTCTCCACAGCCTTTGCCAGTTTTCTGTTAGGATTGTTATCTACATGTTGATATATGTCAGTTAACAATCTCTTGAGAGTTTTAAATGTTACTCCAACTATTGTGTCTACTCAGTTTTCTGGGGTTTTTTATTGTAAAGCAGAAAAATTTCAGGATTATTCTTCAGTAATAACAAATTTTACTCATAATAGTAAACATTGCTAACATTTATTGAGCATTTAGAATGTGCCAGATACTGAGCTAAGGACCTTATATATCATTCTATTGCTATTACTTCCATTTTATACGTGGGAAACTAACTAGATGAATGTTTGAAGTAAGCAGTAGAGTCAGGATTCACAGCTGAGCTCCTGGGTACAGAGTTAGCTTGCTGACTGCTGTCTGACACTGCCTCTTCCCCAGGCAATCTGAATGAACTATGAAAAGGACCCTTGCCCAAAGGTATCATCTTTTCTCCGCCACCTCTGCCACCAACCTGTCTGTAATTCTCACGATTAAATAGTAATTTCTTCAAGGGAAATCATTATAATATACAAAAACTCCCTTAACTAAAAAATATTAACTCTTGGATACAATAATATATTAAAGGATTAACATATTAGCTCAATTAACTTATTACATTTTATAAGTCATGTCCACCCACGTTACACAAAAGGTACATAAAAGATGTTTCAGGAGATCTGAGGCAGGTGAACAAAGTGGGTTCCTCTATTTAATCCCTTTTTCTCCCATTCCTACAAGGTCAAACATTTTTTTTTCTCTTTTTGAATATATTGAGTATTTGGGAGAGTTGTGCCAACAAGTTGAAAAATGAATACGTAGTTGATTTTTATCTCACTTAATGAGGTTAATCACATTATTCATAAAGATAGAGACATACAGACATTCCTTAAAATTTGATTTGTCTTAGGCAATGACAGAGAAGACAGAATCCTAGAAAACGTGTCTTTAAAAAATTAAAAAAAAAAGTCATACCCTACAAATGCAGAAAGAAGATGGAGTTTGACAAACGACTCATTCTGCTTTAATATTAGAATCATTGTGCTCTGGGTACATCAGATTGAGGTCTCTTTTATGAGCATAAGTAAAAATGAAAGGAAAAATAAGAAAACCAAAAATCTGGGTTAAGATCTGGGTTGTGTCAGATAACTGTTGTGCATGAGGTGAGAAATAAATTGATAACAAATTGGTGTAAAAATTTAGTTAGCACTTACTTCATGGAAAGCTCATGTACACACAGATTAGACTATGCAGAAGCCAGAGAAAAAGACACACTAGATTATTTTGCATAATTTTCTGTAACCATCAGGAAAAAATAATTCCTGCCGAAAATGTGCAATTAACCATTAATATTCAATCCTTCTCTTTTGAGCAATTTTTACCATTTTGAAAAGCTCCTTGTCAAAATCAGCAAAAATAATGACAGGTAAATCCTATAGTAAAATCCCTTCAAACATTGCTTCTGTTCCTTTTTCTCTCTCCTTCACTCCTGCAACTCCAGTTACGGGTATGACAAACTTCTCTCCTTTATATCTTTTATATTCTTCTCTTTACTTTCCATCCTGTTTTTCTTTGTGCTTCAGCCTGGATGTTTTATACCACCCTATCTTCCAGGTCTTTAATTATCTACACAGTTGTATCCTTAATTTCAGATATTGTATTTTTAAGTTCCAGAATTCTATTTGATTCTTCTGTATAGATTCCAAATTTCCCTTAAAATAGTTCACCTTCTCACCCAATGCCACAGTCATTTTAAAGTCTAGATCTGGGAATGTGATCATATGACTCCTCTGAGACTGTTTCTAGGGTGTGTTTTTTTCTCAGTTTCTCTGGTTTCAATTCTCTCATCAGATCTCCTGATATGCTTGGTAATTTCTGATTGCCTGCTGAAAACTGTATGTGAAATATTTTAGAGACAGTCTGAAGCTGTGAATCATGTTATCTTTCTTAAGAGGAAACAAGCAATATGAGTAGTAGCACAGGTTAATTCAGTCTAGGATTGGTATGATCAAAAGTGGGATATATGTATTTGCAAGGGCTGCTCTATTTCTGGTTTGCCTTTACCCCTAAGCTATAACCCATTCAGGAGACCGACTGAATACCTGGAGGGTTAACCAGGTCCACTCCACTTTGGTTTGCAGTGAATTCCAATTTGGGTCTCTCCAGTGCCATGAAAGCCCTACTCAGCTAGAGTTTTCTCCATAACTTCTTCCTATCCCTGTACCATTTTTTGAATTAGAAAATATCTTGAAGGGAATAGAGGCTCTGTTCTCACTGGAATCCCGTCAAATTTTCTCATTTTTTTTGTAATTCTCTAATGCCTTCCAACATTATTTCTGTTTTAATTTCATATAACTATTCTAATTTTTTTAACTGGGAGAGTCGGTCTGATATAAGTTATTCCACCACAGCTGAAAATGGATGTCTTCAATGTCTATTACACTTAAAATCATATATACATTCTGACACAGTATTTCCATTCCAGGACTTTATCCTACAGATAAACTTATTCATGCCACAAAATATATGTACAGTAATGTTCATTCCGGCATTATTTGAAGTAGCAAAAGACATGAAAGCATGAAAGAAATCAGTAAGGAATAAAGTTCATCAATAAACAATGGGCTCAATAGTTATCCACATAATCATGTTGTGGAAACAAATGACATGTATCTTTATGTGTTAAAATGGAAGATGGAGAAAAATGTGCACAGCATGCTCCAATTTAGGTAAAACTGAATAAACACTTGCATATGTATTTACATATGCAAAAAAAGTTTTTGAAGAGATACATTAGAACAGAGAAGACTGGTTGCTGTGGGAAGGGGTAGAAAACCTGGGGACTTGGAATCATAAGAGTTTTCATTTTTGATAGTGTTTGAATTTAGTTTTTATACATTACATGGTTTAATGTTATAATAAACAATAGAAAAAATATATAGCATGAGAAGTCTACATACTGGGAGTCAAAGAAGAAAATGGCAGCTCACAGGAGGCTTATTTAAGCATGACTGTGAAGTTTAGACTTTAAGGACAGTTTGGATTTACTTGAGTGAAGGAATACGGGGCACCTGGGTGGCTGAGTCAGTTGACCATCTGTCCTACTCTTGGTTTCGGCTCAGGTCATGATCTTATGGTTCATGGGTTCAAGCTCCATGTGGAGCACTGTGTAGGGCTCCATGCTAGCAGAGTGGGACCTGCTTGGAATTCTCTCTCTTATTTGTCTCTCTCCCTTTCTCTCTGCCCCTCCTCTGCTCGTGTGCACATGTACACTCTCTTTCTCTCAAAATAAAGTTTGAAAAAAAAGGAGAGAGAAAGCATGCAGAGAGGGGGAGTAGAAGATGGAGGAACAAGGGAGTACTCACTCTAGGGAAACCATCACTAGCAGCAAACTCATAAAGGATAGATAGGGTGGATGTAGAAGACTGCCCATTTTTACAAGCCTCAGTTTCCCCAAGGACACATTGGGCTGTGTCTAGGAGTTAAATTTTACTTTGAGGCAATGGGGAACAATGCAAAAGTTTACAAGCAAAGTGTAATATGATCAGATTTACACTTCACATGTGTGATGATGACAGTCCTGTGGACGATGGATTGACAAGGGGTAAGGTGAGGAGGAGAGACTTGAGCTAGAAGAATGCAATAACCCCAATGCACTGACAACAAGGATTAAAAGGGGCAGATAATAAGATAGAAGGTAGAATTAAAAGAAGTCAGGGCCTTATTTATGAATAATGGAGCCTATGAAATCATTTATTATGATTCACTGTTTCTTGGTCTTGGACAACTGGGTAGAAGACAGAACCTTTCATGGTCAGGACACATAAAAATGGCATGGATATGTCACCAAAGAAATGTTTAGTTCTGCACAATTGAGATTGAAGTGCTTGAGTCATATAAGAGAGAAAGGTGTCCAGCTGAATACAGATGTCTGGAGCATAAAAAGATGGCGGAGGAACAGTCTTAATTGTCATAAGAATAAAATTGGTAGCTGAAGTCATGGGGGATATTTAGTATCACCACAGGAGGAAGGCTATGGGTGGGACCACCACTTATAAGGGGTGGGACATACATGGTAAGCCTCAAAAGCAAGCTAAGAAAATATTCAGAAAGCCTTCAAGACTTAAGTAGTAGAAGCCAATGGATGACAAGTTTCAAGAAGGCTTACACTCTTTCAGAGAAATCTAGAAATATACGGCTTGAAGTGTGTTGTTGGTATTGAAGAACTACAAGATGATATATATGATCACTGTGTTAGAAGTACTTAGTGCTTGTTTAAAGATCAGATTCCTGGTCCTTCTGAACTCAGATTTCTTATGGTGGGAAACGAGTACATACATTTTAACAAGGTCCCCAGTAAACTTCACTCTCAGGTCTGAAAGTAACGGTGGCAGACTGTCCACTCCGTAAGAACAAGAATTTTTTTGTTTAATTCATCGTGTATACTTAGTGCTCACCACAGCATCTGCCACATAGCAGGTCCTCAATAAATGCTAAGTAACTTAAGGATGAGAGCAATGAATGGACGCACAGACAGATGAACACACAACTGCAGGAAAGAACTAAAGAACTAGTATCTTTGCCAAAAACCTTGGTAAGATTACTGGAACTTACGTTCTAGTGGGATGGGTGAGGGCACAACAGATAATACACAGGTAAACAGATAAACATGGTAATTTGTAGAGATCTATGTAAACTGGGGTAGTCTGGGAAAGCTTTTCTGAGGAGGCAGCATTTGAGCTGTCGCTTAAATTATGAGAAAGCAGTCGCCATGTGAAGGTCTGAGGTAAAAAACATTTCGGGCAGAGCAGAGTTCTAAGAAAAAGGGCAAACAAGTGTGTTTAAGTAATGAGGAGGCATCTGTGGCTCTGGCCCAGTGAGTGAGATGGAGACTGGCAGAAAACGAACCCAAGAAGATTGAGTGGATGCAGATCATACATGGTTTTGTCGGCTGTGGTCTCATAGGAATTTGATGTTATTCTAATTGCAATGAGAAACTGTTTAAATTAAACAAAGCACTGAAATGATTTGATTTACACTTTTAAAAATTACTTTGGCATCTGTATGAATAATGGATTGTAGCAGGGCAGTGGTGGAAGTAAGTAGACCACTTAAGGGTTGATGAAGTACTCCGGACAAGAGAGGATTATGGTGGTAGCAACAGAGACGGTGAGAAGTGCTTGGGTGTAGAAGATATTCCGGAGATGGAACAGACAAGATCATGCTAACGGGTTGGCAAGAGTAAGTAACGGAAAGGGGAGTCTAAAGAACTTGGATTTTAGCCAGTGAGCAATGGGGACTTAAAGTTTTGAAGTGAGTAACACAATTACAGTAGAATATATTAGAACAGTTATCTTCAGGCAGTGAGCAAAATGCATTCTTTGGGAAATGAAACGGAAGGTAGAGGCAAATTTGGGGTTGTCAATAATACTGTAGGCCTGACGTGTGACAGGCACTGAACTAAGGTGAAGACAAAATGAATGGCAAAAAGTGAGGTATAGCTATAAAGGCCGCCATCAAGTTTGTGGAGATTTAATTTGCAGTGCCTCCGGGCACCAGAGCTTTGCAGAGAAATTTGGCCAAGCAAGATTTGGGAATCATCAGAATATAGCTAGTTATTAAAGCCATGTGAGTGACTGATTAAACCCAGAAAAAGGTGATAGAGTAAAAATGGAGTCTAGACCAGGAACTGACAAAAGAGACTAAGAGTAACCAGAACAAAAGGAGAAAAACTAGGAGAATGTGGCATCACGGACGCTGATGGGGGCATTTTAAGAAGTGTTTATAGCTGTCACATAAGGGCTAAGAAGCATTGGTTGGGTTTGGTAAAACAGAGATTGTGGGCGATCTTGGTCAGAGCTGTATCCATTTGGAGGTGTTGAGAGAAGCCAGACTCCAGGTATGTGAGGCGTCTGGGACAGGAAGAAGCACTGACCACGAATATAAAGAACACTTCTGAAATTTCTGGTTTGGAAGCAAAAAAGAGAAGCAGCTAAAGCAATAAACAGAGTGGAGGAGGGGTGGAATCTGGCATGGGAGAGACGGTGGTATGTGTTACTATGATGTGAAGGACACAATAAAGAGAAAGAGGAGGAAGATACAGGAGGGGATGAGTGTTTGCAAGGTCTGCAATCCCAAAGCCTTAGTTGCCTGTGCTACAAAGACTCTACATGCTTGAAACCTGAACTTGTAACTTTAGATTTATGGAGCAGCTTGCAAAAAGCTTTTTTGCCAAAGCCCCAGTCTCTCATTTCTGAAGTTCTCTTTCTTTCGCCCCCATAAACTTAATTTCATTATTTATCTACATTGCTTTTTTCAGAGGCAACATTTAGTCTGATGGTAGGGAATAGATGTGAACATAGGTATCAGGTTGTGAGAAGCTGTAGCCGCCGTGAGAAGAGTCCCATCAGAGCAGTATAAAAAGCAACCATGTTCATTTAGCTCAACTTAAGTGACAACAAATAATCTAGAAATCAAATGTAATTTGTGGCAAATATATGCTAACTTCATTTTTATTTTGATCTTTATTTACTATTTGCCTCGCACATATTAGATGCTTACTAACGCTTGATGAAAAAAGGAATTAATGTTTCAGAGATTTCTAAGCATTTGGTACATATTGGTAAACCATAAAATAAATGCAAATAACTGAAAGAAAATATGAAATCCACAAAGTTAGTAAAGAAGGTAACTGCTAACATATCATGGCAATAGTATTAACAATGTCTAGAAATAATGTTGATAAATTAAGAGCAGTGGAGGATAAAATGCTAACTTATTAGAGGAGTTCCATTCTTTCATAGAAGTAGGGTAATTTTCTTTTTTTCCATCATAATTGTGACATAAAATATTCTTACAATTATATCTTTTAGTTATCATTGCCATACTAATAACATTTGCTCCCAAACTCTCATAAAATATAATACACAGTTAATAGAAAAGAATCAAAATAACTAAATCTTTCTTTAATGTTTAGAACACATTTAGGATTTGACAACGATATGGGTTTAACACTTGTTACTTGAAACCTTAAAATAATTTTTTTGCTACTCTGCAGGTTAATTTCCTAATTGGTAAAAGAGAAGAGGTTAGATTAGATAATATCTGAAGGAAGTTCCTACTCACATTTCTGATTGAAAAGCATATGATCACAGAGACCATCAGCTACTTTAGGAATATAGTACTTTTTATATAGCATACAATGTCCATTTTAATAAAAGAAACCTTCTGACAGGACAGTTCCCTTTTGGTATAACTTACTGTTTTATTCAGACCCAAAAGCTGGTAATGATTTTCATAATTAATTTTAGACATTTTTATATCCATTAGAAGTTTAATTTTTTCACAAAATTATATCATGAATGTTATCTGAGTTTTTCCAAAATAAAATTAATTTTGTAATCATCATATGACGGCCTCACTTTTTCTTCCTTTAGAGGCCTATATTTTGAGAAATAGTATAAATTCTTACCTCTAAGAGATAAGGTTCCATTTGATCCAGGGTTTTTCCAAGATGCTTATCTGGATCTAAACCTGCCAAGAAAGGTTACATTTTTTTTTAAGATAACTATTGGAGTATGGAACCCAATTTGACAATAAGTTATATTTAATATAAAAAAATAAAGATAATTATTGGATTGGATGTTTAAAGACGCATTCCCCTACCCTCTGCCCCTCCTTGCCTAGGAAACCAGTACGTGTATATTTCAAATTGCTTTGATCCTAAAGTAAAATATATTTTCCTATTCCCCTTGGATAACTGGTTTTCTTGCTCTTGAAAGGTAAGTTTTATACCAAATCATTTGATTGCACTGTATCAGCTTCCAGATACATTGTTTCAATTCATTTTGAGCAACTGTAATTAGGATGGAAAACAGGTTTCATTTCAAAGGTCATTTATGTCCTCGGTATTTTAATTATTGTCATTATTTTACTGATGGACAACAGTGAGAATTTTCTTATGTGTCCCTATTCTATCTAAGCTTTAAAATTCTTACTTTGAGAGTAAGAGTAGAAAATAGGAGAGTGGTAGACCATTATGCTTTTATAATTAATTCACCTCAAAGGAGGGTACGAACAAGGACAAAAATAGTTACATTATCAAATTAAATGACATTTCATTTCAATGACCACTTGTGCAATAATGTATTTCCTAAGCAAAGACAGAGACAGCTCTGAAAAAATTGTTATTGTACCAACAGCATGTGCATAATCTTAGACAGAGATGTTCAACTGATATAGTAGAGTTTATGTAGGTGACAAGGTATAGGCAGATACGTATGGACAATAAACTCTTCCGACATAACAAAACTCACTTGCCAGTGAAGAAAAAGTCACATGCCAAATGGCTGCTATAGAATGAAATAATTCATTTTAGATATTACATTCATAATACAATTAGATATTTACATCCATAACATATGTACTGGCCTAGCCTCATTTAAATAAGTTATTTTTATTTCTTAGGGGATTAAACTATTTAGCTTATTAATTACACAAACTGATTAATAATTTTCTGCTCCTAGTTGGATGCCTTTTTTGGTAACATGATATTTCTTATAATCACACATCAGAAGAAGGGAAGTCAGGCAAAGACTGAGGATTCTTCTGCCACTGAGTATTTTTAGGTGAAACTCAAAGCAAAAAAAACTCAGACCAGTAGCACTATGGAGACTTTCTGAGTCAACTCCCTTCACAAAAATCTTATTCTGATGGTCTATTCACTAAAATTAAAATTGCAGGGAGATGGGTGAACGCATAAATGAACCAATCACTGACTTTGTCTGGTTCCTCCACGTCTACCACCACTTAGCAATTCAGTATTTAGAATGAACAAGTAAATGAAATGCTTTGACAGAAACACCTGTATAATCACCACCCACATTTAACAAGCACTAACATCATGTCATATTTCCTCCACAACATTTTTTTTTAAGAAATAAACACCACCAACACAATAGAATGTCCCAGTATATTTACTCTTAATCTATATCCCCTATTCCTTCTATAATGTAACCACTCTTCTAAAATTACATTTTTATAATTTTACTGTAAATGTATGTATCCAAACAATATTTATTATTGTTCATGTATATTAAATTTTTACATAAGTGATGTCATCTTTAACTTGATTTTTTTGTTTCACACTGTTAAAGAGATTTACTTATATTGATTACTATGGCTCTTGTCCATTCATTTTTACTATTGTATTCTATTCCATTATATGGGTATACCAGAATTTAATTATACACCTCTGATAGATGGGTACTTGGGCAAAGGCTGTTTCTAATTTCTGTTTTGCCACAAGTACTTTTTATGCTGCAGTGAACATGCTTTTATGTGAAATTACTATGACAGAGGAGAATATATACATATAATTATATACATTATTGTATATAGGCGTGTGTGTGTGTGTGTGTGTATGTGTGTAATCTTCAAGTCTATTAGATATTGCCAAATTACTCTCTAAAGAAGTATTACCGTTTTACTTCCACTTTCAGGGACATAGAATTCATATTTCACATAATGTGAAAATAATTTAGTGGTGTCAGAATTTTAAATCTTTGTTAATCTGATATACATACATATACACATATATGTAATATACATGTATACATTGAAATATATAAAATATACACATAATTGTTTTAGATATTTTAGTTTTAATTTTCTGATTACTGTTAAAAGTAAGCACCATATCAGGTCCAGATGGTTTCCCAGGTGAATTCTACCAAATATGTAAGGAAGAGTTAAAACCTACTCTTCTCAAACTATTCCAAAAAAAAAAAAAAAAAAAAGAAAACTACAGGCCAATATCTCCGATGAACACAGACAAAAATCCACAGCAAAATATTAGCAAACTGAATCCAACAATACATTAGAAAACCATTCATCATGATCAAGTGGGATTTATTCCAAGGATGCAAGGGTGGTTCAATATTTTCAAATCAATCAACATGATACATCAAATTAACAAGACAAACAGTAACAGCTATATGATCATCTCAAAAGATGCAGAAAAAGCACTTGACAAAGTATAAGATTCACTTATGATAAAAACTCTCAACAAAGTATGTTTAGAGGGAACATAACAAATAAAAGTCACGTATGAAAACCCCACAGCTAACATTATTCTCAATGGTAAGAAACAGAGCTTTTCCTCTAATATTAGGACAAGACAAGAAAGTTTACTCTCCTCCCTTTTATTCAACATAGTACTAGAAGTCCTAGACACAGCAATCAGGTAAGAAAAAGAAATAAAAGACATCCAGACTGGTAAAGAAGAAGTAAAACTTACACTATTTGCAGATGACATGATGCTATATATAGAAAACTCTGCAGACTCCACCAAGAACCTGCTAAAACTGATAAATGGATTTAGTAAAGGATACAAAATTCATGCACAAATAATCTGCTGCATTCCTATATACCAATAATTCTGTAGCAGAAAGAGAAATTTAAAAAAATAATCCCATTTACAATAGTACCACAAGGAATAAACTATCTGGGAATAAGCCTAACAAAAGGCAGTGAAAGACCTATATTCCAAAAAAATATAAATCAATGATGAAAGAAATTGAACATGACAAAAAAAAATGGAAAGATATTCCACGATCATGGATTGGAAGAAACAATACTATTAAAAGGTACACACTACCTGAAGCAATTTATAGATTTAATACAATCCCTATCAAAATACCAATAACATTCTTCACAGAACTAGAATAGATAATCCTAAAATTTGTATGGAACCACAAAAGACCCCTTAATAGCCAAAGCAGTCTCAAGAAAGAAGAACAAAGCTGGAGGTGTAACAATCCCAGATTTTAAGACATACTACAGAGCTTTAATGGTCAAAAGAGTTTAGTACTGGTACAAAAACAGATACATAGATCAATGAACAGAATGGAGAGCCCAGAAATAAACTGACACATTCAAGGTCAATTAATCTATGACAAAGGGGGCAAGCATATACAATGGGAGAAAAGACAGTCCAACAAATGGTGCCCGGAAAACTGGACAGCTACATGTAAAAGAATGAAACCGGACCATTTTCTTAAAAATAAAATGGATTAAAGACCTATTTGTGAGACCCAAAATCATAAAATTCCTAGAAGAAAACAGGTAGCAATTTCTTTGACATCAGCCATAGAAACACATTTCTAGATATGTCTCCTCTGGCAAGGAAAACAAAAGCAAAATCAAACTACTGGGACTATGCCAAAATAAAAAGCTTTTGCACACTCTGAAGGAAACCATCAACAAAACAAAAAGGCAACCTACTGAATGGGAAAAGATGCTTGCAAATAATATAACTAGTAAGGGGTTATACAAAATATATAAAGAACTTACACAACATTAAAACTCTCCCCAAATCATCTGATTTAAAAATAGGTGACAACCTGGGATGCCTGGGTGGCTTAGTTGGTTTAACATCTGACTTTTGATTTCAGTTCAGGTCCTGATCTTACGATTCATGAGATCAAGCCCCACATCAGGCTCTGCAATTTGAAGAGCCTGCTTGGGATTCTCTCTCTATCCCTTTCTCTCTGCCCTGCTCATATGCTCATATGCCTGCATATGTTCACTCTCTCTAAAAATAAACAAATATTTTTTTAAAATGAGCGGCTAGCTGAATAGACATTTTTTTCAAAGAGACGTACAGATGGCCAACAGACACATGAAAAGATGCTCAACATCACTCGTCATCATGGAAATGAAAATCAAAACCACAATAAGGTATTAATTTACACCTGTTGGAATGGCTAAAATCAAAAACATAAGAGATAAGTGTTTGTGAGCATGTGGAGGAAAAGAAACCCTTGTGCACTGTTGGTGGGAATGCAAATTGGTGGAACTACTATGGAACACTATGGAGGTTTCTCAAAAAATTATGCTTTATGTATTTGAGAGTTATGTTGTTATGTGCATACACATTCATAATCTCTAAAACTTCTTGATAAGATTATTTCTTTATCCATTAGTAACAACCTATTCATCTCCATATGTCTCCATATGTGGTTTTTATCTTATATCTTATTTACCAATGTTACGACACCAGCTTTATTTTGTTAATATTTTACTGGCATATATTTTTCCATCATTTATTCTCAAATTTTCTATGTGCTTTTGTTTTAGATGTCATTTATAAGCTACATATAATTGGATTTTTAAAAATTTTATCCTATCTTATAAATACAACTCTAAAGAATGGAGTTTAAAAATCTTACTGTAGATTTCCTGTTAAGCTTTATACAAATTTGTTCCTTTGCTCTTTTCTGCTTCATGCTATAATGAAAGGATTTTTGTCTGTTTGTTTTCTCTACTGATTAGGAAGCTATAGACTGAATTTCTACTCTTTTAGTAAATACTTGTAATTTTTAACATTCAAAACCATATTTTTAAAGTCTAAATGTAGTATCTAAACTGGGATGCACCTGGGTGGCTCAGTTGGTTAAGTGTCCGACTTTGGCTCAGGTCATGATCTCATGGTTCATGAATTCAAGCCCTGCATTGGGCTCCGTGCCGGCAGTTCAGAGCCTGGAGCCTGCTTCGGATTCTGTCTCTCCCTCTCTCTGCCCCTCCCCACTCCAATCTCTCTCTCTCAAAAATAAATAAACATTAAAAAAAATAAATGTATTATCTAAGAAGTATGAATCTTAGAATATGAATCTAACAATTTGTTTAGCATCCTTTTGACTAAGAGAAATTAGCATGTTTTCACTGGTACTAAATAAGCCCTACCATTTCAGTTGTTATTATTGTGTTAATTCTTATTTCCACCAGTTCTGGCAAGAAAAATTAAGCCTGCCAACATATTCTACCATGTCTATGTTCACAATTGTTTCTCATTAACTTCTCCTGGAATTCAATCTATTTCTAACTGAAATCCATTCTTTATTACTAATTTTTTTTTTTTTTTTTTTTTTTTTTTACTGAAGATCTGTGAGTGGTAAAACCTCTTAGGTTTTAGATGTCTGATAATATCCTATTTAACTTTCATCATTACATAATAGATTAGTTATAATATATTCCTTCTTCAGAAATTAGTTGTTCCTAATAAGATTTATGCTGTCAGCTTAATAGTGCTTCCCATATAATATTTATTTTTTCTGTGCTAAACTGTACAGTTTTCAACGTACTTGTGACATACTATAATGTTAACATAATGTGTGTAAATGTATGTTTGTTTATTTTTATTTATTTTGAGAGAGAGAAGGTGCAAGTGGGGAGGGAAGAGGGTTAGAATCCCAACCAGGCTCTGGGCTGTCAGCGTGGAGCCTAATGTGGGGCTCAAACTCAGGAGCCCTGAGATTATGACCTCAGCCGAAGTTAGAATCTTAACTGACTGAGCCACCTAGGTGCCCCAGTTTATTTTTATTTATACCCTATAGCACCTAATGTACACTTTCAATTCTAAAATTTACATTTTTATTCCAGTCTAGGAAATTTTCAGTCATTATGTCTGTAAATACTGTTTTTCTGCCTTCTATTTTTTTTCTGAAACATCTATTACACAAACATTGCCCTTTACCAATCTATCTTAGTATTTTTAAATTGCTCTTTCAATTTGTTTTTCTCCCTCTATGTTGTCTTTTGGGTTATTTTTCCTGCTTCATTCATTCTCTTTGACTTGACTCACCTAGAGTTTATTCTATCCACTGAGTTTTTTTGATTTTTTTAAGTGACTGTATGCTTCATTTTCAATATTTCTTTTCTTTTTTAATGTTTATTTATTTATTTTGAGAGAGAGATAGAGAGAGAGAGGGAGAGAGAGACAGAGAGAGAGAGAGACAGAGAGAGAGAGAGAGACTGAATGGGGGAGGGGCAGAGAGAGAGAGGGAGAGAGAGAATCCCAAGAAGGTTCTGAGCCACCCAGATGCCCCTCCAATATTTGTAATTGGTTACTTTTCATATCAGTCTCTTGCTATTCCAATGTGATTTGTTTTTCTAATTGATTGCTTTTTCTTTAATGGATGTTTTATTTCTCTTCATCTCTCTGAGGTTCTCCTTCATACAGGACACTTTCAGTCTCTGTTTCCCCCCAAGATTATGATCTCCTAAGTGCTTTTGCCTGCTTCCTAACCTTTTGTATTACAGCCCCACAGTTCAGTCTTGTTTACCATTTTGTATGTGTACTCATTTCTACTTCACAGAGATGTTTATGTTTTCCAGCCCAGCTATGTCTTTCATACTTTTCCTTCGTATCTTTATCTATTACTGTGGGCTTGAAATGGGAATGTGGAAATTTTAAAGCATGAATGTACAAGGCCAGGATGACTGGAAGTCACTTCTTAGCTTTCCTTCCAAACCCTTGATTCTTACATATTGGTCTTACAACATAACCTATCTCACTCAGCACTTGGGCACTAGGCTACACATCATTAAAATCATTTTAAAAGTCTCTCATGATTGAATCTAATAATTGACATTTTGCTTCTCTGTAAGGATCTGGGAATAAATAAATGCCTGTCTAAAAGTCATGAAGGGAATTTAAGAGGACATGGTTTTACATAGGTAGGCACTGGAAGATCAAACTGATAATCTTCCCATTTTTCTTCCAGTCGTTTAATTCATTATAGAATCACCAGGCCTCAGCTCTAAACTGTTAACCTATAAAAATAGCTGTTACATCTCATTTCAGAGATTGTTGCATTCCATGATGGATAAAGTAATTTGGCTTGTCTTTAGATAATAGTCAGTAAAATCTGTAAACATAAGCCACTAGGCATAATTTTTCCACATGAATCTGTGATCATCACACAGTATATTTTATCAAAAATTAGTTGGTTATTTAAAGTTTTTCCTTATTCATTGAAATATTTTCAATTTATTTAGTCCTGGAGTATGGCACTAAAAATATTAAAATAAATCAAAATTTAAAACCTTAAATAAGATTTTCAAATATTTTCCTGAAGCACATTATAGACCTTTTCACTACAGTAGAAAATTACTATAAAGCTATAAAATAGCTAAAATAAAAGAGCTACATTTCTTTTCTCTTAGAGTTAATAATGAAATAAGCTGCATGTATAAGTCTTTATAGTATGGTAATGGGGTTTGTGTTATGTTTAGTGAGCATGATAGGTTCTATGATTCACGGTCTGATGCTTTAGACATTTCACACAGGGAAAACAACCAATCAGTAACATTTCACATACACAAAGCAATAGATGATTTCACTGGACATATAAAAGCAAGAGAATGGCAGGACCTGAGAAATAAATAGCTTAGACACATTGTAAATTTATCGGAGGTTTTGTCTGGGGATTTTGGTAGGCTTCTTTGGCATGAACAATGATTTAAAGGTTCTTATCTCATGATCCGATGTTATTTAAATAGACTAGAATTCTTTTCCAAAAAATGTCTAAATTCTATAATGAAACTCTTTGTCTAGGTTCAATACAATAGTCTACATATTCTCTTGAATGGATCTTACTACTTTAAATCAACACTGTATATCATGCACACTTGGGTCAGGCCAACCCATTCCACTGTACTTGATTATGACTACTTCAGTCCTTTTCTCCTGATGCTTTGCTGGGTACTCTGTCCAAGTGCAATCTGTCTTTGCTTCCATTTTTCTGTTCATTAGAAAGTGACAAATCATTGGGGATCTCATGATCACTACTCATATGACATGCCCATATGAAATTTCAGATTGTTTTTATAAAATGTTTTCTTGGATAAGATCCAGAGATTACTAGCAATTCAAGCTACTCTCTTTAAGAAATTAATGGCCTGGAACCACCATGGTCTCAGAGATCTCTTCTAAATCAGCTGAGCCTATTGCACGTGGGATGATATTAGTCAGGGATGTGGTAGGACGATTATTCATCCTATGCCAGAATATATTCAGATATAGAACTCTTCTCAAGAAATCTTTACTTCCTAGAACACTGATGATTCCATAAATATTAAACTACATGCAAATGAAAACTCGTTGTAACTTATTTTTATAAATATAATGAAAGTTTGAATATTTAATTTTCTTACACTTCCACATATTTTTTCACAAGTTTCCTCATTTAGAAACATTGTAGCATTGTATGTACAGTCGTTATGATATTTAATTCTTCTTAAATGGAACAAGATTATTACTAAAATAATTTTAAAACAAGGATTTGGAGAAACAAATCACTTTAACATGAAAAAACTGTTAGCGTATCTATAATTATGAAGCTCATGGATGTCAGTCTTTTATCTCGTGTATTTTTGGCTTGGGTATTTTCTAACTTGGTGATATGCATGGAAAATTCTGACATTCTTGAATATCTTTCATAATTGAGTCCTTCATAATTGAGAATGGAAGGTCAGGGTCAGATTAGCATCAAAAAATATATTTATCATTGGACATATTTTTTAACTTTTAAGCTTTAAATGGTTTAGAGAGAAACAGTTTAAATAATGAAGTCAATATTTGAGTAAAAATTTAACACAATGGTTAGACAACATTAATACCTTCTCTGTTTAATTTACTTGTTTTACCAATAAGAATCCACCCATATTTCTAAGTACAACTAAAGATACTAATGTACCAATATATTTGTATTATATAATATAATATATATTTGTATTATATAATATTACATCTTCTATTACACAGAATCATTTTATCTATTCCTTCTTTCCTCTCTCTCCCTCTCTCTGTCTCTCTCTCTCTCCCCCCCCCCCTTTCTTTCTTGTAATCTCCACATCCAACATGGGGCTTGAATTCATGACTCTGAGATCAAGAGTCACATGCTCTACCGATCGAGCTAGCAAGGTGCCCCATACATAAAGTCATTTTAAGGCATAAGAATAGATAACAATACATCAGTAATTTTTAAAGCCATCTTATACACGCATTCATTCCATTTTCAATTTTTCAGCAGTAGCCATTTAACTGGTATATGCAGCCAGTCCAAAAGGCATAATCTTCTCTTTCTTTAAATAAACCCAAGAATCTAGACCCAGTACAGTTTCAGTATAATTTGAAAATCTCTCTCCTAATCTTTGTAATGTCATTGTTCCCATTTTATTTTATATAAAACTGTATTATGTTAAAACTCTTTGAGGGACTATGAAAAGCCTATGAAAAAGCCACAATGGCTCACGGGCTTTTTCAAAGAAATTCAACTTTATCTAAAAGTTTCAACTTATCCCAGTCCTTGAAAAAGATGTTTCTTTTTTAGATTCACTCAATTTAGGTGTTTTTTTCTAGTGAAACCTGGGTCATGAATGGACATAAACTGCACTTCCCCCAAACCTTAATAGTCTGTTCAATTTACCTCCTGAATCAGTGAGTGGTAGAATGAAAGTCTCAATATATCTATCTACCATATGAAAACATTTTTATTGATTGAGATGTTTACATTTATTAATGTTAATATATATATATCAATATCAAGAAACATCAATAGTAATAAAGAAGATAATTACATTCCATAGAACCCAGGATGCTGTTATATTTAGAGTAAATTTGAACTCAAATACGTAAGTTACTTACAGTTACTAACACATTTTTCTCCAAAGTGCAGAAAAAATTTACTAAAAATCCTGACCCCTAACCATTTAATCATGTCTTATAGACATTCCTTGATGGAAGCTGGGTGGATGAATAAACCCACAACAAGACCTAGGCACTGGATAACTCCATGCAGAATTAAGAAATTAATTAGGAGGAAGAACCGTAATTTGCAGAGCTGACATCTATTTTACTTTACTTTCATGTATCAATGGGAAGCAATTACAATTCAATTAAAATATTCAATTTTATTACTTTACTGACTGACCTTGAAGTTAATGCCTGTTTTATTTAATTGCATCATCTATGAATAAATGTTAACCCTACACTGTTATGCCCCATTATTTTCAATGCATTTTTCAAATTCTCAACTGAATTATATCAGTCAATTTATTATCTGCTGTCATGAAAGCAAGTGGAGGTTTATTTCTTCACGACAGCCCAATATACGATATGAAAGAAACATCACAAAATGTTTGATAATGCTATTTTTAAAAGAGTCAAGTAAAATGAATTGTGTTCTCATATCAACTTTTGTAGCCTAGACTTTTACTGTAAAATCAGTAGGTGATATTAGAAGAGGTATAATCCTTCTGAGAAGCAATTTCTAGTCTGCCTATAATTTCTGATAAATTCAGTGCAGACAGGAATGGAGCATCCCATGTATCTTCAAAAGCTAAACACACACACACAGACACACACACACACACACACACACACACACACTTAATAATCTCTTCCTATTTCTACCAGATTCACCAGCCACCAGAACAAGTAGATCTCATTTAAAAAGCTCTACAGTTTTGTTGGTAAATGCAACTTTTTCCTTTTCTCTTTTTTTTTTTTTTATTCCTAGACTCCACTTGAGCACACCATAATAATTGAGCATTTTAGAAATAAAATGATTAAACCTGTGTAAAAATGAACAGGTAAGAAAGACTAATTATGTGATCTTCAAAGTAAAGATAAACTCACATATTGTGAAAGTTGACTATTTGGGGAAGGATGTTATTTCACTTTCTAGATTTTCCATTTCTACTATTAGACCACTAAACCCTTACCTTAGAGGTTGTATTAGAACTCATCTCAACATAACTTCTTTCTGAAATCTATTAATTGGTATTTTACTTCAGTGTAAGTAACATAAAGGAAACTCAGATACTTTATGGATTCACTTTTAAGATCCATGACATCCATAAAATTAATGACCAATAAATCATATTAAGTATAATTCTGCAGTTAATGATAATCAATACTTGCTGGTGATAGCTGAAATGGTCCTTTTTTTTTTTACCTTTAAAAAGATTATACAGTTTTAGCATGTAAAAAATGAATCAAAAGTAAAAGATACGGGTTTCAAACAGAGGGATTTTTTTTAAGGGAGCAATTTGAAATATTTCATTTAGAAATATCTTCCTAAACTTTCATAGTATTATTTAACATAGTAAGTACTGGAAACTGAAAGCTTGATATGAGTAGGGAGTATTTGAAGGAGTAAAAGTTGAGGTTAAAAAAGTAGACAAAAGCCAGATCCTATAGGGCCTCGAGTTTCATCTTAAAGAACTTACACCTGAATGTAAGGTCACAGAGAAGACAGAGAAATGATAAGCAGAGGAATGACAGGATGTAATTTGACTTGCAGAAAGATCACTCTAGCTTCAGTATAATTCCTTGGCAGGAAATAAGACTGAAGGTAAGAAGGCACATAAAGGGGCTGCTGCAGTAGTAAGAGTATGTAACTGACAAGGCAGTAGGTACAAAAGGAAAAGAACAGATTTGAGAGCAACATAAAATAGGTAAGATATAT
The DNA here is from genome assembly GCF_024362965.1 of Panthera pardus. NCBI lineage: Eukaryota > Metazoa > Chordata > Mammalia > Carnivora > Felidae > Panthera > Panthera pardus. The sequence goes on along the minus strand of NW_026526810.1, from coordinate 59,817,382 downwards.
AGTACTTGCTAATGAACTATAGGATGATTCTCAGGTTTCTGACTCTGGACAATGTTAAAAATGGTGGCACCATTTACTTCAGATACAGGACAGTAACAGAAGAATGTTTGGGAAGGTAAATAAAGGTAGAATCAATTCGGAAATGTATTTGAGGTTCCAGTGAATCATCCAAGAAGGGATATCTAATTGGCAATTAATTATAAGGGGTTAAAGTTTAGTAGAGAGGTCTGGGCTAGAAATACTAATATAGAAATAGATGCTATGAGATGAAATGACTCAAGGAGAATATGCAAAGTGACAAGAGAAAACACAGGAAAGAGCTTTGAGGAATATCAAACTTTAATTGACACTGTAGTCAGCTGTCCAAAGTCCAAATCGGATCTGGTCATTTTCACTTCAAAATCTTTCAAACATATTCTGGGCAAGATGAGCACTAGCTTCTAATTTTTCCATTTTTTTCCTGCAATGGTTAATTTTATGTGTCAGCTTGACTGGGTCATGAGGTCCCCAGATTAAGCATTGTTTCTGGGTGTATCTGTGAGGGTGTTTTCTGGATGAGGTCAGTGTTCGAACGGTGGTCTCAGTAAAGTAGCTTGCCCTCCCCCATGTGGGTGAGCATCAACCAACCCCTAAGGGCCTGGGCAGAACAAGGCACAGAGGAAGGAAGACATTACTCCTCCCCTTTTCCTGCCTCAGTATTTGAACTGGGACATCTCACATCTCCTGCCTTTGGGTTTGGATTTACATCACTGGCTCCCTTGGTTCTCAGGCCTTCCAACTTGGATTAAATTATACCTGTAGTTTTCTTGGGTCTTCAACTTGCAGGCAGCAGATTGTGGGACTTCTCAGCTTCCATAATCATGTAAGTCAGTTCTTCATAATACATCACCTTCTACATCCTATTGGCTCTGCTTCTCTGAAGAACCCTGACCAATACATTTCCTAATACATTTCTCCATTCCAAACTCCACTAAGAAAAAAATCTCTGAATAATCAGGAAGAAAACATCAGGACTGAAACTACCCAGAACTTGAACTAAATTTTGCTTGACAGAAGATGGAATCAAATTCAGAAGAAAATATGTCCTAAGACTTTTCTGGTGAAAGAATAACTTGTTAAGAAAAGTAAGTAAAGGGGACTCGGGAGAATCATAATAGCCGGTACCTCAGCTCCCATATCTTGAGATGTGATACCTCATGTGGTTCTTATATAAGTTTATACTGACTGTGACCTATATACATTTGTTCAAATTTGAGACATCAACCAATACAATAGTATCTACCTGAAAGAGAAGTCATCAGAGGACAAGCCCTACAACCTTTATAACATATTCTTGCTCCACGCAATTTTAATTGATAAATGTTGGGTGCTCAGCTACAGTAGGATAATCTCACTTTCCAACCATGGCAAATACAGAATCATACTGGTATTAAGGCACGAAACACAAATATCTGCTTGGACAATATAATTATTAAATAGTCATATAACTAAATAGACAAATAGAAAAAGATTTGTGGACTTACTTTCCAGGAGTTTTCAGTTAACTGTTACGTATTACCATGAAAGTTGTTTTAGCATAAGCTGTCTGACACAGATATAAATGTTAGAGGGCTCACTTTTATAACAACTGCATTAAATAAGATCTTATTTATTTGTAAATATTGCATTCTGTGTATTTTTGATTTTTGTAGAATAGAGGGAATTGGAGCTACTCGTTGAGATGAAGATAGAAAGATAGGTTTTGGAATTATAATATAGTACATATTTCTTGTAAGGCAATATATTACATATATTAACACACACACCATGGCTTTGGGATGGAAAGGACCTCAATCTATTAAAAAATTCAAAGAACATATGCATACCAGCACCAAAGAGTTATGGATGTAACTTAGTGTTAGAACAGCCTGCCCCACCTAGAGAAAAAAAATGTGTTAGCAATAAAATGAACAAAACCAGCATTTATGTCCTCTGCTGTTATAATCTGTTACTCCCCTTTAGAGACTGACCAAAAGGCATTTTATTCAGAGATTATGAACCTTGGGATTGGCAGTATTTGTATTTGAGTCTTAAGGAAGGATTCTACCACACATACTCAGAATTTGATATTTAAATCTTTGTTTATTTCCCTCTCAATTTAAAATAGTAGGTGATTTACAATACATTTGGGAAATGTCAGAAGTCTCAACTTTTGATGTTTCAATACTTAAGTTATAAGTTTAAAAATTTTGCACTAAATTATTTTGTATAAAGATAGAAATATATTTCTAATAGCAATTAAACTACACTCGAATGCACATTAAGTAACTCTTTTTAAACAAAATAATTATTTGAACAAAGTTCAGGTAAAAAATGATATGTTAACCACAGAATATGAAAGAATAATGCAAATTGCTTCTAACCTTTACTGTTCACCATTATTTCCTAGGAAGACTATTGCAATGAATGGTTTTAATTATGTCCATTATTATCCAAATGAATGACAGAAGAGCACAATGCGTAGAAGCAATAATTAATATGCCTTATCTTGGCTTATTTGGGCAGTTACAAAAGAGGAAATAGATTAATATGACATACAGGAATTACCACAGGTGAGTATGCGTAGGAGTGGAACTCAGCAATTGGGAGGGTTGCACAATTAAAGCTCGTGTTCTAATTAGTATGGGCATCTCTGAATGTTAACCCAAAGGGGTAAACTATAAGAAGTATATGTTAAAAATCTAAGAGAAAAAAAAAAGGTGGGCAGCCCTCTAAGAGAGAGGCAAGTAAAGAGTTTAAAAACTATCCAGGCTGCTTGGAAGACAGATAAGGATGCCGGCAATGACAGGTGTATGTACCGTGTCATTATCTGAAAGGTCAAAAGAGAAATTTGTGGATGGGTAAAACAAACAAGCAAAAAACTAGAACTAAGTCCATACAGACATTTACGAACACACTGGAAGTATTTAGAACATTGTTTAATGCAACTTTTTTTTCTGAATTAAATGCCAAAAATATATTGTCAAAGAAAGGGAGAATATGGAAAATAAAAATACAAAAGGTAACATGCAGGCTAGACAGCCAACATGAATGGTTGGACTAAGTGCTGACTTTCTCTCCACTGACGAGGACTTGCTACAAAGACAGCAAGTAAGAGGACAAGAAGCAGCAGAGAAGTTTAATTCAGTTTTATTTGGCATTGACCTTGTCTGTACAGGATACGAGGGAAACGACTATTCCAAGGGCACTTTCTGAGAAAATCAGTGGGGCAGTAACAGAGAGCAATCTCCTAGGAGAAAATAATAGAGCAACTTGAGAAATTCCACCACAGCAATAAATCACCATGACCAGATGGTATTCAACTGAGAGTTTCTGAAGTAAATAAAGTGTGAAATGGCTGAGCTACAGATGAGGATATGCAATGTATCTGGAAAACCAGCAACTGTTTTCAAATATTGCGACTTTGCTAATATGGTCGCTTTTCTGTAGGAAAGAAAAAAACAATCAAATTAAGATTTATAGAATTACAGACCAGTGGCTCTCTTGGTGATAATGGAGAAACTGATAGAGTCTAATTAAGAATAGCTTCCTTCAACATCAGGATAAGGTTAACCTGCTAAGGTCAAATCACCCACTGAGTCTATAAAGAGAACACTGTTTCTCTCCATCCTATTAAACTTATCTGGAAATGTCAATAAAATACTAGATAGAAGCAAACCAGTAAATGTAATTTATTTGGGAATTACATGAAGCTTTAACAAGGTCACATGAGACTATTGGGGAAAATAAATAAGCACAGTCTTTGGGAGGAGAGGCCACAAGAGAAACTTCTGTCATTAATTGTAAAACTTGCTAAGTATTGAAAACAAAGTTTCAGGGACAATTTCTCTTTTCTTCCCTAACACTAAGTTACCTCTTCCAAAAGTATAGATCACATTCAAATTAAAAAAAGAAAAAAAAAATTTCACCATGGACAAGACACACAGTAACAGAGTAGGGAAGAAAGATGTGCTCCCAAATCAAGAAGGAAACAAGAGACCAAAAGACAACAGCAAGATAAGCAAGTAACAAAATTTTTACCTATCCAATGGAATCTGAAAGTCATAACTGAGTTTAAGTTTCTCATTACTGTGCTCTGTGCCAAAATCAGATTTTAATAAAAACTAACAAGTAGTAGAGTAATGAGACTGACTTTTACGTATGCAAATGAAGGCTGTCACCTTCAAGGTGGTCATCTTGGCACACTATATGCTTATTCCAACAGTACGATATATTTATCCTCAAATGATTTCTAAAATTTTTTCTATAGATATACTGCCTTCAGAGCCAGTGGCATACTGTTCTGAAATCATCCAGTGGTGGCAAAGCTTCATCCTTCAATAGTGCAGCCAGAAGCCATTGGGGAGGGGTAGCATTCCCTCCCGAAAGCAACCTTTGCTAGTCCAATTCTATAACCTCTGATTACCATTTTGTTACACACAGTACAAAGAAGCCATATTATTTGGGAAAAGGCAAGGGCCATGCAATAGAGTCTTGAAGAAATCACACAAGGGCCTGGGGCAACCTCCTGGGCCATTATTTGAGAGCTCTCCAAATGTTAGAAAGTTCTCATAACTAAACCAAGACATGTTTCACCATATAGCTTCTACTTGCTCTTAGAATTATCCTCTGAATCCACAGAAAGTACCCACAGCCTTTCAAATATTGTGAGTTGCTACAAAAATCCCTGTTCTCCTTGGCCCAGTAACCTGCTGCCTTCACTTCAGGCTAAATATATAGCTCCTTTATATAGTCCTCCTGTGGCACCACTGTGTGTCCTTTCATTGTTCTGGTCACTTTCCACTCAGTATAGCTGTTTCTGTGTCCCATTTTAATGCGATCTTTCCCCCTGCTTAAAAAACCAATTTCTGCTCATTGTAGGAAATAAAAAAATTAGCAAAACTTAAAAATTTTTCATGTTAACACTTTCCAGTAATATCTTCTGCTAATCCACTGTCATTTTATTTGTTTTTTTTTCCCCACAAATACCTTTTGCATACATTTGATCCAATTACTTATCCTGCTTTTTTCTTAAATTACTATAGCGGTAACCTTCGTAAATTAAGGTGCATAATGAGACAAAATATTCTACCTTAACTGTTAATGCAACCCCTCAGATCTGTTTAGCTGTTTTGGTAGCTACAAGGTACCACTGACACATATGTAATGTCATAAAAGCTCAAAGATTTTTCTCTCAACTGCTAGCGTTAAGGAGTATCTTACCTATCCTGTATCGTGGAGTTGGCTTTAGGAATTAACATTCAGAACTCTTTATGTTTACTTTTTCTACATTTTACCTGGTCAGATTTAGTCCCTACTCCTAGCCAATTAATATGAATCAGTATTCTGAATGTATCATTCAAAGTATTAATGATCCTAAGAACCTCTGTGTCATCTATATATTTAATCAGCATGCCATTCAAGGGTTCATTCAAATAACTGTTTAAAGGAATAAAAGGGTAGGATAAAAAAGAGTGATACAGGTCTTCCAACATGTGATACTGACTTACTATAAATTTAGTATTAGTTTTATTTAACTAAATATGAATTAACTATTAAGTCATTTGTTTTATCTTACACGACTTACATACACACATTGTATATACAAAATCTGGTGTCTTTGAAAAACTCTAAGTAAATTAAATCAAATTTTAAATATCAACAGAATTCAATATTGAAAGGATTTGTGTAATGAAAAAAATCTATCCCTAATATGAGTAATATTTTAGTAATGCTGTTTTATTTTAACTGTATATTGGTGTGTAGTTTTTATGAGTTAGGAGTGGTAAAAAGCAAAACAGCGATTAAATAGGAGCTAGATCCTAGGAGGCTATGGACATAAGAGCTAAAACTAGTCTGTGAGCAAAAAGAGGGGGGATTAATTTGTTAATGTGGATCTGTGTCTTAGAACAAAGTTAACCACATTAATATGTAAAGATTGAATTAAAAAATAAATCATCAAAATATGATATCTACTTGTTCAAATATATGTCTAAGTAAACCTTGAACTTTTTAAGTGAATGTACATAGAAAAAAGGGAACAAAGATGAAAGTAGTTTGAAGTCATGCTACTGCTAATGAATTAGGGACTTACATATATAATAATTGCATACTATCGGCTGCATTTGCTTCTCCTCACTGGAGTCTATTATTTGGTAATGCATTCATTACTGCTTGGTTTATAAAGTACTACAGTTATTTACCTAAAAGATAAATAGATAACCTGTACTTTAACTTTTTTGCTACTTGATATGTTAAACAACCTTCATACTTAAAAAAAAATGCAATTATCGAAGCACAGCTGAATGGCCCCAGAGCACACAGGCTCCATTAAATTTGCTTACATCTAATTACTCCTGCCTGAGGCAGGTGAGAAATTTACTCTTATAAGATCCTTCTTTATCTGGTAGCCAAAAAATAAAAAATAAAATGAAATAAAATCAGTGATTTTCAATCTAATTACTATCTAAAACTATTTGTAGCACTTGCTCTTTCAGACCCTATAAAGCTGGGCTTTGTGCAATAACCATTATAATTATGTTTTTAACTGCTTAATACAAACATTTCCTCCTAGAAAAATTAGTGTAAATCATCATCAATGTCAACTATGAATTCATTTCCTGGATCTTTCAAATTAAACATTTTAGGGTCATTCAAAAACATTGTTATTTATAAATTGTGATACTGTTCCATTTTCCCAAAACATATAACTTTTAAGTGATCTTAAAAATCTTTTGAAAAGCAAATAAAAATGTGAGATTAACAAGTACAGCATAAGAAGCCAAAAAGCTACAAAATTTAATCTTAGTTCAGACACTGACTTTTCTGAACCTGTTAAAAAAAAAATACATCTCCTAGCTCCATTTCCATTGAAAACCACCAGCTTTAATTTTCTTGTCTAAATTCCACCTTTTGCATGGGAAACTTCCAATGAGTTTTATAGGGGCAAAGAGAGAGAGTGGTGTATTGGATTTATGTTGCATTACAGTTATACAACACCCAAGCTTCTTTTTTTTTCCAAATGGAAAAATGAAAGAGCAAATGAAATATATGAGAAAAGCTTACCCACTATGTGTACTTGTTAAAATACATCATTGCATATCAAAAGTCACTCATAATTATCCCTATACCAGTCTAGAAGTAATACTAATGTGTGTAACATGTTAAGCTGTTCAAAACTTTCATAGAGTCCTACTTTAGAAATGTTTAGTAGGACAGATGATAAAATATTTGTTTTACTGATAAGAAAATAGGAGCTGTGAAAATGAAGGTTCTGGGGCTAAGTGAATTCTCTAGATTGCAAGGCTAACACATGATAAAATCAGGCATTGAAATGACATATTTTGATTCTGAGTCCAGTACTCTTTCCTAAAGATCAAGTTAAACCATAATAAAATAAAAAAGGTGCTCCTTAAACTCCAGTACACAGGCAGCAGTGTGCCACAGGCTATATTGGCCCATATTAACATGACATACCTTCTTGGAACAATTTTGTTAAGAGAATTAGGGACATAAATATCCCAAACAATGAAATACAATGAGGATGAGCATTTTGATATTAGGCATACACTGAAAAGCCTAAGAGGTGGCACAATAAATTATTATAAAATTTTTTTTAACGTTTATTTATTTTTGAGACAGAGAGAGACAGAGCATGAATGGGGGAGGGTCAGAGAGAGGGAGACACAGAATCTGAAACAGGCTCCAGGCTCTGAGCTGTCAGCACAGAGCCGACGTGGGGCTTGAACTCACGGATCGCAAGACCATGACCTGAGCCAAAGTCGGACACTCAACAGACTGAGCCACCCAGGCGCCCCACAATAGATTATTATAATAGGCAGAGAGTAATCTTCAATCTTGGCTGCCCCTTCATATCAATCACTTGGCAAACTTTTAACAAATACCAATACCTATGCCTCACCCCAGAACTACCAAATTAGAGCGGGGCCTATGTAGAAGTACTTTTTTCAATATCTCCCCAGAGGATTCTAATGTGTAGCCATGGTTGAGGACCACTGATAATAATATTACACATGTGGGTGAACAAAATACAAGGAAAGCAGTATATGAAACTTGGAAGAATATAAGAGAAGGGAAAAAACCTACATGTTTGAAATGGGTAAGAATGGGAAATATCTTATAGAAGAGTATATTGCTAATTTATATTCCTGAAAGAGGTACTATCTTCCAGGTATAATGTTTGCTGCAGTTGAGTTTCCTATCATCATTTACTATTCTCTTCGGTGGTTTTTCAGACTCACATTTATAAGAGACCTCTCAGACTATGCACAAGTCCTACCAGAAATTAGCCCAACTAGAAAGAGAGAAAAAGGGCCTGATCATAGGCGAAAGCATTCATTCCTGTATCTCAGGGAAGGAGGGAATAGGCACATCAATAAAAGTGTTGAATTATTGCCAAGCAATCTTGAAAAAGAAGTACAAAGCTGGAGGTATCACAATTCTAGATTTCCAGATATACTACAAAGCTGTAGGAATCAAAACAGTATATTATACTGGCACAAAAATAGATACATAGACCAGTGGCACAGAATAGAAAGTCCAGAAATAAACCCACACTTTTATGGTCAATTAATCTATGACAAAGGAGGCAAGAATATATAATGGGGAAAAGATAATTGCTTCAACAAATGGTACTGGGAAACCTGGACGCCATATGCAAAAGAATGAAACTAGACCACTTTCTTACACCATATACAAAAATAAACTCAAAGTGGATTAAAAGACCTAAATGTGAGACCTGCAATCATAAAACTTCTAGAAGAAAACATAGACAGTAATTTCTTTGACATGAGCTATAGAAAAACATTTTTCTAGATGTCTCCTCTGTCAAGGGAGACAAAAACAAAATCAAACTACTGGGACTACACCACAGTAAAAAGTTTTTGCACAGTGAAGGAAACCATCAACAAAACAAAAAGCCAACCTACTGAATGGGAGAAGATATTTGGAAATGATAGGGGTTGATAGGATAGATATTTGCAACCCCAATAGGGGTTTATATACAAAAATATATAAAAAAACTAACAGCTCAACACGAAAAAAACCCAAATAGTCTAATTAACAAATGGGTAGAGGACCTGAATAGACATACAGATGGCCAACAGACACATGAAAAGATGTTCAACATCACTCATCACCAGGGAAATGCAAATCGAAACCACAATGACATATCACCTTAGACCTGTAAGAACGGCTAAAATTAAAAACACAAGCATTAAATTTCAATTAAATTAAAAATAAGGCATTTTAAAAATACAAGAAATAACAAGTATTGGTGAGGATGTAAAAAAAAAAAAAAAAAAAAAAAAAGAGAGAAAAAAAAAAACAAACCAAACCCTTGTGCCCTGTTGGTGGGAATGCAAATTGGTAGAGCCCCTGTGGAAAACAGTATAGAGGTTCTCCAAAAAATTAAAAATAGAATTACTGTATGATCCCATAATTTCACTGCTAGGTGTTTATCCAAAGAAAATGAAAACACTAATTCAAAAAGATATATGCACCTCTCTGTTTATTGCCACATTATTAGTAATAGTCAGATATGAAAGCAACCCAAGTCCATCAATAGACAAATGTAAAAGATGACATCACTACTGATCCTACAGATGACAGGACAATGAGAAGTCATTAGGGATTACTTTATACCTATAATTTTCACAACATAGAAGAAACAGAAAAAATTCTGGGAAAAACACAATTTATCAAACTGAAATAAGAAGTAGAAAATCTAAACAGTCACTCTAACACAGAAATTGAATTTTGAATTGAAAACTTTCCCTGAAGATATCTCCATGGCCAGAGGGCTTAAACAATAAGTACTTCAAGACACTGAAGAAAAGATTAATACCAATCTTACAGAAAAACTTTTAGGTAATATTAAAAGAAGAAACACTACAAAGCTTTATGAGGCCACGGTAACTTTATTACCCACATCTGTAATTACTAGGAAAAAAAATTATAGATCAGTCCCTCTTATGAACATGCAAAATTCCTAAACAGAGTAATAGCAAACTGAAGCAATAACTATAAAAGAAAATTTATCACAAAATATTATATGGCAATAAATATTAATCTATGATATAAAATAGATGAATCTTGAAAACATTGTTTCAATGAAAGAAGTGAGTCCAAAAGATCACATATTGTAAAATTCCATTCATATGAAATATGCAAATGTATAAATACATAGAATAGGCAAATCTATAAAGACATAAAGATGCAAAGTGGCTTCAAGAGGCTTAGTAGTGGAGATGCGGGGGGAAAGTTGGGGAAAAATGGGGAATTATTGCTAAGGCATACAAGTTTCTTTTAGGGGGTACAAAAATGTTCTAAAATCTGATTATGGTGATGACTGCACAACCATGTGAATATACCAGAAAACATTGAGTTGTACACTTTACATTTGTGAATTACAGATGTTAATTGTATCTCCAATAACTGTTAAAAAGAGTGTACAGTATATAATAGCTTTATGCTTGGACCAAATAGAGAACTCAAAAAATAGGTAGGGAACATTCAGAAAAACATGTAAAAAATTCTTTTTTGCGATTCTCAACGATAATACTGGTGGTAGTAGTAGCAGCATTGTTATTCTCAGACTGTTTCATATATTGCTAAAATTTTAATATCTATATTTATTAATATGCTGAATGCTAATATGAGTTTCCTGGAGCAGAACAGATGATTATTACTACTTACATATAATAAGTAGATAATACCATTCTGGCTCTTCTCTGCCCCAGCTCTTCTCACAGGAGCCAGGTGATGAGAATGAGATGTAATCTTTCAAGTAATTGAAACTTGAAGGTAAGGAATCTCCCCAAAGACAAATCTGCATGTTTACTTAGGAAAAAGAAGACAGTTGTTCCCCTCTCCCCTTCTGAGAGTTTTTCCTTGAAAAAGTGAAGGGAATGACTTGTGTCTTCATACTTTAGAATGTGAAAAAAAAAAAAAAATCTCTGGGGGGAATAAACTAGTGTCTTCAGTTTTACAACCCAGATGTCTCCAAGATCCTGGTCTCATCCCCCGACCCTTGAAATATAAACATATACTTCCAGAGAAGTAAATCTCACTGTTCAGTCATAAATTAAATTTTAATGCTTGTCTTTTAGCCTAGGTCCCAAGTTTCTATCAAATTTGCTCAGAAAGCCCTAACCATGCAGATACTTTTAAAGAATAGAAGTAATGAAAAAGTACAGCAAATCAGGAGGCATTCCAGGACCATGAGAAGAGCTTTCCAGGTCCTTGCTTGTTACAGTAGATATACTGTGGCCCAGGTTAACATACGAGGTCAATTAGAATTATAGTAACATTCTCCATTTCTTCCCCAACAAAAACAACTCTTTTCATACACATTCACAGTGACTAGGGTAATGACCAGAAATTATCATTCAATAAATTCTTGATTCCATCTGGTTTGAGAACATAACTATATCCCAGATATCACAGTATGGGCTTTAACAGTCATTAGATTCCAGATGTCATTATGCAAGATGCTCTTTTCAGGACAACACAGTGTTGTTCCTTTATCTGTCCAATCCCAACCAATGTATCATGAGAAAGATAAAACCCCTATAAATCTGTGGTACCTAGGCCATTAGAAAACATACATAAAGGTCACACTGTACAGTAATGTCCTATCATAATTTAGGTTGACCATAGTATTCCCATAGTTGGCATCCTTTGCTTGCCTTCGTTACTCCTGGTCATTGATCTTTAAAAACATCAACTTCCATAATGATTAGAATATTAAATAGTCTTTCCTGGGTAAGGATACAAGTCCTCTTCCTTCACTGTTAGCTGATAATGATGCTCCATTAAAGTAAATACTCTATTAGTCCAGTCATTTAAAGCTTTGTTGTCCCTCCAGGGCCATTTCTAGATAGAGCCAGTCTCCTGGAGGAGAGCTCCCTCTAGTGTCTCTATTCGGACTAGCAAGTCCTTTTCATCATGATGAGCTTTCAGGAACATTATTTTGGTCTGATGTAGTTTCCCAAGCCCAGTACCCAAAATCCTGACAGAACATCTGGCACAGAGGAGACAACAGCAGTCAAACGACGAAATAAGTTATTACCAGAGTATATTAGTATATCTGTACGATTTAGGAAAATGGTTTGCACACAAAAATAAGTCCAATGACGTTGTCAATTGGTATATTATACCCAAATATGGCTCTGTGTGGGTGTCATGGATATTCCATAAAAGTATTTTGCATAACTTCACAAAGGAGTTATCAGTAATATTGATTCATTATATTTCCTCCAAATCTATCTCCCTCGAGGGTGGTGTTTCCTTAAATAAATTCCATTTTCACTGACATATTCTGTATTCAAAGGACTAGACCAAGCTATAGCAGGCAGCAGAAATCTGTTTTCCATTATACATATGTCTTAGCAACATATTGTTTTGATTTATGCCCATAAAGAGAGCAAAAGCTCTACTGTTCAGAGTCTTACACCTATATAATTCTTTAGTAATTATCAAGTCATCAGAAATATGATCAGAATGGTAAAGACTATTGCCTTTACACTAATAACTGAGTGCTAACTGTAAGAAACTAGCCCTTTACTGAGTCATCAAATAGCACTGTGTCATTTAGTTGCTCCAAATTATACAGATGGAATCTTTAGGTAGAGCTCATACATCAGCAATTTCCCTTCCCTGCAAAAACAGGTTCAGACTTTTCTCTTGACAACAGTTAAGTAGTCAGCATCAGATCTGAGAGAGATGCCTAAGAATCTCCACCTGAGAGGCCCTGGCACAGAGGTCACATGATTGCACCCCTCCATAGAATTGTAATCTGCTTATAGGTACATTTCTATTTCCTATGATTCCTTTCATTTCCATTTATTACCTGTTTGACCCATAACCTATCCCCTGTGATTGGTCTCTCTGGCTCAGCAGATGTATTATAAATCCACAAGGCCAGTAAAAACAATAGCTTTGTTAACACATCTCCTTGGACTCACTCCCAGGCTGATATAGAATTTGAAAGATAAAGAATCATAGGACACATGGCCCTATGTTTACAGACAGGCCTTAACTTGCCTACATGGATGAAGCTATGACATACCCCTAAGAGTCTTTAAGAATGGTCTAAATGGGTGATGGGCATTAAAGAGGGCACTTGTTGGGATGAGTACTGGGTGTAAGTGATGAATCACTGGGTTCTACTCCTGAAACCAATACTACACTGTATGTTAACTAGCTTGAATTTAAATAAATAATAATAAAAAATAATATGCATGTCAAACTTAGTGGTATCAATATTTGTTTAGTGCATTGATAATACTTCCCTATGGTAACTTTAAACTTAGGCCTGGAACTACCAGATCAAGTAAGACAAAAGAAAAATTTTGTGAAGTAGGAAAAATATATAGTTGTGTACTTATAGTGTCCTATCACCTCATTCCTATCTCCCAATTCTAGAAATCTTCCCTGTAGAGTCTTGGCATTACTTTCTTTTATCTAGTTAAGCTACAAAATCATTTAACTGGTTAAGCTAACCCTTAAATCAATCTATCTATCTTTCTTTCTTTCTTTCTTTCTTTCTTTCTTTCTTTCTTTTTCTTTCTTTCTTTCTTTCTTTCTTTCTTTTCTTTCTCTTTCTTTCTTTTTCTTTCTTTCTTTCTTTTTTTCTTTCTTTTTCTTTCCTTCCTTCCTTCCTTCCTTCCCTTTCTTTTTCTTTCTTTCTTTCTTTCTTTCTTTCTTTCTTTCCTTCCTTCCTTCCTTCCTTCCTTCCCTTCCTTTTTCTTTCTTTCTTTCTTTCTTTCTTTCTTTCTTTCTTTCTTTCTTTCTCTCTTTCAAGAGAGAGCAAGAGCAGAGGGAGGGGCAGAGGGAGAGGGAGAATCTTAAGCAGGCTCCACACTCAGCATGGAGCCTGACACAGGGCTCAGTCCCATGAATGTGACATCATGACCTGAGTAGAAATCAAAAGTCAGATGCTCAACTCACTGAGTCACCCAGGTGCCCCCTTTTTTCTTTCTTTTAAGTAGCCATTTTAATTAGCTAGTGTATCAATTGCCCATTCTATTTTCAGTGACACTACTGCTCGGAGACTGTTAATAAATATAGTATGTCTATGAAATATTTTTTGTCCATTTCTGTGCATTTGTAGCAGTAAATATGTTTCTCTAATTTAATTCTTCTGTGGTCAGAGAACATACTTTGCCTGATTTCAGTATATTACACATACTGAAATTTCTTTTATGATCCACAATATGGTCTATCTTAATGAATGGCCATGTGCATTTGGAAAAAATATGTAATTTGCTGTTAATGGATGGAGTATTTTATAAGTGCTAACTAGGTCAAACTGGTTGGTAGTGTTGTTCAAATTTCCTACATCCCTAATGATTTTCTGTCTACTTGTTTTAGCTATTACTGAAGAGAGACATTGAAAGCTCCATGTACAATTGTGGATTTGTCCAATACACCTTGCAGCAGTTTTGTGTTGTAATATCTTAAAGCCCTGTTATTGTTATATAAACCTTTAAACTGTTATGCTTTCTTGATAAATTGACTCCATTATCATGATGAAATGTCCCTCTTTATCCCTAATAATACTCATTGTTCTAAGGACTACTTTGTCTGATGCAAATATAGCCACTTCAGCTTTCTTTTATTAGTGTTACAACATCTCTTTCCATCCTTTCAGTTTTAGCCTATGTTTCTATAATTAAAGCACATTTTTTATACAGAGCATATAGTTGGGCCTTGGTTTTTTGTTTTTGTTTTTTTCAAATCTGAAAATCCCTCCCTTTTGTTTTGAGGGAGTAAGATCATTTATATTTAATGTAATTATTAAAATTATAAAGTCTGCATCTACCATCTTATTTTTGTTTTCTATTTGTCTCATCTGTTCTTCTTCTTTTTTTTTTTTTACCCTTTCTTGCTTTCTTTTGGATTATCTTATAATTTTTTATTTACTTTCCATTATTGGACTATTACCTATACTGCTTTATTTTTTAATAGTTGTATTATTGTAGGGA
Organism: Panthera pardus; assembly: GCF_024362965.1. Taxonomy (NCBI): domain Eukaryota; kingdom Metazoa; phylum Chordata; class Mammalia; order Carnivora; family Felidae; genus Panthera; species Panthera pardus. The sequence continues at coordinate 59,802,356 of NW_026526810.1, read as the reverse complement.
TACTTGGGTGGCTCAGTCAATTAAGCGTTCGACTTTGGCTCAGGTCATGATCTCACGGCTCCTGAGTTCGGGTTTCGCATGGGGCTCTGTGCTGACAGCTCAGAGCTTGGAGTCTGCTTCGGATTCTGTGTCTCCCTCTCTCTCTGCCCTTCCCCCACTCACGCTCTGTCTTTCTCAAAAATAAATAAACATTAAAAACAATTTAAAAAATAGCTGCATTATTGTTTATATCTTTAAGCTATCACAGTCTACGTTCAAATAATATTATACAACATCATGTATTATTTAGAAATTTTACACACTATACTTTCATTTCACTATATTTCCCCCTTCTGTTATTTGTGGCACTGTATATATTTTACTTCTCATTTGCTGTCAACCCCACAACATACTATTATTTTTGCTTTAAATAATCTAATATATCTTTTAAAGAGATTCAAAAAGTAAAATAGATTTAGAATTTACTTTAAAATAATTATTTACTCTGCTCTTTATCTTTTTGTAACGCTGAATGTCATAAATTTTTTCCTTTTGTCCAAAGAACTTTTTAAAATATTACTTGTAATGCAGATCTGCAGGTGATGAATTCTCTCAACTTTTGTACTATCTGAAAATGTCCTTATCTGACCTTCATTTTGAAATCTATTTTACTAGGTATAAAATTCTTGGTGACATTTAGTGATTTTCAATACTTTAAAGATGTCTTTTCATCATCTTCCATAGTTTGCATAGTTTCTAAAGCAAAGTCTGTTAACACTTTTATCTTTGTTTTCTGTATAAAATTAATCTTTTCACACTGGCTGCGTTTAAGATTCTCTCTTTACCACTGGTTTTCAGCAATTTGATTATAATGTGTTGTGTTTTTCCTCTTTGGATCTGTAGTCTTATAGTTTTTATCAAATCAGGAAAATCTTTTGGCCATTATTTCTTCAAATAGTCTCCCATTCCCTTTTCTGGGACTCTACACTCAAGTTAGGCTGCTTGATATAGTCTCATAGCTCGCCAATGTTGTGTTAATTATTTTCAGTCCCTTTTTTGCCCTCTATGTTTCATTTTTGACACTTTCTATTTGTCTTCAAGTTTATTCAGCTCTTTTGCAATGTCTAATTGCTGTGCATTGTTCATTTCAGATAATGCATTTCTGAAGTTGTATTTGGGCCTTTTTATATCTTTTATCTTCCTTGTCACAATCCTGTATTTTTCTACTTTTTTTGAACATACTGAGGATATTTATAAGGGCTGTTTTAACTTCCTTGCCTGCTAATTCCAAATCTGGGTCTATTCTGATTGATTACTCAGTATCAATCAAATGTTCTTGCTTCTTTGCATGCTGGGTAATTTAGATGCAAGGCACAGTGAATTTTAATTAGTGTGTACTGGATTTTATAGTATTCCTTTAAATAGTTTAGGATTTTGTAGAATCACCATCTGATCTAGTAACTGTACTGCTGGGTCTTTATGCAAAGAATATGAAAACATTCATCTGAAAAGATATATGCACCCCTATGCTTACTGCAGCATTATTTACAATAGCCAAATCATGGAAGCAAACCAAGTGTCCCTCCATAGATGAATGGATAAAGACGTTATGGCACACACACACACACACACACACATACATACACACATACACACAACTACACACACACACAGGAACATAACTCAGCCAGAAAAAAGGAATGGAATCTTTCATTTGCAACAACATGGATGGACCTAAAGGGTATAATTCTAGGCAAACTAAGTCAGAGAAAGACAAATACCATATGATCTCACTCATATGTAGAAATCAAGAGATAAAACAAATAAACAACAAAAAAAGAGACAAACAAACAAAAGACTCAATTATAGAGAACAAATCAATGGTTACCAGAGGGGAGATGGGGTGTGTGTGAAATAGGTGAAGGGAATTAAGAATACACTTATCTTGATCAGCACTAAGTAATGTATAGAATAGTTGACTATATTGTCCACCTGAAACTACTATAACACTGTATGTTAACTGTACTGGAATTGAAAAAAAGAAAAGAAAAAAAAGAAAAAAATAGTTAAGGATTTTGTTTTGGCATGAGTTAAGTCATTTGTTAGATCAGGTTCATAGCAGCCCTTAGTCTAAGGCTCATGACTACCAAGGTGATACCTGTTTACCTCAAGTAGTTGACATAGATATATATTTACTGACATGGAAAAAAATCCCTAAGACACATTGTTGAGTAAAAAAGTCAAGTTGCCAATCAATACACAGATTATAATACCATTCATGTAATATATTAAGAACCCCATAAAACAATCATAGGATTTCGACTCATACATAATACATATACAAAAGAAGTGACATAGACAGATGATCAGTTATTACTCTGGTATATACCTCGGGAAAGGGAGTGCCTGGAGGAAGAGAAGATAACAGAAAACACATGGAAACTTTATATACAAAAATTTAATATTATGTGGCTAGAATGTTTTCATGTACTACTCACATAATTAAAAATAAGTATTTCTAAAAGGCAAGATTCTTCTTAAATACAATGTACACATCGTTCTTCAAGTAAGTCTAAAGCTCAGAAACTTCTTAAAACACCAAGTTGTTAATGTTAGATTGCACGAATTCACTGATGGTTACAAGACACCAAGGTTATGTGACACAGTTATCAGAAATACATTTTTATTCACCTATGTAGAACCCTTTTCTAAGACCACTCTATAATCTAATAGGCCACAAAACTTTGCTGAACCCCTCTCCCTATAAAGATCCTTTTGTCCCACTTTTTGATTGAAACCCTTTCTGAAAACTAAATGGGCAGGGTGGTGGTAAAAAACTTTGGAAACCTATATCGCACCATTTACACATTTTTGTGTCCTTAGAAAAAATGTTCCACTCAAGAAACCTTTCTTAATACTGTTCTCAAGAATAACTTTTATCTTTGTATACCTTTAGGTAATCAATAGAAACTATGTGCTAAAAATGTTAAAATCAGATCTATACTTTTGTCATTGGAATGATAAAGACAAATTAGCTCAGCGTTACACTTTATCCAAAAGTTTAATACAGTGAAACACCATCTCTAACCCTTACTTAGAGGTGCACGCACATCCACACAGACCAGTGAAAAGACACACAATATCAGTTACACTATAATAGAGGTGTCAGTAAGGTTATATCCTATGGCTCTGTCTTGCTAATGAGGTAGGTTCTCTCTGGGTTGTAAGCCATCCTATTCTCCAACAGTAAAAGTGACAGAATATGTACTGTCCAGTGAAGTGTCACATGAACTTCATTACAGAACTAGGCAATCTTAGCAAATCCAAAAGAGAGAGCAAGAGACAAAGAGAAAGCAAGAGAGCATAATCTGTATAGATTTACATAGAAACTCAAAGGACAAATATATCTATACTGAGAATTTCAGTCATGGGTTGCTGAGCCATCTTTTCTCAAATATGAGAACACTCACCTTGATCTTTCTCTTTTTAAAAGCTGAGAAGATCAACTTCAGGTTCTTTTTATAGGACCTTCCATGAAAGACAACATTTTAACTTCAACAAGGAGAGAGTAGATTGGTGTTTACCAAGGAGAAATATTATGAGATCTTTCTTTTAATGTTGTTTAAAATGTGAATTTGTCTTTAAAATCCTCCACAGCTTGAGACCTCGTTATTTCAGAGATCAGCAATGTAAACTCACAAATGAGGTACATGATTTAGTCTTTGAGAAACCTGAGGCTCCAGGGCATTTACTGTAATAGGTTTGTGAAATAAATGCATTGAGCTAAACCCATTGAAAATGAATATTATTATAAAAATTCAAAACAACAAATGAAGTGTGTTCGTATGTAATATCCATATTTGAATCACATTACCACCTGCCCGTTGTGTCTATGCTAACTGATCAAATGACAGTCTCTCAATTATAATCTTCTTACCATCCCCAACAAAAACCTACTACTCTGCTTATTTTGGACACTACAAAGCCAATCATTCTATTTTAACATATTCAAAATATGTTTAAAAAAATAAGAAAAATATCACATGTTGTGACAAATATAGATTTTAAGAAGCTTAAAAAGAGAAAGAAAGAAAGAAAGAAAGAAAGAAAGAAAGAAAGAAAGAAAGAAAGGTTTTTTCCTGTTTCCTGTGAACCTGGGTTCCCAATAGTATAAAAAGACCTTAAATCAAAGGTCCGTAATGTTATAACAATTTTAGAGGCAGTTACACATTTAAAAAAGAATATGATGAGGCTCATTTGTAATCACTTTGGTAAATGGTCAAAAACCCATCTTAAACTTCCCTCTACTTCAGTTGTGATTCCACACTTTTACATTTTAAATTATTCCTCCTTTTCTGTTGTAACTGCTTATTAGTGAATACAGATTATCTGTGTGGTAACAGACAGCTCCCTTGAAAGTCTGGCTACATACCCAAAGCTGCTACTTTGATGATGATTGCTTGAATGTTAGATGATATCATCTCTCGGAGCAAATCTTCCTGGTTTCTCTGCCAAAGGTAAGCTAAAGGCTGGAGATTAAGCCTTTTACACCTATAAAATAAAAAGAAAAAAATCAGATGATATCTTAATGTTCTATACTTGGATCCATAGCAATTACTTTGATTTTAAACATAATGCTTCTCTCAAGGATTTTAGCATTTAAAATGCTTTAAAAAAACATGTTTTGCATAATGAAGTTTATATATACAACATAAACATATTTAATTTCCACAGGCTATGCATAAACAGATAAAAATGAAATCTCCAGGCAGATTAGAAATATTAATTTTAGTAAGGCTCTAAGTTTAGAAATCTATGCTAAAAAGCTTCCAAATGCCAACGGATGCTTATTCTTGTTTTTAGAACTTCCTTGGGTATCAAAACTGTGAAGCATATGCAAAATAGGCAAATCAACTTATCCTAATAAAATAATCATATATTGATTGACTTTACAATACCTATGGTTACATGAAC